>NW_020838003.1:62711-662711 GCF_003676395.1 Aethalodelphis obliquidens | reverse complement strand
GAATCCAAACTCTGCTGCTTATTTGCTGTGTGATCTGAGAAAAGCTAGTTAACCTCTCTGTGTTTCAAGTTCCCCACCTGAAAAATGGAATGATGATGATCACCACAGTAGCTAAAATACAAGGTTTAAGTTCATTAGAAAATTGTTGACCCTTACTAGCAAAACCTGCCTAACTTCTAAGAAAGAAAGCTCTCACAGATATTAGCCTTGACAACCCTTATAGGTTGAAAATATATAAGGTAAGAAAGAAAATAGCCAAAGGTTCTGCATGTTTTACTTCAGTGAATTAAGTGGCTTCAGTAATGAGAACACAAAGGTGTGTGTTTTAGGAAACAGCCAATGAAAGAACAAGGGGAAAATATAGAAACCCCTTCCGCCTCACTTTAATACTGGGGGAGGGGGGGCAGGTGGGGGGCAAAAACATCAGAAAATCAACTTGCTTTACGGATGAATAGATTATGATTCTAAGTAATACCTAATCTAGTCTCATCATAAAAGAGAACCTGGAGAAAAAAATGAGACAGGGTGACAGAGAGGAAAGAAAGGAGAGAGAGAAACTCAAATTCATCCAATCACCTTTGTCAGAACAGAAGGCCTCTAGATCAAAGTGAAGTTAATGTCTCTAATCTGCCTTGATTTTTTTCCTTTTTTATTCTGCCCTCTGGTTAAAATGTGTTTTGGCTTTTTTGAGTAGCTCTAGAATTTCCTGGAGGGTCCTATATCAACATGGTTTCTCTGACCCAGGTCCAACTGTTGGCAGACCACGTGATGGTCTGCAGGGCTTGGGGACACCCAGTGCTCCCAAACCCCCATTGCCAACAAGAAGAAAGCAAATGTAGGGCAGGGATGCTGTCCACACTTACTGCTGCCACCAGCTACTGCAGCAGACATCACTTCCACACCCACACTCTATCTCCTGTGGAGCTTGAACTTGGCCTCTGCATTTGCCTTTCATGTAACTCTGGCCTCAATCTGTGCATTCAACCTTTTCTCCCACAGCAACCCAGAAGTGTCTTGTGACGAAATATACCTGCTCATTTTCAGATCTGTTCCTTTTTCCAGTCTAGAATATTCTTTTCTTTCCTCTCTAACTGATTCAATTTCTAAGGCCCAGATGGAGAGTCTATCTTTTCCAATAACCTATACTAACCATTCCCAGAGACATAAATCTCTCCTTTATTCAAACCATAACAACACTTTATGTCTGAATTACTCATTTAGGCACTAACAAATATACAGCTTGCTCATTAGTCCCTAAACTTTTGTAGATGCACCTTCTCTCTCCAACTAGGTCACCAAGGCCCTGAAAGACAGAGTCTGTATTTTATGCACCCTCCTTAAAGACCAACACAGTAGTGTGCACCTAACAGTCACTTTGAGTATTAATGAATTAGACATGACTAAATAAAACTTGGACATTTTCAAATACACAAACTCACAACCGCTTGCTTGCAAAAAGCAGCTTACATTAAGAACTCTGAAATGGAAAATAAGTTTGGAAAACTGTCCTTATTCTACTCTTCCCCTTAATCCATCTTTGCATGAGCTGCAGCAAAATATAGTCGCCATTCCCTGTACAGAAAGTCACAAATAAAAGAATGAATATTTCCGGTGAGCTATTTTCCTCTGCTAGATGCAATCTCCTCCTACCCTGAGAGAGCACAACATTTAATGTGCACATCTATTAAGACATTTAATATCCACTGCTTGGTGTGTTATTCATTGCTGTACTTTGTCTTTGCAGCTTTTCATGCCTTACCTAAACTGCTCTTGGCACCTATCTTGGGCACAGTGAAGTTATACAAAAGAGAATGGATGGAAAAATGAGTAAAAGAATGAATGAAACAATGAATAATATATATTCTGCCCCAGTTCCTCACAAGCTATCGTTCTATGCTTCTATCCTCTACCTCTTTTTAAGCACAACTAGGAAAATGACATGATGTAACAAAATGAAAGCCCTGGAGGCTTAGCAATATTTGAAGTATAGTTCCTACACTCTCATTTGATAACTTAATTAATATTTATTAGTTTTTATTGCATGCAATACACTATGGTATTTGTTGAAATGACACAAAATGTTTTTTAAGATAAGATCTCTGTCCTCAAGGAACTTAAAGCTGGAAGATAACACATAATAATGGGAAAAAAATGCTATCAATAAAAATGTAACACTCAATAACTAACATTTTTGAATTGTTACACTGTACTAGGCATTGTGTTTAGTACTTTCCATTTACATCATTTATTTTACACAAGCCTGTGAAATATCCTCTACTATTATTCTCTTGTATTACTCTCACATTACAGATAGGGAAACTGAGTATTAAGAGGCTAAGAGACTTCCCCAAGATCACACAACTAGTAAGTGATACGACCTCAAACCCACTTGCGTTACTTTCAAGTCCATTTCTTGGCCACCACACTCTAATGGATGATCTCACTTTTCAAAATGGTCAGATTTCCATATGAACAGTACAGACAGTAAATGTACTGGATGTCAGAAGAGGCAGAAATCATAATGGCATATGAAATAGTCCTAAAGTAAATTAATTTAACATTTGGTTCATTATCCACTGAAAGGCAATTTGCGAACATGCCCTTTTATTTTTGATCTGCGAAGCATCCCAATGTGGTCACCCTGCAGGCTACCCAAGAAAAAAAATTTTAATAGAAATAATGATCATAACGAACATTCATACTGTGCATGACAAGCTTACATGCAAATTCCCTTCTGTGGGTTAAGTGAGGACTTCTGGATTTTGTATTTTCTCCTTGTCAAAGTCCACCATCTGGTAAAGTCTTAGATCTCAAACCAAAGTATAAAAAGAAATAACTATTTGTTTCTTTAAGTTATTAATGTGCTATCACCAACTGGTTTACACAGTTATCATTTTAAGTATTCATTTCTCTTCTTCATTCTGAGATAAAAGTTTGTAGGTAGATACCATGGTTGTTAAAACTTCCACAATTTATCTGATTATTAGGCCATCGTAGTACTCTATAAATGCACTTAAATGTATATATAAAATCCTCAAACTTCTTTTCCCATTCATAACTATAAGAAATGATAACTAGCTAAATGAAATCTCCATATACATATAAATCTTTAACGTACACACATTTTAGTGGCATCTGTTACTCCTGCCCACCTAGCAACCCTAACCTCTTTTTCTGATAACAGCACCCCATTTTCCTTTGGAGAACCATCTTTATCCTTGTAAGTCTACCAAGGCTGAATTACCCCCTGTGACACAGGCCTGGACAATGAGAATATCACAACTCTTGGCCACAGCAATTAATTTTCGAGTGGACACTTCATCTAATCCAGGCCAATCAAAATGAAAAATCATCAGCTTTTTGTTGGAACTTCCAGGAAATAAATCTTCACTTTATGCTAAGATGATAAGATGGTAATAAAATCTTTGAGCGCAGTTGGTCACCTTGCAACCCTAAGGGAAAAGCCTGCCTGGGAATAAGAAACTCAGCACCAAGACAGAAACAGGCTCCTGATGCCATCATTTAAGCACCTAGGTCCAGCCATGCCTGAAGTCAGTAATTTTTCAATGCTATGTAAGGATTCCCTTCTAGCTAAAAGTAATGAGGCAATTTTTCTCGTCACTTACAACCAAAGATTTACGATATAGACATCTATGATTCCATTTGAATGGGTTAGGGTAGAACTAACTTATATTAGCCATCCACATATCAGCAGCTTCAAAATAATTGCACTGAAGAACCTGTTTTTATGGAATCCAACTTTTAGTGGAGTAATCTGTACGAGTTCACCTAGAGTTTCTCCATGCCCTAATCTACCTCATAGATTACTTCAACATATCCAGAAAATGACTGCTGACTTACATGCTGGCAGGCTCTAGACAGGTAAATTAGATGGTTACTTTTTCTGTTTCAAGTTAGCTAAGAAATTGAAACAGCCAAATAGCATTCATTTAGATGGATAATTTTTAAAAATACTTAGGTATCCATGTATTAATAAGCTCCCACACATGAAAAGCTGTCAATTATCACAATTATCCTTAACATGCCATGAAATTATTATGCAGCCTTAAAGAGTCAACAGCACAAAGACCCTAGATTTCAGACTACTACCAAGCAATCTTACTTAGGGGCAGAGTAAGCTCAATTTCAGCCAACAAGAGATGATAAAAACTGGAGTTCGCTGAGATATTTTTGGAAAATACCTGTGTCTTAGGCTTTCATCTTCAAAATGTTGAAAAAAAAATTTACCTACAATTTACATTACAGAAATGTTATCAGAACTCAAGTCATATTTACAGGATTATTCAGAATTCTTTAGAACAAAAAGGTGGTAGCCCTTACGTTCCCCAATTTACTCTTTCTCCTTCATAATTTCTGCTAACACAGTGGGTTGGAAAAATTAAAACTAGGCTTTTCAGTGGTGTTAATACATGTACTTAAAATGCTGCTAAGCCATTCACAAAGAAGTAGTCCCAGTGATGGTCTACCAGTCAAATAAATTTTATCTATGAAACTTCAGGGCACACCATATTGAAACATTGGCTCAAAGACTTTTGGGTCTGCTGATGCTTTTTATTAATCATTCCAATTATATTAATTATATTATTAATATTATTCCAATATTTCAAGAATCTCTATCAGGAAGACTTAAAATTCTAATCAGTCATTTTGGGGTTTAGCAGCCTCAGTAGGGACCTAAAGTAAGTAACTATTACAGACTGAATTGTGTCCCTGGCAAAATTCATGTTGAAACTCTAAGCCCTAATGTGATGATATTTAGAGATGGAGCCTTTGGGAAATAACTGCGTATAGATGAGGTTATGGGAGTGGGCCCTTCATAATGTGATTAGTGCCCTTATAAGAAGAGACACCAGAGAGTTTGCTTCCTCTTTCTCTCTACCATGTGAGGACACAGGGAGAAGGCTGCCATGGAACTGGGCCCTGACCAGGGAACCTAATCAACTGGTACTTTGATCTTGACTTCTCAGCCTCCATAACTGTGATAAATAATTTCCTATTGTTTAAGCTACATAGTCTATGATATTTTGTTACAGCAGCCTGAGCTAATACAGTAACTAAACTAACTAATGGTGAAACTAAACCTTTTGACTTTTTTTCCTGGATTTTTCTCATCACCATATCATTTTCCCTACTTCATTTAATCCAAGTTTGCATGATATTCATGAGCCCTTGGGGGGGGGATGGGCTCATAAAACAGTAATAACCCAATTTCACTGACATTGCTCTAGTTGCATATCATGCGACTGCACCCCACTGATAAATCTACCTCCCAAGTATTTTCCGGGTCCCCAAGGGATGTTTCACACTTATCCTTTTGGCTCCAGCCCCACTGTTGCTGCCCTCTGTCTGCAAAATCACCTGCAAAGGGTACCACATTTTAGACACTGTCACTAGGGCCCAGCATGGCAATGCCACTACCCTGCCAAGGAAGTCAGCTTCCAAAGTTCCCAAGGAGGCAATATCCAAGGTGCCAAAGCAACACAGTAGTGAAAAAAAAAAAGCAGGTGACCAAGAAGTCTGGTGGAATATCATAACAGATAATGTGGATTTTGATGAGTCAGTACATTGTTCAGAGTGTTGTTTGGCCCCTGCTTGAGTCTTAAGTTATGTCTTTTGACATCTACCACATGCCAGAGAATTTACAGAAGAAAAATGATTCAAGTAAGGAAGAGAAATTCCTACAACTATGTCTATTCACTCAAATTTAACCACCAGGGTGTATCTGCCTTGTTACAAGGTACCTAACACCTTACATATCTGGATAAGCATTAACTTTTGGTTCTTATTTTTAACTCCCTTCTAGTCGTTTGTTCAGATCAAATTCCTTTCCCCAAAGAAACAGCTTTATCCTGACCTTTCCTTCAGTGAATCAATAAATTCTGTTTTGTTTATTCCAGTTATAATTGGGTTTCTTACATTTGCAACCAAAGGCTAATTTATATAATATATATATTAAAAAAAAACAGAACCAAAGGTTAACAATTACTATCCCTAAATGATGGAATTATTGATTATTCTTGTTTTCCTCATTTTGCTTACGTGTAATTTCCAAATTTTCTAAAATTAACATTAATGTCATTATTATAAGGAAAACAAACCTATTAAGGTATTTTTAATTGCTAACCTGAAGACAGTCATGCCAAATTAGTGCCAGACACTTCCCTACCGTACTTGAAACTACAGAATCTCAATTATCTTTCTCAACAAATGTCCAAAACAAGCATAACCCTCATGCATTTGCCTTAACGGCTGTCTAGGGATTCAAACAGACAGTTCTGAACCATGTAACAGGACTGGCCATGGTTCTGAAAGGCACACAGGCCTAAAAATAACTCCATAGGCACAGAACAATGGAGACAGGGTGAGGGGCTTTCCATGCAAGTGGCATGGAAAAGTAAGATGCTTTCTATAAAGAGGAACTCACCCTTTAATTAAGATGGTGAAAAATATGGCCACCAGCAAGCTCTTCCTAAAAGACTGAAAAGTTCCTAATGCATGTCACAGTTCCCATTTCCATTTTCCTTTAATTTCTCACTCTCTACTTCACTTCTCTTTGCTCTGCCAGAGCTGTCCATGATAAGGGTTATATGATGAATCACTCTGCTTAAGAGTGAATACATCAGCATTTTCTCCAGGCTCAACTCAGAACAATTATCAGCACAATTTATACCCTAAGGTTTCCAAAGTCAGACTCAATTCTCATCAACATTAGGAAGTCTTCCCGATTCCCAAAATAAACTCTACAGACTTGCTGGAGTGCAACTCTTTTCTATACAAAGTAGCTAAATTTACCGCTCCAATATTAGTGTCACAACCACCATGCTAATGCTGCCATTAGATGCCTCCACGTACAAAAGGAGGCATCCTCCTTTCTGTAGACTGTCGTTCAAAATGCCTAGGAATATAAAAGCACCAAGCCTTAGAGAATCTTTAGGACTCCATCCCCACATGGCCAAAATATTCTACCCGTCTTTCCTGGAGAGCAATATTGAGAAATGTGATTCAAAACATAATCCCGTTAAAAAGGGAGCATGGGGAATAGAGACATCAAGGAAACATTACATAGGTGCTGATTTTTTCTAAAGAAAAAAGAAGTCACATTCCCCACAGATATATCACTGCTCTAAAGATTTTGATAGAACTCTGAACGTAATACAGAAATGTCAGCAAGATTCTACAGTAAGCTTTTCCGCCTTAAGTCTGCTCTGAGTTGAAGATCCAAAATTAGTGGCAGTGATCCCCCACTTCTCTGAAGCTTAATTACATTCTCGGCAAAGAAAAATATATATAGCAGGTCCTCCAACACTACCAATTTGACATTAATAGTTTCACTGTTCTCAGACAACACGATGCTTCATTTGCCTTGTTTTATCTACCCAGAAGGCTCTGCATTATTGAAACCAACCAGCAACATATGTCCCCTGGCCAGCAAAGACCTCAAAACCAGGCCAGAATCTTAAAGACCACTTGTAAAGCCTAAGAAATGGCACACGGATAACAAGAGTCTAATTAATATAAACAATAAGTTTTCATGCTGTTTCATTAAGTACCTTCCCAAATTATCAAGAGCATTTAAAAAATGCTAAATCCATTTTCAGTAACAAATAAAATGAAATCAGCTAAGTTTTTAGAACCATATTTTAGAAGAGAGGAGCATCATTTGTTACAGAAATAGACTTCCTTCTAGCTTATCCATACAGCTAAACCACACAAAGCTGATAGAAAACGTAGATCAGACTGTGCATGTGGGCTGGTTAGGGACTTTGATTTCATTAAAGTCTGCTATGAACAATCTATGTATTTCACAGAGTATTATCAACAAACGTAAGGAAGTCACCCTTTTCAACACAATATGTTTTCACTATAAACTTTCCATGCAACATTTCTTTATCCCTTATATAAAAAGCGTATTTACAAGACTTCAAGTCATCTGGAGATAACCTCAGTTCATTAGAGGGAAGTAAATGAGCACCACTTCAGAAGTCATTATTAACAGCTTCCTGTTCAGAAAGAACAGGCAGAGAAAGTATTTAGTCACTTCTAAGGCTTGTGGTGATGTGTAAGGCATGGCTATTCCTTAATTGGCTGCAGAATTTCCAATTAATTAAATATCAATCACAAAATTTAGAGTTCCTTTGCCTTCTCAGATGGTCACCTTTTCTTTAGATCCATCACGGGTCAGTTTAAGCCGGTTTAGAAATACTTTTGTCAAAATCTGTCTTTCCTAAAACTATGTTCATAAAATGCTTTAGTAACTTCATAAAGTAGAGATTACGCATTCACCAGAAAATTGTCCAAATTCCTCTGTCACCTTCCTTATGTGGAGGGGCAGAAAAGAGCCGTGGGATATCTGGGATTCAGATATAGAGGGATATATAAAGAATGAGACAGGGAACTCCTAATAAGACAATAGAAGGTGCTCTGGGTATGAAAAATGAGACAAACCAAAATCTCTAAGAGGAAGCCAAGATCAAATGCCAAAGCCAGCAAATATAAACAGCAAACCTAAAGGAACCAGAAGGAAGAATCAAGATCAAGTTACCAAGTTAAGAGTGAAAAGCTAGGGTAAACTGAGATAAAAGCAACCCAATGGGATATGTAGGTGAGTCAGTAGGTCAAGGCAAATATTAAATATAAATACTCAAGTTGTCTAATAATGTGAAAATGAACTAAAGAAGTATTATTGTTTTGGGGGCTATGATGAGAGGGGGGGATTGTTCTCAATGCATTTTAAGGAAGACTTACGTAAGATACTTAAAGACCCTCCAAACCTTGCAGATATGTTGGCAAATTCCCCCCACGTGATCAGTGAAGTGTTCACAGGAGCTCGTTCTCACTTCAGGGGAAACAGGTCTTTCTGACTTAGGAAGCATTCATTGTTCGGATGGAGTTCTGCACATGCCCTCCTGTCTAGTGATAGCCAGGGAATTTACTTCTCGAGACAACACAACCCTGAGTAAACAATAATCATGGGTGGAGTGATGGAATCAGATCCCGTGCTCAGCTCCAAACCCAAATGAGCAAATCCCCCTTCACCCTCTGGCTCAGGTTCCCCACCTGGTTGACATATAATAACAACAGGAAAAAGGAAGAAATTACAAGACACATCCATGGATGATGGAATTGAATTTTACTCTTCTGCCTTACAAAATCTATTCAGAAATACAAGACAGTGCTATTAGATTCAATGATCTACTAACATGCTGTTCATTCTGTCATTTTTGATCTCATCTTTCATTTGAGAAACAATACCTATCAACAAATTTTCAAATGCAAAGACTAAAAAAACTGAATTTGGCATTCTTGGAGGGAAAAACTAGTAATCCTTAGCAACATTCTCACCCTTTATTTACCCTGCTTTTCAATCAAAGATGTGTAGTGAGCAGTCACTAGGAGTATTTAAAAACCAGCGATAAAGAAGTTATAAAATGAATGAAGATATTTACTCTTCCTTTTTCAATGAATTTATCATCAATTGTGGCAACAAAAATAAACCTCAGTGAAAATGACCTCGAGAGGTAAAGGCACATAACCAACTCCAGAGACCTAAGTGAGCAGGAAATATTTAAGATAATTTTTAAAACTGAAACTTCACTGGAAGAAGAATAAAGCACGTGAATAAGGATGACGGATTCCAAACACAGAAATGGAAAGGCATGCATGATGGTTCACAGATTAACAAAAATACATGGTAAAAGGAAGTAAGCTATGCACAAGGGTGACTTACTGAAATGAATGTGGAAATTCTGTATAGAACACATGTTTTGATGTACAGGTCCTACTGACAATCAGCTACTTTTTCTCTTCGGGTAGTGTCTGTCGTCAAAGCAAATACACATCAGCAACCCAAGAGATAATAAATGTTAGACAACATTGGTTATTTCTGAGCTGCACCCAAAACACATACACATGAAGATTATTATACCCTTAGGTATACCCACTCAGTCTCTACTCTTGTCTAGAGATTTTAGGAAGTGTGATTCTCTACTACAGTAGAACAAAACTCATGTTTTGTTACCATGTTCCTTTAAAAAGTCTTACGTTTTCGAAACAAGAGCCCAAACAATTTTATAGATTCCATTGTTGGTTTACATAAAAATAAATTACAGTTATTAAATACACTCTGAATTTTTGCCTTATATACTCAAAGAAAAACTGGCCAATGCCCAGTTCTTACAATGTTATATTCATCTAATCCTACTTTAAACCACACCCCAAAATGCCATCTAATAGTTACTTGTGATCCCAGCTAAATAAATCCCCTAAACAGCATTCTGAAAGTCAGTTTCTAATCATTTTTCCTGGCTACTAATATAAAATAGACCTAAATATTAATATTTTATTATTTGGACATTAAATTGGTGGCTACTAAATTTTCTCCTACAGAGTAATTCATCTGAGTCATACGGATGGCTATGTCCAAGAATTCACTTCAGAAACATCAACTGCAACTAAAATTTTTTCTGAAATGTTTGTATGGTATGTCCTGCCATGAATGACAGTCGGTTCCTTTGCCTATGAAATTAGTATGCTCTGAGTCCAAAAAAAAATTTACTCTTCCACATGCTGAAATCAAGCTCACTTCAGAAATGAGTTTCTCTTCTCTCTTGAATCTATTACTATTTTAAGTGATCAAAGACTTTGAGAACAATAACTTGGCTTACAATTCATTTGGGATAAAATCGCATGTAAGCAAACTGGGCTACACACCCACTGCAGTCTTTTCTTCCAAAATTTATACTTGTATTTTCCAGAATCACAAGATTTCATTCTTCCTCTGTCAACTGATCACCACTTGCAAGCCTCTTCAAAAGAGAGTTACTAATATGGGGTGTTTTGAAGAGTCTTCAGCTTGCTTTCCATTTTTTCCAGCCAAGCAGTATAAACTGTAATATTTGCATTAGTTAGGGTACCTGATTGGAAATATTACTTAATAAGAACATCCATCAGTAAATAGCACAAACTAGGATGATATTATCTCTTTTAAGAACACTCCTATAACCTAAGTATTATTATCTCTATATTCATAAATGAAACGTGTTCAAGGAGGTTACATACATTACTCAGATCACAAATCTAGTAATGGAGGAATCTAAGCTTTAGAATGCAGTTATGTGGATTTGGCTGACTATAAAGTCTGTACTTATTTTATTATAGTGTGTTTCCCCCTTCATTTCCATTTCTACTGTGTTTCTTAACACAGGATACCCCTTCAAGAGCCCATGAACCATATCTCAAAAACATATCTGGCCACTGACTGAACTTTTTGAAAGTGAGTCATGTTAAAATCTTGATAATAACAATGTTTATTTTTCTCTTTTCAAGTAACCAAGCACTATATATTACCAAATGCCTTCCAACGAGTGCTAAACTTTTGTTACACTAAGCTTGGGATTGAGCCATTATTCCTTTACTTTTCAACAAGCCATCCATTCTATTGCTTTTAATTTATTTTCCTCTGATTATAAATGACTTTAAGAGCTGTCTAAATTCATTCCAGAGCTCAAACAACATAGCCTATAAACTTGTCAGTTTTAACTTTGGGGGTTACAGATCTGTTTGAGAATTAGATGAAATGTGTACAAACACATACAAGCAGAGTTTTGTAAAAAATGAATGCAGTTGCTTTGAAAAGTAATTTTCTTCAAACTCATCAAACAACTTTCAAAAAATATAAAGAAGACATTCATGCCAGGGAATAAACTAACCTCCTAGGGTTGCATGTGCCTAACTTCCAGTGATGGGTGTACACTGGAAAAAAAGAATAAAATTAACTAACAGCACAGACACACACACTCATAAAATCTTAGCGGATTTAAAAAGAAACAAAAAACAGTATCCCATAAAAATTAGCCAAGGAACATTACAATCTTTAAGACTAACTGTCAGGGGTCAATTAGTGCTTATAATAATTCAGTACATTAACTGAAAAAGTACCTTTCCATTTTACAGCTCTGTCTAGAGAACTTTAAAAATACACGTGATCTGTGTTTTAAAATGGCCTGTACCGGGCTTCCCTGGTGGCACAGTGGTTGGGAGTCCGCCTGTCGATTCAGGGGACACGGGTTCGTGCCCCGGTCCGGGAAGATCCCACATGCCGCGGAGCGGCTGGGCCCGTGAGCCATGGCCACTGAGCCTGCGCGTCCGGAGCCTGTGCTCCGCAACGGGAGAGGCCACAGCAGTGAGAGGCCCGCGTACCACAAAAAAAAAAAAAAGGCCTGTACCACCATGGTGACCAGCTGACCACTCTGCTTTATGGACTCATTTCCCTAATCTCCACTACGGTGAAATATGTCAGACAGATGTTTCAAGGCGCATCTCTAACCAACATATTCAGGTCCAATTAAAAACATCTGCAGATCTACATTACAAATGCTTTCAAAGAGAATTATTCGCTAAGGTCCAGAAATGTTAGAGGGAGGATTTTCTTCTCTACTTCAAGTGCAGCAACTCTTGTTTCAAAAGTCAGGCTGCTGGCGAATTAATTGAAGCCCAGTGGATGACATTCTGTCAAAACAATCTGCAAACGTTTATTTTGCTGCCACAGTTCAGCTGAAACCAGTTCCTACTGCGATACTGACACTGCTATAATGTTGATTCATTCTTTTGTGTCTTCAAAAATTAATAACCGTAACTTTTGTTTTTTAAATGGTTTGCAATTGCCAACAATATGCTACCTCCAACTGGCTCTAAATAAAGCAGTTCATAATTTAACTTGTTCTCAAAAGCAGGAAGGCATCTCTCTCTGAAACTCTGGGTCCTAACTGGTTTCTCATGCAACAAAGTGAACCTAAAGATCCTACCATTGTCCTTTATGCCCAAGAAGTGGTGAGAGAGAACTTCAGAGCCATCAGCAAATAAGTCAAAAAAGACTTTAAAATGTGCACTTTCAGTTGAAAATTTCTATGTTACGATCATTAAATTGTCCATGTTACAAACCAATCCTCTCATCTAATGTGCGTGTTCTTCAAAACTTTAATCAGAGGAGATAACTGAAGTAGTCACCCAGCCTCAATGTATCTCCGTAAATCTCTATGCTCTGTCTTTAAATTTTAAAGAGTCTCACGAATTTTGCACTTAAAATTAATGAATTTATGTTTATTTTATTATAAAAATATTTCTTTCCAAATATCCAAGTAAAAGTAATGCCTTCAGGTAAATATATATTTATCCTGTGTTCCGTACCACTCTATCTCAGGAGCAGGTGCAGCCCAGTCTGAGAAGGAAGTTTTCTCTGTGTCCATTGAAGAAGGTCTAAGTCAATGTCAGCACATGGCTCTGCAATGGCTCGACACCCATCATGGTGACTATGACCAACTCTCAACCATTCTTTTCAGTTCCTCGTCATAACCAAACTGACTATGATAAAGTAATATAATGACTATCCGAAATCTCGTCTATTTTTGTTTTCCCAGGAAACGCAACTCAAGTCCAAACGCAACCTCAAAACACTTACTTGCCTTCTCAACCTTGATGAGGTGTGATTTTGGACAGGTCAGCTCTGCCTAACTCTATGGTATTTGCATGAGTTTTAGGTTTGATGCTGTTGGACATAGACGAGGGAGAAAAACAAAGAATTCCATGGGAAAGGGAGGAACCGAGAAAGTCAGCCAAATTTCCAGTCTCTCAAGATTCAGATAGTCATTGTTTGGCTTGATAATTTTATAAATTCCAAGAAAATCAAACATACTATTATTTAATATGTTTGGCTTATTCAATCTCCCTTCGACAGCATGGATAACTAACGGTTGACCATGAATGTGCAAAGTAGCTGTAGTCTATGATCCTATCAGGCAGGCTATTGATTCATTCACATTCGTAAGTTTCTATATACTCATATGTATACTATATACATGTAATGAGTATACTCATCTATATACACTATAGTACTCTGAGTGGGCTCACATCCCACAAGGGGGAAAGACCCACATGTAAACAGATAATTACAGTAATTGTGTTAAGAGCTTTTGATTTATTCATTCATCCAACTGACACATTAAACACCTACTGTGTATTGAGTCCCTAGTGGGCACTATGCTAGGGGCTCTAACAGAATAATGTCGTTTGTTTTCCTTAAAGCATTTTGGAAGCCTACAGTTCAGTGTAGCTAGAGCACAGAGCATGAAAATGTGGTAAGAGAAGAAAGAGGAGAGTATAAAAATAGTATGAGATAAATTGTGAATGGCCCTACATACTTTGATAAGGCATTTAGACTTTATCCTCTAGTACCAATAGGGAAGTATTGAGGGACTCAAGCAGGGAGTGGTAAAACCAGCTGTGTGTTTTAGAAAGTTGTTTAGGGCAGTGCCATAGTTGGTGGGAAGGAGGGTAGCCAGCTGTTCTTACCACAATGAATATACCTATAACGCTGTGATAGGAGTTGTGGACACCTATTCAAGTTCACTAATTTCTGCATCTCAGCATCTTTGTTTTCTTAGCTGCACATACCTTGAGAATGCAGCTGCTGCTTCTGCTTGCTTCTAACAATTTAATGACCTGTGGTTAGGCTACCCTGATTCAAAACTGTACTCAGCATTTCTTTTGCCAATCTGTTCATAAACGCCCCACTTCCACGTATCAGACAACATCTGATAAGCTTACCTTATTTTCATCCATACTCTTCACCCATGTAAAAAACCTAAACTAACTTGTGGCAAACCGAGACAACAGTTCCTGCTGTAGTCAAATAATGGTGGTGTGGCTTCCAATGTCAATGGCTTAGGAAGGTGATCCAAAACTCAGATTTCCATTCTCTCAGCTACTCTCACTCTACATTAACCACTATTAACCCTTGGTAACCAATTACACTTGAAGTATCTTTAAGTGTTTTTTCCGATGGTTGAAAGCAAAAATCTAATGCAGGCTTTTAGCCAAGACAATACCCGAGTTGTGTTTTCCAAACAGGCCTGATCATCAGATTCACCTGAGGTGATTAAAAACACAGATTACAGGGTTTCCAAGTCTCAGTGGGTCTGAACAGAGGGGTGAACCAGGAATCTGTATTTTTAATAGATCTCCTGGGTGAGCTTATGAATTAGGCTGGTTGATGAATCCCAGATCAAAGCTACCTTAATGAGTTCCTTATAATTAAAGCAGCATTATGCACATATTTTTCTCTTAAGTACTTTAATGAAACTTATGCAATCACTTTAAGTAATTGCCACCGATTTAATGTTTACTGAAACAGTTTACAACTAATTCCCATGCCATTTTCTAAACGCTGCAGGCTTACTTGGCTTTCCTACTGCACATTAAAGAGTTTGTTAACTATTAATAAAGAGTGAAGAAAAATCAGAATCTGGAGGTCATTTCAACAGTTAAAGGGGCCGCCAAGAAGCATGATTTGTAATTAGCAAAGCACATGTGAGATCCTTGTGGCATTAACCAGGTTCTTATGATCAGGGCTTTAAAGCAAGAGCAGCCCACGAATAAACAACTCACTTCCTAAAATAAGTCACTTTCTCTTTTTTTCCCTATCAATCAAAAAACATACAGGAATATTAACAAATTGAAGGAGAAAAACCATATGATCATCTCAATAGATGCAGGGAAAGCTTTTGACAAAATTCAACACCCATTTATGATAAAAAACCTGCAGAAAGTAGGCATAGAGGGAACTTTCCTCAACATAATAAAGGCCATATATGACAAACACACAGCTAACATCATCCTCAATGGTGAAAAACTGAAAGCATTCCCACTAAGATCAGGAACAAGACAAGGCTGCCCACTCTCACCACTCTTATTCAACATAGTTTTGGAACTTTTAGCCACAGCAATCAGAGAAGAAAAAGAAATAAAAGGAATCCAATACAGAAAAGAAGAAGTAAAGCTGTCACTGTTTGCAGCTGACATGAAACTATACATAGAGAATCCTAAAGAAGCTACCAGAAAACTACTAGAGCTAATCAATGAATTTGGTAGTTGCAGGAAACAAAATTAATGCACAGAAATCTCTGGCATTCCTATACACTAAGGATGAAAAATCTGAAAGTGAAATCAAGAAAACACTCCCATTTACCATTGCAACAAAAAGAATAAAATATCTAGGAATAAACCTACCTAAGGAGACAAAAGACCTGTATGCAGAAAATATAAGATATTGATGAAAGAAATTAAAGATGATACAAATAGATGGAGAGATATACCATGTTCTTGGATTGGAAGAATCAACATTGTGAAAATGACTCTACTACCCAAAGCAATCTACAGATTCAATGCAATCCCTATCAAACTACCACTGGCATTTTTCACAGAACAAAAAATTTCACAATTTGTATGGAAACACAAAAGACCCCGAATAGCCAAAGCAATCTTGAGAACGAAAAACGGAGCTGGAGGAATCAGGCTCCCTGACTTCAGACTATAATACAAAGCTACAGTAATCAAGACAGTATGGTACTGGCACAAAAACAGAAAGATAGATCAATGGAACAGGATAGAAAACCCAGAGATAAACCCACGCACATATGGTCACCTTATCTTTGATAAAGGAGGCAGGAATGTACAGTGGAGAAAGGACAGCCTCTTCAATAAGTGGTGCTGGGAAAACTGGACAGGTACATGTAAAAGTATGAGATTAGATCACTCCCTAACACCATACACAAAAATAAGCTCAAAATGGATTAAAGACCTAAATATAAGGCCAGAAACTATCAAACTCTTAGAGGAAAACATAGGCAGAACACTCTATGACATAAATCACAGCAAGATCCTTTTTGACCCACCTCCTAGAGAAATGGAAAGAAAAACAAACAAATGGGACCTAATTAAACTTAAGAGCTTTTGCACAGCAAAGGAAACCATAAACAAGATGAAAAGACAACCCTCAGGATGAGTGATTACTATTCTTAATGCTTAGTCTTTGCATTTAATTTTTCCATTTAATAATGCTAGGTACCATTATTATCCCCATTTTATAGATGAGTAAACTGAGGCACAGAGTAGTTAAGTAACCTACCCAAGGTCAAACAGCGCCAGTAAGTAGCAGAAATAGGAACTAAAACCAGAGTCTATGCTTTTAACCACCCTGGTGTACTGATGGAAAAAGAATTACAGGCTTGAACTGTGCTTGAGAGAGGTACAGAGCTATGACCAGAAACATGGGAAGGAACAGATCTTCAAACCAATTCAGGCTTGCAAATCAGTATCCAGTTCACTACTGGGGGCCTATTATGTGTCAGGCACTGCACTCAATACTTTGGGAAATATTAATAC
This sequence comes from Aethalodelphis obliquidens, assembly GCF_003676395.1. NCBI lineage: Eukaryota > Metazoa > Chordata > Mammalia > Artiodactyla > Delphinidae > Aethalodelphis > Aethalodelphis obliquidens. Next base: position 645,473 of record NW_020838003.1, on the reverse strand, counting down.
AAGGATGAATAAGACATAATCTCTTCTCATCTTCGATGCATGATTTAATTGTCAACACTTTCATAAAGCCTTCTCTAACTCCAGATAGAATTAATCAGTGCTTTCTGGAGGTGCGCAAAGTACTGTGTGTGTCTCTCAAGCAGTATGATATCACTTTTCGTACTGCATTATAATTAAGTCTTCATATGTCTGCTGCTCCTCCCATTAGGGTTGTAGGTTCCATAGCCCAGGCTGGGAATAGGGATCATGTCTTAGCTCCTTCTCCAGTACCTGGATTCCTAGCAGTGTGCCTGGGCACACTGCTGTCTCCCAACAGATGTTTGATGAGTGAATGAACAAATGAAACACAGAAAGACGGACACAGAAGTGAAATAAACGGCTCTAAGAGTCACAGTATGCTAGTGGCAAAGAGGAGAAGAGTTTGTATATTCAGCCCTAGTCCAACATTCTGTCTAATACACCATATGCACCACACTAATCTTCTCTTTTGCTAAAACTTCATGATTTAACATTTTCTCATATATCATGAAACACATAAAATTTGCTCACATTTCATCTTTATGCTTCATCTCATTTAATATAGTAAACCCTTGTAGGCAGGGGCCAGTGTACACCTCACTTACTGTGTCAGGCCATGCTAAAGGCTTCCATAACTGCAGTTTAATTTCCAGAAGAGCCCTCTGAAGGAGCTCATTCTAAAAATGAAGGTTTAGGGATTTCCCTGGCAGTCCAGTGGTTAGAACTCTGCACTTCCACTGCAGGGGGCACGTGTTCAATCCCTGGTTGGGGAACTAGGATCCCGCACGCTGCACCACAAGGCCAAAAAATTAAAAAATTTTTTTTAAATTTTAAAATGAAGCTTTAGAGAGGTCAAGCCACTTGCCCAAAGTTACACAGCTAGTAAGACACACACGTGGGACTTAAATCGAACTCCAAATCACACAGTAGTAACCACTGTCCTACTTTTGTGCTTTTAAAGATCCAAATCCCAGCCCTTCCCCCTACTACTTATGTGACCTTGGGGAAATTATTCAACTTTTCTCATTTTATCCCAGCTTCATTGAGATATAATTGACATATAACATTGTATAAGTTCAAGGTGTAAAACATGATGATTTGATACAAGTGTTGATATATATTGTGATGGTTACTATGATGATGATTACCACAACAAGGTTAACATCTCCATCACCCCACATAATTATCTGTGTGTGTGTGTGTGTGTGGTGAGAACATTTAAGATCTGCTCTCTTAGCGACTTACAGGTATATAATACAGTGTTGTTAACTATAGTCACTACGCTGTATCTCCATAACTTATTCATCTTATAACTGGAAGTTTGTGCCCTTTGACCAATATCTCCCTATTTCTCCCACCCCTCAGCCCCTGATGCCCACCATTCTACTCTCTATTTCTGTGAGTTCATGAGCTTCATTTTTATCGTCTATGAGGTTGGTGATTGAGAACTCACAGGAATGACATAACGATTAAATGAAAGAATAAATGTAAGTTGTTGGTCACACAGTAGGTATTCAGTAAGTATGTACCGATGGGCCCACTGAATAATCAGATTCTGCTCAGCAATTCAGCACATTTGTTAATGATCAATTTAGATAATAAAACTTCTATTAAATGCTGTGCCATAAAGACAACTATGTTGGTTGAAAGTTGCTAAGAGAGTAGACCCTAAAAGTTCTCATCACAAGAAAAAAAATTTTTTGAAACTCTATGAGGTAATGGATGTTAACTAAAGTTATTTTGGTGATCATTTCACAGTATATACGTATGTCAAGTCATTATGCTGTACACCTTAAACTTATACAGTGTTGTATGTCAATTATATCTCAGTAAAACTGGGAAAAAAAAATTTAAGACAACTGTGTTGCGATTTCTCTCCCAAATGATGGAGTTCCAAGTGTTCCACAAAATTAAAAGTGTAAGTGAAAGTAAGATTCTACAGTGACTAAAGATACCTATAGGTTAACATTCTTCTAGGATACCTTTGTACCATCCCTATTTAATAAGTAAGGACTCTAAAATACAAAAGCAAAAAGCTTGGCCAAGGCCAACTCAGTAATTGGGGAATTTGGAACCTGCATCCTGCACTCATTTAATCACAGCTACCTTGCTCCCATACTAAGGTGTGGCTCTTTTTCTAAAAAACACTCCCAAACTGAATCACAGACTTTCGACCCAACAGAGGAAAGATTCAGAAGACCTAATTTCAGATTCAGGCTCTACCACATACCAGCTCTGTGAATCAGGCCAAAGTTTCCTCATCAACAGAGTAGGGATGAACAGCTTTCTCACAGGACGCTACAGGGGTTAAATACACGATGCATAGGAATGGGCCTAGCGTAAAGTCAAGAATATAACAGGCGCTCGACAGATGCCGATGAAACAGAAGCTGGAGCTCATGAGATGCAGCAAAGTACTGGTGCCCCTTTTCTTGCAAGTACTTTATTATAGCAAGGAAGAAGGGAAGGAAGAGAGGAAGGAAGGGAGGGGGAAAGAGAGGGACAGGGGATGGACAGGAAAAAGAAGGAGAAGAAGGAGGGGGAGGGAGGGAAAGAAAAGGAGATAAAAACACCTATCTGGGATGGTATAGCTGCAACTCGGTTGAGACAGAGCAGGCAGGCTTCGAATTCATATAAAGTCTTGTGATTGTGATTGTATTACAATGTTAAACTAGGGCCTCCTGTTTTATTCTCTCCGGTAAGAAAACAGAAATTGTGATTCCTAATCAAAAAGTAAAATGGGATGGGTCATAAATAGCTACTTTTCATCCATATATACTAGAAGAGTTGTTTTTCAAGCGATGGTCCATGGGAAAGACATCAGGAGACAAAAAAAAAAAAAAAAAAAAAATGCCTTTAAGTCTGAGAACAAAGTCATCTGCAGACATTCTGACAGCGCAACAAAGAAATGTGTGAAAACACTAATAGGCATATTGCTGCTGTGAAATGACACTTACAACTGTGGAAGTGCCATTTGGGCTAAATTTTATTATAAGCAACCAATCTGCTTTTCTTTACTCCCAAAGAAGGATTTACATGAATAATCGATCAACTGCCCCTACCATCCCATCTTAGCATTTATCTATCCATCCCTTCTTCTGCTAAATCCTCAGATTTATATCTGTAATGTCCCTCAAGTTCATGAGAGGTACCACTCAAGATCACTACCACATTCATAGCAGAGATTAAAACAGAGGAAAATGAGATCTGATGGAAATTACTTTAGAGAGAGAAACAGATGGGAACAGCCTGATTTTTAGACTTTTCTTTTTGTAGATGGAAAACCTCATTTATAATAAAATGTATTGTAAACCTCAGGAAAACAATTACCACTAAAAGTGAAAAAGTTTAAGGAAACCTGACAGAGTTTGAAAAACAACCCATCTAAAACCCATTTACCAAAATCTATGCTTAGATAGCATATGTGATGTTTTTCCATCTCCAAAATACCCTATTTAAGCCTAACATGGCACCATCCTCCTTTCCCATAGGGTCGCAAAGTCCCAGTCTTAGTGTTACCAAAGAGTCATACAATGAAGGCTGCCATTGAAGGTCACCATTGAAATACACGTGTCCTGCCTAGAAACAGGCTGCTGAAAACTACGCATTGAGGATAGAGTGCCTACCTTTCAGAATATCAGCATACCTGGGGGTGGAGAAACAAACAGCCAGGAGTCAACAGTGCAGGTAGCCCACATCAAAGAGAGTGCGCCACTGACAACCAGTTAGGTTCAAGACCCACAAGTCCATGTCCACACATTCCCTTTGCTGCCTTATATCTTTAAAGGTCATTTTCATCGATACGGAATGTCTCTTACCTTCATTCCCTGTGGAAGGAATCAAACAATTGTGGTCATAGAGAAAAATCAGAGTCAGAGAATTTTAGATCTGGAAAGGACCTTAGAAATTACATAGAAATATCATTTTACAAACAAGAAAATAGGTTCAGAGACATGAAGGGAAACATCCATGTTCAGCAAGACTTTTTTTAAACGCATGACTCTTAGCTCGTTGCTTCTCTACCACCACGATACGCTTTTCTCAATAACCGGGTTGTTTTTAAAATATTTCCTTTGCTAAGACTGAAAAAGGATCACCATTATTTCCAAGCCCGCAAGAATAAATATATAGCTCTCAACTCAGATACGTGCCTCCTCCCACATCCACAACGATCACTCCTACCTAGAAACTGAAATAAAATAGCATCTTACGAAGCTATACCATTCTTTCTCAATAAAACAAAAGCACCAAACACCAAAAATAGAGAACAAAACTGGGAATGTGTCAGACTTATCATAGTAATTGTTATTCATTTCCTCAGCACCTGTCACCAAATGCCCTATTTCCTATGGCCAAGAAATCAGGGAGGCTGGTTGTCGGCCAGTTGGCTGAAGTCACAACACATCCTCCCGCCACTTTTCTGCCTCACGGAGAGCAAAACCGAATCTCGTAACTTGACTAATTCAACACTTCAGTCAAACCCAGAATAAAACTTTTCTTTGGAATTATAAACAATGTTCACATTGCAAGCATCTAGATGTGTGAGATGTCCTGCTTCAAAAAAGACGTTTTAAGGATAAACATAATAGCTAGACTAATAAATAAAACTTGCTAAGATTTCACTAAAGTTGAACCCCAGAAGATATTTTCAGCAGAAAAGTTTCCAATGAAAAGAACAAGCAAATAAATTGAAGATGAAGCCAAAAAATGAAATGAAACCGGCCACTCATCTATGAGGCTGGATGGAAGAAAACCAAGTCCCAACTGATAAACAGAAGCCCGTCTACAAAGTGAGAAACACAGAACCTACCTATTCCTGAACCAGAACTGTTTCCTGTTGACACTTTCTAACCTGAAGATGGCCCCAGCGTCCAACTGAGGAAACACATTTTCCAGGATGGGAAACTCACCTTCGGAAATCCTGAATCTTCTTTCCTCTACTGCTTATTTTGTAACCAAAGGACTCTCACTTTTACCAAAACAGCTAGATAATCTCCCTGAAAAGTGTAATACACATCTGACCATATCTGTGTATTTGGTGACTCACAAAATTATTGTTTTAAAAGTTGTTAAATGTTACTCTTTAAGCATCAATGTAAAGTATAAAACACTATCAACCTTAACAGCTGAACCTAATCCTTCAAAGTGGTCTTTCACCGGGCTGTGCAGAAACTAAGCCATTACTGATCTCTATCCTCAGCCTCCTTCCTTTTCTCCACCCAAGGCTGCTTGCGGAACCCCAGCATATCTGTGATTTTTCACTCCTTACCAGTAGCCCTTAACATGAATATACCTTTTGACCACCAAAGTAGGGTATATTAAGTTTATGTCTTCTCTTCTCTGGGATTAAGATGACTCATGAGGCATTCATTACTAATGCTGGATTATACTGGAGACAGTAAATTTAAAACAGTAACAATAATTAACATTTGTGTGGCAGTTTACAGTTCACAAAATGTTTTTAAATATATTGCCTCATTTGAGGCTCACAAGTCCCAACCAGGATGGGAAAGGGAGATGGAAACAGAGCCTCAGCAGGTCATAGTGCTATTACGTGGCAGAAGCAAAACTTGAACCCAGGTCCTCTGATTTCAAATACTATGATACTATCTTCTCTTTATACTATGGCAAAAGAAACAAATGTATTGGTGAATTTAAAAACTTTATTGATATATGTGTGTATACATATACATGGCAAATATGAAAGTTAGATGTGAGGATAAGTGATTATCTTCTACAGAAACAACCACACGTGAGAAAACGAAGAGTAAGCGGTTTTTAACGATGAATGTGTGACATGATTTTGCAGAGAAGGCACGTGATGTTACAAGGGCAGCTCCAGTATTCAGGAATAATAATGAGGACAATAAGCTAAAGAAGCTCAGAGTATTACCTGGAGACGCAGACTCAGTCCGTGATGCTGATGGTTTACAGCACAGGGGCTGTAGCAGCCTGCCTCTGGGCAGGGCACAGTTAATGCAGATTCTGCAAGGACTCTGTCCCATGGCCAAGTCTCTAGCTGAGTTTTACAAGGACCTCTTTGTCTTGGGCCCCCTCCCAACACATGGGAAACCTCAGAATGGCTCTTGCCACTGAGTGCAACTAAGCTGAGCCACTTGGTATTACTGGCTCTCGAGGGTGGCCAGCTAGTTGAGCCAAGACATATTTCCAATATTTCTCAGTCCTGCAAACAACCTATACTTTGTAAGAGCTTGTCTTTTATCTTTAATAAAAGATTAGGGGGTACTTTTTTCCAATAATACTTTAAAACCCAGATAATTTGAGAGAACAACGTAATATCCAATGAAGGATAATTTCATATTTTCTGCCCTTTACTTCCTATCACTCAGCCAATATGGCAAACCAACATGTCTGTGGAAATGACATATCTACAAGGACAGACTACTTCTCCTTTTTAACCCAAAAGAGCAGATTTTTAAGTAAGTGTAGTAAGTAGAGAATTATTTGAAACGATCAACTCCAAGGTATGCCAAACACACAGAAGTAAGCCACTTTTTGAAATTAGGAAAACATTAAGGAGACAATACAAATAACCAACAGAAATTATCAAATCATGTTTCAGTCTTCCCCAATCCTTTTTTGATGTTTAAAACATTATCATTTAGTCTAGTGTGTCTAAAAGTAACTAATGCCCCCCAAACAGAAAATACATCCAACTCAATAAAAATAAACCCAAGGAGCCTAGCACTTTGCCATTTACCCAGACATTTCTTATAACATAGAAATGCTGCATGCTACTAAAAGATACAAATTGGATTTTTAGGCTCAAAGTTCATGGATCATTTCACATGAGCTAGGTCAATTTCTAACTATACCTATTGCAAAACACAAGTTATTATCTTTCTACATGTGCATTTAAATGCATATAAGTCCAAAGAGAAAAGAGTAGACAGATAACCCTGGAGAGGACTCAAGAGCAAAGGGATGAAGAGAGGCTTTGATTTTCTGCTCCATTACTTATTCTGTATTGTATTGCTTTTGACTCGATTCTGTTTCAACTATGGAAATGAAAATACATTAAAATTTTATTTGTACGAGATAAAGAAAGAAAGTTTAAAAAACAGAACAAATTTAAAAGACTCTGTTCAAGGCAGGACAACTAAAGACCTGGAAACAAGCACTGAATGGCACAATGCCTTAGAAGTGGAGGAGTGGGCAGCCACTGCCAGGGATGAGCACACTCCCATTGTGAAGACTCAAAGTGAAAAGGCAGGAGGGACTACAAATATTTTCTTCTCCAGTCAATGCTGAAGAAGGAATCGGTTGTGATTGCTTCCTCTCTTAGGAAACTCAAGGTAAAGCCCCTGAAAATCCTTTACATGGGTATTAAAAAGGATCTAAAACTAGAGGTAAAAGCCAGTCCAGAGTTACTGCATAAATACGTAAGGTTTGCAGCTCCAGGGTCTAAGCTGTCCTTGGAGACAAGGATCAAGAGATAATTTTTCTCCATCTCTAAGTCCAGAGGCAGAGCAACAGTCCCCAGTTTCTGTGTGTTAGACTCAGATGGGAAATGACCTAACTCTCAGCGGGGCAAGAAGATCAGTGGATAGCTCTGAAGGAGAACTTGAAAGAAAGGCAGGTGTGGGGAGGAGAAAAGGAGCTTTTCACTTTGCCACAGTCCATGACTGATCCAAGAATGTCATTTTTTTAAACTTAATTTAAAAATTTTTTTGGCTGTGCCGGGTCTTAGTCGCGGCACGGGGGATCTTCGTTGCGGCCTGCGGACTTCTCAGTTGCAGCATGCAGACTCTTAGTTGTGGCATGCATGCGGGATCTATTTCCCTGACCAGGGATTGAACCCGGGCTACCTGCATTGGGAGCGTGGAGTCTTAACCACTAGACCACCAGGGAGGTCCAAAGAATGTCATTGTAAATTGTAAGGAGGAGGAGTCTGGCTCAGAAAGGACTCAGCCTAAAATATTCCCAGACTCAATGGAGTAGGAGCTGAAGAACGCTCCAGCTCCCAGAAGGGTTCCAGGTGCTCAGCTGAACTGTCAACCATACCAAGTTACATTAACAGCAAAGCCTTAGCTATTACCTCTGAAGAGAATGCCACCTCCATACACCCTCTCATATACCACTGATCATACTGCAAATTGGTAAAGACTTTGTGGAGGATAACTGTGATGATGCATACCAGAAGCTTCCAGTTCTGCTTCCAGACCCAGAATTCCGCGTTTTGCAATTTATTCTGAGGAAATAACCATGGATGGCCTCAAGGATTTAACTACAGGGCGGTTTGTTAAGGCACTACTTATAGTAACCAAAATGAGGAAGAACCTAACACCCCAAAACAGGGGAATGGGTAAATAAATTATGGTACATCTGTGCAACGGCCTTAAAATGACACTGGGTTGGCTATAAAACTGTATAATAATCTAGGAAGGTATTCATGAGACACTGTTAGGAAAAAAAGAGCAGGTTTTGAACATAGTATGTATTTATAGTATAATACTATTTTTATCAAAAATATATACGTTTAATATACAAACTTAGGAGGATATACCTAAAACATTAATGGCCTATCTATAGATCCCAGGTGATTGTTACATTTTTCTTCTTTTTGATTATTGATATTAATTATATTTTCTTCAATATAAATACATATATATTACTTTTGCAATAAAAAATATTCTGAAGTATTGTAAAATAGATAACTTCTAAATTTACATCTATAATTATGATGTTCCTAAACTTTAGTTCTTTGTCTACAATTATCATTCCCTACAGAAACAAGCTCTATTCCCCACTTCACTCATTGAAATTATTGCCCTCGGTCATCCATACCTAAAAACCTAAGGTCTGAATACGCATACTTTATAACTTCAGCATACCTAAATGGTCAAAATTGTAGAAAGGTAAATAAGCAGCCTCATAAAAGCAGTAAGTTATAAAGAATCTGTTTTATGGAACAAGATTAAATGTTTTGCAAAGGAAAAACTAAACTACCCTTTTGACTAGTGACTTGTCGTGTTTTCAGCTCAATATAACTGTACACATAATATTTGTAACAATTGTGGCTATCATTCGCTTTTTCCATATCATTGGCTGAAAAAAACAAACTACTTTTAAGACAGCATCCTGAAGTTTAAATTAAAAGAGAACATACAGTAGACAGAAATCAGTCTGGTAAGGGGTAATCTCTGTCTTTCGTCCTTAAATCGGTGGCATGTGTATCTTCTATAATTAATGGCAAAATCTCCTTCACAAGCGGTTTCCAGATGCCTTCCTTAAACTAGAGCTAATCAGTCTCTGATTCATCATGTGTTCAGGAATGCTCTTCTAACAGGCACACTTGCTAGCTCAGTGCAAAAGAAATATTACTACCCACTCCACTGACATTAAAAAAAAAATTCAAGTAAGTTTAATCTCTTTCAGGGCCAGTTGTAGACATACATTCTTCCCCTAGCCAGGTCCCAACCAATTTAAAAACATCCAAACATGAACTTCCATCAACCCACGATCTAATGTGATGAGTTCACCAAGGTGTCCAAGAACCCGAATCACGTGCCAAGGGAAATACAATGAACAGGCCGCTCCAGAGTGAACACACACTTCATACCTGGCAGGGGAATCTGTTCCACTGCAGCACGAGACGGCTTCACAGAGGAAACCTTTCCTAACTGGAGAGTTTGCTTCTCCCTTAAACTCACAGAAATCTTACTTCTATTTTATGTACTTTATTCTTCTGGATGTTCCACCTTGTTCCAGAAAAGATTTACTGTAGTTACTAGTATACTCCTAGTTTGGGAAGGAACATGAAAACTATTTCTGGAAATTTTTGTCAGGTTTAGTTCTCCTTTAAATCCACAGGGGAAATGAAGACCCTAACATTTTCCTTGGAATTTCTTTATTATCTGCTCCAAAAATCGATTGTGTAACCATTACCTCACCCTTCACTAATGTGATGAAAGCTCATCCTTCCCGCCGGTTCATGGTAAAAGGACAGCTCATATAGTGGATGCTTTCAATTACGAGTGCTCAGACCTTAAGAGTGACAGGGGTATGTCCTGGGTTGCAAATGGATACCCTGACAGCTCAAAACACATGAAATAGAAAGAAATATAGTTACCCCAAACTTAAGTACTAAAAGAATGATCTAACTGACCCTGGAGACCCGCCATTGAATAGATTTTGCCAAAGGACATTTTCATGTGACACCAGCAGTCAATGGACTCATGGAGCCAGCTCATGAGAACTTGCTGGGTTTCTTATCAAGATGTTGTTAAGGGCATCGTTCACTGCATTATAGAAAGCCCTCTTTATTTCTTTCTTGGTCTGTGTTGGTTATACCTGTGCTTCTCCTAAGCAAGTGATTTGTTTTTAATTCATGGTCTCTATAAGTGGAGTAAGAAAACAAGTTCCACATTTGCCTTGGTTGATAGAAAACTTAAAAACAAAAATGAGGTCCACATATACCACATGGCCATGACTACTCACTGGCTTACATTTGTTCTTTCTTGACTCCATTTAAGTCACTATTTTTTTCCCTTTAGTTTTCCCACTTATTTATAATTTATTCTTTTAGTGTATGTAATAACTATATGCCACCTGGTTTTTGGTAACAAGGTGGAGTTCAAATAAGTAAACTTAGAAAGTTCCTAGACCTTTTGAAAACTATTGGCTCGATTCAATATACATCGCATACCATACAACAGCTTTTGGGAAATCAAGAAGAAACACACTATCATGAATATCACAATCATGTATCAACCTGAATAGACAGTCAGGAAATTTTCAGATTCCCATGCAATCCAAGTTTAAGCACAGTTTCATGTTCACCCACCTAAGTTACGTTTTATAAAGCACTTGGAAAACACTATATTTTATATCAGAGATACAACACAAGCAATTCACGTTTTGCTGTAGAGACATGAAAATCTGTAGAAACATTAAAGTCAAATCCTCAATTATAGCAAAATTGTATTTAGCCCATAGTTAGTTCTGGGCAACTACTACCTGAACATAAAGAAAAATGAGCTAAAGACCAAAAAGAAGTTAATCCCGTCTCTACCTTCATCCCTTCTCAACTAGTCTGTTGTGATTATAAATCCAAAATCACATATTTAACTCACCAGAAAAGCAGTATATTTTCATCTACTTACATCTGTCAGACCATGTTACAGCTATCGTTCCAGGTTTTCTAACTAATGAGACTACCACTAATTAGCTGAATAGGAGATAAATTGAAAAGGCTGTTTTCTTACTACAAATGTCTCCCTTTAAGTCATAAAAAGTGTCTCCTGCCTTTTAAAATTTGAGGTCTTCACCATGTCTAACCTCTCACCTCCATTTATTCATAATAAGTCACTAAATTTACAGCATTGATTCAACATTGACCAAAATTTCTTCGGTGCCCCCATTTCCATGTTAATTAATGTTACTTTTCATAAACTTCAATCTGATGCTTATTGTTTTCCACAGCTCAACATTTTGACAAATCCTTTCAACCTCATCCATCAGCACACACCAAATAACAGTACCCATGAAGAAGCTTTCAAACCCTGGATTTTCCATTTTCCCAAGGATTTTCCCCAAAGCCAGTATGACCTTGTGAATCCAAGTAAGCCCAACATTTCAGCTTTGAGAGCTTCTCTGTCACATAACCCACCAAATCACCTGACTGGTTTGCATAATATGAGAAATCTAACCTCACCTTCTTCCTGAGGTGTCCTCATAATTTCCCTTGAAATACCGAAGACCCAGTTACCCAGTCGTATGTGCTAAAGCAATTACAGAAGGGATTTATTTATTAAACATTAATCCCCTTGTCATGCAGAGTACATAGAAAATCCCTGATGCACTTTTGCTCTGAAACTTCACTGGAAACACATTTTTCTAAAACTCCAAGACCTTTCCCTTGACAAATCCGATAGGCCTTTCTCAAGTTTTCAATCCCCTTGACCTCTATGCTTCATTTAGCACTGCTGAAATTCTCTTCTCGCATGGTTTCCCTGGATGTTCTCTGTGTTCTTCTACCACCTCTTTCTCTCATTTGCTGACTTTTCTTTTTGCCTGCCTCCACCCCCTTGGCTGGCAACAGTTTGTAAGGTTTGAAACTGGCTTTCTGCATTTCTCCCTCAGTATTCACCACTATGAAGCATATACCACAGGCGTTACTGAACGATATATCCCCTTATGCGGATGCCTCAAAAATCAATGATTAAGCCTTGACCTCTCAAATTGTGATCCCATCTCCAGTTACTGACTGGTCAACTCAGGCTACGACCCTGACACCTGAAATGTAACATCTCAAAACCTGAGCTCATTTTTTCCAGCCCAGCATACTTTCCCAACACAGCCCACTAAGCCCTCATTACTTACGCCTGGATTACAACAACCCCTTAACACTCTCCCACCTCTAGCTCCACCACTCCAATCCATTGAAGATATTTATGCTGCCTAAGTAACTATCTTATCTCAACACATTGCATGTATTCAAGAACCTATGGAGGGACTTCCCTGGCAGTCCTGGTGGTTAAGATTCTGTGCTTCCACTGCAGGGGGCGCAGGTTCGATCCCTAGTCAGGGAAATAAGATCCCACATGCCACACGGCGCAGTGGGGGAAAAAAAAAAAAAAAAAAAGGACCTATGGCATGTTCCTACTGCGGTATCACGTCAAAGCTATAATCAAATTCATCACAAATTATCCATGGCCATGGAAGTTCCATGTCAACCAAGCCAGTGTGCCTGACTTGTTCATTGTCATTTCCAAAACTGTGTCCTCAGATTTAGCTTTCTTCCTACTCAAAATGCCATCCTCACTTTTATTTGCCAATGTACGTTTCTCTCTTATCCAGTTCAAAATTCATCTCCTTCCTCTGTTAGTCCCACATCTTTAGTACCACTCCCTTCATCACTCAATACTTAGAGATTCTATTTACACTATTTTTTTCACTTACTGATAGGTTACTTGGCAAGTGCTCTCAACTGGTATCGTATGTACACATTATCTTTACCCCTGCTAGATTGTAAAACTCCTCGGAAGCAGGGATTCTCTCCTATTTATAATAACATCTTAGTTTGTATATAAAAACATTTAGAACATTTTGGTATTCTATGCAGTACAGTACCAGCAGGTATCCACTAACTAGTTGTTAATTAATAACGTAGTTGTCATGGCTGACTAATGTCTTAATCCTATACCAAAATCCTATAATATAAGAAATATTATATACACATCCAACACACATTTCAACCAACAGTCCAAAAAGATACAATTTCCTTTAATAAAAAGTTTGTAAATATTCCATTATAGACACTTTCCCTCTTCAAATCAGCTTAATTTCCTTTCTCGTATTTTCCTCTTTAGCTTGTTCACCTGCCGGAAGGAAAGGGAATAATTTCTTACCTAATGTAAATTACTTACTCCTGTCTGTATTGAAATCCTGACTCCTCCAACTGCTTCACTCTGTGCTATTCTCAAAGGCATAAGAATGCACCTTCTCAAGGTTAGCCTAGGCCTCTGCTAAGTCCCTAAAGTTTGAGAACCTAGAATGTAATTCCACCAGCCACCTTAAAAGTCAAGAAGCAGCCTCCATTTGACTGAAAGGTACAAAGGTCATGCACATTTTGCCAGTCACAGAAAGGAGAAAAAAGGAAGAATTAGAATTGACTTTCTCTTACCTATAGCATGGAGCGAGGAAAAAAGCAGAGTGCTCTCCATAGCATTTCCATGGAGATTTTTTTAACTGAATAAACAACTGAACCACACAAGATGTCCCGAGTGAAGATATCGGCCTGAAGGCTCGAAATGCCCTCAAAACCTCCTCTAGAAGCCTACCCTACATTTGCTCTCCAACTCCTTGTTTTCAAGCCAAACCATCAAGAGCTGCATGGATTCACTGTCTCCATCAGAAAGTAAGGCCTCTGACATTTTCAGCAATCCTCCCTGAAAGAAAAGCATTTAGAAAAAACACATGCCTAAACTGATATATCCTAGATCTTCACTCATGGCTCTCAACAGGGCACCAAGCAAGACAGAACCAATTTGAACAGGACATCATCCTGAATGCTGCCCCTTTCTGGCCCAGTCCCCTAGACTATCAGAACCAAAACATGTTAATATGCAATCAGTACATATTAAAAGTCAGATGGACATGGATAGTTGCTAAATGCCCTTTCGTAGATACAGAATTTTAAAACGTCAGGGCAATATATTACATCATGGGCATTTTCATCACCATCAGTAATAGATGACATGAAGTCACGATAAAAGCTTGACTTGAGATTACGAAAAGGTGCCTTGAGTCATTTATTCATGTGGAATCTTGGTGACATTTAGTAACTAGAAAATACTCTGTTTTACCTCATAGTTCAAAGTAGGATTCAGGGCCCAAAAAAATATTTAAGCATTTTGTTTATTTCTTATGTGTTAAAGCTGATCATTGGATTATAACCAAAACTACCAAAACCAAAATTTTTAATTGTGAACTTTCAACAGGAAGTCTAGGATAAATATAGTATCACTGAGACTTTTCTATCAATGGGAAGAAATCACTAGCACAAAAAAATACAAGATGTGCCTGATGAAAGCAAACTTCTGATTCAAAACACAAAGGCCATACTGTACACTGAAGATATAGAGACAGTCACTGCCAAGGGCATAGGCATGAAGGTCAAACGCCAGGTGGTATTAGTAATGGAAACATGATCCCATAAATGAAAGACTGAATGACACACAAAAGCCTATAAAACACAGGACAACTCTATGCTTCAAGAAGAATGGCTAACATTATCAGAATGTGTGTAGACTACAACTTATGCCTTTCCCACCCTTTGTACTTCCGATGACTAAAAAGCATAAATTCCTATTTTTATCAAGTTTTCTAAAAATGTACAATTCTATTTCCTTTCCTTTGGTTTTAATTTTTATATTTTGAATGTCTGCTTTCCTTCCTATTAGATCTTTCTTTCTGTTACTTTCTGTTCTTTCTAGAATGAGTTGCAGCATGGCTTTCTGTTGTGTATACTGGTAACTGGCTGTAATGTGTACTGGTAACTTGCCTGGAAATACTACCATCCAGCTTCCTGAGGATGGAGACATCTAATTAGAGGATTGTAATCAATCCAGGCAATCTGCCTTCACACTACCCAGGGTAAGAACCTAACTCAAATCTTGGCCCTGCCATTTACTTAAAGGCGTCACCTCAAGAAGTTACTGCTACTTAACCTCATCAAGAGCCAAATTATTTAAAAAGACCATGATAATAATAAAGGTATTCATAATACCTCACAGTTCTTATGAAGATTCAAAGAGAGAATGAACAAAATGTACATCATAGTCCCTGGCACATAATAAATCCTGCCTAATTTTTTTTTTTTTTTTTTTTTTTTTTTTCGGTACGCGGGTTTCTCACTGTTTTGGCCTCTCCCGTTGCGGAGCACAGGCTCCAGATGCACAGGCTCAGCAGCCATGGCTCACGGGCCCAGCCACTCCGCGGCATGTGGGATCTTCCCAGACCAGGACACGAACCCGTGTACACTGCATCGGCAGGTGGACTCTCAACCACTGGGCCACCAGGGAAGCAGTGTCTTTAGTTCTTTTGGAAGGCCCAAGACTGCCACTGTAGCTACCAGTTTCCTCCCCCCGACACTGCCCTACCACCATATCCTCTATCTTGGATTATATCTTCCACTGTATTATAGTGTCTCAAATATTTTCATATAAAGTACATAGTTTTTCTAAATATAAAAATATACTTGTCCTCATATGATAAATAATGTGGTTAACTATAAAAAATTTAAGTTCAATATTTTCCCCCAAATGATGAAAATACTGCTTCACTATCTTCAAGCATTCAGCACGGTTGCTAAGAAGTCAGTTATTTGATTTTCCTTTTTTTTTTTTTTGCGGTACACGGGCCTCACTGCTGTGGCCTCTCCCGTTGCGGAGCACAGTCTCCGGACGCGCAGGCTCAGCGGCCATGGCTCACGGGCCCACCCGCTCCGCGGCATGTGGGATCTTTCTGGACCGGGGCACGAACCCGTGTCCCCTGCATTGGCAGGCAGACTCTCAACCACTGTGCCCCCAGGGAAGCCCCCCTGCCTAATTTTGAAGTATAAATGATGTTGGTTAGAGTATCACTTCTACCATTTACTCACAATCTTAAACTTCCTACTTCAAAAATGGAATACCAATTGCACAAGATTGTTATAAAGATCAATTGAGACAATGTCAGTGAAAATACTGCTTAACTGTATAGCTATACACAAATGCAAGGTGATGTTACTCTGTCCAACTTAATAAGTTGAGTGTTTTCTGAATGGCATAACCAAAAACAACATATAATGATTGACCTGACGTTGCACAAAGTTATAGAAACTGCTGGTGATGATCCCGGTTTGGTTGGGTGTCTCTGTATTTCAACACAGCATAAGAAGAAACACATGCTAGGGGAAAAACACAAGCCTTCAACTCAAATCTTCCTTTGACAGTACAAAAAAAGCATCCACCACCTGATAAGTAGGAAAGCATCATCCTTCACATCCAATGCTTTTCAATGTTTGGTCTTCTGACCGCTTGCAAGAGAATCCACATGGCTGCTTTTATAAAACACTCCTGAGCCACACAACTTACTTAGTCAGATCTCTGGGAGTGAGGCCCAAAAATCTGAATTTTTAACAAGACCTCCAAGGGATTCTGATGTCCACTCGAGTTTGAGAACTGCTGCTTCAAAGTTTTTATTATGAAAAATCATAATAAACAGAGCTAGCACTTGTCACTATGGAAAACTATTTATCAGAAACAAAGGAGGTGGACTTCCCTGCTGGCGCAGTGGTTGGGAATCCGCCTGCCAATGTAGGGGACATGGGTTCAAGCCCTGGTCCGGGAAGATCCCACATGCCACGGAGCAATTAGGCCCATGCACCACAACTACTGAGGCTGCGCTCTGGAGCCCGTGAGTCACAACTACTGAGCCCACGTGCCACGACTGCTGAAGCCCGCGCGCCTAGAGCCTGCGCTCTGCAACACAGGAGGCCACCGTGATGAGAAGCCCGCGCGGTGCAACAGAGTAGCCCCTGCTCGCCACAGCTAGGGAAAGCCCATGTGCTGCAACGAAGACCCAACACAGACAAAACTAAATAAATAAATAAATTCATTTAAAAAAAAAAACAAGGAGGAAACAGATCTTACCAAAAAATTTTAATCTAAGTACAGATTTTGAAATGCACAGGATGGGCAAATTTCAAAAAAATTAATATTTAACTTTTCAATGACATTTTATAGAGTAATACAAGAATTGTTTTACACCTGGTCATTATTGAGCAGTCCAGTGTCTCTAGTGCCCTAGCTATTGACTTTGCTTCCCTTAACGCTTGCCCACTTGCCTGTGCCAGCCATATGAGCAGGAGTTGAAAGTCAGCATACTTCCAAGTTCCAACGTTTCATCAGGCCCCAGCTTTCACTGAACTTGCCGGAAATACTAGCACCCATCTTTTGAGCCTAGAGACATCTAATGAGAGGATTATCATCAGCACAGGCATCTGCCTTCACACTACCCAGGTGAGCCTGTAGGGGGTATCCTCACACAAGAGCACCTCTGATAGCACCCAGTTCTTTCAACCCAAAACGTTACCAGGAGCCGGGATGGGATCATAAAGAATATGCTATGCCAAGAAAGTCTCATTTCCTTTTCTGATTAAATGACTGCCTCATTTATCTTGAGTTAAGCAAAATATCTAATCCTATCCCATCACTAACTAGTGGCACTCTAGGTCAATTCCTTGAAGCGGTGCTTAGGGCTCTGGCCCATCATGGAACACGTAGAGAATGACATTGGTATGTCACACTGAAGTCTACAGAGGAGGCTACCTGACACCTGGGTCCACTGAGGCCCTGCCAGGCTACCCAAGAGCAGCAGAGATCAATTTCTCAGCATATCCATAACCCACTGCTGCAGGACACCCATCAGGAAACACATTCCAAGGACTATTACTCCATGACTAAACAGTTGCCTAATCAGATTCCCCATCGAGGGCAGCAGGCTGATAACTACCAGTGAGAGAAGTAAGTTGGCAGGCTAAAGAGGGAAACACCAGAAAACCAGAGGCTACTGAGGGACAATCTACAACCAAAATAAGAACCCAAAGTGTAAGAATCAGAAATATGCAAGAAAAAGATGGGGAGCAAAAGCACTGGTGGGAGCAAAGGGGTTCCAAGACCAGGACCCATGTGGGTCATTATCCTCATTTAAATGCAAAGGTTCAGAAAGATATAAACACAGAGAGAGTTGACTGATGAACCAAGATCAGCTTGGAGAAGTAATGCACTGCCGCATTCAACATTGCCAGCAATGACTTGGAAGAAGAGAGATAAATAGAATATAGCTTATCAAGTCACACAAGGCTGAGAGATGTTATGATTCCTTCTTGTTTTCAAGGGCTGTTACATGGAAAAAGGAGAAAGGATTAAATGTATTAACAAGGATAAAACTAAGACCACAGGGTCAAAATTACAGGAAGGTTGACTTTGATCGAATGTAATGAAAGGCGTCTTAGTGATTAAAACTGTCCATAAACGGAATGGACCGCAGTGCAAGAAGTAAGCTCTCTGGCCCTAACAGTGTGAATTATGACCAGTCAGAAAAGTCGTAGCAAGGATTTCTACTTTGGTGAGAGACAGAATAACTGGTCCTTTGTGCTCAAATTCTACGAAAAATACTTTTGGTAGAAACCAAGTCTTTCCATTACTAAAGGAGTAGCAATGAATCTGGCAAAGAGTATAACATCTAAAATATCCCCAGTGTGAATTACAAGTAGAAGCCCTTTATTTCCATTCTGGGAAATATAACTGATAGAGGCTTATTTTTACCTTATGACATCATACTACTACCAGTCTTACTCCTATTACCCTTATCACTGTTGATTAAGTTTCCAACAGAAGTTTATAGACATTACAAGTCAAGACAAAGAAAAAAAGTGATTCTGTTCCTGAAAGCTGACTACCTAGAAAATTCTAAGATGATCATTCACTCTCCTCATTTAGCATAAAGAAGCAAAAGGAGGAGGGATCTGCAGCCAGAGGACTATAAAAAGCTCACTTGGGTCTAAAAGGATGACACCGTGGACCAGCCTGGTATCGGCTTACACTGAACTCTGCACGGAAGTTCCCTTGGACCGGAACACTTGCAAAACCAATGGAAATTTTGTAAAAGACAAGGAATCAGCTTCATATCCAACCTGATTTCTGTAAATAACAATAAGTTCTTAATGGGTACAATTTGGTGATCCATAAATCTTAAGGAAAGAAAGTGGGGATCATGTAGCAATAATGTTGATGCAAAAGCCACTCCCCTGACAGCCTCACATTTCCTTCCCCGGAGCTTAGGGTAATGAGGCTACCGCCTTGCACGTAGGACACAAGAGTGGCCTTCACACCCGATCCTGTCGAGATTCTGCTGACTTCCCACCCACAAAGGCCAAGACATTCAGCGCAACTGAGGCAGAACTAGTTTGGCCCTGTGTGACTCTGATGACAAGAAAGAGAAGCTCCTTCTGTGAATCAAATGTTAGGGCTGCACACATTTCAGCTACTGCAGGCAGCTCTGTACCTAGAGTGGCCTCTTGTTCTGGGAAACATGACCATACAAGAGCACACAAAGATCAAAGGTGGAATGGGGTTTTCACCCAAAGGCTTCCTAAGACCATGAAGCAGAAATGAGGGTGGAGGAGGAAGGAGAGAGAGGAATGAATATCGTGATGATGTTAAACAAATATAAAATCAGCAGAGCCATGGTCACTGTCTATCGCTGCGCTGAGGCAGAGAAACAGTTTTAGGTTACCACAGAAGACAAAGAGTGACAGAACTTTTCCAAAACGCATGACAGGACATTTGGTAGGTATTCTCATTAACAAAACTCTGCTCATCAGATTCACAGACCAAGTCCATTTGGTATTGTCAGGCCTTAGCTTTAAACGTAATGTGGTCCCCCTTACTATACAGCACAGGGAACTATACTCAATAGTCTGTAATAACCAATAAGGGAAAAGAATTTGAAAAAGAATACATGTATATGTATAACTGAATCACTGTGCTGTACCTGAAACTAACACAACACTGTTAATTAACAATACTTCAATAAAATAAAAAATATATATATTTTAAAAATGTAATGATCCCCTTTTCTTTGCATATTTGAAACATCCAGTGACCAGTCATAGGTGTTCCACTCATTAACACCAACTGACACCATACTGGTCCAGTTAAAATCAGCTTTAGAGCTGCCCTTTTTCCTAATTCAGCTACCTGTCTGCTTGCCATACACTATAACGCTCTGGCCAAACAGGTTATCTTCTGGCTTTCCAAGAGCCTGCTTGTAACTTTATCAGCCCACGGCTACTTTTTCTTTCCTAAGAACTCAGATCATTTTCCCATTCCTTTTCTGTTCAAATTCCAAACCAAAGTTTTCAAGGTTTTTTACCAGGGTTCGTTAAAAAGTTGCTCTTTTTCAGAACTTGTACCAGTGAGGAAGAACTAAGATTATGTAAATAAGAAATATAAGAACAAAATAACGTATAGCATGCAGTCATCTCATTCAGAAAATTAAAGGGAAATTTTAAAAAGGGAAAATAAGCTGAATGCCCCTTGCCATCAGTCACTGATGTTGTGCATTGTTCAAGACAAATCAACAGTTCACACGTCACTGACAGCACTGGGATACTGCTAAGGGGACACGCAACGTTTAACATAGATTATAAGCCCTCAAATATTTTTCAAAGAGAATCAGTCAATCAATTAACCCACTGTAGCATTAGATGCATTACATGTAAACACTTAATATAGTACATATTTTAAATTAAAGGGGGCATATCCATAACACATTTAACAAATGTACTATTAAACATCAATGATCATTTCTCATATCAAGGTTTTATATTCCAACCAGCAAGAGAAAATGAAGATCATACCACAGTCCGTTTTATTTTATTTTTTTAATTATTTTTACAAAACCATGAAGTGTAAATCTGGAAGAGACTCTGGAGATCACCTTGGGTCCAAGTTCCTTGTTTCACAAAGTAGAAAACTGGGGCTCATGTTGGTTATCTGAGCTGCAGAAAGTCGTAAGACCACTTACTGCAGAACTGACGCTAAATCAAGACTTCCTGACTCTTACCCTAGTGCTTTTATGCTACATTATGTTGCCCCTCAAAATCAAATTCTAGTGCAATCTTCTTATCTAATCATTCTTCAGCACTGTATTAAATACAAAGTTGAACTCAGGCCCTGCTTCGCAGCCCTTAGGTACAGCCTTCAACTGGGCCTCCAGGCCCACTGCAGGATCTTCAGCCCCAAATACAAGCTCTAGTGTCTGCTTTGTAGTCAGCATCTACTGTCCAACTCCCAACTATCTACTACAGTGCATCCGAGCGGTAATCAGGAAGTCAACTTTGGGTTGGGAGATGTACTCCTTTAGATTCCTGCTCTGCCTGAAATCTGCTCTCATCTATTTAAATATTCCCCAGCCCCCCCGAAAGGTATCCAGCTTATGTCTTTTCCTTTTTATTTCTCTGCAGTGACCACTTCTCTGTAGGAGACATTGGCTACTATAAAAAGTGGGCAACATAATAACTTTACATGGAACTTATTACATGTATCTTTTCATACAGATAATATCTTTTTATTTAGAGGAAAAAAATATATGTATATGTATAACTGAATCACTTCGCTGTACACTTGAAACTAATACAACATTGTTAATCAACTATGCTCAATATAAAATAAAAATTTTTTTAAAAGATATTGGTTACAGACATTTTGGTTCTTATTTAGTTTAAGCATAGGATGAAAATACTACTCAATACAAGAACACTCTAAAAAAAATAAAAATTAAAAAATTAAGTTAAGTTAAAACTAAACCTTGATCTAAACCTCACATCCTATACAAAAATTAACTCAAAACAGATCATAGATTTAAATGTAAATTTGTTTTTTAAATCTTAGATGATAACAAAGGGAAAAATCTTCAGGACTAGGGCTTAGTGAAGAGTTTTTAGACATGACACAAAATGTATGATCCATAAAAGAAAAAAAGTAATTGATAAATTGGACTTTATCAAAACTTAACATTTTTGCTCTGTAAAAAACCCTGTTAAGAGAATGAAAACACAATCTATAGGCTGGGAGAAAATCTTTGC
This sequence comes from Aethalodelphis obliquidens, assembly GCF_003676395.1. Lineage (NCBI taxonomy): Eukaryota > Metazoa > Chordata > Mammalia > Artiodactyla > Delphinidae > Aethalodelphis > Aethalodelphis obliquidens. The sequence continues at coordinate 623,297 of NW_020838003.1, read as the reverse complement.
AAATCACATATCTGACAAAGGACTCATATCTAGACTATATCCAGAACTCTCAAAACTCAACAATAAAAAAAAAACTAAAACAAACAATCTCACTAGAAAATTGGCAAAAGATACAAAGAGACATTTCACCAAAGAGGATATACAGATGGCAAACAAGAACATGAAAAGCTATTCAACACCATCAGCCATTAGGAAAATGCAAGATAGGACCCAGAACGGGATTATCACTACACACCTATTAGAACAGCTAAAACAAAAAATAATGACAGCACTAAATTCTGGGGAGAACGCGGGGAAGCTGGATTGCTCATACACGGCTGGTGGCAGAGTAAAATGCTACCACTACTCTGAAAAATAGTCTGGCAGTTTCTTTAAAAACTAAACATACATTTACCAATACAGCCCAGCAATCACACTTCCTGGCATTTATCTCAGAGAAATGAAGTGGTATCTATTCCAAAGCCTATATGCACACAATTGCTGGTGGTACCTTTATTTTGTAAAATCCAGAAACAGGAAACAATCAAAATGTCTCTGAGTAGGTAAATAGTTAAACAAACTGGTATATCCATAGTGTAGATTTCTACTCGACGATAAGAAATGAACTATTTACAACAACTTGCGGACGGATCTCAAGGGCGTTACACTGCTCGAAAAAAAGTCAATATAAAAAGTTAACATACTGTATGATTCATTTATGTAACTTTCACAAAACGACAAAATTACAGAGACGGAAAACAGATTAGTAGGTGCCAAGGGTTAGGGATAGTGTGAAAGGAGAGGGTGTAACTATAAAGAAATAGCCCTCGGAAGATCTCTGCGGTGGTAGAACTATTCTGTATGTTGATTGTGGTGGTGGTTACGTGGATCCATACGGGGGACAAGATGACATGGAACTATACACACACTTTGTACCAGTGTCAATCTCCTGATTCTGATATTAAACTACAATTATATAAGATGTAACCACTAGGGGAAATAGGATGAAGGGGACATGGGACCTCTCTGTGCTATCTCTTGCAACTTCCTGTAAACCTAGCATTTTTTCAAATTAAAAGTTTAAAAAAAACCCACATCACTCCAGCTTGCGGTGCCACGGGATTATTCCAGAAGGTCTGCCACGTTCTCAAGCTTTGGAAAAGGTCTCCTATCTGAAGTTAGATCCCGCGTGCTCACTAACTGTCACGGAAACTTTAGTCCCGTCATGTATGCTTTCACTTTGCTCTTCCGGTATCTCTTAGTTTCAGGAGAGTGTGGCAGCCACAACCTCATGGATTTGACCCCTCAGAAAGATGGAAAATCTTTTCACTCTCTAAAGTCCTGATGTTGGTGGAGGATGGGCACAGCTGTGGCAAATTCAAGTTTTTCTGTAAGAATTAGGAAGCCGCAGCCCAATATAGGAAGGAAACGTGGCGTGGGAGAGAAAACACTCGCTTGAGGGAAAGAGGCCTAAGTTAACTCTTTGGGCCACCCTGGCCAAGTAACTTTTCCCCAGCTGTCTCATACATTAGATGTGGAGGTTTAGCTAAGTAATTTGTGACATGACAGCCTGCTGGATATGACTACTATTCTCCAAGCACTATCACAGAAAGAAGAGCTACATTTCTGAGAAGCATCTTATTACCTTGAAACATTGAAAGGCAGAAAACCAGTTCTAGAATGTACTCTTTAATCATCACTCTCTGTCACCATTATTTTAAGGAAAATTATGACAGCCAGTTTGAACAAGTCCCAAATGAAAGGGAAATTTTTCAGGAAGTATTGTAGAAAGAAAGTGACAAGCCTTTCCAAGGCACCATGCCAACTATATCTCCAGTTTAAATGACCCTTTGCTCAAGACAAAATTGTTCTTTGGGAGGAAAAAAAAAACAACTGTTCTGTTACTTGGACTTATCTTCCCTATTCATCTGATTCATTCATACATTCACTCTGGTGACAGCTCAAGGCAACTCAGAAAAGGGTTGTACTGCCACTGGCAACGATTATAGTAGACGTTTCCTGTGCCTCCATCCTTTGGGGCCACTCCTGCTGTTGCAGTGAAAGAATTTAAAAGAATTTTTTTTCAATCAAGGAAGGAAGCAAAAGAGTCTGAGCTTGTGAATGAGCTGAGGACATTTCTCCAAAGGAATCAATGAACGACAATATAAAGGGTCATTTGGCCCTAAGGGACGTTTTGGAATGTCCAGCAACCTACTTAGGAGTTTTTGTTTTGTTTTCATTTATTTCCTCTCTATTTTACTTGTGACTATCTGAAAAAGAAGCTCTTTTCTAGCAACTTTTTTGTTACTGGTTAGTTTATGTAGCTTCTACATAGGGAGAAAATTTTAAAATTGCCTACACCAACCCCTCATTCCATGACTCAGTAAACTGAAGCCCAAAAAGATTCAATGAAGTGCCCAATGTCAGAGAGCTGGTAAGTGGCACAGATGGACTAGAACTCCATCTCCTGAATACCAGCTCAGGGCTTTCTCTGCTCCATCACAGGACCACTCCGTCCCTTTCAGCTTGGAAAAACTTCTGCAGAGTCTTATAATTAGAGCCTCCAACTCCTCCAAAGATACTACATGTGGAAACTTAAATTCTAACACCTAAATTACTCAGGAATATTCTATTTGGTGACCCCGAATCCCTATCAAATTGTTCACTCTAATTCTTCATGTATAATTCTATCTGAATGGACTCAGAACACAGTCTATCCCATTTTTAATGGGCATTCATATGGCACATATTTACTGAAAGCTTATAATATGCCAGTCACTAGGCTAAGCACTTGATACTGATTATCTCATTTAATCATCACAACTCTATGAGTTAGGGAGTCTTATCCCCAGTTTTCAGATGAGAAAACTGAGACTTAGAGTAAGTCAGGAAACTGGCTCAAGGACACACATCCAATCCAGGTCAATCTGATTTCAGCATCCAAGGCTTACCCAGTACGCTTCTCAGAGCTACAGACTTCTTAATCACTTAGCTATTCTTTCAAATCATTATGCCAATTTTTTTCTTTATCAATATACACATGTAGAATTCTCAATCTAACATTCAGCTTAAGGAGTAAGTGGACTTTAGGCAAAAGCATGCTGCTTTTAATAACTGAAACAATGTGTATTACCTACTAAAGAAACCTCTCAAGAACAATGTCACAAGATTAGCTTTTGACACTGAAATGAAACCAATTATGAACCAAACTTCTTGTGCTCAATAGAGACTCCCAGTCACCTGGTACTTGCCCCACTGTAAGAGTTAGGCTGGGCAGGAATGGTCTCCTCCTAAGTGAGTTAGCAATCTTTCACTGTTCTCTGCATCCTCGTCCCCATTATTTTTTATTTCTATTGTTAAGGATTTAAAATCATTTGCATATGAACTGGTTGCATTGTAACCTGCAACAGAGGAGTATCAGTATCTTTATTTGATCCACCATATATAAAGAGCAGACTATTGCAGTGAGTAAACCATTTATCAGCTGTGTGCCTTGGATGAGTTACTTAACCTCGCTACATTTCTTCATCTACCAAATGGAGTTAATAGTTATACCCCCTTCATAGGTTGGTTATGAGGATTAAGTGAGGCTACTACTTACCAAGCATTCAGAAAAATGCTCAGTGAATGTTACCTATTCTTACTGTGGTGATGGTTATTATTATTAGAATAATCACAAAATGAGAGTGACTTCACTTACATCATTGATCACGGTACTACAGGAATAAAAAAACAATTCTGTATTAACTATTCTCAACTAAGATCATTACATTTTGCTGCATGCTCCAAAATTAAACTTGTTCATATCGATTCTTGACAACCCTATATCTAGTAGTTAATTCACCCTGGGAGTTCCTCAGAGACCCCATGAAATAAAATCCACTGAAATGTGTTTAAGCTTTTCCTGTGGTTGCGAGAGTCATCTGGAACACCTTCTTTAGAAATTTTGCATGTCAAAGTCATCTCACTCATGCTCCACGATGTGAAACTCTGCACGTGAAAGCCACACACGGGACACACGCTAAAGCTGACCCGACCACCTTTCGAGGAAAATTCGCACTTGCCTGTAGCTACCGCTGCAGCCACCTCAGTGCTGAGGTGAGACGACCTTCCTTCCAGACAATAGTCTAGATTAGGATCTCAGTTTTTTCAAGAGGTTAACAACTTTACCACTTGCTTAGCAAGAGGCCCACTAGTACAACAGTAAAGCAGGAGCTCATCAGAGCCAGAGAGATCTGTATTTGAATCTTGCCAATGAGCAACTAGATGACACTTTATGAGTTACTTAACCTCAGTGAGCCTCCCCTTCCTCATCTGCAAAATGGGAATAATAACGTACCTTCTTCATTGAGCTGCTGGAAGGACTAAAGAAGATAATGTATATAAAGTGCATAGTATTCAACAACAACAAATAACCATTATTCCAAGTTTAGGGAAACAGTCTCAAGCAGCAACAGAACACAAGCTTGTCTACTACTCAGTACCAAATTCAAATGAGAGAAGTGATGTTTACAGAAGACGATCCTCCATTCTAGGTCTGCAGAACTTAACGATATACTTGCTTTTAGTTAACTTATCTCTGTAAAGCATTGTAAGAGCAAGATAGAGTGGGGAGAACGTGGGCTCTAGAATAAGCAAGGCTTGGGTCTCTCAAGTTTACTCCTTACTAGCTATGTGACTTCGAGGAAGTTATATAAATTCCTTGAGGCTGTTTCCTTATCATTAAATGGATATAATGATACGTTAAAAGACAGTTGCAATAATTAAATCTTTATGAGGGTTAAAAAAGTAAGGCACACAGAGTCCCTAGTACTGTGCCCGCCACATAATAGGTACCCAACAAATGCCTGCCCTCTTGCAATGAATTTTGTGTCACTGCATAGTTATAAAATTTGGTTGAGAGCATTATCTTCAATTTTTCTTACTGCCCTTACCTCAAGTGAAACGTTCCCTTTAGAATCCAATTCTACTAAAATCTTTGCTTCCCTTTAGCATACTTTTCCTCTTCTGACAAGAAATACCTAACTGATTGTGTCTCTCTTTTTAGCTGCCAGGAAGCTCAAAGACAAATTCTACTCCATGACAGTACTGGTCTAAGTGGTTCTGCATATTCTATGTTCTCCCTGGTTTGGGCATATATTTTCACCCATATTTAATTATTACAAGACATCTTCTGTAGAATGTGAGAAACTATTAACCAACCAACTAATTAATTCAGTCAGGAGGAAAATATTGATCTACGTGTTAGGAAAAGGGCACCTGACTTGGGATATTCAAGACCTAACTACTCTTCACATTTATCCCCTCTCCTTGGGCAATTCATTTAACCTTTTGGATCTATAGTTTCTCATGTCAAGTAGGAATAATAATCTCTAAAGACCTCTCAGAATCATTTACATATTTAAGTGTGCTTTGTCACCTGTCAAGTGCTGTATAAGGTCAAGAATTATTATTTTCACAATCAAAGAAGAGGTGAATGTTCACATGAGTGAAGGTGTGCACGTACGCTTGGACTCCAGTGCAGCACTGGGGACCCCTGCAGGCAAACTCGGAAGATGAGTAGCGATGGAGCTCCAAAGTAGCCACCATGCTATAGGCTCACTAGAACACTCTAGGAGAACTCTCTGAGAAGGAAGAGGCCTGATGGAAATGAATGTAAACACTTCAACGGACAATCCCAATTCAGTAACTATCTTAAGCCCATTTGTTGTTCGGGGGTCACTAACCTACGTTGATTTGCTTAAAGTACAGTGCAAATGAGACCATGGTTTGTTCCCCAGGAGCCCGTGGACCGCACCCCTCACTCTCACCAGACTCATCACGGGAACAGGCTGTGGGTCACAAGGGGCTTATAATGTGGGAATCCCACATGTCTCCTTAATCCCCTACCAGCGACAGTGGACAGATCACATCAATGTCCCAAAGTACTCATACACTATTAATGTAATTCAAAGAGGGGGATTTTTTTTAAAAAAGCTAAATTTGGGCTAGAATCAAGCAGCTCTTAATAACATGGAGGGTAGGTGTTTCTCCATTTTTAGAATAATTTGCTGATTTATTCCAAGGAGTTCAAATGTTCTCTCAGCATCTCTAAGTCTTTTATTCCAAAACCCCTCCCCCTCACTAATCACTTAGTGTAGCAGCTGCCTGCCCATGGAGGAGAGAGAGAAGGAAATTGCTGCAGAATGGCAGGTTGGAAAGATGATGAGGGAGGAGATGAAGTTGAAAGTCACAGGTTCACGTCCCAACTCCACTCCTTGTGAATGTGTGAATGTGATCAAATCACTGAATGATAATAACTCATACACACTGAGCCTTATTACTTGCCAGTGCCCTTGGAGGGCGTCATACAGCAACCCAATGAGGTAGATACCTTTCTCACCTTATTGTATAGATTATAAAAGCTGAGATTTAGAAAAGTCAAGTGATTTGCCCTGCATCAAAAGGCTGGGAGGTAAGGCACGCTGCCATCTGAGCTCAAACTATGATTCCAAGCCCATGGTCTTAACCACTGTGCAATGCTGTTTTTTGTAAATCTTGCTTTTCTTCATCTGCAAGATAAGGGAATGATAAAACAGGCAGTAGATTTCTCACAAGGTTGTTACGAGGATCAAATATATGTACTCACGGAGGTGACAGCCCTTTATGAAGTCTAAAGTGCTATACAAATGTGACATGTTCCTGTTCAAGTCAGCATGCGTTTCCTAACACCAACTACTTCTAAGCAAGGCCAAAACGAAGTGACTTCTACATACATTCTGAACTCAGAAGAGAAACGACGACGACGACAAAAGATTTTTAAAAGGCATCTGTGAAAATGAGTGACTTCTGTGATAAGAGCAAACACGGCCAAGCTGACGGGCAACGGGAAAAGCCCGTTCAGGATCTGCCCACGTCCTTCAGAAAGACACAACTATCGCCTAAACTGCTGGAATTTCAGTAGACAGTAGAAGCTATTCTACTGCAATGCTCATCCATCCATTGCCAAGGCAACCCACTTTCAAAAGGAGTTTTCTCCGGGCTTAAGTTGACTTTAGACCAGTCAGGTGGAAGGCAACTATTCATAGCTGTGATTTTCTAATTGTGAATATACCCCCCCAGCTTTGGAGAAATGAACAGCAGAATCCGCTGGGGCCTGACTGCACCCGATGAAGAAATGTGTCCTCATTCTTGGCCCATCAACTCCAAGGTCACAAGGTCACAGTAGAAAGGGAGCCAGACCAGGGGTCCGAAGACCTCACCCTAAGCCTGACCCTGTAACACAGGATGTGTGCCTTCGGGCAAGTTGGTAGCCTCTGGGAAGCTCTGATCAGTATCCCTAAGACAGAAATCATGCTTGGCTCTCAATGCACCAAGGGTTCTGGAACAACTGCACAGGGGTATAAAAGCCTCTCTAAGTTATATGGCACTACACAAAAATAAAATAGTTTGTAACATATAGTCAGCTCAGCTTCCTCAACTCTCCGAATGCCCTTTGAACTGCGCACAAGGGGCCCAGGGGAAACTTGCGATGCCATCTAAAATAACTTCGATGGAAAAATGCAACTTGGAGCAAAAGGGGAAAAAGCAAAGTGTAAAAAAACAGGAAAAGCGCCATAAAAAATACATTCTGCTATAGTCAATGAGGCCCTCCTGGGACCTTTTCTGATTTCTTTTTAGGGAAGACACACATTTCCTGATCACAGACTTTGAAAGTACAATCGACAAAAATATACTGATGTACTTAGTACATGAAAGTTTCAAAATTCCTCTGGCCAAACAAAATCTCGCTCACATCAGAAATTTCTCTTCCTGCCCTGGGTATGACAGAATAAGCTAACAAACCAAAACCATGGCATTAATCGTCACGGTAAGACACCATTCTACACTCTGGTGACAGATGTAAGTCACTCTGGAAGGAAATCATTGAGTAAGCAGAAGCACCTGACCCTGTCATTCAATCCTCCTTCTCTTCCTTATATCATGTGAGTCAGACAGAAAAGGCATATGTATGAGTTAAAGTCAATGTTCCTGATACTTTCCCCAGAATGGTTTGCCCCTCCACCCTTCTACACTCTAAACTGTAGAACTGGTATCCTCAGGGGATGATCCTGACTGCCAGTAGAGTCTTATTACGTCAAAATGGACTGTCATGGAGTCACTAGAGAAGGTAGGAACGCACCTCTCCTGTGAAGGCCGAAAGCTTTTGCTGAGACTCACTAGTGGCTCAAAAACAAATGCTTTATTTGACACACTGATACAGTAGGAAGCAATATTCGCAGAAAAGAAAGTAACAGCACGTAAACAGAAGTCAGACGTGATTCAGTAGACAAAACAGCATTGGGGGAAAAAAACATGATGTCGGAAAACAAAACATTCTATTTAAACTCAGATAAAAAAAATTGATGCTTTCATTTGTGCGTTTGACATTTTATATGCTTAATCATTAACCTGAAACTGGTACCTTTTATTTTCTCAAATATTAGTCAAAGGAAATGGAATTATTTTCTAGATGGAAGTTTTCTCAGTGAGGCATTCCCATGGTCAGGCAGTGTTGATGGTATGTCTTTTTTTTTTTTTAATTTTTGCTTTAATGATCTCTGCTTTTTTAAAAAAAGTTTTGTTAAAATATAACTCATATAGCATACAACTCACCCATTTAAAGTATTCAATTTGATGTTTTTTTTAGCACATTCACAGAGTTGTACAACTATCACCACAATCAAATTTAGAACTGATTTTGATCACCCCAAAAAGAAACGTCATGCTTATTAGCACTCGTTCTCTTTTTTTCTCCCAACTCCCAGCCCCTGGCAACCACTAATCTACTTTCTTTATAGAGTTGGATGGCATGTCTTAAACAAGAGTGTTTATGTTCACTGTGCTTCTTCCTAGCACAGAGCCTGATTTTGTGCTCTCCTTTTTACCTGCAGTGTTCTTCTCTTCAAACTTCACCAATTTTTTTTCTTTCTCGTCCTTTAGATCTCAACTCACTATTGAGATCCCACTATTATCACCGTGGGCCACACTCCACCACAGCACTTACCATAGGTGCAATTTAACATTTATTCGTATGGTATTTGATTAGTAAGTGTCTCTCCCAACAGACTACAAGCTCCCTAAGGGCAGGAAGTGTCTTTAATTTTGTTCATCATCATATCTCCAGCATCTAGCACCATACTTAGTACACAGTAGACCTTCAATAAATATTCTGGATGAAGGGGTAGATGGATGAATGAGGCATCTCATCCTTCCTGACACTGATGTGATCCTGGGGGTTTACTGAGAGACTCTCCCTACAGGTCTCAGTACTGAATAACTTTTCCATGACTTCATTTCTTCAGAAGGAACAAAACTTGGAGCGCTAAAGATTTCCCAGAGCAGGGAAGCTGAGTAACGTTTTATACTAAAGTTGCTTGAGACCAAAATATTTTCAAAACATGCAACCAAGATAACTGACCAAATTTTAAAACTTTAAAATTAAAAAAAAAATTTTAAAGAACAAAGAAATGAATGATAAAGTGACAGATAAGAGATTTTAACATAAGATAAACAGGTTCACATTTCACCCAGAAAGGAAAACTACCTGTGTCCACTGCAAAATCTAGTCATATTACCCATTGCATCCAGACAATTTTAGCTACTTTATAGTTTGTTTTGTGTACTTTCTTAAATAATAAATGTAACTACTTAGAAAATCAGTAATAAAAAGATGCACAATATGACTTCTGATTCTAAGCCAAGATTTCTGGATTAAACATGTAGGATTTAAAGGGAGAAAAGGAAAGGCTACTTCATCTATTTTGCTTAAGTTCTTAATCACTCTGTAGCGAAAGAATAATAAAGAATCGATACTGACAATGCAAACTGAACTTGGATGTGTACAATGACTTTTAGATCTCATTCAGTCTAGCTAGAAGCTGTGAAAAACTCTGATCTAACATTCTACCTAGTCACGTTAGTACAATGGTTAAGAACCTTTGCCTAGAGTCAGAGAAACAAACACCAGTGCCCCAGCAATGCCACTTGCCAACCATGTAATGTCAGGTGAGTCACTCACCTCTGTGTCCCTAACCCTGAAAATGAGGACATTAACCTCAGAGGGCTTTGATGAGGAAAACTAAGATTACAATTTCTAGGTACTGGCAGAGTACACAGACCAGATCTTGTGTCCAATAAATGTTAATTGTTATTATTATCAGCAACATTTTATCAACAAAATTCAAGTCACCTTAAATAATGAGATTTATTCTCATTACTTCTCACAGCTCTCCTTCATAAGAAGAGAGTGAAAGGACAGGTAGACATATAAACAGACCAACCTAGAAAATATGAGGGGCTGCTCAGGCTCACCAGCAATAATGACAAAGTTAAGAGATTCCAGGTCTTACTTGCTCTAAGTAAAAACACATTTTTTACCGTTTATGGAATAAATAATGGAACTAAAATATTCATTCACCAATATTTCATTCAAATATGTGTCAGCCACCCATCCTTTTCCATTAGGAAACATGCATTTCTCCAAGTACCACCCAGTTCACTTAAGCTTACATCTCATTGGTCAGGACTAAGTCACATGCCCCCCCCACCCCACCCACAAGAGAACCTGGGAAACCAATGTTTTCAGCTGCCACACTGCTGTCATGAACAAAACTGGGTTCTGAGGATAAGGAAGAAGAGAATGGATATTAGACAGTCTACTAAGCAGAGTCTCCTAAAATGGACTTTCATGCTCGTTTAAGTACAGAAATATGATGACCACATTCTTTCCTTCTAAAGGGGGAAGGGGTCTTTTGGTAGAAGCCCCTCAGCTTGTTTACCCTCCATGCTGGTCCATTCCTGGGTGAAGGAGCAGTGAAACCTAACCAGTTCCTCACTCCTCTCCCCTACCACCTGACATTCCTGATGCTCCAAGGCTCAATACAAGTGCTCCTTCCTCTATGAGGCCTTCTCCCACACCCCCTGCCAAACCTAGGCATTTTCCTTGATGCCCTCATACCACCTTGTGTATAGTTCTACTATAGCAATTACCACAGTCTCTGCAATCTGTCTGATTTGCGTCATTTTCTCCACTTAACTGTCAGGTTTCTTTACGAAATTTTCATCTCTGCAGGCCCAGTGCCCAAGTCTATGCCTAAAAAGAAGAAAAGAAGAAGTACTCCCTAAATATTCCTTGGATTGGATCAAAATGGATTAAATTGAATTGACTTGCACTGCACTGCACTGAAGGCTCAGGGATCTGGCTGCAACTCTTTTCTCACCCTGCTGTGGTGGCTCACGGGGTGCCTGCCCCAGAACCAGGAAGGTTGATGACAAGCTTACAAGCTTATGGTTCATACAAATAGATCATGTCTCAATGAGATCATGCATTAGCTTGGCTTGCTGGCCAAAAAGGAGAGTCAAAAAACAGTTACATTAGCTTATTTCCTCTCAGGGGAACTGTGGAGAAAGGAGTAAAAGTCACTGTTTACCAAACAAAAGGCTGAGAAAACATTTTTTCATTTAAGACTATGACAAATTAGTGAAAGTGACAAAAATAAATAAAAACCTACCACATACTCCAAAAGTTGCACAACTGCCTAAAAGCCAAACTGTAATTGTAAATGTGCTGGCATTTGGCACAGAGATCAGGATTTCAAGGAAGCGAGCCACTCTTTTATGAACACTACTAAACTGAAATGTCACAAGCAGCTTTTGATTAAACTATGATTGTCACAGTATATAGGAATGAACTAACATATGGTGTTTTTAAAATAAACTACTAACCACATCCAGTGGTTTCAATTAAAGAATGGTTCATTGCTTACAAAAATTCCCCTAGATCCAGCTGTCTGCCAAAAAAGTCCCATTGCCTCACTGAATTTCCACTGTCATCAGGCAGATTACTAAAGGGCCAGTCTTGGATTTGATGTGGACACTCAGGGTAACCTCTGTAGAAAGTACTTTCCCCCAGCTTTGTCTTGTGGCTGAACAAATCCTGGGGGTAATCTCCTATAAGGAGTATAAGTTGAATTGCAGTTATATTACATGGCCTACTAGAAGAAATAGAGAATACTTAAAAGAATTTTTTAGAATGCTAAATAAGGTTATACCATAGTGTTCTGGAATTTTTAAAAAATAATAATTAAAAAGTATTAAGAAGAGGACTAGTAAGCTGTAAGACCCAAGTTCCTGATAGAAGGAACATCTCAGAGATGACTCTAAAACCAATACAAGGAAGTAATGTAAATAGATGAATGACAGGAAGCTAGTTAGAGAATCACTGTCATCATTTCATAATCATGAAAAACTATCCCTGGGGAATTAAAGACAAGGCAGGTAGAGGCCACTTGGAACTTGTTTGAGGAGAGCATGTGGAGACCTGGTCCTGCTAAGAAATGGGGTTCTATTTTGAGGGGTGAGACGTTAGCCTCTGGCACTCACCCAGTGATCTTTCTGTTCTTTGGTCTCACTGCCTTTCTCAAGAGTAAGGGTCCCTCCACGTTCTCTCCTTCTCAGAATTCGTCATCGCCTCTCTCTCCTTACCTTCAGTGCCACTCATGTGCTTTCCTCCTCTATCCCTACGACTGGCCAAAATGTAGAACTCAATGACATTTTAAAAAATCAATTGTTATTTAAAATAAATACAAACTTCACGTTGGTTTTTCTTCTTATACATTGCCCTTGACTGATCTCTTTTTCGTCTAAACTAGTGTGAGCCTTCTATTAAAATAAGGTTCTCCACGCCTTCTATTAAAATAAGGTTCTCCACACCCACTCTTAAAGGCAGTACATTCTCTCCACCTGCCAGACAAGGAAAGCATCTCTGTCACTTCTACTGTATATAAAATATGCAAAGCAGATCCTCAAATTTATCCCATTATATTCACCACTTAGATGTCTTTACAAATGTCAGAAACAATCATAAAATAATAGAATAAAAGGAGCTTAAAGAGAATGTGTCATAAACGTATTTCCAGGCCATTTCATAGAGGAAAAAAAATCTATAAACCTTCCAAGTTTGGTTCAAGCATGCAAATAATAGCTCAGAAAAAGTTTCCTCAAGCCACACACATCTGATCTAAATGAGTGGCCAGTGGAACACCAGTTATCCACCTCCAGCCCTTCTTAACTACAGTATCTTTTGCTCAAAATCTATATTTAAAACTTGGAGGAACAAGGGAGAGTATTAGCTGTTTCTGGGTGTGGACATCAATAAAACAATAATCCAAAAATCTTTTTGAAATTCTTTGCTTGTTTGTTTCCTTGGTTTTTGTCTGTTTGGGGAATTCAGCAGTTTCACAAGCAGTAACAAAGTAGAGTCAAAGCACTGACAGGATTTTAGAGTTGCTCATGCATGCATTCTGGATATTGGGTAAATCTGCAGTGAATTTCTAGTTAAAGAAATTGCTATCCCCATGACTTGGTAACAGAAATCACCCTATTTTCTGCTGAAAACAGCTTCAGTTTTGAACAAACACAACTTGCTATATGGTCCACATGTTTATTGGAAATTTGCATCCAGAGGTCACATTTTTCCATTACACCTAAGTTATTCCTTCCCAAAGCCTCGTAAATGAAGCAGAATCAATGAAATATAATTGCTTTCTCTGTGGCCCTTGTGGCAAAATTTGGTAACAGACAAAGGATAACTTTAATACAAATTGATGGATCACAGTGAAACAGCTACCAGAAGTGGCTTCTAAGGGTATTGAGTAAATCCTGCTTTTTTAAAAAATGGAATTCTGCTTAATTGGCAAATAGCAGAAGAATAAAAAATTTCAGGGATGCTCTTGTTTCAAAAACATTACATCATAATTCTGAGAAGGATGTACAAAGGTCACCTAAGTTCATCTCTGCAGCAACATGGACTACTCTGTTTATCCATAATAAACATACATAACAATTCTTAAAATTCTCTATGTAAGACACTCCACAAACAGCCTTGGTGACATCAAGTGATTAACAAATCTCACTATCATAAGTAACCTCTTTTATACACTATCCTCACTCAGCACAGCGGAATATGAACCGCAAACAGTCATGCAGAGGCAAGCTTACTCCAATTCAACATGTTAATATGGTTCTTTAGTGAAATGTCATCTAAAATAATATTTTGCATTCTTGCATTGACATGCGTATCTTCACACATTTTAATACTTTCTCATGAGAAAAAGTACGTGCAGGGTAGCACTTTTATTTCTGTTTCGGAAACATGAACAATTTCTATTTTATTTACGTGCTAATTAATCATTGCAAAACAAAGCTGTAGAACTATATAGCATGAGAAAAATTACTTTTCTCTCTTTTCATTTCACCATTATTCAACTCACCCTCTTACACAACTCTGGTGATTTCTATTTTAATCACATTTCAATAAGATTTAGGTGGGGGGAAGTATTTTTTTTTAACTAAGGTCGTTGTTAATACTAAATAATTACATAACCTTTCCTCTTCAGTTTTTATTTCTCAGACACAGCAGAATATTTTAAACTAACTGGTAATTTCTAGACATTTTATTTGTGCATCCACTCAAAGGATATGCTATTTCAGAACATGACTCAAAATAAGTACGAAATATTGCTCCTGCCCGTGAGGCTCTAATGATATGGCTGGAGAGCCGACAGACAGCTGAATGAAAGAGGTTAAGTCAACACTTGAAGCATCACAGGCCTAAGTACCAGAATATGTAATGTACTTGTAAAATAACATAAAATACTTGCCACAGGAGTTCAAAAACTGGGAAAGTCATTATGAGTGGGTGTAAATGCTCTCTTTAGGGCCTTGCTGAAACAGAAGTAACCTATAATTTTCATTAAACTATTGAAAAAAGTAGAGGAAACTCCATTACATTCTCAATTTCTTTTTAAATGTCTATGGACCCCAAGTGAGGAACCTGCTTTCAGTAATGAGGAGCATTAGAAGGTTTTTTTTAATTACCATTATTGTTTGTATATTTAAAGAGAGACTAGATGGAAGGGACATTTTAGATACCTGGAAGCCTTGTCAGAAATAACTCCCTCCTAGGGAATTCCCTGGCAGTCCAGGGGTTGCGAGATACCTGGAAGCCTTGTCAGAAATAACTCCCTTCTAGGGAATTCCCTGGCAGTCCAGGGGTTGCAACTCTGTGCTTCCACTGCAGGGGGCATGGGCTCAATCCCTGGTTGGGGAACTAAGATCCCACATGCCATGTGACACCCCCCAAAAAAAGAACAGTGCATTTTGACAGTATGGAGGTTCCTTAAAACACTAAAAACAGAATTACCATATGACCCAGCAATCCCACTACTGGGCATATAGCCTGAGAAAAACATAATTCAAAAAGACACAGCACCCCAATGTTCACTGCAGCACTATTTACAATAGCCAGGTCATGGAAGCAACCTAAATGTCCATCGACAGACAAATGGATAAAGAAGATGTGGTACGTATATACAATAGAATATTACTCAGTCATAAAAATGAATGAAATTGGGTCATTTGTAGAGACGTGGATGGACCTAGAGACTGTCATACAGAGTGAAGTAAGTCAGAAAGAAAAACAAATATCGTAAATTAACACATATATGTGGAATCTAGAAATATGGTGCAGATGAACCGGTTTGCAAGGCAGAAACAGAGACAGAGATGTAGAGAACAAACGTATGGATACCCAGGGGGGAAAGTGGGGGGGTGAGGGGGGGATGAATTGGGAGATTGGGATTGACATATATACTCTATTATGTATACAATAGATAACTAAGAAGAACCTGCTGTATAGCACAGGGACATCCACTTCACTGTACAGTAAAAACTAATACAACATTGTAAAACAGCTATACCCCAATAAAAAAAAAATTTTTTAATTAAGAAAAGAAATAACTCCCTTCTATTTCAAGTTAGACGCTAAAGGCAGAAAATCCAAATAAGAAGATAATGCCTTAGGAATTCAAAGGAAAGGGCAGACACAAGAGATACTTGGAAGGAGAAACCAATAGGACTCAGTGAGTGGCTGATTATGGGAGAAAAAGAATAGGGAAGAATCAAGGATTACTGAGATTTTGATTATACAGGTAAGAGGATGATGGGGACTCCGTGCTCACAACACCTCTATAGAAATGTGAGGAAAAACCAAGCAACACTCGCCATCCATGGGAAAGTTATTAAAAGAACCCAACATTCCTGCTTCCAGATTGTGGTCATGGAAGAATTCCAGAGAATTTATTTATAGAGTATACCCATGGTCCCCCATGGTCCCACATCCCAACTTCTGCATCAACAGTTCAAACCCATAAAGCCCTGAATCTAAATCCCTGGTATTAAGAACCCATATAGTCCTTTAAGAATCTTTTTTTTTTCTGATATGAGAAATTTCCTGAACAGAATACCATTTCGAGAAGATCCCTACCAGTATCTTTCATTCTTTCAGTGCATTCCAATCACACACATTCTCACACACATACCCACAAATACACTCACACCCCCAAGCTTCCAATCTTATCCTTGAACCCAAACCACAGGATGAGTCCTGCCTTCTGCTGAGGTAGTAATACCTGTGACAGATAGTCATTTACACCCCCTTCGCTTCTCTAGAGTATACTTCACATCTTAAATTCCATATACAGCTCTAGTTTTCCCCCATTTTCCACCTCAAGTCACAGTCTCTTTTTAGCCCTGAGTACCCCAGCACCTGGAGCACAGTGGAACCCTCTGAGGCCTCTTGAACTCATGAGTCACTATAAATAGCAGCAACATCAACTCTCCCATGACACACGTAAATGCACTATTCATAACATCTCACAGCATGATAAAATGAAATAACTTATTGTAATAGAATAGGCAGAGGCAGCGAGAAATGACACCCTTCCATAGTGTAAAGGACTGCCACTTGGAGGCCACTTCAAGGTGATTTCAAGAGCACTGTGTCTCCAAAATGCAAGGCTCCCTAAGAGGTTTATATAGTTACCCAACTGGAGAAGGCAGAAGCGCTATGACACAGTGCTCCTGTACTCGTCAGCATCACAGAGGAATAAACAGCAATTATTTGTACCACACAAAACACAACATTGTTGAGCCAGCCTTGTGCCACCAAAAACACAAGTATGCCAAACATTTTTCCTCTCTGCACAGCAACTGCCTTTGAGTTGCTGATGCGTCCCACCCAACTGCCCTTCTTAACCAGATTAATTTCACTGAGAAACACAAAGAAAGAGCCAGAAAGAGATCCTTTTCAGGAAAGAAGGAACAGCCCATTTGCTTGCTGGGGCCCAGAAGTGGGAATTCCAACTGTTGACTGAAGTCAAGGGCACATTTGGTAAGCAGAGTCACTTGCTAGTGGCCCTATGTTACACAAAAGCACAGCACGATAGGTATCACCTCTGCCCCGTGAAAGTCTTATTTCCTTGGTCCTTTCACCTGCCAGCCAGCATCCAGCCTGTACCACTGGCAAGTTAAGAGACTTAGCTCTCCCAAAGATGCCTTTGGGAGCCAGGAGCCAAGCTGACAGCCAAAGCAAAGGAAGAACTAGTGGGATTTTATAGTAGAAAAGGCCAGAAGAGCTTAAAAAGCAGTGATTAATGTTCACAGGGAATTAATCTCTGCAAAGTTTTAGTCTGAAGCTTTGGCATTACCTGTGTACAATGGATGGGAAAAGATGAGCTTGAAGAAAATGTTCAGAATAACCCAAAATAATAATTGCTAACCAGATACACTTCCCATTTAATACTCAGAGCACTATGAAGTAACCTCTGTCATTATTCCCTTTTTACAGGAGAGGAAACAGGAGCACAGAGAGCTTAAGTATCTTGCCAAGGCCACGCTGCTGGTATGAGCTGGGATTCGAACTCTGTGTGGCTTGAATATGTGCTCCTAACTGATATGATACACTACCTTTCCAGTAAAATTCCATCACAAGTGGCCCTTCTGAAAAGGCAAACTTTAAGTTTTCAATTACTTTTAAATACCAAAAGCCTTTGTTTCAGACCTAAAGATAAAGTACTTCCTCCTACGTACATAAGATGAAAGATAGAGAAGAGGATGAAAAAGATGGTATATTTCTTTTGTGTTTTGTTTCCTAACAGGGACAGAATCTACCTCCTTTCACATACATTCCAAAGACTCCCTTCTCTCCTACATACTGCTTCATTTGGGGGATACACAAATGGCACACAGAAAATTTTTAAAATCTTACTTTGTGATATCAGCATTAAGGGTCTTGCCTAAAAACATTTAAGAATCAAGAAAAAGTAGGAATGCACCCAGAAGAATGAGGTCAGGTGTGGGGAGGGCGCAGGGGTGTGTGTGCGCTGGGAAAAGGGGAAGTCAAATGACAAAACGCCAAATAATCTTGGCTCTTATGAAAAGGTACTCTGTTCATTTCCCCGGAAGCACCGAACAAAATCAGCTGCCCATTTCTCTGCTTCAGTTTCCTGACTATAACTGGATCACCAACGGGCATCCATTGTTCCAGGCTCACAGAACAATGTTCACTAGCATAAATGCATCAGTTCTGGTACACATCCAAAGAGCTAAGAAAGAATACCACAAGACTGAATGAGTGTCTGTGTGCGCATACCCAGCGACCAGATTCCACCACGGGCAAGACATAGGTGTGCGAGGCAGTTAGCACCGCCCAGCGCCAATGCATGTGCAAGCTTGTCAAGAGATATACTACACATCAGACCACTATGCTGAACAGGATGTTCTGCTTGTAGCTCTGTTTCCCAACATTCTACACATCTTCAGAGTCTCTGCAGTCACAGAGCAGCCTGTAATTCCCCCATAAGCATCCCAGGGCACTAACAAAACGCAAAGCGCAGAGGTCAGAACCATCGATGGAAGGTCGCTGCACTGTGTTTGCAGAGCCTAGCTCATCCAGGACCACCTTCCCACCCAGAATGGGCAACCCTCAGAGGATGGCAGCTGCTAACTTAGGGGGAAAAAAAGTGCATGGTGGGGGAGGCGAAAGGATTATTTTTAAGGAAGAGCACAATCTAGCTTTTCTCTCCACCACCTACTCCACACACCACCTCCTCGTTCCCTTGTCTCTCCTCCTGCCTGCTCTTCCATTTCACTTGTCTCCCCCAGCCTCTCTCCCCATTACTCGTGTACCACACTTCTCACATGTGCTTTCTTCTCTGTGTCCCAAGCTGAGACACCAGCTCGGACACCACACTGAGAAGAGCAGCTGTGTGAGGACTCAGAGCTGCCACTGAGCTCGGAGCGGAAACGAGGGTGGCTAGCCTCCTCCTCAAAGCTCCAGATGCATGAGATTCAAAATGTGCATCCACTCTTTAGAAGCCCTGTCTTGAGACCAGAGCCACAGAGAAGAGAAAAAAGCATCTGTGTTATAAGTTAAATGAACCCGTTAATTATGTCATCTTCCTAATGTGCCTAAATACTGGAGGATATGTGGCTTACGTCTTGTTATAAACGTCCTTTACTATTCATTCTGTGCTTCCTTAATATGGCTTCTGAAGCTGAGCTGCCATTCTTGTCCGGAAGAGTAAGCATTTTTTTTTGCAGTACGCGGGCCTCTCACTGCTGTGGCCTCTCCCGTTGCCGGGCACAGGCTCCGGACGCGCAGGCTCAGTGGCCATGGCTCACGGGCCCAGCCGCTCCGTGGCATGTGGGATCTTCCCGGACCAGGGCACGAACCCGTGTCCCCTGCACTGGCAGGCGGACTCTCAACCACTGCACCACAAGGGAAGCCCCGGAATAGTAAGCATTTTTAAATGTATGGGATGAATCCACGTGCTCTGTGGATCAATCCCTTCCATCACCTGTGGGTGACGAGCAACTCAACACACTCAGGAGTCGTGTACACAGACCAAAGTACCACTTTAGCAATAGTTAAAATAATGAGGCACTTCCCAAAGTAGCATAATTAAAAGTTAGGACCAGACTGAAATGGCAAGAGAAAAAGGCAGAGCAGGGAAATATAAAAGATCATGGGTGAGGATTAAAAACCAGAAAATCAACTGGATCTTTACCTATAATGTGGGAAATAGACCAACAGAAGTAATGTCTTCCGCTGTAGTAATCAACTGCTCTTCAATAAGCATTTATTAGGCACATATATACTATGTACCAGACACTGTACTAGGTGCCAGAGATAACATAGGTGAACAAAACAAACCTGATCCTAGCTCTCAGGGAGCTTACGATGTACCATCAGCACAAGACAAAACTGTAGGCTAACAAAGTCCCAAAGTGAAACATGTATTATGAAGGAAAGAGATAAGAAGTGAGGGGGGCTAACACTGGAGAACCTACGTCAGAGAGAGCAGTAGGGAAAGGCCTCTCTGAAGAGACCAAACTTTAAAGCTGGAACATAAAGGGAGAGAAAAGCTAACCGGGGCCAGAATGAGTGACCATTCCAGAAAGATGGGATTGCATGAGCAAAGGTCCTAAGGCAGAAAAGGTTTGGGCACCACTGAAAAAAATCACTGTGGCTGAATTAAAGTGAACAAGGAGCAAATAACACAAAGGACTCTGGTGAGACACAGTGGGCCCTAACGCCCAACAGAGATTTCATTCTAAGGAGTGAATGGCATGACCCAATTTAAACTTCATGATGATCACTGCTGCCACTGTGTGGGAAGAGACTTGAAAGGCGGAGTCTGTTGCAGTTGCCTTAAGCAAGAAATAAGGATTCCCCGGACCACAATGTGGCAGCCAAACCAAAAAAGAGTAGACAGATTCAGACATATTTTAGAAGTAGAACCAACAGAAGTCATTGATGGATTGCATATGGAGGTGACAGCAAGGAAAAAAAATCAGAGATGATTCTCATCAAGTTACTCTATTTCCATGTGGGCTTCTTCAGAAGTTACAAGCATGACCTGCTACAATGCCAGGCCCTTGCAAGAATCTAGTCTAGAGGACCTGGTATGTCTGTAAACATAAGTTAACTCAAAAACCCAAGATCCAAGAACAACATAAACTGGGTGGGGCTGTTCCTGACAGACAGTAATGGCAGGTATTTCAGTGAGTTTTCCCATAAGAATTTTATCTTCATGTTGGTGTCAGAGCCCTGTAGCTTCCCCCAAATCACAGATTTAAATGTCTTTCCATATCTGAGCACAACAATCTTAAGTAGAATTGCACCAGATAAACCAGCGACCAATCTCGTTAGTCTCCATGATAAGCAGTGGAGAAAATACGGTAATTTCTAAGAGGATCTTCATGTCAAATTGGATGCCTCATGTCAAATATGTCACAGACATATGACAGCATAACTTAGTGACTAGCAGAAAGTAACAACTATAAAATACAAATTTATAAATCATTTATTATCATTGTCCTTAACAATGATGTCTCCATAGGATCGCTTCAGAAACCAAGTATACAACCCAATCCAGTACTCCCCAGGGAGGAGACCTCTGAGGGTAAAGAGAATGAACTGCCTTCCTTATTTTACATGTTGTACTCAAACTGGTGCCCCAAATGCCACAGAAAGCCACAGGACCCCCGTGGGAGAGACAGGTTCAGTCTCAGTACCTTTCTGACCTGTTTATTCACTATTACCTACTTGAGTATTACTGGCATTGTTTCCACTGCCCTTCCTAAAAAGCTATTACACAATTATCATCTCAAAATCCCTTGGTCCATTTGTGTAGGTGAGTGTCTCTTTCCTTTTTAGTATTTATAGTGATGATGCACTCTTGTTCTTAAATTGCAGAATGAGAGATTATGAGAGAGAGAGAGGGAGACAGAGAGAGACAGAGAGACAGATCACACACACACACACAGTGGAGACGCACCTCTGATTCTGGCTTAGGCCTTGCCAAAACAGATAGCAAATGGAGATAAATAGTAGTAATTTATTTGGAAAGGGATGTTATCTTTTGTTCCTCCAGACTATTAACTGTGAACTTTTCTGGCTGCATTTCAAGGAGTTTGCTTGAGACAGACCCCATTTTTTTAGTCAACATATGAACAGTTCCTTTCAGAAAGGCTCTCCCCCAACATTCCAGTGAAAAGCACAGAACTCTTGCCTCCTGCTCTCTGGTCCCATCTAAGTCTTACATTTATTCCAACACTTTAAAATTTTAATTTAGTGGAACATCTCCAAACTGTCCTCAAAACTTTCCTCTTCAATTTGGTGGTCCACCTGATGGCTCCTCTCAGCATAAGTACCTCTCTAGCTGCTAAGCCACCTGTTCAGCTCCAGGAGAGAGACTATAAAAAAAAATTCACAGATCCACACCACTACACTTCACACCCTCTTTAATTTAACTCTGTAAATTCACTTTTCAACACATTTGAGCTGTTAATTCTAATTTGGCCTCTCATCACCTGCAAAGACTGAACTGGATCTTTATCTTCACCACCCATAATAAAGCGTTTTATTGCAGTTCCAGACTTCTGCAAGTGTAGCAAAGAGAGGAAGAACTGTGCTAAGAGCTCTGCCAACATGAAAAGCTGTCACTATGTTAACTCCTGTTGGGGAATCTTCCCAAATTGGCATATGTTTCTACTGCTTCTCCCTTCTACAGCATATATTCATGTTCCTTTCAGCCACAAAGCTGCCCAGATAGCCAAACGTTCTCCATATCAAAAGGAACCAAAGCAAGAGACACATACACCTAAACACACATCCACCCTAGCGCTTGAATCCAAGGATGTGCTTTGACCTCCTGCTATTCTGTTCCTAATAACACCTCTATCCAAAGTATGATATCTAATAGGTTCAACCTTTCAAGAGCTGTGTCACTCTATATCCTTCTCTGATTTTCAGGATGCTTTCCCACTATTCCTTTTTAAATCAACCTGGCTAAATGTCACCTATATTCCTATAAATGTCATATATATACATACATATAGATAGATAGATAGATAGATATTTCTCATCTTGACCTACTATCTTAATAGAACCTATTTCTAAGCAGGAACAATCCAAAAATTTCTTGAAGAATCTCCCAGTTACTGTTGATAACTGCAGTTAAATGCCATCTATAACATTCTGTCCTCCTTCACTAGTCAAAACACACAACCACGCCTAAACTCTGTCCCATCTTTTCTGACCAGCTCAGAATGTTACCAGATCTCCTCCTAGACCAACCTGCTGGGACAAGAAAAGCCTCTCCAGAGACATTACG
The DNA here is from genome assembly GCF_003676395.1 of Aethalodelphis obliquidens. Lineage (NCBI taxonomy): Eukaryota > Metazoa > Chordata > Mammalia > Artiodactyla > Delphinidae > Aethalodelphis > Aethalodelphis obliquidens. Next base: position 600,279 of record NW_020838003.1, on the reverse strand, counting down.
CTTCAGAGGGCACCACTCCAGTATCGCTGCGTATCCCTCCCTGTTAGCCACAAGATCTTGACACGTGTCTTTCCCCAGGCTGCGGGAGTGAAGCAGAGAGAGGCACCCACACCCAGGGAGTACTCACTGAGAGGCTTTAGGATGCTGCTACTGGACTCATCCGCGTTCTCCACGTCGGACTTGTCAGAGTAGTTCTCAGAGATTCTCTCCTTTTCCTTCTTTTCTCTGTGCCCTGCCTTTCTCTTGTGACGTCTCCTTCTCCTGTAGCTCTTTGGCACATGGACCCCGATGTAGATGGTGTGGTGGCCTGAGGAAGGTACACAAATCACCAGTCATTTCAAATCACAGTCTCCGCTGCACAGAAATTGCACAAGACCCACAGGTCAGAAAAAAATGTCTATGAATTCAACACTACCATTCCATATTTGACAAATAAACCGGAAAAATAAAATCTTCTCCCAATTTTCATTGCACTAGACTGTAAATCGACCTGTTGGTTGGCACTAGGATTCAGTGACGGTGGGCTCTAATTCTATCCAGAGAGACCTCTTTGTTTAGGAAAGTCAAAGAATACTGAACCGGAAATCAGGAATCCTTGATTCTGGTCATACCTCTGCCATCAATGAGCTATCTGACCTTGAGCCTGTCCCTTAGCTATTCCAGGCCTCAATCTCATCATTCATATAAAGAGAGGCTTAAATTGGGTAATCCCTAGAGGCCCTTCCAGTGCTAACTTTCCTGGAATCTGTGATTATACTGAACACAGTGATGAAAAAGGAGCTCTTGGAACTGTAGGGGGGGCGGGGGTAGGGGGGAGATCTAACTCAAAGGTCAAGAGGTCATTCTGCGGGGTATAAGGTTTTACACTAAAACTTTTTTTACCCAATCAGCAGAATAGAGACTTAGAACTGGGACAAACTAAGAAAAAATAAGACATACTTGGAGAGAAAATTTTAGAAATACTCAAATGTTCACACTAGGAAACAGCTAAAATGAATGTCAGCTACAGTGCCATTCTCATTTTTCTTTTTTCGTTTGCAAAAGTTTCTAAAAACTGGTTGTTGCAGTGATAAAAATAAACCCAGCCCAGTAAAGATTGCCTTGAAGAGAAGGGCATGAGGAAAAAAGATTGTGAAATGCTTTTAGTTCTCTAGATGGAAGGAGCTGCAAAACTGACAAGTGGTATTATTTTTACAAAATCTGATAAGACAGAAAAAAAAAGGGAACTCAAAGTTCTACATTTTTTTTTTAATTGGAAAACTTTTACTTTCACTTTATATACGGTCTAACTTCTGAATGCGGGAACCACCATTTCGGAAGTAATGTGAAAACTTCTTTTTTTTTTTGAATTGCAAATAGGAATTGCAAAAAAGATGAGATAATCTACGGATTTCCTTTCCCATTCTGGCATTATTCCTTGATGACCACTTTACAGTGCTGCAGACAATATCACACACCCACATGCAATACACATACATGCAAATGTCTGATGTAAATGCTGTGAATTCCTTTCCAGGGTAACTCATCAGGCATATCTAAAAACACCATAATCCACAGGGTTGTTCCCTTAAACTGGAAGGATTAAAACAATTATATCAAGAAAGAGGTTCCAACCAAGGAATGCGGAACCCTAGGTTAATGGGTAAGCATTCAAAAGAAACTATCTCATACTTGGAATGAAGTTGGAGGCATCTACATAAAACATGAAGCACCAGCCCCCAGCACACACACAGATATGCACACAAACACACAGACACACACGCCAACTCAACTACTAAAAAGCACAGTGAAATTCTCCTCACAGAATGTGTGCCAATGAGAAATTTATCATGTCTAACCATTTACAAGCAAATTGTTCTCATGGGAAAGCTATATTATACTAGGAAGTAGGAAATGTCTCAGAAACAATGTGAATTAAGAAACAGTGTCAATTGTTTCCTGCCCTCCAGTTACTGAGGGAGTCCTGCAGCTTTATCTCAAGTCACACAATATATGTAAGCAAAGCCAACCAATTTCTTCAGTAAATCAAACTCTGAAAGCTTGATTGCCTTCGTTCAAGAAATAGGAAAACATCATGAAAAAAACTAAGAGGTTGAAAAAAATTTTTTAACCTGTCACATTAAACATTTTCTTATTTTGTTATACAGCAGAAACTAACACACCATTGTAAAGAATTATACTCCAAAAAGATGTTCAAAAACATATTTTCTTATTAAAAAATGGTAACCAAGCGAAAAAAAAAAATGTAGTGGCTAAGCTACATGAGTCAAATTGATGTTACACAGAAAGATTTTTTTAATGTATTTACACAAATCTGCATAGTATATTTGATAAATCATTTAAAAGACAGTTTACATGGGCTGATAAGATTTTAAGGTAAGATTTCTGGCTATAAAGTGTTGTTGTCAACCCAACAAAAGAGTTGGGACGATTCAGAAGATGAGTTTTCAAAGCCCAGGAGAGAAACGTACCTTACCTTCAGAAACCTAACCGGAGTCGTCATCACCATAAAAATGGTGCCCTGTATACGCATCATGATCACAGGCCTCCTCCCTGCCTTAGGAATAAGATTCAGCTTACCCCATCTCCTCCTGCCCCTCCCTCAGATGCTCCCCCAACCCCGCCGACTTTCCCACAGGTGGGGAAGTTTCAGACACGATGCTGCACCATGAAGCCCAGGTACCAACAGTGAATATGGTTCCTTTTAAGACAGCCCGGGGCTTCCCTGGTGGCGCAGTGGTTGAGAGTCCACCTGCCGATGCAGTGGACACGGGTTCGTGCCCCAGTCCGGGAAGATCCCACATACTGTGGAGCGGCTGGGCCCGTGAGCCATGGCCGCTGGGCCTGCACGTCCGGAGCCCATGCTCCGCAACGGGAGAGGCCACAACAGTGAGAGGCCAGCGTACCGCAAAAAAAAAAAAAAAAAAGACAGCCCCTATTTCAGACATTTTTATCAGCTTTATTAAGGTATAATTCTTCACATACCATAAAATTCACTCATTTTAAGGATTCATATTCAATGACTTTTAGTATATTTACAGTGTTGGGCAAGCATCACCATAATCCAATTTCAGAACCTGTCAACCAATCCAAAAAGATCCCTCATGCTCATCTGCAGTCACTCTCTGTTCCCTCTTCCCACTCCTATCCCTTACTAACACTCTTAGGCTTTTTTTTTTTTTTTTTTCCGTTTGCGATACGCGGGCCTCTCACTGTCGTGGCCTCTCCCGTTGCGGAGCACAGGCTGCGGACGCGCAGGCTCAGCGGCCATGGCTCACGGGCCCAGCCGCTCCGCGGCATGTGGGATCTTCCCGGACCGGGGCATGAACCTGTGTCCCCTGCATCGGCAGGCGGACTCTCAACCACTGCGCCACCAGGGAAGCCCTCTTAGGCGTTTTTTTATACTCTCAGTGATGGCCTCTGGGAAGCTACAATTCTCTGGTAACCACACGGCTATGAATTTTGGGGGGGATCCTTACAGCACAGTAAAATAGAATACGCCTTGGGTGAGGAAGCTCTCGCCTTCCAAGAGCTGCCAAACGAAACCAGGGCACTGAGCTGAGCAATTCAGAATGCAAAGCATTTTCCTTTTCCTCTCGTACATTACTGGTAACTACATTTTCCTTTTCTGTCTTTGTTCAGATAAAGGAAAAGGAACAGGGTCCTGAGGTTAAACAAGCCTTTAGGACCTCAGAGACAGTGTTTGTGTTTCATCAATTACTTCTCAACCTCTTTTCATTTCAGCTTCTTTGCCCACCAGAAGAGAGGAAGGCAGCCTCACTTTGGTGACTGTGGGAAAGGCATGCTTTCTCAAAATGATGACCAAATCGTTCATAAGCTGTATGTGCTAAGTACCAAAAATAAAATAAGCTGGAATGAAAGCATTCTTACCACCTCCACAAAATACCTGTCTTTAGAGTCAATAGAAGCAGCATTACTGATTTAAAAAAAAAATGCTATTGTTGATAAGAATATCATAGGTGATCTCAATATTTATTTTCATTAAAATATCTTTACCTGTCTCAGAGATAGGCCATGAAGATTGATGGCTATTTTTAAAATTACAACTCCCCAAATGACACCAAGCGGTGGAAGGTGTAGTATTATTTTACATGTAAAATGCAAAGGAGAAACTTGATAGACAAGATTTCTAATTCAGCAAGAGTCTACAAAACAGTAAGATGCTCAGAGAATCAGGGACGATTACCTGCTTAATTTATGAGTGAATTTTAGGCGCAAAAGAAAAAAAATTCTCTGGTAGAAGTGTCAGTAAAAACTGCTTCCAAAGATAATGTAAAAAGAAGAAGGAGCAAAAAAAAAAAAAAATTAATAGGTAGAATTCAAAAGGAAATGGTGATTGTTTTAAATGTTATTAAAATAAAGGTTACGTTCTTGCTACTCAAAATTTTGTAAAGTAAAACTACTGGAATCTACATTGGACAGTGTTCACTTAGGTGTGAGTCAAAGGGCATTCAGTCCTTGATTTGGCAGTGGCCTCAGTAACATGTGTTCAAATAAATACCCCGCATGCCTTCCTCTGACAGATGGTGCAAGTTCCCAACAAACTCTAAATGTCTTGGGAATATCTCACAATCCATCCACAGCCAGTACTACTGGGAAGAAAACATGGCTTTCCTGGTTATCTCTGACCATCAGAAATCATCACTAGGTGATCCCTGTTTCTTCCATCCTCACGTGCTCCACCTCAGGTGAAAGCAGAAGTCCTGCCATGTTATCATGTCCACTTCTCCCAATTCCTAAAATATTTCTAAACTAACAGCACTGAGAGCTGCTATCATGATTTCAGGCCACCAGAGAACTTTTACAGCTAGTAACTCTGTAGCCATTCATGTTAAAGAGGCTTTCGCATATACCCACTTCCCTACCAATGATGATTTAGGACTTTGTAGAATTAAACCCATCAAATGAGCCAAACTAAAATTTTTGCAGTGGACTGAGTGGTTAACAACATATGCCTCTCTATGCAGGATAGATCATTAGCTTCTTTAGGAAACATGGTGCTGTGTTTATACATACAGATGATAGCAGCCATTTATGGAATTCTTACAAATATGCCAGGTTCTGGCTAGGTCTCCTACTTCTATTACCTCATGCAATCCTCACAACTGCACGAATTAAATACTGTCATTATCCCCATTGTACAGGCAAAGAAATCAAGGTTCAGGGAAGTCAAGGATATTGTCACCAGCTAACCCATAAAATCCCACAGGAGAAATCTCTCTCAGGTCTCAACATCAAGAAGAGTGAGTGCTTCATTACTGCTTTGGTGGTGCTTTGTTTGTTTTTAGGGTGGTTTTTTTTTTGTAATGTACACTATATTTACACTACCTTATAATTGACTGTGTTTCCTTCCTCATGCTGAAATAGAAGAGACAAATCTCGGGCCAACCGGTAGTAGGTAGACAGAGTTTCGCGACGTGAATTTTAAACATGAACCTTGCTATTCCAACTTTTTACCCGTTATTTTCCCTTCACATTAAACCTTTTTGGAATAAAGCAGTATGTAAATATTTTTTAAGACCTGAGATGTCAGTACTGGGGGTAGAAGCTGTGGATGGCTGGGGGTGGCTGTGAGGGAAGGTAGATTTCTAGGCAGAGATTCTACTTGTCCTCCGGTGATCCTTTAGCTACAGTTAAATCTATAGGCCTAAATCTCTGCCCAGAAATCTACCTTCCCTCACAGCCACCCCCAGCCTCCTACAGAACTTCTCTAATACTGAGGGATGTTCCCAATTTGATTTTTATCCACATTGTTGCTCTTTCTATAATCAATGGAATTTCTGTTCTCTCCAGTTCGAAGCAAAGATTCCATGACACTTGGCACTTTACATCATTCTTTCAGAACTAATCAGCAATATTCCCCAAATATAAATTAAATTCTGCCTTCTTTGGCTTATCTAAAGAACAAAATTGAGTTATTTGTAGTGAGGTGGATGGACCTAGAGTCTGTCATACAGAGTGAAGTAAAAGAGAAAAACAAATACCGTATGCTAACACATATATATGGAATCTAAAAAAAAAAAAAAGGAAATAAAGACGCAGACCTACTAGAGAACAGACTTGAGGACACGGGGAGGGGGAAGGGTAAGCTGGGACAAAGTGAGAGAGTGGCATGGACATATATACACTACCAAACGTAAAATAGATAGCTAGTGGGAAGCAGCCGCATAGCACAGGGAGATCAGCTCGGTGCTTTGTGACAACCTAGAGGGGTGGGATAGGGAGGGTGGGAGGGAGGGAGACGCAAGAGGGAAGAGATATGAGGATATGTGTATACGTATAGCTGATTCACTTTGTTATAAAGCAGAAACTAACACACCACTGTAAAGCAATTATACTCCAATAAAGATGTTAAAAAAAAAAAGAGAAGAAGAAAAAATAATGATAATTTAAAAAATAAAGTAACCTGGTCTTATGCCAAGCCACCTAAAACACGTTGTAGCTATTGCCGAGGGGGATATAGGGGAGGGAGGCAAATTTAAGAGATATGTATTATTTCTTTTCAATTATGAAAAGAACACTGTTGGAGGAGGAGGCAAAGACCCTGGATGAGTGATAGATTATTAAAAAGATGTTGTGAAGACTTTACTTCTTGGACCAAAACGAATCATGAAGGTTTTTTAGAAGTACATGCATAAGAAACCTTAAACAGAATCACAGTATCAAGTCCAGATGCCACAGACGTTGTGTGTTTGGCACTTTATATAATAAGAAATAGATCAGTATGTCTAATCCTAAATACTTTAATAAATAAATTGCTAGTGTATTACTCACAAACCCATAAGAGTGTCCATAACCAGTTCTATTAAGAAATAATCATAGCAACGCTGCTAATTTACTTGAGCATAAATACCAGTTCATGAAAAGAAAACTCATTTTGAAAGGCATGATGTAATTTTGCAGTTAACAGAGGGTAAGTCAGCCCTTGGTTAGATGTTTGCACGAGGGTCCACACTTCAAACTGACACCACTACTCAGGACAACAGATGATTTTTATTTCTGTATTTTGGATAGGGGCAACTTTTCACATAGAAAAAAATATAATAATGCATGTGTTTATTAATAGGTAATTGCATGCTACATAAGTAATCTATTTATAGACCATTTTGAATGCTGCTTAGTAATCTATTTTATTATTAATGCTACCGATTACACTTAGGAGCAGGCATGCAAGTAAATAAATAGTAAAAGTGATGAAAAACAGGGAAATACTTTTCTTCCCACTGAACTGCATGGGAATTTTGTTCACTGAAAGCCTCCCAGAAATCCTTAAGGCAACTTGGGGTTCCCCCAAGCAAGACTGATAAGAAATCTTAGCTTGTTACCTGGTGTTTACTGAGCACAGTACTTTTAATATTTAATATTTGATGTTGATAATCACGATGATGATAACAGTCTCTAGGCAAGAACAAACAGCACAAGGAAAAGGTCTCAAACAGGAGATGAGCTTACGGTGACTTAGCTAAATTCTCGTCCTAAAGGACAAGCTAAAACTCAGGAAACTTCTGCACCTTCCTTATAAGTGCTCATTTTTAGCAAAACAGTCCTAATCACAGTGTTTAGGTAAAGGTGAGGACCCTATGACCACACACTGAAGTTAAGTTTCCATTACAGCTTCCATTATTAATAGCTGATAACAGAAGCTAAACTAACCAGCACTGTGTGAAGTCTGAATTAGTATTTTTTTAAAGAAATGCAACCTTATTATACTCAGTGGTCATTCATTATTTGAAGATATCTAGGCCAGAACAACCACTTGAAGGCAGTACAGGAACCTACCTTGATGAATAAACAGGACTAAAAATCACCTTATATCATTTATAAACTGCAGCTCCTGAAGTGCTCCACAATCAATAAAAAGCTGCTTCTCCAAAGTAATTTTAACTTTGCTCTAGCAAAACCTCTTTTATATTCATATCTGTAGATATAAAATACCTATATTTATACCTATGGCTATACATTTATATTGAGATTTATATATATATTATATTATGTTCTATTATATATATATATAAAATCTCTATGTATAGAGATAGAGAGTCAGGCATTTTTAAGGACAATCCGAATCCAATAGTGTCAATAAAGTGTCTTTTCCAATGTGTCTGGTGCACAAAGGTAAGTGTTGTTCTTATATCTCCCTCCTATTTCCAAAGGGGAAGAAACAAAGTACTATTTCTCCTCCTTCCCACTCCCCTTGAGCCCGGATAATAACTTGTGAACACTCTCTGTTCTCCAGCTATGGCACTCCGGAACACTCACTCTGCGCAGGACAAAACAGCCACCTTTAGATCAAGTCTAACTCGTCCCTCAGCTGTTTTTTAGTCATTATGCAGAGCTTAACTGTGCAGCAGAGGCAATACCTTCCATAACCTCAATCTTCCCTCACCCGGCCCAGGAACAAATGCCGTGCCATGTCCACCCTGCTCTGGGAGGGTCTCCCCCAGAGCTTTCATGCCGTGAGTGCCGACCCCCAGGGCTCAGGTCTGTTGTCCTTTTACTTGACAGCACAGAGAAGAGTGGAGCCAAAAGGCCTGGGAAGGCCAGAGCCAGTCAGGGCAGGGCTAAGAGCCAAGAGGAGCCACCCAATAGGAAGAGGTGAAACCTTGACTCATCCTGACATCCCAGAACCCCGAAAGAGCTGGAGCATTTTAATGTGCAGTACACATGCAGTCAGACAAAATCCACCTGTGAGCCAAACACAGAGAACTGACAGTTTCCATTATCTCTCTTGTGGTCACCATTTGCACAACTGAATGGCAAGTGGGACTGGAAGAGAGAAAACAATGGCTAATCCAATGGTCATTGATAACCGGATTTGCAATTGCAGCCAGAGAGGCAGCTTAGACAGACACATAAATGCGCACATTCACACTCTCATTCTAACCACATTGTTCATCTCCGACTCTATTCTGGCTTCCCTTTTAGCACTGGCCTAAGCCCTGGCTGCGCAATAGGAAGAGTGGTCTTTAGTCGCTATAGACAGATAATCCACCATATAGTCAATGCACTCACGGCTAATCAGGTATCACTAATATTAGTTCACATAATTCCTTCCTCTCACATACCTGTATATAGGTAAATGAGATGTGGATAATGCCATGGGGCTAAAACAATGACCAAGAACTAGGGAAAGTGCTTCGAGAGACTTAAACGAGCCTAGTTAAGCCCAATCCCAGAATCTTCATGACTATGGTTTTCCACATGCACCCAGAAAAGAGGACAACATTCACTGACACCGCAGCTCATAATCATACTTTTAGAGTTGAAATGACCCTAAAGATCACCTGATTAAACCTCTTCATGTACCAATGAACCAACTAAAGCAAAATAATTAATGACATAGAGGCCGGGACTCTTGGTGCTCCTGGTTATATAAGGTTTCCTTTCCTACTTTCCTACTACTATGGTACCAGTCCCTGACACTACCCCCCATTTTCCATTGTCTGCAAAATACAGTCAAGGAGGGAAAAGGTAATCGATTAGGCCTTTCAAGTTAGCAACTACCTAGAAGACAAAAAGGGCTCAGGAATTCTTGAAAATGTTTCTGTCTTATAACCAGAGAATGACAAGTTTAAATCCACAACCCTTAGTAACCATAAACGGCCCCAGAACATGAAGACGTTCTGGCTCTGACATCTGTCCTCCCACGAGCATCTGCGGTCATGCAAACAATGAGGCCAGCCAGGCTTCCGTCTTCTTTCTCTCTCACCTTTTCATAAGCTCTCCCAACACCTTTTATTCTTCTCCAGTTAGTTCTTTCTACCCCCTATTCTTCCAGGCGCTTCTTTAAGCTCTCATCCATCTCCTTTTCTAAATTCCTTTCCTGCTCCAGAGGAACCAGACTTCAAGCACACTTTTTTGGAATGAGCACTGCCCTGGGAAAGTCTAGAAGCTTGCCTTCCTTGTACTAGTCCTTCCCAATTACTATCAGCGTTACTGCAAGCAAATCACTTTACCTTCTCCAAGGCTCATCTCTCCATGTGTAAGGTGAGAACGTTGAGCTACATTTTCTCTAAAATCCTTTCTAGCTCTAAAAATTCTATAAGAATTCTAAGTATTCTAATTGGTTAAGTGTAATGGAGCACATAGGGGAAAGGCCAAAAGTTTTCTACTATTTCTCCAGGTCCCTTCGCCACTTCTTTTTTTTTTTTTTTTTTTTTTTTGCGGTACGTGGGTCTCTCACTGTTGTGGCCTCTCCCGTTGCGGAGCACAGGCTCCGGACGCGCAGGCTCAGCGGCCATGGCTCACGGGCCCAACCGCTCCGCGGCATGTTGGATCTTCCCGGACTGGGGCACAAACCCGTGTCCCCTGCATTGGCAGGCGGACTCTCAACCACTGCGCCACCAGGGAAGCCCCCTTCGCCACTTCTTACGAGGATAGCTTTCTCTTTGGGCACTCTTCAGTCTACTCCGATTTGACTCCTTACTAACCATGCCACCCACATTGCTAACAAAAGCCACCAAGCACTTTTTTCTGCCAAAGCCACTGGTTACTTTTCGCTCCTCATCTACTTGACTCCAGGCAGCACTCAGCACTGTCGGGTCACTGGCTCCTTGCTGAAAATGCTCTTCTCTTGGCCTCAGACACACACTTTTCTTGGTTACCCTCCAGCTTCTATGATTGCTCCTTCTCAGTCTCCAAAGGTTGGCAGAGCAGAGCCCAGCCCAGTCCTCTTCTCATTCTATTCTCTCCCCTTGGTAATGTCATCCATTCCTATGGCTTGAAATGCTAGCTATCTCCCTGGGATTCCAAAACTTACATCTCCATCCCTGCCCTTTCTTTTTAGCTCCAGTTGTGTAGCCAAGTGCCTACTTTAGAGTTCTACTTGGATGTCTCACAGGGACCTCAGACTCAAAAAGCTGATTGCCTACCATCCTCCACTACTATTCCTCCATCGTACAAATGGCACATAAGTCTCCCAAATTGCTCACAGCACAAATCCAGAAGCAATTACCCCCACCCACCCATCTGTCCATCAGCAAGTCCTGGCAATTCAACCCATCTTTTTGTCCCTCCACTCTAACCCAAAATCATCTCTCAGCTGAATCTTAGCAACAGTGTCTCCACTTTTATCTTTGCCCTGTTGGGAAGCTCTCTCCACCCATGAGCCAAAGAGATATTTTTTAAAATGCAAATTTTGTCTTGTCACTTCCCTGCTTACAACCCTCTGCAGTGGCTCCCCAGTGCACCCTCAGTAAAATCCTAAATCCTTAGCATAGTATAAAAGGCCATGAATTATCTGGGTTTCATCCACTTCAGGCCACTCTCTCCCTATTCATGTAGTCTAGCCACATGGGCTTTATTTTCACTTCTCTAACAGGTCTACCTCTTTCTCACCACTGGGCCTTCACACGCCCTGCCTGGGAGGCTTCCCTCATTCCTGACCTAGCTAACCCTCTTCACCCTTTAGGTCTCAACTTAATGTCACTCTATGGGAGATACATACCTTGGTTTCCCATGTAACCTCACCCACCTACATGATACACTCTCTAAATTATCACATCAAACAACCTTGTGTCCTTAATTAATGACTGGTTTATTTGACCGCACATTAATTATGTCCCTAATTGGAATATATTATCACTTTCAACGATACATATGAGCCTGAAAAAGCAACATATTAAAGCTTATATATCTGCAACTGTTGGTTACCATTTTGATAAGCTTAAAGAAAAAGTTAATAAAAGCACTGTCCATCAGAGTTAACAAGAAGAGTTAACATAGATATTAACCAACTAATTTGTTAATCACCAGTTATCAGTACTAGCTTTAGTCTGAAAGCATTCTGCAGTCACAGCAAGCACTGGTGAGAAAGGGTTAAGCACAAAGATAAATCACCTGCAAGGAATATAACCAAGGAAGATAACATCTTAAATTTACAGGGTTCATTCTGGGGATTTCAAATTAGTTTCCTTATATCCCTAGCAAGACTAGGAGATAAAGAAGCACCAATGCTGTTTCTTTGTATGAAAAACTGAGATTCAGAAATTAAGTAATTCGTCAATGGCTTACTGCAAATATCAAAGTATTTTTCTGGTGTTATCCAAGAATCCTTAGAGCATCTCTAGCAGGTGGATAAGAAGATAGGTTATTAACTGCACTCTGTACAAAGGAAATATAACCGCACAAACATGATTGGCCTCATGTTACCCAGTAAGGCGGGGCAGAGCCAAGAACAGAAATAGGTCCTGAGCCTCCTGGTTCCCCACCATGTTCTTTAACCCACAGCAGACTGAATAAAAGTATCTCAACCCAGATACCGACTGAATTTGCCAAATACCTATATCCACTGGATTTGACTGTGAGCTTTCATTTAACATCCAAGACATTGTCTTTATTTTTCAACAGGGATAGAATCGTGTTGAAAATTTAATAATCAACTGGAGAGTAGGGTGGTGATTTAACTAATCCATAAATGTGAGATTCTGGCCCTCTAAAGCTGATATGTTGGCCAATTTTACTAAAATTCAAACATTCGTTTTTATTTCCAGAAGTTTTGGCCTTGTAAAAGTTATTGAGTATCCCACCATGAAAAAAGTTGGTAAAAATCACGTCCGGAGAGGTTTAAGTAAAGTCTGTTCTCCTTTCAAAGTCCATACAGTATCAAGAAAGGTGAACATGTTGGATATCGCACTTAGGATAGCTGCCTGGTAATTCTAACGCTATAGAAAGGTAAAAACAATTAACCAGATTTAAAAGCTTTTGCAGCTATTCAGGGAAGGGAGTTATTTAAGTCGCCTCTACTGCTGATTTAATGGATGTCACTCACCACCCTCCCTCCCTTCACCTTCATCCCACCTGGCAATCAGCAGCTTCAGAGGTACAATATTTGGAACCTCCTGTGAACTCCTGCCATGGCAGGCTCTCACCTCAGTCCCCTAAATGCTATCAGCCAAAAAAGTAAAACAAAACAAAACAAAACCAGATCCCAGCCGTATGCTCACCGGAGCAATGCGAGAGCCTCAACTGAGCTTTATTCAGTTTCATTCCATTCTTACTCTACTCTCCCTCATCAGTCTCAATTTTCAATTCCCCCAGTGACTCTGAATCTTGTAATGATAAAAATGGAGAAATACTTAGCTCAGGTTTGAATACTTGGTATTACTTCTATACTATTGAATAATCTCATTGAAATGGCACCTAAATTACATTAACAGCCAGTAGTGGACAGAATTACCCTAGTCTATGCTGCAGAGCAAGGAAGGGAAAAAAAGAAAAAATATATATATATATTTATACATATTACATATATAATAGACCCTTGAATCCTCCTCATTGGTAGGAAAATATCATACACTTTAATCTGTTTTCCAGAAAAAGTAACTTTGCAGGTTTTATTAGACAGTGGGCATGCGTTTGTAATTTACCCTGTATGCAATCATGGTTAGTGTGTCTCTTGAAAAACGAGACAGTTTCACAAACTAGGGGTAATGTCTGTCGGAGCAGACTAACCATGGAAATCAGATCTCACGCCCAGAGCTTAAAGGGAATCAGAATGAATCCAAAGAGAAATAAATAGCAGGCCTCAGGAAACTTCTCTTGACCTTTCTAGCTTTCCTTTTCCAATACAAGAAGCAGTAGGTAAGCGTGGTTATTAGGAAGGCAAGGGATAGATGCCTTGCTAAGATGAATTAAGCAAATAACAAACATCATTTCGGTCAGTTCGAATTTTTTGGAATGATAATCATCATGGAAAATTATTGGTGAGGGGAATTCCCTGGTGGTCCAGTGGTTAGGACTCTGTGCTTTCACTGTTGTGGGCCCAGGTTCAATCCCTGGTCAGGGAACTAATATCCCACAAGCCACAATGCGCCAAAAAAAATTATTGGTGAGACTGTATCAATCAGAAAGCAAAAGGACAGACAGTGGTATAGTATAAAGCACTCCTATGCCTAATGCCAGGTACAGCAGCAACATTATTTCTGGTAATTATTTAAACAGTTCTACGGTGAATGACATGTTCTATTATTCTCATTTTACAGAACTGAGAAATTCAAAATCCAAACTCTAAGTTTCGTCTTTCATTTATGCAATGCTTCAGCAATACAGCAAGTTTTAAACTTTTATTTCCAAACCGATGCTTAGCCACTCTGCTTTAATAACACATGAATAACACAAATGACAGAGACTCCCAAAAATAAATATGAAATAATATGTCTCAAAAATATGAGCAGAGGGGCTTCCCTGGTGGCGCAGTGGTTGAGGGTCCGCCTGCCGATGCAGGGGACACGGGTTCGTGCCCCGGTCCGGGAAGATCCCACATGCCGCGGAGCGGCTGGGCCCGTGAGCCATGGCCGCTGAGCCTGCGCGTCCGGAGCCCGTGCTCCGCAACGGGAGAGGCCACAGCAGTGAGAGGCCCGCGTACCGCAAAAAAAAAATATGAGCAGATACAAAGCTTTGAAAAAGAAACTCAACTATAGACAAAATATGCTCCAAGTGTATTATTTCTGAATCCTTGTAAAACACAACTCAAGTACCAAGTTCAATTTTGTATGCCTCTTGCCATAAAAGAATGTAGTCACCTAGGACAGAAAGTGGCTTCTAGAGGGCTTTAGCCCGTACTACACTACCAGGGAATTCTCTACAATTGGAAAACTCTGGGAAGGGATGTCTGACTCCAGTTTCAAAAACCCATGGAATTATCATCCAAGAAATCTATATACAAATATTTAATGTCACTGACACAGCAGGAGGTGTCAGAGAGCTAAGTATTGCCTGCTTTAGGCCCTCTGGCGGGCTTTCAGCTGGAGCCACAAGGAGAAAGCAGCAGGACACTGGGAAAGGTCTGCGTGGGCTCAACATGCTCTGGGAACCCAAGCATCAACCCTTAAACACCTCACCGCATTTCCTTCAAGCTCTCCAACGTGTGGATACATTGTTTCTTTCAAGAAGGCTTTTCCTTCAGCAATATTTGCCCAAGTATTTCCTCTGTACACACTGTTTCGGAGCAATTAGAGTGAACAGGAGAGAGGAGGTCAGCAAAATGCAACCGGACACTTACATCCTGCGCTCAGAATAGCACCTGCTTGGACTCAGCCCCTCCCTTCCCAGCTGATAGGTTTTCATTCACTCCTTCTCGGCAATTACGTTTTTGATCATTGTAATTATTAACAAATGTCCACCGGGCCCCACTTTTTCTTTAGCATACTACCTCCTCCAATACACATAAATACATCATCACAATATCCTCTAGTGAAAAATAGGTTTAAGTCATTATGATTTCATGTCTGTAAAATGTTGAGATCCTGACCTCCAAAAATACAAAAGCCACCATTTCATCATTTTAGTCTCTCTCCTCAAAATACAGAGCAGAGGAAGGAAGAAGAATAAGGTTGGAGGTGTTTTAGGGGCTTTTTTTTCTTATCAATATAAATGATATAAATATATCAATGATCTTTGCAAAATCAAATGGGATTAATAGCAAACATAGGATCATCAGAGACTATATCATCTCATTTGACTAAGAGAAGTAAGAGAACCAAATTTCTAACTAAAAAAATTTAAACAAAGATTTTAGAGGACTATATAAAGTAATTCTATATATGCTTCATTTAGCTTATTTACACATTCATTTATTCATTCTTTCTTTTAACAAAATATTTAGTGAACGTCTACTTTGTTCCAGACCCTGTCCAACTTTTTTACTTTTATTTCCCTAAAAATAACCTTCCTGTAAATTCCATGCAGTTTCAACCATACTCTCTCTCTTAATATACATCAGTAGACATGAGAATTTGTAGAATTATTCTTCCATTTGGACAGATGGGAGCACACTTCCTTTTGGACTTGGTTTTCAATGGAAGAGGAAAACCACCCCAATATATCATAATGGCATTTAGAGCACCGATCAAACTTCAGAAATGCAGACCCATTTCAGCCAATATTGTCTTGCTGTACTTTATGCTTCCTGAGTTGCTGGGTAGGCTTGATGTTAAGAAAAGGCCCCTCCTCGTGAAGTCAGAGTTGCCAAGGCTTGCCGGGGAGTTACCTAGCCTTGCAGAGCCAAGGCTTTATCTCAAGGATAAGGTGGAGTTTGCTCTTTTTCCCCTATTGCAAAATATGAGAATATTAAGTAATCTGTTTATATCACACAGATCCAAAATCCTGGCTGACTTTTTAACGGATAAAATATCCATAGAATTTCTTCCTCTAGAAAAAGCTACCTGGGATCTTTCTTCCTATCTCAACCCCAGTTCACCCAACAAAGTTTGCCAATTTCCATTAAGTGTGTTTGAAATGAAAAATCAGTCTTGTTCGTCATAGTGGGCATTTCTGGGTCACTCTGGTAATGTCAATTTGTCATTTATAGACCAATTCTGTGGAAATGTCTGGGCGGGAGCCTTTTGGAACAGAAACAAATAAGATATCTGAAATGTTACAAATTTTAAATGAGTTTATCCACAGTAACCACTCTATGCCAAAAATGTTAGCTTTACAAAACACAGTAGAAGGTAGCCACTGAAAGAACAGACATACAAGCCTCTCTTTATTTTAAAGATTAAATTCCACACTTGGTTTCCTTTCTCAAGAGTATCTTTTTAAACCATTAACACAAATGCACAGGAGGCAAATTATGTGAAAACGAGCTTTAGGTCTTTAAATATATATCTCACATAGATAAATTCATTATTTAAACAGAAGATGACTCCTCTTCTGACTCACTCTATTCTTAGTGAGTTTTGCAGCTGATGGTTTTCTATTGAGTTTTTAGAATGTGGATTAAGTGTCACACCACCCACTGAGAGTAAAGTTGAAGCAGGTGAACTGAGGGTATGGTTGGAAATCTCAACCTGTCTCCCCTGCTCAGAGCTACAGCATTAGAAAGAACTACCAGGGAGCATCTGACTCTTCTTGCCTTCAGGCTGAGCTGAATCCAGTCACCCCAAACTGAGCGACCTTAAGAAGAACTTTCAAAGCATAAACATTTCAGAGTAACTAGAGTTACTGGAAGTCACCCTAATAATCATTTAATGGGAGTGCACCTTATTTGTGCAAATTACTTTAAGAAACAAAGTTTTATCTTAAGCTCACTTGTGCCAAGTGTGCTGCAATATACTTCAACCATGTTTATCCAAGAAGCCAAGAGAAATAAATACTTGGATAAAAGGAAACACATTTGATAACAGAAATGTTAGGTGTTCCAGCTCCTTCTTCTTCACCACACACATGCTTAAGGAAGGAAGCCCCTCAGCTCCTTGCCCTCTGAATTTCTGATCCTTAAACCTGGAGCACTTACTTCCGCCATAAATGTACCAGAAACTCAGCTACTTCGTAACAAAAATAACAGTCTGCTTTCCTTCAAGTACACTCTATGCAATTAAAAATATGAGACAGACTCACATCCTTGTGGAAAACATTCCCCAAAATCTTGATTAGAAGTCTTGACAGTCAAGTCATCTGTTTCTTCACTCTCAACCACTGGGACCATGAATAAGCCATCAAGCCCATCTCCATTTCAACCTCTTTACACTTTCACCTAGAGTTACTACAAAATTTAAGTGCTAGGTGAGAAAGTGGATGAAGCCAGGTGAGAAAATGGGAGGGTCAACTGGGAGGGCACTGAATTAGAAACAACAGTTCCTAATTACTGTTTCATGACTTCTGCTATAAGGAGCCCACACTGTTGGATGTTCTCCACCAAATAATGGCCATAAGCAACCATCCTACAGGGCCTCAGGATTCAACCACGGGCAACTAGCTAAACATGCTTTGAAAGAAATGTAATCAACCCAAGCTCCACTCAATGTGAAAGATAATCATTAAAATAGAAGTCTTACCAGAATAGGAAAATACACAAAATCCATGTGGCAAGTTGAGTCATCACAAAGACAATTTTACAGATATCTCTACCTTTTGCCGTTTTTGTTTCTCCATAAAGAAACCCAGCTACAGATTTGTGTGCTATTCATTACAGTGTTGTCTTAACTTTGTGCTTGAAAATCAAGGGAAAAACTTCTTAGTCAAAGACTTAAGAAACCCATGTACAATATCCTACTGCAGTAGAGTGCTGTCAGTCCTATAGACCTTACAAATTCAAGAGGTGATTTACATCTCCTGTGAACTTAGCTAGAAGGTTATTCTCAAGGAACACACACACACACACACAGTACACATCTCACCCCCACGCTTTCTCACAGATTTTTCTACTTTAATTGTCCTGAAATTATAGGATATTTGCTCATTCCTACAATATTTCTTATATCCATATGCTATAACTTTAAGATTCTTATCTCCCCGTTGACACTGGGACAGTGACAGAGTCAGCACAATGAAGACTTAGCAGCATGGGTTACTAGAATCTTCAGACAAAAGTTTCACTATTTTGCTTTCACTAACTTGGCATTTTCCCACAGTCATGTTGTAAAAGTGCAAGGAACCCATAAAACAATATGAAAGAAAATATTGTGGTTTCCTTTTTCCTAAGAAACGTAGGCATCAAATTCTTATTATTCAGTCTCAAGAGCATACATGTGGCAAGTAGGGAGATGGGGGGCTGGGGGAACCAACACTCCAGCACTACAGGGTCAGAAGAAACTTACCTAGGAAACATAATGGCCACACTATTCACACTATCCCAGGTGGCACAGGAGTATCACTTGCCTGGGACCTGGTGTTCAGTCTGGTTGACGAATCACTCCAGAACACACAGTATCCACCTTCTTTTTCCCAACTCCACCACCCGTCTGGTCCAAGTCTTGGTAGGCATTAAGTAATTACCAAATGGTACCCATCAGACTGGAGTTTCCAAAATACATATGAATCCTTTCTCAGGTGATTTTAAAGGGCAGAATTTAAGACATGGTTCACCAGGAAGTCTTACTTAACTTTATGAGTACTTTCTAGAACCTTGATTGTTTTTAAAACTGTCATTATAAATGTTGTATACCTGTCACGCCTTCAAATAATTATTTTAATAAATATTAATTAAGCCCTGCCTTACGACTGTCAAATAAATAGTATTATTCCCACATCATTGATAAGTCAAGAGACAAGAGAAGAAAAGGCACACTGAAAGCACCATAGCACCAGCTAAAATTTAACTCTTATTTGATTTTCAACTGGCACTGGAGAACATTAATAAAAGAGGTCCTAGAGATTTTTTAAGTAAAAACTGCTTGTCTCAGAAACTAACACACCATTGTAAAGCAATTATACTCCAATAAAGATGTTAAAAAAAGAAAAGAGTAAGAGCGACAACATCAAGAAAGGGTCTACAGATATAGATATTGAAAAGATAATAATAGAATATTATAATAGACTTTTGGATAGTAAAAAAATAAACTACCCAAACTCAGTCCAAAAGTGTATAGATACAGTGAATAGATAAATGTATTCATTCATTAAATAAACTGAATTTGTAATTAAAAACTTTCCCACAAAGAAAAGTAGCCCCAAGTGGCTTCCCTGTTAAAAAAAAAAAAAAAAATGCTTGTCCATCTTTTCTTAACTGAGACACATCCATAATTACCACTCTTTAACTCCTCAGCTTAGCCCCATGTTTCCTGCAGTAATGGTATCGTTCTCTCTCTGCAACATCTGTTTTTCTACCCTGCAGGCTATAAGAAAGAATATTAGAAGATACTGCCAAATACATTTATATAAATCTAGCAGCTTTCCTGAATTAGTCATTGGAAGGTAGTTAATATTATCTGGCAAAATATTTATTTTTGACAGAGAGGCACAGCTAACACAGGCACCTGCTTCAAAGTAAGACCTTTTTGTTGTTGTTGTCAACCATGCGGGACAACACTGATTCAGATTCTGATGGTCCACGGAAGTTCTTAGAATTACTCTGTGTTGAAGCAGAATGTGGAGATTAATGAAACTCCACAGATAGGCTTGGGTTTTTAACTTCAAAATTATAAGATACATGAAATGCATGAGTGCTACTATTTACAAAGACATATGTATATGAATATACACTTCCCCAGACCCAGCGAGCTCACCTTCTACTTCTTCTTCATCACACACATGCTTAAGGAAGGAAGCCCCTCTGTCCAGGACAGCTTCATCCTCCATCCTATAGTAATAAAAAAGAAAAAAAGAATGCTCAGACTTCTCCTGGAGTGAGCCACTGGACACAGCCCAGCTTCTGGGCAGGTGAACCTGCAAGCTGCTGTTCATGTTAACAGGGCAGAGTCCCTCTTCCTTTGGTGTCTGCTGCTGCTTCACTCCTTCAGCTCCTCTCATTGGTGCTTGAGAATATGCCGGTCCCACATAGCTTCAGTTCTAACCTTGACAGGGCACCCACAGGGACAGGTAAGAGAAAATCATCTCGATCCTTTAGGCTGGATGCTGGGGGTTCTCCCCTTTGGGATGCGCCCCCAAAAAAAGATGAAAGGAAAAAAAATACCAAGAGAGGAAGTTTGGTGTGCCTGGAGTGCTCGTGATGATCGTTTGTGGAAATCCAGCTTCAGTGCTTAGCTCTTTAAACACCCACTGCATAAAAATGTATACCCTCACACACACACACGCACACATGCACACCCACCCACGCACAGAAAGCGACAGGGAGTTAGGCTAGTGCACAGTGGAAGCCTAGCTTCCAGCCAGCCTCTTAATACCAGCACAGCCCAGTGTTCTCTGTTGAGTGGCAAGCTTTGAGTCACATGTTGGCCTTACGGAAATCTGACATCTGAGGATTATCCAGCAACCCGGCTTCGGCAACAGTCACATATATATGCCACCCATTCATTCATTTTCCACATTCTTAATCACACGTCTCTCTCTATGTCTATCTGTCCCGTTAACTCTTCCCTGAAGGGCATAAAGTGCTTCATTTTGTAGCCACGTTATGCTGTCCTCCTGTCTCCTTACATAATAGGATGTCTGCAATTTCCTATGCTAAATAAGACCTCAGGATCCAACCAAGTAAGGACAGCGTTTGTACGGCCTCCAGATGCCAAACATGTCTCTGGTTTATAGAATAAGTTAAGGTTTATTTCCATATTCTGTGACTTCTTTTCATTGCATTAACTTTGACATACAGAATTCCATGAACTCTATTTATAGTGAAAGCAGAAAGAAATCCCGAATTGCTCAAATGCTGCTTGTGTCGTACCGGTCTAGAAACAAAGAACGTTCTCTGAGGAGAGCTGTCCTATGTCATACCGTACATGAGCTCTACCAGAGAGTGAAATGTTCACTCTGTATTCCATTCATCCAATTATATGCTCGGGTATTGAATACTGTACTGTAGGTCTGTTTTCCATACTGTCTGTATAACTTATTCTTGTGCTTCCCATATTTGTTATCATCTATGTGATATGCACTGAATCTTTTTCTTCCTTTCTATTTTAGGAGCATCTCACAAAGCAACCATCTGAGCTTAAAAAGTCAGAAATATGGTGTCAGGTAGACCCGGATTCAAAAAACCTAGTTCTACCTCTTAGTATTTCCATCACCTAGAGCAAAGTATCCAACTTTTTTGAGCCTTGGTTTTACCATCTCCAAAACAGGGGGAGATAATATCAACCTTGTAGGAAATTCAAATCAGGTAACACACATGAAAGCACTCAGTTTTGTGCCTAGCACCTGTTACATGTTTAATAAAGGTTTGTTTCCTTCCTTTCTTCTTCACCTGACCTTTATTGGTGGACAATGCCATTGAGAAACTCATTACTTTTGGAAACTTGCAGAATATCCTTTTTCAGGGATATGGGTCTTATATGTAAAAGTTCATCTTTTTTCCTTTTCTCTACTCAAACTAAAAATATAAAACTAAATAAAAACAGGACGTGGATCAGCCAGCAGGATCACAGTAGAAAAGAAAATGCCTTGAAGATCTGAGAGGTCAAGTCAGTTACCAGCCTCTGTGAGCTTCTGGTTCCCATGAAGATTAAATAATCCAACATATTTACTGATTCAGCAAATATTTATTTAGTGTCTGCTATGTTCCTGGCACTCTTGAGAGGGAAGGGAATACATTTTTGAATAAGGCAGACAAAATGTCTCAAAAACTAATAATAAATAGATGAACAAGGTAATCTTAGCATTAATTGCTTTGCAGAAAAAAATAATAATAAGGCAGGGGGCTACTTAGCATAAGGTGGTTCAGATGTGGATTCTGAGGAGGTGACATTTGAGCAGAGATGAAAATGACAGGAAGGAACCAGGCATTTGACAATCTGAGGGCAGAACATTCCAAGCAAAGGGAATAGCAAGGGCAAAGGCCTTAAGGTGGGAAGAAGTTTAGCATGTTATAGGAACAGAGCAAGGTCAGTGAGCCTGCACAGATAGACAGGAGATCAACCGGAGGTGACAATGCAGGAGGGAATCAGGGCCATGCAGCTCATGGTAAGAAGTTAGAATTTTAGGTGTTACGGCAGCCTCTGAAGAGTTTCAAGATGGAAAGTGACTTGAGCTGTTTTGCCTTTTAAAGGATCACTCTGGGGCTTCCCTGGTGGCGCAGTGGTTGAGAGTCCACCTGCCGATGCAGGGGACACGGGTTCGTGGCCCGGTCCGGGAGGATCCCACATGCAGCGGAGCGGCTAGGCCCGTGACCCATGGCCGCTGAGCCTGCGCGTCCGGAGCCTGTGCCCCGCAACGGGAGAGGCCACAGCAGTAAGAGGCCTGCGTACTGCAAAGGGAAAAAAAAATAAAATAAAAAATAAAATATAATAATAATAAAGGATCACTCTGGCTGCTATGTGAAAAGTGCATAGTCAGGAGACAAAAGAAACTAACAAACTATCTCAGGAGCCCAGGGAAGACTATGGGAGAAACAGGTTTCAGGGGAGGAACCAAGGGTTCTTTTCTGGCCACTTTATGGTTGAGATGCCTATTATATATTAAAAAAGAACTGTCAGGCACACAACTAGATGGAGGTCTAAGGCTAGAGCTCAGAAGCCTAAGGTTGGAGATAAAAATTGGGGAATCAATGAATAAAGCTAGTATCTGAAGCTATTACTAGATGAAATTCAGGAATAAAATACAGAAATAGAGGAGTTGACCTAAGATCCTGTGCCAGGCATGCCGGGCATGCCAACATTTACAAGCAGAGCAGAGGAACAAAAGCAGTCACTGAGGTAAGAGGAAAACCAGGACAGAGTGATGTCAAGGAAGTTGAGGGAAGAGGAGAGGGCCGTTATCGAGAGGCTGAGAAAGACGGAGACAGAGAAGAAAAACTTGGGTTTGGCAATATGGAGGTCATTGGTAACGATGACCAAAGTACTTCAAACATACCATGCACAGTGCTAGACACACAGGCAGCATTCAGTCATTCCCTCTTCTCTTTCCTGCCCTCCTCCATTCATTCATTCAGTAAATATTTGCTGAGTACCTACTAGGTGCCATGCAGCCTTCTGGGCACTGGAGATAGTGATGAGCAAGACAGACAGAGGCTCTAGTGTAATCATATCTGCCTTCTTGAAGACTTCCCCTAGCAATCTGAGGGCTGGTCCAAAGAACAAGACCCCATCAGTAATACAGCACTCGTAGACCTAGGTAAGGATGACAGCTTAATGGAGAAATTTCCTTAAAAGGCCTTGGAAACACAACAAAATCCTGGAGTCCTGTACTACTGCATCTACATTCATAGTACTGTCTCCCCTTCAGGAAACAAAGAGTAGTGTGGCCCACATTTCTTCTCAGAACAAACGCTTTCCATTCCTATCAACCTACAGAATCCAACACAATTTCCTGCAGAATATCATTTCTGCACCCCACCATTAATCACGCTGGTCCCAAAGTCATTTACTGACTTTTCACACATTTCCTAAATAAAATGTTTACTAGCCTTTGCACCTAAGCCCTTCCCAAAATCGCATACAACAAACAATCAAAGCAGAATTAAAGGAAGAAAGCAGTAACAATTGAAGGAGACCGTACAAACGTGAATGCCCAGAGCCCTCTTCCTGGGTGGAGAAAACCATCCAGCCTAACTGAAGCACTGTCCCCAGGCTCTGTCTGAGTTAGAGAGAGAATAATGGTTGGGGCATTCTTTGGCTCTTTGATACATATTTCACATTCCCTCCAAGACTATACATAGCAAGTAATTAGAAACCTAGTTCTTTCTGATGGACAATGCAGAGAATCTGTAAGCAGCCTCCTCCTCCCTGTAGGAAGTGAAAAAGAAAATGCAAACTGAAAATATAAAACCTGCACGCCCAAAGCAGCCCTCTCCCGGTCAAGACCAAGTGCAGCCTGGCACATCTGGGCTTTTGCACCAAGTACAGGGATTTTACAGCTTTCTTCCATCTTTACACCACAAGCGTCAATTATTTGGGTTTGTGTTCGCCCTCCCCACCAAATCCTCTCAGCAGTTGCTTGCTATTATTAGTAAGACAGAGATATCTTTCAAAATGACGGTCTGACCCAACCAGATTTCCCCTCTACCAGGAAGAAGAAATGAACTCATCTGGTCCCTAATCAGGCCCTCAAATCCATTCTGAAATGTTCCTTTCACACGAACTGCACTTGCTGAAAACAAAGAAGGGAAGGAGCATGCTTCTAAACAGCTCCCTAGGTTGCTCGCATCGCCAGCGTGAGGCAAAGTTCAGAACAGATTTGCAAGCTTCTCACCATCATCACGGGGATAAGGGTCATACCAGTCAGCATAAAATCCACACGGGGCCGATACTGCCTTCCTTCAACAGGGCCTCTGACAGTAGAAGTTCGACCCCTTCCCCAGAAGTCCACACAACGTGGGGCTTCTCTCATCCTCCATTATTCTGGGACACAAAAGTGATTTAACTGTAACACATGTCAAATCTGCTGCGAAACGGACCAGCTCTCAGCAGCCGGTCCTAATCGCCGAACAGGCTTGTAAGGGTGACTTAAGCCCGGCACGAGAAACATGTGTGCAAAACTGTCAGCCATTGGGCCATGGGCACCCATCTACATTCCACTCCTCTGAGTTCCCACCCCTAGAGCCCTCGCCAACTGCCAACGTGCTCACCAGCTAGTCCACACAGAGCAAGCAGCTGCCACGCAGCCCGTCAGCAAGTGGCAGGCCGCCAGCACACAAGTTTCAGAATGTGAGCCCTGCCACAGTGCTGCTAAAGGTTGAAGGTCTTTGGTGTGCTAGCCTTTAGATTAGCCTCACTTGCCCTCCCACCTCCCTTCTCCCATCCCTCCCCTGTTCTGTCTCCCACGCCAGCATTTCACTCGTCTCTATAGTAACAGCATCTGGTTTCAGGGTTATAACTTTATGCAGAGCAATTCTCCTCCTAACTGAAGGCTTTTGCCAAAGGATGCACTAGCAGCAAAAAGGCTGCTGCTTAAGGTGGAGCCACGTGTTCCCTTGCCACCCCAGGACCGCGGCTATGTTCTGAGCTGCAGGGTCACAGCCGCAGCAGCACGCAGACCCAGGAAAGCGGAAAACAGCCCTCTGACCTTGGCACACTGGTGTGTACACAGAGGAATCATTCTGGGGCTGTAGCCCCACTCCCAGAGCCAACCCCCTCTCCTCCACACCCTGTTCTCCACTTAACCAAGCCGCACGTGGATCGAATGAACAGTGGGGCTTTCTGACTGCTTCCAAAAAGGCACCAGACCATGGCACCCTAGGGAGCAGAACGGCTCCAGTTGTTCACAAGTCCATACCCGACTTGGACACCACCGGTTCTTTCCATGCGTACAACTTAATCAGTTAACCTCACATTAAAGCTCATCTCACTTTATCCTCACTAGCTGTTTACAACAGCAAGGGAACCCCATAATCTCTCACTTTACAACAGCTTTCCTGTGCACAGCAAATGTTTACACACATGCCCGCACACACCGAAGTGACGCACGCAGGGGAGTGGACAAATACCAGGAAGTGAAGAGTTGTATTATTAGTATTAGCTGTTGCTGTCGTGAAAATTATATTTACACTGTGCATAAGGGCCTTTCCTTGAGGACTAACAGGGGTTCATCTCAAGTCTCAGAGCTCAAATGCAGGCTCTCCTTGCTCCTTGGCTGGTCTTAGATCAGATGGGAGGCAAAAAAATCAGTATTTTCACAGGTCTTTTTCAGGAGCCACACAGAATGCAACCACCAGTACTGACATCTAAAATTATACCCTCACACACACATCCCCGAATTCTATTTCCTATTCAAGTCATCTCTAAGAAGTGGGGAACCGTTTTCATCACCCATTATTTGCCAACGTGATGTTTTCTTTCAAAGTTTGTAAACCACACAGTGTTTTACTGGTGCCTTTGTTGTTTTGGAAAATCTGCTGTCCACATTTTCAACGTACACATAAAGAACAACATCGGTTCTCCAAAGCACAGGCGACAGGGGAGGGCAATCCCAGTGGCTGCAAAGAGCACTGCCATCTCTCGGCAACACGTATTCACTACAGGGAAGTGGACAGCAGGGGCGGAGGAAAAGCTGCAACTGTTTCCTTCCTAACTTCACCTCGTCGGGTGCTGAGAGGGCCTTCCACTCCCGCAGGGAGGAAGGGAGAAGAACGCGGGTGTGGGCTTAACTGTAGAGACTCCTGGAGCTCTGGACGTAGGTGCTGGGAGAAAGAAACATCAATGTGGCAAACCTGATAAGCATGACTAATGGCAGAGGCGAGTCCCAGCGATCAGGCGGCAGCAAAGCAAAGCAAATCCCCTCCACAGAGTTCAGGAGTGCCCTCAGCAGTCTGGAAATGTAAACAGGCCCGAGGTCAGGGAGAAAGGGGTGACAGCCCCACACGAAATCAGACTGGATAAAAGGTGAAAATGGAATCCAGAGCAGGATCACGCCAAACATAATTCTGGATATATGAACTGCATTAAAAGTTCATTTGCACTCTTGGGCATTTATCCTAAAGAAGTGAAAACTTATGTTCACACAGAAACCTGTACATGAATGTTCAGAGCAGCTTTATTTGTAATAGCCAAAAACTAGTAATTAGCCCAGATGTCTTTCAACAGGTGAATGGTTAAACCAACTGGTATATCCATACCGTGGAATACTGCTTAGCAATAAAAAGAAACAAACTATTGGTGAAAAAAAAGTAAATTGAATGAATCTCCAAGAGATTAGGCTATGAAAAAGGCCAATCCCAAAAGGTTACTGTATGGTTCCATTTATACAACATTTTTGAAATGACAAAATTTTAGATGCGAAGGACAGGTTAGTGGTGACCAGAGTATAGAGATGGCAGTGGGTGGTGCTCACAGTTATAAAAGAGCAACATGAAAGGTCCTTGCTGAGTTGGTCCTGTTCAGCATCTTACCTGTGGTGATAAATACATGAATCTACATAGGTGATAAAATTGTACAGAACTGAAAACACACACATACACCCATACAAAGAAACGACTACAAATAAAACTGAGGAAATCTGAATAAGTGGATCATTAAGTGATCAGTGAATCATATCAGTGCCAAAATCCTGGTCGTGATACTGTACTAAAGTTTTGCAAAATGTTAATGGTGGGGAATACTGGCAGTATACAAGTGATCTCTCTGTATTATTTCTCAAATATACATGTGAATCTACAATTATTTCAATAAAAATTTCAATTTAGAAAAGGTCATTTCAAATCTGCTTTTTAAAATTTCCCCTGGAAACTTTATTTAATACGATGGCCAGTTACAGAAGCTGGTCCATCTACACATATGCAGAATCAGGTAAAAGTGAGTGCAAATCCCAGATGTGCCCTTTAGTAACTGTGTAACCTTGGGAAAGTTAGTTAACCTCTCGCTTCAGTGTACTTTAAAATGACCCTAAAACACTTCATAAGTGATTTAGGGTATTAAGTAAGTAAGTTCCCAGAGTAAATATATTCAATTAATTTTAGTTCAATCTAAATCTAAGGTCCCAAGGGTCCAGAGAGTATAGTAGAGTTATTAACAGTCTTACAAGCCCAAAGGTCTAGTTCTGTCCCCGTAAGCAAATGCACGGGAGTGTCAACTGGGGAGACCAGCAATAAACTGCCCCTCAAGGCCAAGGATCAAACTCCTCTCTCCCATCTTCTGCATGTTGGGGCAAGGTCTCCTGCACTGTCCTCAGACTGCTGACTGAGCTCTGAAAGGCTGGAGCAGGCTCAGCAATAAAGGACAGGGAAAGAACTAGTAGCAGGATGGAGACAGCATGAAGGGAGAGGAAGGGCCTGGAGGCTCAGGGGAGGTGACAGATGAAGGGAGAAATTGTAGAGAGGGTATTAAGTGCTGAAAAGGGAACGGCTTGCCTGACCCCCTGGGACATCCGCCTGACTTACCCTTACACCCTTTAATTTTTTTTAATGGGCTGATCCACTTGCTTCTGATCCATATGCTTCTGCTTCTGACCAGAATTCCTACATCAAAAATTCAGCACTTTGCCCACCGAAAGTTTTCTCAGAGTTTTGACTGTTAGGAACAGGAAAAGGAGGCTCCCTTCTCAACTCTTAACTTTCAACTGCCCTTCTTCAAGGGCCCAGGTATGAAAACAGAAAGGTCCTAAGAGAGAGTTCAGGCGAGAACTGGAAGGCTGGGGCTACTCCATGGGAGAGCCAGGAGGGAAGCAGTGGGCACATCCATCCTGTCCCCCAAATCCTCCCTGCGGCCAGCCCTCCAGCCAAGAGCCAGACCGAACCAGCAGCCAAGTAAAGAAGGCAGAGCAAAGGAAAGAAGGGGAGGCCCACAGGGTAAAAGTGGGGGAAAGGGCATCTATAGCTGGAAACCCATCCTGCAACGCATGCGCCAACATGTCCAGGCTTAGAAGTGAGTGTATCGGGGCTGGAATGCTACCTGCCCTCCCACCAATGGCTTCTAACTGATCTTCCTGGCTCTGGACTCACTCCCCACTTATCCATCCATCTACAGAACAAATCTGGTATCATTCTTCTTTTAAAGATCATTCATTACATTGAAGATGAAGTCCAAACTGCTCAACATGAAATTTAAGGCTTATCATGAGCCCTTCCACACGTAGCTCTGGCCACTCTCCACGCCATTCCATTCCCTGAACAGGCTACCATGCCTTCATGTGCGTGCTGTTTCCTCTAAATATCATGTCATCCTAGTTAACCCATTCTTCAAGATCCAACTCTCTAGAATGCTCTCTACACTCTCAAACACATCCTTCCCCAAGAAGAGCCATGCTTCTTCCTCTGTTCTCCATTGGCTCCTTGAACGTGTCTGCTTCTCACGCAGCAGGTACAACACTGCACTATCATTTATTTAACCTCAAGCAACTGTCCTTGGACACATCATGGCAGTTGTCCCCACCACCGTATGAGGTCTTTGAGAGTGAGTATCATCTTTCTAGAGCCTTTCTACCTCCAGGGTCAAGCATAGGCGCTACACATAGTAAGTACTCATCAAATGTTGATGAATGAATGGATTGATCAATCAACCATTGAGCAAGGGGTACAGTGAGGGTACATACATGTTTGGTCCTAAGTGCATCTCTAAGTGTAAAGACCCTGTATGTAGTTTTCAAACATGAACCCCATACACAAGCTAACTTTCAATTACTTGTCAAAACACTGATTTGCTCCAAAGTCAGAGGGGGAAATGGCTATGTTGTATCCCTTGAAAAATGTTACGTCTATGGATGAATTAAGTGATTTTTTTAAAGAATAATCTTAACTATCTAATTTTTTCCTTATTGCCTAACTTTAGAACTTAACCTTTCACATAGACCGTAACTGCATTGTGATATGCAGAATTAAGTTCAAATGAGAATTTCCCCTTGTCTGCTTAAAACTAAAAACTTAAGAGGTACCTAGATCTGTCACATAGTAGGTTCTAAGTAAATATGTGCTTAACGACTATATGAATGAACGAACTTAAATCACAGCTTATACTGCTTTAAAAATCCAGAAGAGGGCTTCCCTGGTGGCGCAGTGGTTAAGAATCTGCCTGCCAAAGCAGAGGACATGGGTTCGAGCCCTGGTCCGGAAAGATCCCACATGCCGTGAAGCAACTAAGCCTGTGCACCACAACTACTGAGCCTGTGCTCTAGAGCCCGCGAGCCACAACTGCTGAAGCCCGCGTGCCTAGAGCCTGTGTTCCGCAACAAGAGAAGGCACCACAATGAGAAGCCCGCACACCGCAACGAAGAATAGCCCCCGGTCGCCGCAACTAGAGAAAGCCCACGCGCAGCAACGAAGACCCAATGCAGCCAAAAACAAATAAATAAATTTTAAAAAATAAATTAATTAAAAAAAAATCCAGAAGAAGCATGAGAAGCTATGAGAAAGCTCAATTTTGTTCCTCAGGCCTGAAACTGGACAAATAAAACTCTGTAATGTGTTTAGGTAAACCAATACAGAAGCTGGATAGCAACTACCTGCAAAAGGAAATTAGGATTTGAAATGTCAACATAAACTTTGAGCTCTGCAAATTGCAGCCTAACTTTAAATTTATACATAGTTAATGTTAATTGTCTGTAGTAATTAGTACAGGGATAGCCCGGATATCCAGAGTTAATTCATACTTCTCATTTGAGTCTGTGACTTTGCATACATTCATTGTGGCTTCTCCAGTGACCTCAGGTCAGATCCAGGTTGGAAGGTGGATGGGGACTCCAGAGTAGGTGTTTGTTCCAGGACACAGTGCTGGGAGTCAGCTGAATGGCATCTGCGCAGGTACAGCTCCTGAGATCCCACCTCTGACACCCAGAGCTAACAGTGGAGAAAGCAGCCTTCCCTTCCCAACCCTACCCAAAGTGGCAGCCACACCATTCACATCTTCCATCTTGAACCACCACATCTGCTGGCAAGGACAAGGCTCCTGGCATTTTATTGAGCTCTTGCTACATGCCAGGCAATGTGTTAAGCACCATGCACGCATTATTTCATTCATGATGCTGTAAAATTTTGCCCACCTGGCTTAATAATAAGACAGGGATGAAGGTTTTAGCTAAAGGACTTCAATACCTGTAACAATGTAGGGACTGAGAGTAGGGATTCTCATCATCGATTAGTTCCTTAAAAGTCCCACGTTTAAAACATTTTCTACACGCCAGGTATTGTGCTAAGCACTTTACAATGCTTGTTTGATTCAATCCTCATGACAACCCCATAAGGTAAATACTTTTAACATACCCATTTACAGTTGTAATTTGAAGTTAATAATTTACCCAAAATCACACAGCAAGTGTGACAAGAAGACCAGGCAGGAAGTTTAACTTAACCACTCTCTCATACTCCTTCAAAATTAACCAACCGATGTCCATCAGGGATTACCTTCAAGAATTTTTTTTCATATTACTTAACTTCAGTATGCCTTCCTATAACTTCAAATTATATCACTTACACTCACCTCTTTCCCTATCTTGGTGTATCTATGGGCCAGAAGTTGAAGTATCCTCTAACAGGCTTCCCAAATAAATGTCTTTATTTTTATTCAGCAAACACTTAGGTTAAGCTTACTATGTGCCAGCCACTGCTGTAACTGCTTTACAAATATCATCAGCTCATTTCATTCTCACAATAATCTAATGAGGTATGTACCATTTTTATCATCAACATCTCTGAGGCACAGCGAGATTTAGTTACTTACCCGAAGTCACACAGCTAATAACTGTCGAAGTCAGGATTGAAACCCAGGTGGTCTAGATCTATAGGTCTGTACTCTTAACCACTACATGTCATGCTGCCTCCCTTTAGCTAATTTGATTGATCTGTTCCAAACTCTTTAGGAACCCAGGATCACAAATTTAAACAGACCTTTGGTGAAAGAGCAGACTCACCAGAATACCTACAGAGTATACAGACCCTTGACATTCATAAAACTCCTCCCCAACCCTGTTTTGCAAATGCTCAAATTCACAAATATCACCGTAACATACAATTTCTGATATAATGTGTGGTCAAGTGTAACTATACGAGTTTCTGAATTCCCAAGGAAAAGAAGGCTACCGGGATGACAGGCAGTGCAGGGGGTGGGCCATCCACCAGGCTCAGTCTGGGCTCACCAGTGGCACAGGGGGTCACCACTAATGTCTCTATAAAGCACAAATGACTACATGGTATGACCCTTCAGGGCTCCCCGCAAATAGCCGAAATCACAATTGTTAGGTTCACACAGGCCAAGGATCTACTGTACCAAAGTGAGAAGAGTACATCGCTCATGATACGGGCTCTACCATTAAGCAGAAAACCGACTTTATCTCATAAACTTTATAAGTACAGTTCACTGTTTCATGAAGATACTTCTCTAGTCTATTTTCCCTTACCAATGCCTCTTTCCACAATACTGTTCAAAGTTTATCCTTCATTTTCCTCAAGGAATCTCTCAGTGTATATACTTGTGATCAAATTTTCCAAAGTTTAACTTCTCTACTCATTCAGTTAACCAATTTATTGAGTGGCTACTATGAATAGGCCTTATTCTAGGCACTAAGGATAAATCCATAGTGGAAAAACATACAATCAACAAAATTCAAAAGTAAATTGTATAATATGTTAGGGGGTGATACTGCTACAGAAAAATGTAAGCAAGGAAGAGATTTAAGGAGTGCTGGTGGGATGGGGTGGGAGCAGAGTGACTCCCAGTGGCTAGAGCAGTGTAGGATAGGAGATAAGTCCAGAGAGGTCAAACTAAAGGAGGGGCAGGCTGCATGGCCTGGGAGGTTATTCAAAGGTCTTTGACATTTACTCTGAGCAACTAGAAACCACTGGGGGTTTCTGAGCAGCCATAATATTTCCTCAAGCTTACAGTCTTCTTTACTTTTTAAATCTTTGTCATTATATAAACATTTCCATTAAGGTCCTCCCCAGAACCTACTTCTACTCAGAAGGTCTTCCAAGGGCCACAGCACAGAAGGTACAGGCAGGGTCTGCTGGGGCAGCTTCCTACAGCAGCCAGGCCAGAGCCGGCTTCAGTCCTCTGTGTGCAGATCAAGGAGCGGACCAACCCACCTTAGAAGACTTTACCCCCAGCGTTTAGCACCTACACACTGACTTCCGCCTCATGTCAGTCCTCTGAACTAAGGCCAATCTGCATTAACTTATTCATATACTCATTATTAACTTCTGCCAAACTAGCCTTGAAGTTCATGACTTATGTAGTTGCCACCTGAATCCTCACCTACCTAAATTTGCCCCAGAGATGGCAGCTCTCAGTGTTAGAAGATGCCAAAGCAGATGACTAACACGTAGGTATCAAGAAAATAATGTGGAATGGATTTTTTGGTGGCTTTTTAACACCCATGACTCAAATCTATGCTTTAAATAATAAAGGAATATGTTTAAAGTTGTTTTTAACAGTAAATTTTCTGGATTAATCTTGTAAGAACACAAAGGACATGGAAAGATTGCAAATTCCTTAGTTACATCTATTGTATTTTAGGAAAAATGCACTCAGCTTGTCAACCCTTGTCTAATGATGGAAGAAATACTTGTATGGCTCTAGTGGCTTCTTAGCAAGGAGTGGGCCACTCCAGAGAAGCATGGTACTCCCTAACTTAAAAACACCCTCTTTAACTCTGGTAGATTAGAAAGAAACCTACCAGATATAACTATCAAATGCAAAATGCAGGTTGAGATCCTGATTTGAACAAATCAACTGGTTTTAAAAAAATAAGGGGGACAATTAAGGAAGCTTGAATATTTAATTGAGTATTAGATGATACTAACAAATTACTGTTAATTTCTATTAGGTATGATAATAGTATTGGGTTTTTTTAATGTATTTATTTCTTAGAAATATTTTATTAATTGGTAAAATAACACAATGTAGGATTCGCTTTAAAATCTTCCAGCCAAAAAAAAAGCTGGGGGTGTGTGAGACAAGATTGGCAACATATCGGGAATTGTTGAAGCTGCATAATGGTAGATGGGAGTTCCTGGACAATTCTCTCCTCTTTTGTTCATGTTTGAAATATTCCAAAATAAAAAGCTTTTTAAAAAATTCCAGGTGGCCAACACTCTCTGGGGGGAAGGGGTTGGTGGCGCCGGTAGCAGTTAGTGAGCCGCACCGCAAACAAGAGCTCACACACACACACATACAAAGACACAGGTGCGTGCACGCGTGCACATCCACACATGCACCCACTGTGTCTCCAGGCAGCGGCCATGGCCGCATCCCCGACAGCAGCTCCAGGCAAAGTGACAGAGGACAGTGCTGTGATTTGACTAAGTGGACGTCACCTTCAGTCAGTCCCCAGCCATCTGCTGTGTGGCTGACAGGGTCTTGGTGCTCCGGCCAGGTGTCAAGCCTGAGCCTCTGAGGTGGGAGAGCCAAGTCCAGGATATCGGTCTACCAGAGACCTCCTGGCCCCATGTGATATCAAACGGCAAAAGCTCTCACACAGATCTCCATCTCAACACTAAGACCCAGCTCCACTCAACAACCAGCAAGCTACAGTGCAGGACACCCTATGCCAAACAACTAGCAAGACAGGAACACAACCCCACCCATTAGCAGAGAGGCTGCCTAAAATCATAATAAGGTCACAGACGCCCCAAAACACACCACCAGACGTGGTCCTGCCCACCAGAAAGACAAGATCCAGCCTCATCCACCAGAACACAGGCACCAGTCCCCTCCACCAGGAAGCCTACACAACTCACCGAACCAACCTTAGCCACTGGGGGCAGACACCAAAAACAATGGGAACTACAAACCTGCAGCCTGCAAAAAGGAGACCCTAAACACAGTAAGTTAAGCAAAATGAGAAGACAGAGAAATACACAGCAGATAAAGGAGCAACGTAAAAACCTACCAGACCAAACAAATGAAGAGGAAATAGGCAGTCTACCTTAAAAAGAATTCAGAGTAATGATAGTAAAGATATCCAAAATCTTGGAAATAGAATGGAGAAAATACAAGAAACATTTAACAAGGACCTAGAAGAACTAAAGAACAAACAAACTGATGAACAACACAATAAATTAAATCTAAAATTCTCTAGAAGGAATCAATAGCAGAATAACTGGAGCAGAAGAACGGATAAGTGACCTGGAAGATAAAACAGTGGAAATAACTACCACAGAGCAGAAAAAAGAATGAAAAGAATTGAGGACAGTCTCAAAGACCTCTGGGACAACACTAAACGCACCAACATTTGAATTATAGGTATCCCAGAAGAAGAAGAGAAAAAAAAAAGGGACGGAGAAAATATTTGAAGAGATTATAGTTGAAAACTTCCCTAATATAGGAAAGGAAATAGTCAATCAAGTCCAGGAAACACAGAGAGTCCCATACAGGATAAATCCAAGGAGAAACACGTCAAGGCACATATTAATCAACCTATCAAAAATTAAATATAAAGAAAACATATTAAAGCAGCAAGGGAAGAGCAACAAATAACGTACAAGGGAATCCCCATAACGTTAACAGCTGATCTTTCAGCAGAAATTCTACAAGCCAGAAGGGAGTGGCAGGACATATTTAAAGTGATGAAAGGGGAAAACCTACAACCAAGATTACTCTACCGGCAAGGATCTCATTCAGATTTGACGGAGAAATTAAAACTTTTACAGACAAGCAAAAGCTGAGAGACTTCAGCACCACCAAACCAGCTTTACAACAAATGCTAAAGGAACTTCTCCAGGCAGGAAACACAAGAGAAGGAAAACATCCACAGTAACAAACCCAAAACAATTAAGAAAATGGTAATAGGAAAATATATATCGATAACTAACTTAAATGTAAATGGATTCAATGCTTCCAATAAAAGACGTAGACTGGCTGAATGGTTACAAAAACAAGACCTGTATATATGCTGTCTACAAGACACTCACTTCAGACCTAGGGACACATACAGACTGAAAGTGAGGAGATGGATAAAGATATTCCAGGCAAAAGGAAATCAAAAGAAAGCTGGAGTAGCAATTCTCATATCAGACAAAATACAATTTAAAATAAAGATTATTACAAGAGACAAAGAAGAACACTACATAATGATCAAGGGATCAATCCAAGAAGAAGATGTAACAATTGTAAATATTTATGCACCAAACAGGAGCACCTCAATACATAAGGCAAATGCTAACAGCTATAAAAGGGGAAATTGACAGTAACACAATCAGACTAGGGAACTTTAACACCCCACTTTCACCAATGGACAGATCATCCAAAATGAAAATAAATAAGGAAACACAAGCTTTAAATGATACATTAAA
Source organism: Aethalodelphis obliquidens (assembly GCF_003676395.1). Classification (NCBI taxonomy): domain Eukaryota; kingdom Metazoa; phylum Chordata; class Mammalia; order Artiodactyla; family Delphinidae; genus Aethalodelphis; species Aethalodelphis obliquidens. Next base: position 564,275 of record NW_020838003.1, on the reverse strand, counting down.
CAAGATGGACTTAATTGGTATTTATAGGACATTCCATCCAAAAACAACAGAATACACATTCTCCTCAAGTGCTCATGGGACATTCTCCAGGATAGATCATATCTTGGGTCACAAATCAAGCCTTGGTAAATTTAAGAAAATTGAAGTCGTATCAAATATCTTTTCCGACCACAACGCTATGAGACTAGATATCAATTACAGGAAAAAAGCTGTGAAAAATACAAACACTTGGAGGCTAAACAGTACACTACTAAATAACCAAGAGATCACTGAAGAAATCAAAGAGGAAATCAAAAAATACCTAGAAACAAATGACAATGAAAACATGATGACACAAAACCTATGGGATGCAGCAAAAGCAGTTCTAAGAGGGAAGTTTATAACAATACAATCCTACCTCAAGAAACAAGAAACATCTCAAATAAAAAACCTAATCTTACACCTAAAGCAATTAGAGAAAGAAGAACCAAAAAACCCCCAAAGTCAGCAAAAGGAAAGAAATCATAAAGATCAGATCAGAAATAAATGAAAAAGAAATGAAGGAAACAATAGCAAAGATCAATAAAACTAAGAGCTGGTTCTTTGAGAAGATAAACAAAATTGATAAAACACTAGCCAGACTCATCAAGAAAAAAAGGGAGAAGACTCAAATCAATAGAATTAGAAATGAAAAAGGAGAAGTAACAACTGACACTGCAGAAATACAAAGGATCATGAGAGATTACTACAAGCAACTCTATGCCAATAAAATGGACAAGCTGGAAGAAATGGACAAATTCTTAGAAATGCACAACCTTCCAAGACTGAACCAGGAAGAAATAGAAAATATGAACGGACCAATCACAAGCACTGAAATTGAAACTGTGATTAAAATCTTCCAACAGGGGCTTCCCTGGCGGCACAGTGGTTGAGAGTCTGCCTGCCGATGCAGGGGACACAGGTTCGTGCCCCGGTCTGGGAAGATCCCACATGCTGCGGACTGGCTGGGCCCGTGAGCCATGGCCGCTGAGCCTGAGTGTCCGGAGCCTGTGCTCCACAATGGGAGAGGCCACAACAGTGAGAGGCCCGCGTACCACAAAAAAAAAAAAAAAATCTTCCAACAAACAAAAGCCCAGGACCAGATGGCTTCACAGGCAAATTCTAATCAAACATTTAGAGAAGACCTTACACCTATCCTTCTCAAACTCTTCCAAAATACAGCAGAGGGAGGAACACTCCCAAACTCATCCTAAGAGGCCACCATCACCCTGATACCAAAACCAGACAAAGATGTCACAAAAAAGAAAACTACAGGCCATTATCACTGATGAACACAGATGCAAAAATCCTCAACAAAATACTAGCAAACAGAATCCAACAGAACATTAAAAGGATCATACGCCATGGTCAAGTGGGGTTTATCCCAGGAATGCAAGGATTCTTCAATATACCCAAATCAATCAATGTGATACACCATACTAACAAACTGAATGACAAAAGCCATATGATCACCTCAACAGATGCAGAAAAAGCTTTTGACAAAATTCAACACCCATTTATGATAAAAACCCTTGAGAAAGTAGGCATAGAGGGAACCTACCGCAACATACTAAGGGCCATATATGACAAAGCCACAGCAAACATCATTCTCAATGGTGAAACACAGAAACCATTTCCTCTAAGATCAGGAACAAGACAAGGCTGCCCATTCTCACCGCTATTCTTCAACACAATTTTGGAAGTTTTAGCCACAGCAATCAGAGAAGAAAAAGAAATAAAAGGAATCCAAATCGGAAAAGAAGAAGTAAAATTGTCACTCCTTGCAGATGACATGATACTATATAGAGAGAATCCCAAAGATGTTACCAGAAGACTACTAGAGCTAATCAATGCATTTGGTAAAGTAACAGAATACAAAATTAATGCACAGAAATCTCTTGTATTCCTATACAGTAATGATGAAAAGTCTGAAAGAGAAATTAAGGAAACACTCCCATTTACCACTGCAACAAAAAGAATAAAATGCCTAGGAATAAACCTACCCTAGGAGACAAAAGACCTATATGCAGAAAACTATAAGATGCTGATGAAAGAAATTAAAGATGATACAAACAGATGGAGAGATATACCATGTTCTTGGACTGGAAGAGTCAACATTGTGTAAATGAGTATACTATCCAAAGCAATCTACAGATTCAATGAAACCCCTATCAAACTACCAATGGCATTTTTCACAGAACTAGAACAAAAAATTTCACAATTTGTATGGAAACACAAAAGACCCCGAATAGCCAAAGCAATCTTGAGAAAGAAAAACAGAGCTGGAGGAATCAGGCTCCTGGACTTCAAACTATACTACAAAGCTACAGTAATCAATACAGTACGGTACTGGCACAGAAACAGAAATATAGATCAATGGAACAGGATAGAAAGCCCAGAGATAAACCCACACACATATGGTCACCTTATCTTTGATAAAGGAGGCAAGAATATACAATGGAGAAAAGACAGCCTCTTCAATAGTGGTGCTGGGAAAACTGGACAGCTACATGTAAAAGAATGAAATTAGAACACTCCCTAACACCATACATAAAAATAAACTCAAAATGGATTAAAGACCTAAATGTAAGGCCAGACACTATCAAACTCTTAGAGGAAAACATAGGCAGAACACTCAATGACATAAATCACAGCAAGATCCTTTTTGACCCACCTCCTAGACAAATGGAAATAAAAACAAAAATAAACAAATGGGACTAATTAAACTTAAAAGCTTTTGCACAGCAAAGGAAACCATAAACAAGACCAAAAGACAACCCTCAGAATGGGAGAAAATATTTGCAAATGAAGCAACTGAAAACAGATTAATCTCCAAAATTTACAAGCTCATGCAGCTCAATATCAAAGAAACAAACAACCCAATCTGAAAATTGGCAGAAGACCTAAATAGACATTTCTCCAAAGAAGATATACAGATTGCCAACAAACACATGAAAGGATGCTCAACATCACTAATCATCAGAGAAATGCAAGTCAAAACTACAATGAGGTATCACCTCACACAGGTCAGAATGGCCATCATCAAAAAATCTACAAACAATAAATGCTGGAGAGGGTGTGAAGAAAAGGGAACCCTCTTGTACTGTTGGTGAGAATGTAAATTGATACAGCCACTATGGAGGTGCCTTAAAAAACTAAAAATAGAACTACCATATGACCCAGCAATGCCACTCCTGGGCATATACCCTGAGAAAACCATAATTCAAAAAGAGTCATGTACTGCTATGTTCATTGCAGCTCTATTTACAATAGCCAGGACATGGAAGCAACCTAAGTGTCCATTGACAGATGAATGGATAAAGAAGATGTGGCACATATATACAATGGAATATTACTCAGCCATAAAAAGGAACGAAATTGAGTTATTTGTAGTGAGGTGGATGGACCCAGAGTCTGCCATACAGAGTGAAGTAAGTCAGAAAGAGAAAAACAAATACTGTATGCTAACACATATATATGGAATGTAAAAAAAAAAAAAGCGTAAGCTGGGACGAAGTGAGAGCGTGGCATGGATGTATATACACTACCAAATGTAAAATGGATAGCTAGTGGGAAGCAGCCTCATAGCACAGGGAGATCAGCTCGGCACCTTGTGTCTACCTAGAGGGGTGGGATAGGGAGGGTGGGAGGGAGACACAAGAGGGAGGAGATATGGGGATATATGTTTATGTATAGCTGATTCATATTGTTATACAGCTGAAACTAACATACCACTGTAAAGCAATTATACTCCAATAAAGATGTTAAAAAAAAAACAAGACAGTACTGTCATACATTGCCTAATAACAGGTTTTTGCTATTGATTATATCAGGTAAACTTTACACCTTTGCTGGAAGGTGTGAGTTTGAAAACTTAAGATAGCAGATTCAGCAGACGCAGGTACAGAGAGACCGGACATTTCTCTGTTTAATCATCACTCAACTCATAAATGAAGGTATTAGGAGACAGAAAGGATTGTGATGCTAAAGTTAGTATTGGCACTTGAATTAGAATTTGTCTTAAAAATATCAGTTTGCTTTGAAGCATGCTACACAGACCTTAACCATGTTTCTGTATGATCCTTTGTGAACTGAAAATGCCAATACAGAATGAACTGTTTTGATAAGCTTCCTCACAGTTTTAGAGTATATTTAAAGTTAATCCCTAAGAACTAATATGCAATGATGCCATTTTCCTGATTTTATTGTTATGAGCCACAGTTTTATATCCTACAGCTTATCTGATTTGAAAATGGTTGTCATGTTTGGAGAAAGTTAATATTGAGTCATGCCAAAACCTTAATAAACTTAGCCTTGAACTAATATTTCAGGCTCATGGGCGATTTCTGTATCCTGAGATAGATTTTAGTATTAAAGAAATCCAATAGTGACCTTTTCATAAAACCTTAATAAAATTACTTTGTGATATTAAAATTAAAAATTTTTAAATAAATAATAAATAGTTCCAAACTATCCTGTATAAGCCTCCCTTCTTCTATGCCCAGTGCATTCCAGAAAACATGTATTAATATAAAATTATAACAAATATATTCACGTTATAAAGATGGTTCCGTTCCCAAAGATTTAAAAAACTCTAACGCCCAGACTCATGTCCCTCATTTTAGGCATAATAAATAAAAATGCATAGGAAGGATTTCAATGTGTGTTTTCTTTGCCTTCACACCTTAATCCACAGGCTCTCATCCAGCGAGTACTGGATTGACTCCGGCGTGTCCAACCCTTTCCATCTTAGTCAAAACGAAATGAAGTTTATGGTATGTATGTTTAGTAGCATCAGCATTTTTAATTGTTCCCCTCATCTGTGTAAAGCTGCATGGTAAAATGCAAAAGTATTCATATATCTGCAGCAACAAACACTGACTGAGGTGCAAATATACCTGGTTACGCCGACAACACAGAACCGCGGGCCGTGTGCAATGCACTGCAAATTCACCGCAAATGTCCCTCCAGCTCCTCGCTGACGTGCAAAGAAACACAAGCTCAGTGTGAAAGGTCAATTATGGGGTGGGGGCGGGGCGAGGTGGAGCCCGTCTTATATACTAAAGTGCAGTCTGTATCAAAGCTGAAGCTAGGAAAGTCAGGACTGCCTGTATGTACAAATATATGATGTCTATGCACAAGACAGTGAGCTATCTTTGGGATCCTGGAAGAACAAAAAGTACCCCAAAACCACCACAGTCCCTTCTACTGCTAGACACTGGTGACGTACAAGGGAAAAGGCAAAGAAGGATGTCCTGGTGACACCATATTCCCTTCTTGCCAAACACAGGACACCTATTTTTTCCCAAAGAAATAACATTACATTTGTTGGTTAGGTTCCAAAGCCAACTCACATAAAACTATTTACTGCAAATGTGGCCAAATTATAGTAATAATAATAAAAGCTAATATAAGTGCATTGTATAAATTGTTTAAAACTTAATACCAGTCTATGAAATAAGTGCTATTAATATCCCCATTTTACAGATGATGAAATTGAGACTTAAAGATGTAAGCAGTTGTCAAGGTCATACAATGATGGAATCCATACAGGTTATCAGCTAAACAGTATTGAAATAACTAATAAGAGTATAGTGCTGGAAGTATTGTTTCAGGTACAGAATGGGTGAAATAGGCTTGTGTGGGGTAGAATGGAACCCCACCATCATTCTAATATTACTTTCTATGAAAAAATGCATTTTGAGCTTCAAATAACCATATATAATGATAGCATTCCAAAAATGGGTAGGAAGCAGCATGCATTTGGTTAGAAAGGTCATCAAACAAATAACTGAAACTAGAGGATAAATATCAGTGTTATCTCTAATAGATAAACACAACTAAATTAACTACCATCAGTTGAGACAAACCTACTCCAAGAAGAAATTACATACACATATTGTCTAAGGCAACTTTCTACATTTGCTTTTCCCCTTATCTCAAAAATCAATTATCTGCATAAACACAGGACAGCTACAAACCAAAGTAAAACACCAATCAGTTCTTAAAGATCTGCTCTGTGTCATAACATTCCCTTTCTGGAGACTTGGGACTTGCTTGTGAACTTTTACCAACTTGAATCAATTTCACAAATCACTAGTTAAAAAGGAAGAATTATCTCTTCATTTAAATATCAGAAGACAATTCCCTTTGCCAAGAAGAGTCTTAGAAGTTAAGATGACTTTCTCTCCAATCTGCATTTGTTTTAACTTTTACAATCCTCCCAGCTTACTAGCTGCAGCCAAGCTGAAAAGGAAGAGCCAAAAACAGTGCAAGTCAGACTGTCACTACCACATTCCAGCCTTGATGGAGACCTCTGAGTGTGTTTTGTAAGTCTTCCTGCCTGTGCTTATGGTTCTGTAAAACCAAGAGTCAACACCAGGCAAGGCCAGCTAAGTACAAGTGATGGCTCTCATGCCAAATGGAAGTGATGACCAGCTGAGAGTTGCCTGTTACTGTTACATTCACAGAATCATTTTTGCTTTGAAAGGCAAGCAAAAAATAAGTACCTACAGATAAAAACTACCTGGTAACCTATACAGATGCCATTTTGCTAGTAGCCAAATCATTTATTGCTTCATTACACTATTGATTTGCACTGTTTTGTCATTGGCTCTGATGGCCCATGCATTAGAGGAAACATCTTATTCACTCTCAGTAAGGATTAGTCTACTTAAGGAAAGAAACTTTGACATCTGGGCAAATCTAAAGTGGTATCTCTTGTCCAATTCTGATTCTCCCAACCTTATTCCACTCTCACAGTTTCTCTAAAAACAATTAGTAATGACTTTTTATACAATTAAAAAATGAGCGGAAGACATAAACAGACATTCTTCCAAAGAAGATATACAAATGGCCAACAGGTACATGAAGAGATGCTCAACATCACTAATTATTAGAGAAATGCAAATCAAAAGCACAATGAGGTATCACCTCACACCTGTCAGAATGGCTGTCATCAGAAAGTCTACAAACAACAAATACTGTCAAGAATGTGGAGAAAAGGGAACCCTAGTACATTTATTTTTGGTGGGAATGTAAAATGATGCAGCCACTATGGAAAACAGTATGGAAGTTCCTCAAAAAACTAAAAATAGGACTACCAAAAATATGATCCAGCAATCCCACTCCTGGGTATATATCTGAAGAAAATGAAAACACTAATCTGAAAATATACACACACACCAATGTTCTTAGCAGCATTATTTACAAGAGCCAAGATATGGAAGGAATCTAAGTGTCCATCAACAGATGAATGGATAAAGAAGATGTTTTATACACACACACACACACACACACACAATGGACTATTACTAAGCCATAAAAAGAATGGAATGAAATTCTGCCATTTGCAACAACATAGATGGACCTGGAGGCTATTATGCTTAGTGAATAAGCCAGGCAGAGAAAGACAAGTACTGTATGTTATCACTTATATGTGGAATCTAAAGAATAAAACAAATGAATAGGGGGCTTCCCTGGTGGCGCAGTGGTTGAGAGCCCGCCTGCCGATGCAGGGGACACGGGTTTGCGCCCCGGTCCGGGAGGATCCCGCATGCCGTGGAGCGGCTGGGCCTGTGAGCCATCGCCATTGGGCCTGCACGTCCGGAGCCTGTGCTCCGCAACGGGAGAGGCCACAACAGTGAGAAGCCCGCATAGCGCAAAAAAAAAAAAAAAAAAAAACCTAATGAATATAACAAAACAAAAACAGGCTCACAGAATATAGAGAACAAACTAGTGGTTATCAGTGGGAAAAAGGAAGGGGGGAGGGGTAAAATATGGGTAGGGGATTATGAGGTACAAACTACTATGTATAAAATAAATAAGCTACAAAGATATATTGTACAGCCCAGGGAATATAGCCAAAATTTTATAATAACTTTAAACAGAGTATAATCTATAAAAATATTGAATCACTATGTTATACACCTGAAACTAATATAAGATTGTAAATCAACCATACTCCAATAAAAAAAGAATCTTTATAAAATAAAGTAATTCAAGTTATTAACTCTCTAAGTCTCAATTTCCTCATCTGAAAAATGGGTTTAGTAATAACTACATTGTTCAGTTGTGGGTAAGCTACGAGATAACATACACAAAAGCACACTGCGTGGTAGGTGCTGGGCATAGAGCTGCAGACCACCCAGGCAGCTAGTTTTATTGTGCAACAAGGTCCTTAACTCTTCCCAGACAGGCACAAGTTCACATTGCTAGCAACTGGCAGAGAGGGAATTCAAACCCAGCTCTGCCCGATTCCAGTGCCCTCATGCCATGCCTCCTCCCCTGAACGGAATATGGGGAACAGTCAGGTAGTTCTTCCAAAGTCTCTTCTAAGCTTATGAGTCCCAGGGTGGGAGCCAGGAACACGCGAGAGTTTCCCTCTTCTAAACCTTATGTGAAGTGCAGGGGCATCAAGGAAAGAGGTCATCAGGCATGTACCCGTTGACATGCCAGAGGTCCAATTTGTCAACCGGTTGATAATACTCAGAGGACTCACTGGGAACGTGGCTGAGGACTAGAAAGCCGGCAGAGTATTTTTGAAAGGTGGTCGCCCTGTGAAACATAGACCTGCTGATGTAATTTTTGTGACTAGGAAAATGCTGAAAATTACCCCAAATGCCAATTTTTTTTAAAATCAGAAGAAAAGAAAACTAAAAAATAGAAGTGACAGAGGGATGTAGGCAATAAAACAAAGAAAAAATGTATCCCAGGGTCTTCACTAACATAGCTTTGGTAAGAACTAGTTTTCTGAAATTAATGATTTCCTAAAATAGAAATGACAGACTTGGTAGATGAGCAATAATAATTTCTTGTGTTACTAAAACTACTGACTCTGTATGACGCTAAAGAATTATCAATAATGGTAATTATATGTACACTTAGCTATGCACCCACTATGTTCTGGTCCCTATAGATGGTTCACTTGTGATCTTCACAACAATGCGCAAACCCTAGAGTGACTTTAAGCTCCATTTTACTTAGGAAGAAACCTAGTCTCAGAGCCATAAAGGGAAAGGTCCAAGAATGCACAGCCTAAGACAGGAAGAATGGAAATTCACACTCAGATCTGTCTGACTTGAAAACCAAGGGTCTCCCTCACTGGCTGTAAGAGTGCCCAGCACAGGGTCCACTTGCTGTGTCCTCCCACCTAAGTGACAAGTGAAAGGTTCGAGGTAGATGGAGGCTACTGGAGGAGCAGACCTGGAGCATCAGTGGAAGAACATCACCTGCTCCTCAGAGACCAAACAAATGATGCCGAATATAGTGAAACTGAGCGCATGTATTGATTTTAAATGGGCGCTATTATGACAATAAGTTGTTTTGAAAGCATAGCCATGTGCACCTTGGACAGGACCAGAACACAAAGTTCTCAGAAAACCAAAAAAAAAAAAGCAGTAAAGAGCAAATTAATGAATACCCCCCACCCCTGCAAAAAACAAGCCCATCTGTGAGTTTTAGTCTACAATCAACAGGATTGAGTAGAGCACAGGAGGACAGACAAAATGACTTCCAAATTTCTGTGATACCACTGTAAACATCTAGAGTATTATTTTCAAGGTGCTTGAGGAGTTCACACAGTTTAATTTCTCAATATGCTTAATAGCTAATAAGATAGGTTAACTAGGTTAGAGATAAGACAGTTCAGACAAAAGGAAGTTCTAAGCATGTGAAGAAATCACAGCAAAAGCAAAATCATAATCCAAGCTCCTAGTATAGAATTTATTTCATTGATAAGACGGCCACTGTGTCAACTGTGAATCCTGACGGTTCCCAGCCAGTGTACTGGAATCACGTTCCAGGTGGGCTAAGATGTCCATCCTCACTCCAGGCAGGGCCAGGCACAGCCAGGGCCCAGGCCAGTTACCTCCATCCACAAGATGTCTAGACTGCTTACCCAGAGTGCCATACAAATATTATTACTTACTAAGCATTCTATGATATGACAAAGGTTCAAAAGCATTAGCAAATGAATCCATCGCTTCACCAACTTTTTGATCAGGAAATGCTAACAGAAAGTCCACCATGTCCCTGGAGTAGTGCGAATAACCACTCCCCCTCCATCCTCTTCCCTCCCCCATGGGGCCATTATTTTTCTAACAGCTGTTGGCCAGCGTCATCCCAGGCTGAGGATGACACACTTTCTGAAGTACTATATACAAGGCTGTGTAAACCAAGGTAGGCGGCCACAGCTGAAGGCACTTCTACATCCCTCAGTACAGGGTCAGTCGATGCCAAAGGGGGAGCCCCACACCGTTCAGTTCTGCACATGAACCACTCACAAAATGTACTGGGATGCAACTGGGTGCCTGGACGCCACATTAAGAAATGATTGAGGGGACTTCCCTGGTGGCGCAGTGGTTAAGAATCCATCTTCCAATGCAGGGGACACGGGTTCTAGCCCTGGTCCGGGAAGATCCCACATGCTACAGAACAACAAAGCCCATGCACCACAACTACTGAGCCTGCGCTCTAGAGTCTGCAACCCACAACTACTGAAGCCTGTGTGCCTAGAGCCCGTGCTCCGCAACAAGAGAAAACACTGCAATGAGAAGCCCGCACACTGCAACAAAGAGTAGCCCCCGCTGGCCGCAACTAGAGAAAGCCCGCACACAGCAATCACGGCCCAACACAGCCATAAATAAATAAATAAATAATTTATTAAAAAAAAAAAAAAAACAAGAAATGATTGAGGCATACTAAGTGAAGTAAGTCAGGCAGAAAAAGACACATATTATATGATATCACTTCTATGTGGAATCTAAAAATACAAATGAATTCATTGACAAAACAGAAACAGACTTACAGACATAGAAAACAAACTTATGGCTACCAAAGGGGAAAGGGGGGAGTTTAGGATTAACAGATACACACGAAAATATATAAAATAAACAAGGATTTATTATACAGCACAGGGAACTATATTCAATATCTTGTAATAACCTATAATGGAAAAGAATCTGAAAAATATATATATATGTATAACTGAATCACTTTGCTATACACCTGAAACTGACACAATTTTGTAAATCAACTACACTTCAATTAAAACAGAAAGAAACAATTGAGGCATGAGTGCCAACTGAACCAGCACAATGATATTGCGAGGGGGCAGCCTGAGTGGGAGCAGAGAAGAGGGAGGTTTCCGTCTCACCTTTTCATCTTTCACTGTATTTATCGATACCAATCGTAAGGACAGCCAAGGTAATGACTGTTTATAAAAAGCAACCAGTGTGCAGTGAAAACTCAGCTCTCCACAGTAAGATGGGCCTGTGTGGTGGCAAAAGAGGTCCCTGGCTTCAAGCCCACCACCCAGGTAGCAGAGCTCTCTTGTGTCTGTGGATCCCAAAAACAAGAACAGAGACTTCCCCACTTCTGCTTTACTAACTCCTTATAACATGTCAGGAGCTGTACTCACAGGCCAATCCTTTACCAGACAAAGTTCAGGGTTACTACTAGTAATGAAAGTAAAAGAAGGTACAAATTATATGCCAGTCAGCAACACAGTGCATGTAGGATGATACATTAGTCTGAGATGTCATCAGCCCTTATACTCCGATCTCATTTTTAGAAAACTTTCCCCAGCACTAGAGGAGTTTTGCCTTCATGGCAATCACTCTGCTTGGCTCTCTAATATCTATCCCATCCCAGTTTCCATAATGTGACCTGGCCTGCCCAAAACTGCACCTGGTACCCTATTCACATGTGCACACAAACACACACACAAAGGCAGTATCATTATCATTTCAGAATATAGGCCAACACCTCATTCCCCTAGATTCAACCTCTGCCTCACATTTTCACTTTTTCCCCATAGTTCTCCAACCCCAACGTAACTCTGCCCTGTGGAACCCGACTCTGGTCTTAGTGACTTCCTGGCTTTTCTCTCATTTCTGGTGAGACCCCCAGACCACAGCAAGTCAGCCCTGGTATTCACCTTCTGCTCCAAGCAAGGGCAACCCCACCTTCTGCCCAGCCCTAGAGGACTGGGCCTCTTCCTTGCTGCTTTCCCAGCCAGGTACAATTTTGCTTAGATCCATTCCTTATCCTGGGCATTAAACACAGTAGGGTGACTATATTAAAACTAACCCCGAATCTAACCAAGTGAGAAACCAAATGCAGAGCATAGGACACTAAGAAAATACCAAAGTATTTCAAATCAGAGAAGAAGAATAGAGATATGGACCTCAAAATTGCAGGGGGAAATTAGATAATTTTGGAATGAGGCCTGAATTAATTATTTCAGATGGAAGACAGACTTTCTGAGGGCAGACACACTTGGACAAGCAAAGGTTGGAAGGTTAGATTTTTCTTAGATGGCATCTAAGTTGTCTCTGTAAATGGCCCATGAGACATCCTGACAGTTGGCTGACTTCCTTGGTGATGTAGCACTGCAGTCATCACATCCAGGAAGCTGGTTGTTAAGTCTCACAACCCCTGACTTGGATAACTCCACACAAGCCTCTGCTTCCTTTGTATCTATTTCCTCAGCTTTAAGAGACAAAGCTCACTTTTGTACAACCTCAGGCCTAAGAATGCTATGTGGCTCTGAAAAGATCCATGAAGCTCTTCACACACACAAAAAAAAGCATCAGATAAATTCTAGAGATATAATACCAATGTGTGTTTACTCCCAACCTATGCAGGTTTACATTGACAAATGTTCCACCTTCTGAGCAAGAGACATTGATTTGTAAAGGTCTGTCTGCCTGATGAGGGCAGGGGTCCAACTCTTCACGTTCATGCCCACATTTATCAGGAACTTGTGTTAAACCCACATGTTTTTAAAACTTCCAAATGCAGCAGCATTAAGGTCACTGCTATTTTGTGCCAGTATATTCTTAATAATATGGAGAGAAATACAACAGAAATCTGTTATAGACCCAAAATGTCTTTCTATCTACCTGATGAAAGTACCTCAGGAATGGTGTAAGCTATCATTTACCATTTCCATGTTTTAATTTTGCAAACTGTTTGGCGTTTCAGAGGCAGTCTATAAAAACTTCTGTATTTTAAATAAAGCACAGTAATGACAGATTTAAATTCACCATGGTATAAAATCGTAAGGCTATCACTATGTCTTTATCTTGTTAAAACAAATAAAAATTATACAACCTTTTACAGTCACCAACCAAAGCCCAAAATCTGTAGGAGCAAGCAAAGGAAAAGAGGGAAGCTGATTATGAAATGAGAAACTGTTTTATGAAGGTGCTTTTGTGGTAAAAGTGTATGATGCAGTCACCCTGGCATACAAAGGTAGTATTTGAAAGCAATCTAAAAACTACACGGATCTGCAAATGAATAAATGTTCCCAAGATAAATTACAAAGAAAAACATTCTGAATGTGACTTTTCTTTGTAGTACGTTTAGCTGGAAGTCTGTTCAGATTTTTTAAACAATTCTTTGGAACTTTGATTATCCAGCACTCTTTCTTTTTCACTTTTTGACTTTGTTACTGTGGCTGTACACCTCCAGTTCAGCTCACTTAACTTTTTATTGAGGACCTACTCTGTGGTAGTCCAACCCAGGGACTGGTGACACAAAAAATGAATAATATACAAGCACTTCATAGAGGAGATTATAGCCTACTAAGGTAGAGCCTACTAAGCTTATTACCAGATAATTCTGCATAGCTTCAAACTCCAAGAAATATACTTGTTCAAGAATAACAAGAGATATTGCTTCATCCTTTTTGTCTGCATACACAGGATTCCCAGTAGCAAGAAGAAAGCATTCTCCTCAGTTGGGTTAATTTCCCTAAGCTTCTACTTGGGGTGTGGATGAGGAGTAGAAGGAAAGAGGCAGAAAAAGAGAGAGATCAAATAATACATTCTTTAGTGAGAAATAACCCATAAGAAAAGGTTTCCTGGGCTTCCCTGGTGGCGCAGTGGTTGAGAGTCCACCTGCCGATGCAGGGGACATGGGTTCATGCCCCGGTCCAGGAAGATCCCACATGCCGCGGAGCGGCTGGTCCCGTGAGCCATGGCCGCTGAGCCTGCGCGTCCGAAGCCTGTGCTCCGCAACGGGAGAGGCCCGCGTACCGCAAAAAAAAAAAACAAAAAAACAAAGATGTTTGGAAGACTATGAAGTGATTCGTAAAGAAGAATTTGAAGTAGCAAATTCTGCATCACTCTCCCACTTCCAGAGCTTCCTTTACCACTACAGAAAGATGAAACTTAAATTGTTTTTTTTAATTTTATTTATTTATTTACTTGGCGGCACTGGGTCTTACTTGCAGCATGCGGGCTCTTAGTTGCGGCATTCGGGATCTAGTTCCCTGACCAAGGATTGAACCCGGGACTCCTGCATTGGAAGCGTGAAGTCTTAACCACTGGATCACCAGGGAAGTCCCGAAAATTAAGTTTATTCACTAAATGATCTGATCTCAACATTTTAAAATTCATTTTACCGTCTGTGACCTTTGTTTAGTTTATGTGTGTGTGAAATGACGGGAAATCATATTTAGTTTTAAAAGCAACACTAATATGTACCTATAGGCATAGTTTTCTTTAAGGTTATGGAAGCATATCCTAAAAATTTATCCTCACACATGGTTACAGATTTTTTAAATTTTTATACCTCTGAATTAATAAGCTCAGAAATATTGTTTGGAAGACCCATGTGTCTAGACATATTAAATCAAATGAAACTCTCCGAGAGACTTCACACCAGTGTCAATAACATAAACCATCAACTCTCATTTATTCAAGGGAAGATTATAGCATTTGGAGCACAGCCAACATCTCATTTCTTCTTGCTGTCCTTTCAGCCTGCAGTATCTTATCTATCTTATTGGTAGGCATCACTCCAAAAGTCGTAATAAACTAACAATTATTAAGTCCTTGCCATGAGACAGGCACCGCTGTCAATATATGCTAGAGCATTTGATTTTCCACAGCTACCCTATGAGATCAGTACTATTGTTATGCTTATTTTACAGATGAGGGGCACAAGGATGCTGTTAATTGACTTGCCCAAGACCACAGTCATAAATGGCAAAACAAAATGACCATTTGGTCTGCTGCCAGGGCCTGAATACTTAAGCACCACATGATATGCCTCCGATAGATAGCCATCATAGAGGAAAGAAAACCTAAACCAAGAAATAAAACCCAAACCAATCAATAGAGTAAGAAACCACTCTCTCCTTTTTTTATACATACAGAATCAAAATGAACGTGCATTTCATGGGTGAAACTGTTCCAACTATTGATCATAATGAGATTTCATGTATTATCCATAGATTTTTTTAACCCACATATTCAATCCCAGGCCCTCAGTTAATTGAGAGGTGCTGGTTTGATCTTTCCTATCTTCTTAGGTATTTGTCAAATCTAATACATATTTATCAAGCACTGAACTCAGCCCTAAATTTTTTTTTTTTTTACTTGTGGCAAAAAACACATAACAAAATTTTCCAACCACCCATTTTTAAGTGTACAGTTCGGTAGTGTTAAATATATGTACAATGTTGTGTAATGAATCTCCATAACTTTCAGTCTTAGTCCCTTCGGGCTGCTGTAACAAATTATCACAGATGAGAAGCTTATAGACGACTGAAATTTTCTGTTCACAGCTCTGTAGACCAGAAGTCCTAGACCAGTCCATGCACCAGCATGGTCAGGTGCGAGCCCTCTTCCAGGTTGCAGACTTCTCACTGTATACTCACATGGCAGAAGGGACTACAGAGCTCTGTGGAATCTCTTACAAAAGCACAAATCCCATTCACAAGGGCTCCATCCTCATGACCTAATCACCTCCCAAAGGCCGCACCTACTAATACCATCACCTTTGAGAATTAAGTTTTCAACATGTGAATTTGGAGGGGGACACAAACATTCAAACCACAGCAGCCCTAAACCCTTCTGAGGACCATTTTGTCATACCATTTTATTCTTTATCAATGACCCCTCTTTAAATTTCTGAAGTTGAGCAAAATCTTCAAAATAGAAGCGTTCTTTTTAGACAAGCACATATAAGACTCTGACATTATAAGTGAGTGATTCTTAACCTCTTTTGGGGCCATGGCCTTTTGAAAATCTGATAAAAGCTATAGATAATAACCTCAAAATAAAATGGATAGATGAATGTATAATTTAAATGGTGCTCTATTTTCATGAGGTTATTGAACCCCTGCCCCGCAAAGGCCAACTCTGAACTCAAGTAAAGAACCCTAATTTTCTGGTATTATTTTGCACTAGTATTTACCAATCTCTTATATTGCAGTATTCTTTTAAATATCAAGCTTCCCTTAATGAGTGGTAATCAAGATCTTATTTGTAAAATTTCACATAAACATGATCTTATTTATAAAAATTAAATTAATCTACCAATATTCAGGAAAATAAGTACATTGCTTATAAAAGGAACCCCACAGAGGCAAGGAATTCCCTTACTTCCCATAGGTATCACATATTCAATGCGCAGTTTCCCACAAAAATGCTGTCAAAGTACCTCATGTCTGAAAGTAAGCTAAAGTACAAATGCAGTCAAAGCTGCCGATCCTTATGGGCATACCTTCTTCAGATCTGATAGCAAGAAAGCCCCATGACTGATTGTAGATAAGCTGGACTTGATCACTACCTTTCCAAATTTAATGCACTGTGGTTAAATAACCATGTTCACTGGTTTTGATTGCATCATTGCACTTTCTGATGTTTCTGATAACATAAAACATTAGATTTTTAGAGGTGATATCCTAGAGCTGAAGGGCTCTCATTTCCTTTCCACCCAGACTTGGGGGGGAGTAGATAGCTAAAAACTAATGTTTTGTTTTGTTATTTGTAGGGGACTAAGTAAACATTGTTAAGGGACACTAGGCCACATTAAATATAAAATATTTTGTATATGTCACCGCTTTAGCAACACATGAATCCTTTGGATGCACTCTTCCAAAAACATATAAACATACAAATTCTGTATACAATATCTGGGGGTTCATGAGCCCCAGCCTAAGGTCCAGCTGTGGACCCCAGACCTCAAAATTAAGAATCTATCTCTGCATTCAGTAGACAAGTGTAAGCAGACACTTCTAAGATTTCTAGGACCTTATCTCCTTGAAACGACATGAAGAATCGAACTCTGGCTGCCTTTAAAGGTGTTCATCATACGCAAAGAAACTCAGCACTTATCAGAGACAATCACCACAGCATCCTCTTTGTTATCCGGTCAGTTTCTCAAAACATAAACAGTTTAGTTAACTGCTCTTAAAGGAAGGCCCTGGCTCTTTTTCTGTTTCAAAGGCTGAGAACCTGAGGGATGGATAGCCTCCTGCGTCTGCCACAGTGACTTCATGCTGCATCTCTCCAGAGAGCTAATCAGTAGACATCCTGAGGCTGGCAACACAAATGAGCCAGGAATCAGTCTGGCTAATGTAGGTATTGTCATCTGGTAAGCCGTGGTCGCCACCGGAAGCCACCCACCCTTGAGTGACAAGAGCCACTCAAGGCTCTTGTCATATTGGTCATATTGCACCTTCACTTAAGACATCCCTCTTCTCAAACTCCTTTCAGTTTTATTAACGCCAGTGTTCAATTATCCATTTCATTCTATACTAAATTAGCCTCTTATCTTCTTTCTTGTGCTCTAATTTTTTAATATGTTTGTCTTCTATACATGTCACATAGCTCAACTGTCTATAATACACTATTCAATATATATACATACGCCAAGGTTAAGTTAAAGTTATAAAAACTACTGTTTGAAAGATTCATTAATTTATTAAAACTGTTTTCAGAATGTGACTTTTTTGCCACTTAGATTTGTTCCCATTGCTCCACCAGGTTTCCCAAATTTTGAATTTGCCATATGAGATGAGAATGTACTAATTTCAGAGACTAAACTTACTGATACTTACTATTCCATTTTTCTTTTTTTTACAAAAAAAATTGTATTCCAAAATGATGAGCAGGCAGAAGTGAGATGAAAACAATGGGAACAATGAGAAAAAAGTTTTCAAGTACTCAACATCCTTGATTACTTTTCCCATGACCCTGTGATTGGAAACCAGGACAGCATTTAAAAAGCTGGTCACCTTGGAAAGCACAGAAACCTCTAAAAATAAAAATCAACATTTACAGACTCTGCCATAATGGTTTCCTGGTAAACAGAGAGACATGCCTGCGATTCTACCCCCCACACAGGGGTTGTGGCAATTAATTATTCAACATTTGGAAAGTGCTTTGGAGATAAGAAGCTAAGTGCTAAAAACCATCATCAATTTGCAGCAAACCGCACTTAAAGCGAACTCACCAGGTTTACAGCTGGAAACTGAACCATTAGTCTAAGTCCATGATTTCTTTTTCATTTTTTTTCCCCATTTCATTTAGACCATTAGACCAAAGAGCTGACACCCATCTGGAACCTTCCTTTTCCTTTTGGTTAACCTTTGAGTATCACTGAGTAAAAACTAGCCCTTAATTTTCAAAAACAATGTAAATTCTAATAATGTGGTTTCACTGGAATTCACAGTGAGATGCTTATTATGTATCCTTCCTCTTCTATCTTTTATTTAAGTAATATAATAGTGAGTTTACTAAAGATTTCATATGTAAAACTCTGAGAGTAAAGTCTAGTTTAATGTATTTCTACTGTATTAGTGATCATTTAAGCAAACATTTTATGTCCATGACTGTACTACACGTATAAATTTAGATGAACAAGCTAAGAATTGGTTAACCTTGAGTAATACTCTATATGAAAGTAATGTCCTTCTATTTAAATAAAAAATTGGGTTTTGTTAGACAATTTTTCCTTCTTATCTACAATATATTCTGGTTTTAATTTATTCATTTTAAAACTCAAAACAATGGCCCAAGATTGAGAATTTTTTTTCACCAGACTATAACTAAAACCCACATAAAAACCCACCTGCATTCATGCTAAAAAAAAAAAGAGGAGGCATGAAGTGGCTTCTAGAGAGTCAGTAGCAGGCCACGCTCTGCAAAGCAATCACATGGTAATTGTGGCTGGTCTGGGATTAAATAGACAATATACAAGATACAATCACTCTTACCCATGTCCATTTTGGAAACAATAAATAATTTTGTCCAAAATATTCATTTTTTACTTCATGTCTCCTACACATTGAAAGATCATATATACAAATGTCATAATTTCATGTTTTAGAGAATTAAATTCTGTACTGACATAATCTTCTTGGATATGAGACTTGTTTCCATTACATGGAGCTCAACAACATTTCTCTGAAAAGAGGGTTTATGTATTTTAATCCCCAAAATGCACAGTTTTAAAAGTCATCTTTGGTTTTAGAAAGGGCTTATTATGAGATGAGTTTTCACCACTTTAAACAGTAATACCTTTTACACATCTATTAGTCAAACCTTAAATCTTTTATCAATATTCACCCCCCCAAAAAATAAAAACAAACAAACAAAAAATGTGGAAGTAAAATCTTAAATGTACTTGACATTCTTAATCTCAATAGGGAAAAAAAAAACCTTGCTGGTTGCTGAAGTGAGATTCTCCATAACGCTCCCGGCTCACATAACAAAACTAACTATGGAATTCTGCATGGAACCCACAATGCACTGCTCAACCCAAATATAAGGTAACACCAAAGCAGCTAAGATAAATTTTCTCATTGACTGGGCTTGATATTTACTATGTATTCCATATAATCTTCATCATCTATGGTTCACTGTATAATAAATATGTAGATAAATTATTTTTCATGGTTTACTCCGAATATTCTCATTTCTTTAAAAGAAATTGAGAAGAGCTACAAGCAACTTAAAACTAAGGAAGAAAATGAATCCAAGGAAGGTCTTTTTTTTTTTAAATTCCATGAAAGGAAGTATCACAGTAGTTCCTCCTCTGCTCTGCTGGCTTTATTAGGATATGCCAATAATGGACTATTGGTGCAAAGAGAAGAAACAGACAAACTTTATGTTTTAAAGAAGTGTTTTGTGGCACACATAATTAACTATCACTGCTTTTACGTTAACAGGGCAAAATAAACAACTTACTATGATATAGTTGCCTGGTGCGTAGGGGGTCAATCAAGTAAGTCATTTCAAATGAAACGTTTTCCATCCATACAAATACGAAGGAGATAGAAACTGCCCAAAGGAATTAGCCATGTCCCCAAGTGAATGAGAAATGAATTGGCAGGGACCGAGCCTCCATGAGAACATTACTTTGAATCAAAACCAAATTTCTAAAACACTCCAGGTGACCCGCTCTATATTTATGGAATTTAAATACTGAAATGTTGAAAAGAATGATTCTGAAATGTTTAAGAAATGAAGCAACTTAATTAAGTTGGCAATGCTGTATTTACTGATTGTGTTGTAATGTTCAGATCTAGAACCAGAGTGACAGGAAAGACAAAGATCAAGACTCTGGGGACCTTCTGAGACGGACACTATCACCTGGCCATGAACTGCTGTATCCTACCACTCCCCAACGCAACAGCAGAGGCGGGTCCATGTCCCATAAACTTGGAAGGTCCTCGCCTAAGTTACTCTGAGGGAGGCTAAAAATGACACACACACACCCCTACCTAAAAATTTCATTCACCATATGCCCAAATCCTTCCAATTTCATCATCAGTGATTATTTCTTTTGCACCTTTCTTCCAGTAAAAATTAAAAATGCGAATACTACCAAAATACATAGTACACTAAATTAATGTTCTTACAAGGATATTGTCAGACTTTTTCCTCTTGCAAAGAAAATTAGAAAAAAATAACAATGAGAGCATTAGCTTTCAAACTCAAATTGTATTAAAAGAACCACATTATAAAGGAAAGGTAGAGGTGATGAAGTCAGGTATGATCATAATAAAGAACACCTAAATCATACTATGTGCTACAAACTTTTCTAAGCATTTCACATATATTAAGTTACTGAAAGCCAAGGACTTAAAGGAGGTGGATTCAGATGAAGAGCTGGAGCACTAAGGATCTGGGGGGCCATGCTGTATCACCCAGATCTCCCCTCATAAAGGAGGGGCTTCCCCGTGGGAATGTTGGGTGACTGACAACGCCCAGCTCAGTCTTGCTCTGGAGAGCCACCTGATTCAAAATCAGTGCCCTGGCCAAGGGCAGCCCACATCTCACGACTGGTTGACATGGGGTAAAAAGGCCTGGCTCCCTTACCTCAAGAGGAGGCAACTCTGAAGGGTCTCCTCTGCTCCAGAGCTCCTGAGGGCATCAGCAGAAGCCTTTGTACCATCGAATCGACTTCAACTCCTCCTTGTGCCCAATCTAACTTCCTTCACTCCCTCACAGGTATTATACCTCAGCGCAAGCCCCAATAAACTTCCTGCCCAATCAGAACCCGTTTCCCAGGGGACCCAACCTAAGACCGTCCTGGAGGCAGGGCTCAAGCCCAGGCACTCTGGCTCCAGCGTCCATGCTCATAAACAGCACATTGAAATCCTGACAGTAATGCAGATTCAGAAAACAAGCTCAATGGGAGTTTCCACAGGCCTCAATACCTGCAGGTACAAAGAGGTCTTGGTAAAAATAACCAAAATTTGCCACAGGACTGCTGGATCTCAGCAACCTTCTCTCATTTCTGGAGTCTGTCAGTCGTGCTCACCACCAGTCCTTTCATGACCTTCTATTTGGGCCTCTTCACTGAAGGCCAGTGACTACTGGAGAATGCCACTTTTCTGCCCAGGATGCTCTCTCCGGGTGTCCTAATGCTTTAAACCTTCAAGGCACTGAAGCCCACAGCTACTGCCTCAGGCACCATCACCCCAGAGCTACACTCTGCTACCTGGATCCTGAAGCAGCCCTCTCCCGGCCCACACTTCTCAGACCACCTCATGAAAATGGGTCCTTCAGCTTTGTCTTACAGTCTCTCTCTCTCAATATGGCTAAGGCCTCCTTCCTAGGGCACAGTACCCTCCATTCCCCTCTCTCGTCGTGGCCTTTAGTCAAAACAGCATTTCCTCATATATGTTCAACTCATGAGAACAGATACTTTGGGGGTCACTGCCCACCATATAAGCAAATAGCAAGATCCTCAATCCCTGTTGAGACACAGCTAAGACACCCTCTTTACAACATAAAGGATAAGCAAAAGAATGTATAAAGCACAGCAATATGGGAACACTTGGCACAGGAGCAATAACTCCACACATCTCCAGCCCAAAGAGCATCACTGAACTATGTAATGACCATAAGAGATGAACAAAAGGGAAAATTATATTCAATAGATTGTTAAGAAAGGAGATAAGTGTGTGCAATTCAGAAACATATTTTAAGACAATTTTTTTAACATCTTTATTGGAGTATAGTTGCTTTACAATGGTGTGTTAGTTTATGCTGTATAAAAAAGTGAATCAGCTATATGTATACATATATCCTCATATCCCCTCCCTCTTGAGTCTCCCTCCCACCCTCCGTATCCCACCCGTCTAGGTGGTCACAAAGCACCGAGCTGATCTCCCTGTGCTATGTGGCTGCTTCCCACTAGCAATTTTAATTGGATGCTTAATTAGGTAAGCTTCAGTTATCAGAAAATTCAATTAAAGTGAATGCTTCATACTCTAATGACAGTAGATAATTAGATCACTCCTGCAATTTAAGCAGACAGATTCACAATTTCCCAGAAATGGTCTCTTCAAAATATGATTTCCCCTCCCCTGATTCCACAGACTGCAACCCATGGTACCTACTGCCCTTACTTCAGGCATTCACACCATCCCATCACTGCTCCCCAAATCGTCAGGGTCCTGATAGATCCCTTATCCCTGGACACCCACCTTAGAACCCTCACTGTCTCTACAGGACTAGGAAGTTATTCCACCAGCTCCCGATTCAAGCAGCAACCGGCTTGAAGCCTGATCCACGTACTCTAGCCTGGTTTTTTCTGCTGCTCTGGTTTTTATATAAAAGACACTGTGTTATTCAAGCCCATACACCCGAGTCCTTCCATCACAGAAGCTAAAAGCTGTGGGTCGAAAAGAAATATATGGCATTGGGCTTTCTAAGCTCTCTATTTAATCTGTGAACATAATATTACATCTAAGGTATCTACCACACCGATTTTTAAACCTACAAAATAAATTTCATTTAGTTGGGAAAGCAAACTCTTTTAGAGTACTGGAATTATCCCAAATGAACTCTGAACCAAAAGTGTTGGTTTTAATTCAGAAACACCCAATTTTATTTTATCAGCAGCAAGGGGTGGACTTGATTTAGAGAAATTTTACAGGGAGTGTTAAATGATTTGATCATTTTATAGCCTCAAGTGTTAACAATGCACTTATACTAGTATCTTCTGGTCAAGGTCAAGAGCTGAGATAAGACCTGCTGAGGCAGGTAAAACTTTACAGGAAACGTCATGTGAGGTCAGACCCACAATCCCTTAGACCACCCTTCAGTGACATCTGACAGTGACATCAAAAGCAGGAAACGATTCTACAAAATGATAGGTGACTCGAACGAAGTGCTGTGAGAGAGCTCTAGGTCAAGAGAGAATACTGTCCAAAGAGGTCTATTTACCAAACATATCCATATTCTCTTCTACATTGTATAAATACTTAATCTACGTAAAGATTTGTTCTGTGCCTCTTTAGAAGCCAGTTTCTCCTCTTAGGGTAAAATGCTGTTCACAGAAATATCCACTACATAAATTTAAACTCTAAACCTATTTCTCTCAGTTTTAAGTGGACCTCCTAGCACTGATGTTCTTGGATTTGGGGCAGAGTGTTCATGACTTTCCCTAGGCTTGGACTCAGACGTAAGTGAGGTCTCCTTTCAGACTTCATTGTTCAAGATAACAGCATTCAAGTCAGTTTCTGTCTGTTCTCCTGAAGACAGCCCCCTATTCTCATGATATGCAGTGCACTTCTCTAGACCTTTCCCAGTTATGTCTGTCTTGAGGTGCAAGACCAAACCTTCGAGGGAGCCATATAGGTAAGGCTCATAAGGATGAACACAGACATTCAACATTAAAAGACCCCTATTAAGAGGTGATAACTGAATTCAAATAGTATGTGTTCAAATGTAATATTTATCAATATACCAAAAAATAATCAAACATTGAGATTTCACTGGAAATACTATTCTATATATAACAAGTAAAACATCTGTTCTAAAATGTCTCAGTATATTACGCATTCACACATATTATAAGGCACATAGATGATAAGGCAAATAATATACACCTAACACATAGCTACATAGTGCAATGATATTCTCTCACCTTTACATAAAACCCAGTATTATCACAGTGCCCTAACAGCAGTACCATAGAGGAGTCCTATTTTCCTCATTTATATTTGTATTATATCTTCCAAAGATTTTATGAGAACAACATCTGGATTTAAACCTCCTAGTTCAACACGATCAGTACAATATAAAAGAATGATTTGAGTGAGGCAAACACCAAATTCACAGATGTGAATACATACGTGAATAAATGACTCTCCCCTTGCCTACCACAGGAGATGCCCACTCAGATTTGCCAATTGAAACCCAGAAAGTACTAGATGTGCCTAATTTTGCCTTTTTTACACTATCTGCTACATATTCTTCAGAGAAGGCACAAAATTACAATTCCTGGGCTTCTCTGGTGGCGCAGTGGTTGAGAGTCCACCTGCTGATGCAGGGGACGTGGGTTCGTGCCCCGGTCCAGGAAGATCCCAAATGCCACGGTGAGGCTGGGCCCGTGAGCCATGGCTGCTGGGACTGCGCGTCCGGAGCCTGTGCTCCGCAACGGGAGAGGCCACAACAGTGAGAGGCCCATGTACCGCAAAAAAAAAAAAAAAAAAAAAAATTATAATTCCTTTTGAACTTTTTTTTAGGTAAATGCCTTTTTAGAAATCTTAAAAGTAGTGCTCACTGGGGGAAGCTGGATCAAAGCTATGTAAAAACTGGACTATATTTTTCTAACTTCCTGTGAGCCTACAATTATTTCAAAATAAAAAGTTTTTTTAAGTGCTAGCAACTCATTTTTAATCTCAAAAAATTAGTGCATAAAACTGTGTCCAATTCAGAGAACAGATAAAATAGAGTCTTATCTAAATAGAACGGTTAGGTAATTTTTCCAAGGAACTATAAAACATCACAACCCTCATTACAAAAGTTTCATCCCCAAAGTTACCAGATTCCAAACTTCATGACAACGAATTTCACAAGAAGTATTTGAAAGACCTAACAGCAATGATCAGAGCTACTACACTGGAGGAATTTCTCGAGAAGAAATAGACTTTAAATTAAATTGAGTGTAATGACTGGGCATCTCTGATTGGTCTGTCCAGATTTTTTAAGTAACTAATTATAATTCCACTAAATAAGTATTTTCACTATAAAATATGCTATCCACTGTGAGGACCACAAAAGATACCCTGACACAATTCTTACAGTGAGGAAGCAGAAAGTGTAGGAAGACAACATGAACCCATATGAAACAGGGCAGTGCAGAGCAGTAAGCAATAAAGTGATCAAATAGAGTGTACAATTCACTGCCTAATGTTTTGGCAGGAAAAACTGGGAGTGCTTGAATTATATTTTCTTCTGATGTTTCTGGATGGGTGTTTTAGTTTCATCTCTTAATGTACTTTTCAAGGGAAATTATCTGATCTCATTTATCTAAATCTTTTGAGACACTTCCTATCCACCTTCTCTCATTTCCCTGGCAAAGGAGTTCAACTTGTAAAACTGCAAACGTGTGAGCTGTGTGTTTCTTCTCAATCTGTTAACGCTCAGCAATTTTCTAAAGGTGATTGTAATCAGTACTTTAGCCAACTCCTAACATGAGGCCCTACTCTCTGCTAACATCATGAGTGCTCATCTCACATTCCTAAGGACACAGTCTCTAGAGGTCAAAGGAATGAAGGCATTTCTGAAGCAGTTCTGCTGGGAGGTCTCACAGCAACTGCGGTCAACATGCAACACGCAAGGGGAGGGTTTGAGAAGGGCAGCCATCAACACTCAAGATACAGTCAAACTTCCAGGCTGATGATCTCACTCAGTCCTCACTCGGAACAAACATGTTTCACAAATAACACTTTCAGAACTTCATTCATGATCATTGTGGGGTAGAAGGTACCAAAGCCTGGTTTGTGTTAAAGACATTA
Source organism: Aethalodelphis obliquidens (assembly GCF_003676395.1). NCBI lineage: Eukaryota > Metazoa > Chordata > Mammalia > Artiodactyla > Delphinidae > Aethalodelphis > Aethalodelphis obliquidens. The sequence continues at coordinate 538,198 of NW_020838003.1, read as the reverse complement.
GGAATCTCCCCATCAGGCCATAGAGACCAACAGATTTCCATGCTGAAAAGCAGGAGATATGGAAGAGCTAATCTCACTCCACTCTCATGGGATATCAGTTTAGATACTATAGTTGTCACAATCCTATTCTTTAAATAGTTGTTCTTCCCTAAATCCATAGCCTCAATTTCTTTTTTAAAGTCATATGTGCTGAGTAGACACCAAAGGGAGGAGTCCTGCTTACAGCTTTTAACACAGCAATAACCAGACATGACTGGGTGCTTTTGTTTTTAAAGGATCCACTTTAACTTCTCACAGGAATGAAATCACCCAGAACAGAAGATGAGGTTTTCTGAAATTCACTATTTTTAAAACAGTAGTTTAACAAGACTCACTATAATTACCCTTTGTATTTATTTCAATTTTCCATAGCATTATATCTGTAACAAGAAAACAAAAGTTGTCTACTATTCCAGATGATTCCATTTGTCCAGTAAATCACCCTAAAGCAGCCACATTCGGGTCAAGCACATACAAGGGATGCTACCTAAAATGTAAACGTCCTCATAAAATGTAAACTGACATGTTATTCTGAAGCAATACATGTTAGATACTCAGTAATCTGAGTACCACAAAACAGTTATACTTAAATGATAAAAGCCAACCAACCAACACTACCACCACCAGCTCTCAAAAGAAAAGACAAAAAACTCAAATATAAGAAAAAAGGGGAAAAAATCAGTCTTTGGGTAAGAAAATCTAATTAGATTTCCATATCAAAGTCCAAGTTTCTTCTGCGGCAAGACTGATTTTGCAAAGGGATACCTACTGTTGTTTATCATGTAATTCTCCAAAAAAAAAAATCATACAAATTTTCATTCTATTTCATTTAAATATAAATACAGGGCACTAAACTCCTTTTCATATGAAGAAAAAGAAGGATCAGAAAGTCAAACCAAAGTTGAGAATCAGACCTTTCAAGGGATTAAGAATCGCTGCTTTACACAAATGTTCATAAGGTATATGCTGCATGTTTGCTTCTGATAATAGAATCAACATATCCGAGAACCAACTTAACCATAGTAAGCTGAAAGGGCTCTCTACAAGCTCCAGTTTTCAGCTGTTATTCATCTTTAAATATTCCATTTTTCACGAAACATGGTTTCCAAGGTATCAGCACTGGAAAACCCACTACAAGATTTTAAATCTGGAAATTGTTGGCCAGCATTCTATTTATAGAAGCAAAAAATATTCCATGTGTAAGCTCTGGGGGCTCACCCATGGGGTAAAGAGCACTATAATCATTTTCAAGGATTCTCCAGGTCCTGTGTGTGTTATTTGGAGGCATAAATTTGATATGAGCTACATAGTGAAACGGGTGATCTCAAGCTGCTGGCTACTAGACTCAATTTTTCAAGCTGATGTTTAACAAACCCGGTTCCCAACTCAGCTTTAGCAATAAAAAGTAAAAGTTCTAGAGAAAAAAATGTAAAACACAGTTCGAAGCATGCAGAGTTAACAGCTCAAAAAGGGTGCTTAAGTGTGTTGTTCATTCATTCAGCAAACAAGCATCTATTACTATGTCAGGAACTGCTCTCAGTGTTGGAAATTCAACTCACAAGTAAGATATGTTTAGAACACAACAACAATAAAAAAATAACTAAAATATGTATAGCCATTTACAGTTCTGAGCAAGGTTTTATAAATACCACCTCATCTGCCTCCCATAATACCTCTAATGAATTAGGTTTTACAGCTATTTTAATACTAATGAAAAAAACAAGAGATCTATTACAGATGATTTTCTAAATTCTCCGAATCAAATAACTCACAAATAAGAGAGCCTGGTCTCCAACTCATACCTTCCAAATGCACATTTCCATCAGTCACTGGGCAATACCACATAACAAGGTACTCTACTTTTATGGTAAGCACAGAGGCCACATTCTGTATGGTTTCGAACATTGTGTTAAAGCTGTTTTTTTTAGGGACACAGTTTCACAGATCCAGACTACGGTGTTTACAAGTTCAAAATGTTTCTAATCAAACAGGATACTACAAAAACTGGTTAGAACCGACTAGGCCCAAGATGGTTGTAAGATTCGACATCCAGGAGACCTTGAACCTCAGTATATGCTCATCATAATATATTAGCATATGCTAAACGACACATCCACAGGTGCCAGTCCAGAGGCTGATCATAAAGGGGCAAAATGTGGGCAGTGGCCCAATTCCTGGAAATCCCCGCCCCTTCCCCAAAATAGGTGGAATAATCCTCCCACTTGTTAGCCTATGAAATAACCCAGCCCATAAAAGCTAACAACCCTATACCCCTGGGCTGCTCTCACCTCCTGAGATGGACTACATTCTGCCTATGGAATGTGTATCTCTGAATAAACTCACTTTCACTTAAAAAAAAAAAAGATGTTTCCAATCTCTTCACCCGTTTATTTCATTTATTATACAGAAACACTGATGAACGAGTTTGTCTGGTTAGCTTAGCTTTCTAAACAAATAAGGTAAGTTTACCCGCCAAGTACTAAAATCTGTAACTTGGGATAACAAACTGGGCAGAAACTCCATGAGCAAAAACCCTGAACTAGTACTTCACAAAAGAAAAACAAAAGCCAATCAACATATAAAAAGGTACAAAAGGTACTCTGGGAAATGTAAATTAAAACCACAATGGGATACAACCATACATCCACTAGAATGGTTAAAATTAAAAAGAGATGATACCAGCTGTTTGTAAGGATGTGGGGCAGCCAAAACTCTCGTAAGATGCTGGTACCACTTTTGAAGGAAGGCACTATCTACTAAGTCTAGCTCACCAATCCAACTCACAACACACGCATCCCAAATTCCCACATTTACCAGAAGACATACGTAATGATGCTCAGAGCAGCACTTTGCATAATAACCAAAAACTGGAAAAAAACTCAAATGTCCATCAAGAGTGAATTTATTCAAGAGTCCATCATGAATAAATTGTGGCATTCTTATAAAGTGGAACACTGTAATGCAATGAGAATAAACAAACTGTTGCTATGCACAAAACGTGAATGATTCTCACAAACGTAACATTGAGCAAAAGCAGGCAGGCACAAGGATATACAACTTTTCTGGTAGAAAGTTCAATAAAAGGTAAAAGTAGGGCTTCCCTGGTGGCGCAGTGGTTGAGAGTCCGCCTGCCGATGCAGGGGACACGGGTTCGTGCCCCGGTCTGGGAAGATCCCACATGCCGTGGAGCAGCTAGGCCCGTGAGCCATGGCCACTGAGCCTGCGCATCCGGAGCCTGTGCTCCGCAACGGGAGAGGCCACAACAGTGAGAGGCCCGCGTACTGCAAAAAAAAAAAAGGTAAAAGTAACCTGCAGTCCCAGAAGTCAGGAGGGAAGCTACTCTTGGCGGGGAGGAAGGAGGGGGTTTCTGGCTGCTGACAATGGTCTACATCTTGGCTTTGGTGCTGGGTCAGGGCTGTATTCACTTAGGTAAATCACTGAGCTATTTACTTATAATTTAATGGCATGCATACTTTTCTATACACGTTACATTTCAATAAAAATGTAAATAGATAGGAAGACGGGAAGGAGAAAGAAAAGAAAGAAGGGGAGGAGGGGGAAGGGAATGTATGAAGTGATGCTGTCAGGGCAGCGCAGAGTCCAAACCACCAGGCTTTCTTTCATTCTTGCATCTGCTATTAGTAGTTAGTCTACCTCTTCCTTTACTACCAAGCTGTTCTCTGGCACTTTTCAATATTATCCATGCAACTGCCAATATCAGGCCATTTCTATCTCCTAATTTGTAGTTTTCTGTTTGCTGTAGGATTAGAAATGTTATAATCAGCAGCTGGAACTGTATCTGAATTAAAGAGTAAACAGAATCTGAGAGATGTCTTACGAGTAAAGTGAATCCTCTTTAATGATGTCTTTTTTTTAACCCTCTATTTTGCCTGCTCAGAGGCTGTTTTGCAGGAAGAATATGCCAAATATAGGAGTTCCAAATAGATGGAGTTGTTACTGGGCCCTATCCGTGAATACTAGGTCTCCAGGCCAAAGCTAGAATTAACAAACATAAAATTGCAGATCCCACAAGTTTACTTATTTGCAAACAGTGTAAGAGAATATCAGGCAGTAAATATATTTATAAAAAAGAAAAGAAACTGCTAACTTTTTTTTTTTTTTTGGCTGCGTTGGGTCTTCACTGCTGCGTCCGGACTTTCTCTAGTTGCTGCTAGCGGGGGCTACTACTCTTTGTTGCAGTGCACAGGCTTCTCATTGCGGTGACTTCTCTTGCTGTGGAGCACAGGTTCTAGGCGCATTTGCTTCAGTAGCTGTGGCACGCAGGCTCAGCAGTTGCAGCTCAAGGGCTCTAGAGCGCAGGCTCAGTAGTTGTGACGCACGGGCTTAGTTGCTCCGCGGCATGTGGGATCTTCCCCGACCAGGACTCGAACCTGTGTCCCCTGCATTGTTAGTCCAACTGCTAACTTCTTACCCAAGACATTATGTACACTTTTTCTAATTGTGTCACTCATAGAACATCGTATCAGTTTCAAAGAATATATTCCTTTGTCATTTTGTATTTTTATTAATTTTGATTTTTCAAATCCCCCAAAAATGTATACTAAAAGTTTTATTTTAAACTTTTTTAATGTTTCCAATACAGAAGTTCAAGTGAAACAAAGGATACTCTTTTTCTACACAATAATCCACAAAGTAAAAAAAAACAAAAAGACCGTGAAATACTAGTTGGTGATTATTTCCTTTTACATCCTAATTTCATGTAACTTCTTTCTGTATCCAGTCTCCATGAAAAACAAAAGTTAGCTCTCAAGCCTGGAGCTAGAACGGGCACACACAAACTGAAAGCTTCACCCGCGGGCACTGCAGACCTGAACTAAAGAGGAGACAGGTGGGTGCCTCCGCTGAACAGAATTACCTACAGGAATGGAAACTCTCACTTTACACCAAGATCAATGTTCATCTGCTTTAGTATCTTAAAAGCTGTGACTAAAAACAATACTCGTTCATTTGATAACAGTCATTCAATAAACAGGCGTCACTAGTTCAAAGATGAAATGTTCATTCCCACCTCCATCAATAATTTTCCACTTAGTTTAAGAAAAGCATACAAAGTTCGCTGTGTCTTAACTTCCTCATCTTTTCGACAAGCATGATAATCCCTTACATCTACTTAATTTTTAGGGAAGCAGAAAAAGATGGATGTTTTGGCTTCTGAAAACAACTATAGATGTACATGGTTTCACCATTATTAGTTCTATCACCATCTTTTCGAACATATAACTTAATCCAAAGGCAAGTAAGACCTTATCATTGAGGGATGAAATTATGAACATCATGAAGAAGACTGGAAGAAAAAGTTTTCTCTCTTCTTTGTCACAGCAGGTAAATAAATCCATCACCATTCATAGCTGGCTGTCCTTTTGATGCCTTGTTTGAAATGCCATTGCACTGCTGAGACTAGAGAAATGCAATAAAAGTCATTGCCACAAAATCATTATGACAGTCATAAATATGGTTTCAGATAAAATAAAATCGGCTAACTCTACAAATGAGTATTATTCGTGCACCTGTGCATGTGCATGTGTGTAAATGTACATCAGACAAAAGAACTGGGTAAAAGGTGGGTTAAAAGAATCCATCTCCACTGCTGCAAAAATAACTAACGGTGTGCACTACAGGGGATATAAAATATCATCTTAATGTTAGAAGGACAGCAGCATATTTTCTATTTGTGACATAAACATATCAAATGCTTAGCTCTTGGGAGAAAGGCAAAGTGTACGTGAGGGGCTTCCCTGGTGGTGCAGTGGTTGAGAGTCCGCCTGCTGATGCAGGGGACACGGGTTCATGCCCCGGTCCGGGAGGATCCCACATGCCACGAAGTGGCTGGGCCCGTGAGCCATGGCCGCTGAGTCTGCGCGTCCGGAGCCTGTGCTCCGCAAAGGGAGAGGCCACAACAGTGAGAGGCCCGCGTACCGCAAAAAAAAAAAAAGTGTATGTGAAGTACAACTAAGCCCTGATCTTATATGAAAAAAACATTATTCTTCCCCTCCCTTAGAATTCCTGCATTATGCAAAAAGTTCCTGAAAGTAGCAAGATCTAATTTAGTTTTGTAAAAGTCTTACTAACTTCCTGGATGTTCCTAAACTATGTGTTTTGCTAAATGGCTTCCCCAACATAGATAAACGTCATAAATCACAGGTTGGCCTCAGAAACTGCAGCAACAGTGAGAACCAAGATAGGTGTTCCACTTACAGCTTCTTTTGTCCCATCAAATCATGTGCCCTGATTCTTTCCATTTAGCAATCAAGGAAAACCTCCTTAGAAACTTTCATCATCATTAGATTTTTCTCTTCTCAGTTTGTTCTTTCCACTTCCAATCTTTATAGCTATCAACTCCAGTCTTGGCTTCTATTCACATTAAAAACAAACAAAGAAGCGCTCCAAAACAAGTAGATGATGTGTGTTGCCACACTTAAGTAGCAGTGAATTCTCACAGGACTCTCTCCCCTAACAATAGTAGTCCTCGCGGACTGCAGCGCCCTCAGAGGCAGGCAGAGAAACCTGATTATCTACATGATTCAAAAACTTATGTGTATTTCCTTTCCTCAAGTGCTGTGTTTTCTTTAAGATGTAAGCTATGGCCTGACCTTGTAAGCTATCCACCTTGTTATCAGAACAAGGGATCAGAACCTTAAAATTATACTTGCTGGAGCTAAGTGAAAAATGAAATTACCACCAGAGTGTGCTGGAAGTTGTCCCAAAGGTTACCCGTTTCTATCACAATGTTTTCTCTAAATATGATTCCCTGTATCGCTTTCACACACTGTTCTAAACCCAAAACATATTCTAATCATTTAAAAGACTAAACTAATAACACTAACATTCAAACATTTAAAGGCATTTTACGTTAACAAAATGAACTGAAAGAGATACATATATGTTAGTAAGGCTCCAGAATGACCCCTAAACATTAAATGATACCCAAAACCTCATTTTGAAAACAGCTTCATGCAAAATGTTGGGGGTTTCTTAGTTTTCTGTTTTCACAAAGGTAGACATGCCTGGAACTATCAAAATATCCCATCTTATCCCTCCCACCTCTACTCTGATAAATACCCTATGCCTCAAGAGTTCGTAAGAGTACTATTTTCCTCTCTCTATCCATATATGTAGGAGGTTTTTGTCATCTTACCAGAGACCCTGAGATAAAGTTAAAACTATTCAATTTCAAGATGTAATAGAAAGAGAACAGAATCTTATCACTACATTTAACTTTAAAATGAAAGTAAAAGTTTTTTTTCCCCAGTTGTTAAAGCTATAGAAAAAGAAGTAGGCATGCTTTCTTTGACTGAAGTTATACTAATAACCTCAATCTAAGTGCCATAATGACCATGAAAATTACTTAAATGTTAATGTGATGGATACAAGGAAGAGAGTTCTTAAGTCAGAAACCTTTTCAAAAGACATTACACTGGCCATAAGAAGCTACTGAATACTGCTCTAAACTGCTTTGAACAATCTATTCAAACCAAAATGAAAAACTAAGCCGTATTGAGCAATGTACACTTAAATTTAATTCAGGTAGTATTCGAACTCCAAGTCCCAGATACATGAGAAAAAGGGAAATATGTTACAATGCAGTGTCTCTTAGGAAAGGAATTGTTCCAGGATTTGAGACAATGTGTGTTTGGCACAGGCCAGTGTTCATGATTTCCCATTGGGAGCAACTTTCTCCAGCACTGAAGTGAAATGGGAAAAGAAATGAGGAGGGTAAACCAGAATTACAAAGTGCTCTTCATCATCAAGCCTGGAAAGAGCTTGGTGCAGGCCAATTATGAAGGCAAGGCCTGTAGAAGGAATGAGGGGTGGACAAAACAGAAGTTTTAGATGGAACTTTTTAAAAAAATGGTTTACGATGGTAGAACAGAGGTAGAATGGCTTCCTTCTCCATCTCTCATGTCAAGTTCCGGGTTTTTTTGTTGTTACTGTTCTTTTGTTCTTTAATAACTTTCCTGCTTGTGGTGCTTGCCGCAGTTTGCTGATGTAGTTCCCAACTCCTGCCTTTCTTTGGTGACTCTTATTAACGGACTGGCAAAGGCTGGGTAAAATGCACTTAAGAAAAAAGAAATCACCTCTTCTTGCCAAGACGCACATGCTGCCCAGTACCTGAGGAAGAGCTCCACTGTCGCCGGCCAAGAGAAATCCCAGTTTAACCTCTGCCTACCCTTTCCAAATCCATTGCAAATAATTGTGTGTGTGCCACTTGCAGAGAATCTGCCTGACTCACCCCCGCTTTCGGCGTGCCAAGGAAAGATGTGAATGCTCCATCTCGGAGCTGGCAGTGAAGTGGGGGCCGCGGTCTCGGCGGCACCTTAAGTTCCCCCCCCAAGCCTCCCCCGCTAGTGGGTTTGGGGACGTTACCCTCTCAAGCAGGTGCCCAGCCACACTGGGGCCACCCAGGCTCACAGGAACACACGTGTCACTGCGCCGGAGCCCAGCCCGCGGGGTAGAGTGGCCCCCCAGTCCGGGCGGCAACGCCGGGTTACGAGCTGAGGGCTTTACAGTGGGGGAGAAACAGGACCACCCAAACTCTTCCTCTAAACGCGAAGAAGAAAAAAAGTACTTTTCCGCGTCCTCGGCTTGCACACTCCGCCAGCGCCCAGCCCCGGGGATGCCCGGCCCGCAACTGACCTCTCTCTCCCTCCCGGCGCGCGCCAGAGGCCGCCTGAGCCCCCTCCGGGACCTGCCCCGGGCCCGCCGCCCCAGCGCCCGCCGCCGCCGGGAGGCGGGGGAGTCGGCCGACCCTCCCTCCCCGGCCCCGGCCGGGCGCTCACCTCCTCGGGTCCGGCTTCCGTCGCTCCTCCAGTTTGGCGGCTGAGTGTGGGGCTGCAGCCGCCGCCGCCGCCGCCGCCACCGCCTGCGCCGCCGCCGCCGCCACCGAAGCGCTGCCCGGCGCGCCGCCGGGGCTGGAAGCTGGGGGCCCGCGGGATCCCCGGAGGCGCGGGCTCGGGGCGCGGCGGGGCCGAACCGCGGGAAGTTGGTGCGAGGCGCGGAGCGAGCGGGGCGCAAGCCACCCGCGCCCAAGTAGTCACAACTTTGCCGCCCGGGTGGGTGCGCGCTCCGGGGCGGAGGGAGGCGAGGACGGGGCGAGGGCGCTGGGGCGGGAGGGTCCTCGGAGCCAGCAGGACGGGAACCTGAACGGCCCGCGAGAAAATGGGGGAGATAGCGCGGGGGATAGATATCTACACGGCCCGCGTGGTGAGCGGCCAGTGAGTGTGGGAGAGCGCGGGCGTCTACTCTACTTTGCCTTCTGCAGCTCCTGCATATTTATGGGGATCGCCGACGTTTCTGCCAACGTTTCTGCCAGTAACTAACACTGCAGCGGCGGTGCCCGGCCTGGACGCCCCTCGGGAGCGAGCCCGGGGAGGGCGGGGGGATCGGAGAAAGCGGCGGTGGCGGAGGTTGTGCCACGAGCGCGAGCCCGCGATCCATATTTAAAGCCGCGACTGGCCTCGGCCAGCCCCCTGCCCTGCCCTCGCTCGCGCGCGCCCGGCCCCCACCGCTCCGGGCCGCCGCTCGGCGTCAGCAGCCCGGGCTTCGGCGGCGGCGGAGGCGGCGGTGGCGGCGGCGGCGGCGGCGACGGCGGCGGCGGCGGGGAGGGGCCTCGCGCCGCACCGCCTCTGCCGGGGGCCCCGGCTCTGCGCGCAGCGCCCGGCTGGAGCTGACCGAGGACCCGGCTCCCGACCCGCCGCCTTCGCCTTCCTGGGTTCCGTCTCTCTCACGCCCTGAGCGGGCTGCGAGGACCAGCTTTTTGCCCTGTTCGCTAGAGTTCCCCGCTGGGGAGAGCTTATTCTCTCTTGCAGAACTGAAGTTGCTGGCATTTCCCAGCCCCAGGTCACTCTTGACGCTACTTTATAAAACTTGAGGAAGATAGGTAGCGAGAGTGCTGCCAGCACACAGTATTAAGACATCGTACACCTTTAGCAGAGGATGCCTGGGGAGGGCACGGCTCTCAACCTGTCCTTCGCTTATGTCACTGGACTTCTGTCGTCCTCAAGCAGTTTGGGAAACATCTTTAAGCCATCCAAGGGAGTTTCTTGAGGATATAAAGGGATTATTGTATTTACTGTGTTCCTAAGGCCAATTAGAGTTTAAGTCCCCTTTGCCAAGCACATACTACTAATAATATATCGATGACCCAGCCCCATCGTGATCAGTTAAGTAGACCATTAAGCTATAAACAGACCGTCAGCACAGACACCATCTAATGTTTTGAGTACTGCTAGAGAGAAGCCACTTAATGGATTTGAGCCTCACGGTATATGACGTAAGCCTATATAAGCCTATTAACACATATTATATATATAATACACATGTGGAAGTCACTGACCAAACTGCATCTTTGAGGATAGCCACCAAAGCACATAAAGCCCAAGAGAAATAATATCACATACTGACAACCTGCTCCAAAGATTTGGTTCCAAACCTTCCTTCAGTGCTAAGCTGTAATTAATAAGACTTGGGGGGGGGGGGCGAATCTGGAGGGAAATAATTTGGGGACAAGGCTTTTTTTTTTTTTTTTGTCTGCATTGGGTCTTCATTGCTGCCTGCAGGCTTTTCCCTAGTTGCGAGGAGGAGGGGGCGGGGCTACTCTTTGTTGGGAGCGCAGGCTCTAGGCGCGGGCTTCAGTAATTGTGTCACACGGGCTCAGTAGTTGTGGCTCGCGGGCTCTAGAGCGCAAGCTCAGTAGTTGTGGCGGTCAGGCTTAGTTGCTCCACGGCATGTGGGATCTTCCTGGACCAGGGCTTGAACCCATGTCCCTTGCATTGGCAGGCAGATTCTTAACCACTGTGCCATTAGGGAAGTACCAGGGGAAAAGACTTTTCTTTCCAGTATTTAAAACTGGAATAGATCTATTGTACCTCACCACTGCTTGGGAAGTAGGTATATACTCATGTACCTTTTTAAAAAACGTGGTGTGTTTAAAATCCTTAGTCAATGCTCAGGAGACACTAGGAACCACCAGAAGCTGTCTAATGTTTAAAATTAAATTGCATTAATGTTGTGTGTCTGGGTGTTGTTACATCTGGCTCACATATATGCTCACACATTCAACATGACCCACTGCAGTGATGTGGGAAATTCAAAACAAGATTTTTTTTTTTTAGCTTTAAAGGTTTTCCCTACATAGTTATATTTTGTTTTTAGACTAATGTTAAAATTAACTTTCAGTCCCTGAGCACACAGTTAGCAAGAATCAGCAACCCCAAAGTAAGCTCACAGGAAAAGAGAAGACACTTTTGTATTAAGAATTTACAACTGCTGTTCAGCAGTTTTTCACACTGTGGATTACGTATTTCAACATAGCTGACAATTTCTCATTATAATCGTGAACCAGCCATGAATGGTCAGCGTTGGTGACTGTTTGGGAAAGGAAAAATCCAAGAAGCTTATGTTTTCCAATATTCTGCTACAAAATATATCAAACTGTCCTTCACACAAACCAAGTAAGTAACCCCTGAAGGCATTTTACTATCAAGATTGACCAAATTTACCCTGAAAGAGTATAGGGCTGGAGTGTGGGGTGGGAGGCAGAGAGGGAATTAGAGCACTTTGGGCTGAGGTTTTGTGTGTGCCTTAAATTAATGAGAAAAAGAGCTGTCACTGGCAACAAGCCAACAACCTGTTATCTTTCTCATTACTTGATGTTTGGTATCCCACAATTAAAAAAGCATGTTCCATTTCCTTTCCTATTGATTATTGTCCAGTAATTGAGATGCAAGTGTTTTTCTTTTGAAAGGTCATTAACTTTTCTCGTTATCTCTGCATGTGGTCACCTTTGCTATTGCTATTCTGAGCAAGGACAATGAATCCTGAGATCTTTTTTTCACTGATTCTAAACCTTGAATTATGTCCCTTGATTCTCATGAGCCCAAGGAAAGATTTATTTGTTCATTTTGTACTGGAGTTCACACAGCTTGGTGACAAGAAGGATGAACAGAAAAAATTAGTGGAATTAGAAAAACAATATAAGTAGTCTTTTTGGATAATGATTTTTTTTTTTAATAAGTAACTCTCTGTGGGGCTTCCCTGGTGGCACAATGGTTAAGAAGCCACCTGCCAACACAGGGCACATGGGTTCGAGCCCTGGTCCAGGAAGATCCCACATGCCACAGAGCAACTAAGCCCATGCTCCACAACTACTGAGCCTGCGCTCTAGAGCCCACGAGCCACAACTACTGAGCCCACGTGCCACAACTACTGAAGCCCGTACGCTTAGAGCCCGTGCTCCGCAATAAGAGAAGGCACCACAATGAGAAGCCCGCACACAGCAATGAAGACCCAACGCAGCCAAAAATAAATTACAAAAATAAATTACAAAATAAAATAAATAACTCTCTGTGCTAAATGACCTTCTAGAATACTAACCCACTACTTAACTTATCAATCAAATTTCTTTGATATCATCCAACGTCCTTACAGGCACCTAAAGGAAACAAAAGATGGGAGGAAGAACCTTTGTTTCAATGACAGGCACCATCTAGTGGCAGCAGGTGATGAAACCTCCTGACGACATAATGTCTCCAGCAAGAATGAAGGTGAAGGTTTTCGAATAGGTGGTCCAGGCATTCCTGGTCTTGGAGAAGCTTGGCACTCTTTGATTCTAAAACAAGAAGTTTGTATGTTAAAAAATAATGCAACTAGTAGACCCTGTGACGATTATTCACAGAAGTAGGGCACAGATCTGACCTGCAGGTAGAATTATTGCCACAAAGAGTTTTCTCAATCTTTGTGTGATTGTGTATAGTCACACCTCTTTATAAAGACCTCTGTATTTTTTTTACTTAAAGACCTCTGTATTTAAGTTTCTTTATATAAACCAAGGAGAGTGATGGCTTGTCACTGAATATTATCTATAAAGCATTTTTTTCAACAAATAGCAGAGCCCATAAACTATTATTTGGGTTTTTTTATTATTCTATTTTACTAGAAAAGAAAAAAAGGGTGAAAGATATAATTGAATGCTTATCCTGGAGTTATACAAAATTGCAACATTCATACACATCTCATTTGGGGCCCTAAACAAAAGGAGGTAGTATAGATATGTTATATCCTGTTACTACAAACTTCAAAGAATAATCAGAAATGTTTCTCAATATCAGCTGCTTTTTAAACACATGGCTCATTGGTGGAAGTCTGATAAACATTTTGCTACACAGAATAGAGATTTTCTTTGTGCCAATACTTGTTTTGACTTGTAGTTGTTTTGTTATTAAGCAATATTGCTATCTAATGCTCATTAAAGTGGCTGCCCTGGAATCAGTTTAATCAACCACTTCATAATGTAAGAGTAAGGAAAGAGAAAATCACTTTTTCTTCCCATCCTGGGACTAGTCTGGGATGAAACTGAAGATATAGACAAAGAGAGACAAAGAGATCACTTAAAGACTTCATTTTTCTTTCACTTACACTCCAGAAATTACATATTCAGTCTGAAAAATTCCTGAGTAAATTCAGCCAACCTTGATATATAATCTATATTCCCTCCTTCAAATTCCAGGTTTAAAAATAACTGTAGTCCCATCGACGTAGAGAACAAACATATGGATACCAAGGGGGAAAGGGTTTGGGGAGGAATTGGGAGATAGGAATTGACATATACACGCTATTGATACTATGCATAAAATAGATAACTAATGAGAACCCACTGTATAGCACAGGGAGCTCTACTCAGTGCTCTGTGGTGACCTAAAATGGGAAATCCAAAAGAGAGGGGATATATGTATATGTATAGCCGATTCACTTTGCTGTACAGTAGAAACTAACACAATATTGTAAAGCAACTATACTCCAATAAAAGTTAATAAAATATTTTTTAAAAATAACTGTAGTTATACCCTGAGAAAACCATAATTCAAAAAGAGTCATGTACCAAAATGTTCATTGCAGCTCTATTTACAATAGCCCAGAGATGGAAACAACCTAAGTGTCCATCATCGGATGAATGGATAAAGAAGATGTGGCACATATATACAATGGAATATTACTCAGCCATAAAAAGAGACGAAATTGAGCTATTTGTAATGAGGTGGATAGACCTAGAGTCTGTCATACAGAGTGAAGTAAGTCAGAAAGAGAGAGACAAATACCGTATGCTAACACATATATATGGAATTAAAAAAAAAAAAATGTCATGAAAAACCTAGGGGTGAAACAGGAATAAAGACACAGACTTACTAGAGAATGGACTTGAGGCTATGGGGAGGGGGAAGTGTAAACGGTGACAAAGCAATAAAGAGGCATGGACATATATACACTACCAAACGTAAGGTAGATAGCTAATGGGAAGCAGCCGCATAGCACAGGGAGATCAGCTCGGTGCTTTGTGACCGCCTGGAGGGGTGGGATAGGGAGGGTGGGAGGGAGGGAGACGCAAGCGGGAAGAGATATGGGAATATATGTATATATATAACTGATTCATTTTGTTGTGAAGCTGAAACTAACATACCATTGTAAAGCAATTATACTCCAATAAAGATGTTAAAAAAAAAAAAATAACTGTAGTCCCTTTTTATGAGTGAAGCAAGATGAACACAGGTTTTGTAAGCTGTCAGCATGGCACGAGCTAGGGAAAATAATTTTATTTGGTTAAATATGCGTCATAAGTTGCTTCACAGCTTAAACTACTGAAATCTCAGCCATATCCAAATGTCACTTTAAAACAACATGGGACTTTCCTGGCCGTCCAGTGGTTAAGACTCCGCGCTCCCGATGCAGGGAGCACGGATTTGATCCCTGGTCGGGGAACTAAGATCCCATATGCCATAGGCGCAGCCTAAAAAAATATAATTAATTAATTTAAAAAAAAAACACATACCTATCGTCAAATATTAGAAGAGGTTCTAACTTGTAAAAACAGGAGACTATATCTGCTCATGTAGAGTAAGGCAAGTTATTCAACCTTTCTGGGACTCAGTTCCCTCAGCAATAAAATCAAGGGGCTTAAGATAATTACCCAAAAACCCAATAATTCCAATAGGATACTACAATATTTTCCTTTAATAAAATTTGAACAATATGTTTGTGATAGAGAGAAACTTGCAAATATTTCAGAAATAGTATTGACACATTTATTATGAGTGCTCTGTTTAATAACGCTAGGCCAGAGTTTCAGCCTCTTCCTCCTACAGGAATTCTCCCATGGATCAGCCCCAAAAGCAGGACATAGGCTTCTCTGTTTGGAAAGGAAAAGGGAAAATTAAATTGAGCTACTAAGCCACTACAACCTATGCCCTCTATGATTAAAAAGATTAGTCCGGTTTTAGGTAAGATAGTAGAGAATTACATCAGACTTTTCTACCAAAACCGACTCCCAGGGCCCTTGGACTCTGCTAATCAGTGTGTGTGTGTGTGTGTGTGTGTGTGTGTGTCTGTGTGTCTGTGTGTGTCTGTGTCTGTGTGTGTCTGTGTCTGTGTGTGTCTGTGTGTCTCTGCCTGTGTCTGTGTCTGTGTGTGACCCACTAGCCACATCCCACACACAGACAGGTGCTTGTTCCTTTGTATCCTGCTGGCCTCCCACCTCCTGGAGGATGAATAAGCCCAGATGGCAGGCTGCTTGCTCTGAAGTTGCTCTTCCTTTTCTCCTATGGACTGAGTGAGTCACATGGACATAGCTGTTCCACTGTGTGGAGACAGGTCTTCTACAGATTAACCAACCACTGGATCAAACTGGTCCATGACCATTCTCATCCCATTGGTCTACTCCCCAGACCAGGCCTATCCTGCAGCCCACAACACCCCCCATCTCCCTGCAAATAACCAAACAGTTGACACTTCCAGTGCACATCTGCAAGACAGATCTCTTTACACGAAATGCTGCAAGATATTGAAATTTGAATATCAAAAGTTGCCTCTTCTTTTTCCCCCTATCCTGAGGGAGGACACATTCTGAGCAAATTTGCCCTTTATGACTTTTCAGTTTCCCCTTGCTGACCAAAAGATGCTCAGTTCTACACAGAACATGAAGCATGATTGGGTTACCCATTCAGCCCACAAATATTTATCAAGCACCTACTGTGTGTCCAGGACTCTTCCAGGTGATGGGTTCCTAAAACAAGCAAAGTCCTGGCTTCATGGAGATTACAAGTGGACAAATATCAATAAATAGACAAGATAATCTCTATTCCCTTGGAATGCAAAATGCTGTGACGTAATAAACGGTATAAATAGGGTGGCCAACCATCCCAGTTTATAGTTCCAGTTTACCCTCTTATCCCTGTGTAATGATAACAGCACTCCATTTCATTATCAAATGAGAAATTGGTGAGAAGTTATAGAATCACCTTAGCTCCAGAAGAAACAAAACACAGTGAGAGGGTGAGGGAGAGCTGTTTGCAAGTGGGTATTAGGGAAGGCCTTTCTGACATGGTGATGTTTGAGCACACGGATCTGAATGACAAGATGAATACATATGAAAAATTTTAAAGGCAACTTGACAGGACAAACAGCATTTGGCACGAGTCTTACACATAGTAGGAACTCGGTAATTACTCATAGAATGATCAATTGCATCCACTCTTTTTGGAACATTAAAAAGAGAGACCCTTACTCAACCAGAATACTTTTCTATTACAACAGATTCAGGCTCCACAAATTCCTTAAGACATCATTCTTCCTAATCTATAACTTGTAGACTATATCTATGTATTTATTTGCATGTGCACAAAACATCTCTGGAAGGATATAAAAGCAACTAAAAACAGTATTTGCCTCCAGGAAAAGGAACTAGGTGATTGTGGGGTAGGCATAAGGAGAAAGACTTTTCACTGTATCCTTTGTAATTTTTTGAATTTTGAGCCATGTGGATCAATTGCTTATTTTTTAATTTAAATTTGAATTAAAATATATAAATAATCTCATTTACCTGCCTATAACTATTTTCCATACAAGTACTGTATAATTATATATTGTATATTATTGTAATATATAATTCACAGAAACCCTTCTGATAGTAAGATTAATATCCTTACAAACTATGAAACAGAGGCTACTGCAACACCAATGACACGACTGGAATGTCTGAACCCTTTCATAGTTATTGGATGCTGTTCAGTGCTGACAGTGTTTGCTCACTACCCACCTGGGCTTTGTTCAAGTTAGTGTTGTGGGATGAGAAGATCTTCAAAAGAATATTGCTGCTTTTCTTGCATCTTGGCATATAAAAATACAGTACAAAATTTTAAAGTAATGTTTTATTGGGCATCTTGTTGTACCTTTGATTATAGCTGTTGGTTTTCAAAAATGAAAATCTGTTGCTTTTTTCTGTTATGATAGTAATATAGTTTCATTATAAAAAAAGTTGTGCAACAGAGAAAAATAGATGGAATAGCAGTGAGAAATATTCCCTTTCAGAGAAGACTGCTAATATTGGGGCATATTTTCCTTTTTGCATAATTAAGATCTGTGGTTTCCAGTTGATTGATCACAGTGTATTTTTTTTTTAATGATGTGGTCATCGAGACTAACTTTAAGTGAGGACAATCTCTTTTGGCATAAACACAAATTTTAAGAGATACAGCTAGAAAAAAAGGAGTGTGGAGCCTGAATTTGGTTCCATCTTCCTAAACCCAGTTAATAGGTGTTACACTCTTATGTCAGCACAATTCCAGAATTGCCCTTCTGCTTATGAAAATTCACATGAAATAGGCTTTCTATTGACAGTTTCTGCTATCTGGCAATGAAAATATTGATAGCCCCACTAACAATACTAATACATGCTAATGCCGCTAATAGCCAACACTTACATAGCCATTACCACGTTCCAGGGATTGTTCTAATTACTTAAGATAAATGAACTCCATCTTCATAATAACCCTATTATTAGTAATGTTATCACTCCCGTCATCAAGAGAAGCAACGTGAATACCAGAACTCCATACATCTTCTTACATGTCAACTCTGTTTCAGATTTCCTCAAAATTAGTGGAAGTTTGGAGTTGGGGGTTGGTCTTTTTCTGTGAACTTAAACAACTGATCCAGAGAGTTGGCTAATTGTTGGGGAAATCCACACAATATGATACTTCAATTACATCTACTACCCCAATTTCAACTGAACCTGACAGAGCACATGTACGCTAATATCAACACCTGCATATACTTTCTGAGAACTCAGCTATCCAAAACCAGAATGTTTGGAAGTTGAAGCCACTATAGTTTGGTTTTATTTTCTTTTTTAACATGGCTGCTTTTAAATCACAACTATTTAAAATGAGATTTTTTTGTGCTATTTTCTTTTAACTTCAATTACATGTATGTGCTTTCTAGCCACTCATCCCTAGAGGGCACAAAATAGACATACAACATATATGTTTGAAGGTCATTAATAACATCTCATGAATGGGTAACACCATGGTATTTGCTTGTTCCATCCCTCCTTAACTTTAAAATTTTTCATACTGAAATAAGTGGTAGAAGAAAATCTTTTTCTTGGTATTCTGGTATGGTTATTGTTGTTTTGGTATTTAGGCCCTGGCCTGGTACTAGCAATCTTCATCCCTAAGTTAAATTTTAAGACTTTCACCTCTGTTTACCAAAAATGAACATTTCATCCAGCATTACACAGAAATTGGTAACAAATTTCCTTCAGCACTTCTTACTTGCTTAAATTTAAAGGTTAGTATTTAGCAAAAATCGTTCAGAAACTTCTGTGCTAGCATCTGTAATGGTAAGATAGAAACTGAAAGAGAAAGGTAATTTTCAAATAATTAAAAGGTAAATTCCTTTCCTCTCAATTTTCCATTTGAGTACTTTGGTAACTTTGATCCAGGGAAAGTAACCCCAGATCACTCCTAGGTGCTCACATTTCTTCATAGATTCAGTGATGCCTTAGAACCAATACCCCGGTATCCTAGTCCAAGGATGGTATTAAAATAAACCCTAAAGAGGGACAAAGTGGAAGAAAGAGCGCTAGACAGCTCTTGCTGCTCCAGCCAGTGGCCCTCAAATTCCATTACCGCTTCTTTGATTAAATTAAAATATAATAAGCATTGAGTACTTATTTAACACTTTGTCTATCCTGGCAAAAGTAAAAGACATTCCATTTAGAGAAACAACTATTCAAAAGCTTCTGCTGATGCTGCAGTTACTATTTGGAATAAACAGCAGAGTAATCAAGTAGATGGAGGTGATTTTTCAGAGAATAGAGAAGAAAATATTACATACTAGGTATAGTGGTTCTGTCCTAACTGCTTTCATAATCTTGCTTTAGCATAGACTACCAATTAAGGCAAACAGAAGTAGTCCAGTATAATGCTAAAGTTGAAGCAAATAAATTCAGTGCTGCATTCAATAATTAATAATAGCTACCATTGGTCAAGAACTTCCTAATCCTTGTCGATAAGATAAAAATTATCCCTATTTTACAATTAAGGAAACAGAAGCCCAGAAACAAGTACCAAAGTTATGGGGCCAGGGTTCTGAAACCAGGCCTAAACCTCCACTCTTTCGACTCCACCATGTTTCCTCAATCTACCCGTAGGAGGTACACAGAGAAAGTTAAGATTACATGGTCCTTGGTCTCTGGTGAAAAAGTGTGGGCTCTTTACCACCCACCCACCCCAATTTTCAGTCTAAACTGCACACAAAGCAGGTGAGTCTTCCTAAAGCACTGTTTTGATTAAGCTACTACCCTCCCGAAAAAACAACAACAACAACACTTTCGAAGCTCTTTATCAACTACTGAATAAAGTTCAAATTATTTAGCTTACAGTTAGTGACCTTTCTTGACCAGCTTTCAACCAGCTGTATTTGCTACTGATCCCATACATAGCTTGATGTATGGGACTTCTCACCACTCCCCAAGCATGCATTTCATTTTCTTGGTCCTGGTTACTGGCTCAGGCCAATTTATTTTACGAGGAATGAATTTCTTTCCTCCACCTCCATCTCCACCTATTGAAAGCCTTTTTATTTTTAAACACCCAATTAAAGTGCTACCTAATCCATA
The DNA here is from genome assembly GCF_003676395.1 of Aethalodelphis obliquidens. Classification (NCBI taxonomy): domain Eukaryota; kingdom Metazoa; phylum Chordata; class Mammalia; order Artiodactyla; family Delphinidae; genus Aethalodelphis; species Aethalodelphis obliquidens. Next base: position 518,190 of record NW_020838003.1, on the reverse strand, counting down.
TTATCTTCTCTGATTAGTTCAGTACAGACGACCTCTCTCTTCTCTATACGGAGAGCATTTAGGTTGTGCCACTTACATCTCAATGTAATGAGGCTTTCAGTATGTGTTCCTCATTTCCCCCACAAAACTGTAGCCTCTGTGAGAGTAGAAAATGGATCTTACACATTTTTACATTCTTCATCTCCTCTAGTGCAGTCCCATGAATATAATAGGCTCTCACCAAAAACTGAATGAAAAAATAAAGCATGAATAAATGAAGCTTAAGTTGAGTTAATGACAATTACAACTTCAAATATAGTAAGATCTCCCTTGAAAGGTCAGATTGAACCCAAAAAGCACTTGTGAGTTTTTACTTTCCTGTGGCTATTAATTTAAAAATCATCTTGTGTGGTCAGTCATGGGCTTTAGTACAATATGGATAAGTTTTCATGAGAAATTAGGCTTAAACATATGATTTTTCCTTGTTTTAAGCAATCTTTCATTTATTTTTTTCAAAAAAAAAACATTTTTGGAATGTCTATTATGCACCAGATCCAATGAAGTACTGAAGAAATAGGGGTGAGCAAGACAGAAAAGGCCACTGTCTTCAGGGAGCTTAAATTTTAATTGGGAAGAGAGGCAATAAACAAGTAAACAAATGTATAGATTAAGTTCTACTACAGAAATTAATATGATGATAAAGGAGAGAGTAATGAGATCGAATACTTTCGATTGGCTCATCAGAGAAGGCTTGAGGAGGTAACAGCTGACTTTAAGAGTCAGCCATGCAGAAAACTGTGAAGAAAACACTTCAGGCAGATAAAAAGCAGGTTCAAAGACTCTTGGGGGTTGAGGAATAAAAGGAGACTGGTGAGGGTAGAACAAAATGAGCAAAGGAAAGAGTGGTATGGGATGAGATTTGGGGAAGGCAGGAGCCAGATCTTGCAGGGTTTTGTAGGTCCAGAAAGAAATTAACATCATATGCTAAGAGCAATCAGAAGCTACTGAAGACTTGTAAACAAGGGTATCACATGATCAAATTTAGGCTTTGGGAAATTCATTCTTAATACTAAATGGAGATGGATTAGAGAGGAACTGATGGCTTGCATTTGGGGGAGAGCACTAAAGATGGGGAGAAGTGGGTGAATTTGAGAGGCATTTTGGGTAGAACTAAGTGGACTTGACAGATTAGATATACGAGTTGAAAGGACAAGAAAAATCAGGGATGACTCCTAAATTGTGGCTAGGAAATGGTGCTGTTTCCTAAGACAGGGTTACCTGATGAGGACCAAGTTTGGAGAAGACAGAAACCGCTGTTTTGATTTGGGGAAAAGATATAGAACACTGTTTTGAATGTAGTAGGTCTGGGATGCCGGTTAGACATCCAATTCTAATAAACAATCAACATCATAAAAATGTTAACATTTCACTAAACACTTGTATTTTCTCAATTTTGTACTCACTTTTTCTTTGGCCAGGGCGGCAGATTCTATTTCCCAAAGAGGGTCTCAGTAACATCTCCCATTTCCACATCTTCTTCTGCAATGTGACCTTAACACTCCCCTATAAAGAGGTAGAGTCTAACTCTCCTCTCCTGGAATCTGGTTGGACTTGGGACCGCTTTGACCAACAGAATACTGTGGAAGTGAGGCTGTATGGCTTTCAAGGCTGGGTTATAAGAGATGATGCAGTTATCACCGTGTTTGCTGGAATAGTCATGCTTGGCGACTTGAGCTGCCATGTAAGAAATCCAACAGTCCTATAGCTGCCATGCTTGGCTCCAAGCCAATTCACTTGGAGCAGCCACATGAAGAAGCCAGCTGTAGGCAGTCCAGGTGGCAGTTCTAGTCTCCAAGTCTTCCCAGCACAGGACCCAGCCATATGAGCGAAGGGGCCTCCAAATGATCCCAGCCCTCAAATCTTTTCAGCTGAAATCCTAGACAGTGTGGAGCAGAGACAAGCAACCTTGCTGTCCCCTAGCCTGACCCACAGAATCCATGAGCATAATAAAATGACTATTGCAAGCTACTCAATGTTGGGGTAGTTCATTAAGCAGCAATAGTACCCAGATCAGCCCGTTAATCAAACATTCAGGGAATAGATACATATAAGCTATACTCGGACCAATTTGCTGCCTGTACAGTTAAACACTACATTCCGAGCAGAGTATGCAATTCCCAAACAAGTTTCTTAAACTCTCATTTTACTTCCTCTAATAAAGGTTGAGTAGCCATATTAGTGGTGACTATGGGACAGACAAGGAATCAAGTTCAGACGTAAACTTGGCACTTGATTCTTCTTAGCAAAATTAAGTTTGGTAGTAAGCATATTCAACTTTGATAAAAACTCAAGTCAAATGAAGTCATCTTTTAAAGCCCTGATGCACATATCCACATTTCAAATGTTGTGATTTCCCTTATATTTCATAAGCAGTCTTCCTGCAGATATCTCTAAGGTCACATGAGTGGAGCTACAGATAGAATAGACTACTAATGCATAAAATTCCTGTATGACAGATGGTTAGGAAATTGGAACACACAGTTGTTATGTTTTCAGAAGCAATCCTCTATATTTTTTTCTTTTCTTAACAATCAATATTTTCTCTTTACCTTCCTTTCAAAAAGTGTGAAATAGGAGAATTTGGCCTTGGATATTAGGATGTTTTTTCAAAATAATACCTTAATTTGAAAAACTGTCTTAACACAATGTACTAAATTTTGAAATGAATTATTTTCCCAGGAAATAGCACCTGCCATCCTATAAGTGAATAAAGTCAATTTGCTTTGCCTCTACAGCAATCAGAAATATTTAGTGACTGATCACACCTTCCTATGAGTGACTAGCAAGCACTAACAATAAATTACATGGCTGAGATAGCAGTTATTTTAGCTGGTCTTTAATCATATTTTACCCCTCAAAAAGTTTTAATTACTCTTGCAGATGCATAATCAATATGAAACTTTTAGCCTTGTATGGGCAAAATAAACTGAACTCAAGAATCCTGACCCTACTCCCTGCTTTCACTATTAAGCCATATGGATAATACCAATACTGATACTCTATTTGGAGTGTTAAAATTCTGGAAACCCCTATAAAACTGTAACTATGTGTGTTTACGTATATTTTTTTTCCGTTTCTTTCCAAAGAAATAAACTGACATACTCAGTATTTGAAGCCTTAGAATGTTCCGGCTGCCATGTGTAAATTTTTATTTTGGAAATTATGGGGTCATGTCATTTTTTTCTTTTTTAATGATGTGCTATAACAACTTCAAAACAAATATATGTTTGTTTTCCGAACCGTTTGAATTTAGGGGCTTGTTACATTTCATGAATGTATATACCCAATAAGAAATAGGATAAGAAATTACTTTAAACCAGGGGTCACCAAACTTTTTCTTTAAAGAGTCAGTTAGTAAATGATTATGTCTCAACTAACTCTCAACTCTGCCATTGTTGTGAGAAAGCAGCTGTGGGCAATATGCAAATGAATGGGTGTTGCTGGATCTGGCCACAGAAGACCAAACTTTGCCAACCCCTGGCTGAAACTAAAGGCAAGCTACATTAATAAAATATACTGGAATGTAAACATGTTTATTTATGAAAAGATCTTTCAAGTCTTGTTAGTGTCTCTTTATACCTCTTGTTTTGTTTTATTGCAGACTATACCATGCCACCTCACTCAGCCAACCTCCACTCTTGCAGCCAACTGAGACAAGTCAATTATCATACTACATCCATGACTGGAATGCCACAAAACCACTCTGGGACACCACAGCAGAAAGAAACAGACCGAAAGACTATACCTAGCATTTTAGAGTTGGAGGGAGGTGTGAAAATACTAATTCAAACTATTTAGCAAAGCATTCTATTACCTTGTGTAGATACATTTAAATTTAAAATGGCGGCTGATGTGGCTGATGGGGGCGGGTACACTGCTCAGAGGCACTAATATCCACACAATGAAGTGGACACTCCCATTTTACTTAAATTAGAGAACCTAATAAAACTAGAATAACAAAAGTTAGGCCCACACCCTAACCAGTCTCACTATTAAGTAAAACTGACAGAAAATGGTAGATTAAAATAATACCTTTATAAAGTATTTCTACTCCTTTGGCTAAATGATGCATCTGATGTAGTCAACCTGGCTTAATTTTATTTTTTTTCCTCCCAGTTTGTGTTACTAATCACTTTCTAAAAAGTCATCTCCCTTGTACCTCTATGACTCTGATTTCTAGCTCCCTGACCCCATGGTCTCCGTCAAAGATTGAATCATTCCTGATAAAGAACCACAGAACAATTTTAGGAACACTGTTTCAGTTGAAAAAGAATGTTACCAAAAGTAGTAAACAGCAAAATCAGGAGCAATAGAGTAGGTGAAAAAAGTAAATGGAGCTGAAATATCAAATAAATGTGTCTGATGAATGCTTGAGTGCCTTGTCTTCCTAATTTTACGTAAAGAAATTTTGACCATATATGGTAGACTTATTTTGCTTTTCCTCTGTCTTTCCAAGTTTTGATCCAAAATCAAGCACAAAGGTAAAATGCTCTTTCAGAGTAATAATCTATAATTCTTTCTTGAGCTAATCCACTAATCTACTTTTGCCTGTGCTCTGCAGTCCTTTATGATTCACACCAATTCTCATGAACTACGACTCCATTTAAAAGACGGGAATAAAGACACAGACCTACTAGAGAATGGACTTGAGGATATGGGGAGGGGGAAGGGTAAGCTGGGACAAAGTGAGAGAGTGGCATGGACATATATACACTACTAAACGTAAAATAGATAGCTAGTGGGAAGCAGCCGCATAGCACAGGGAGATCAGCTCGGTGCTTTGTGACCACCTAGAGGGGTGGGATAGGGAGGGTGGGAGGGAGGGAGACGCAAGAGGGAGGAGATATAGGGACATATGTATATGTATAACTGATTCACTTTGTTATAAAGCAGAAACTAACACGCCATTGTAAAGCAATTACACTCCAATAAAGATGTAAAAATAAATAAATAAATAAAATAAAAAAATAAAAGATAAAGACAAGGGATCAGGGCAAGGTCCGTAGGGACTGAACTCAGGTGTTCTGCCACTCAGCCTTGAACTAAGACCACTAAAACCTGGGAATTGTCTGGTTAACAATCATGCACTTACCTGACAGTGGTGGTATCAAATGGGATGTAACTGTTCTATTCCTTATTGGAAGCTCTGCCTAAAAAGAGTATGCTTTGTAATAACAGTCAAACAGGAAAGGGCATGAGCTTTGGAGTCAGACCAATCTGGGTTTGAAGCTTCACTCTACTGTTTATTCTCGGGGTAACTTCTATTATTAGGGTGATGGTGGGCTCTCAGTGCAGGTGGTAAAGGTGGGGGTATTTCTAGTAGCTCAGTAACCATGCAAAGAAACGACAATTATAGAGCCAAAATACTATTAAATAATCTTCTTGGCCCATCAAACATACTGAATGCCTCAATCTATGTTCTATTGAGTGAGCAAGAATGTTATCTCCTTAAAGTGACGTTGGCTGATTTACGGCCACTGCTTGGCATGGAAATAAGCACTGGAAGAGTCTTCACTATTAAATTCATCCTCTTATTTCCTATAGAACGGCAAACCTCACTGTAATCCCACTCTCAATTAGTAGATTGGGGTGGGAGTAAAGTCAGAGTTAGAGAAGAGAGAAACAGATTTATTTCTATACGTTTTTATTACTTTCTTAAACTCTGAGAACAGAATTAAATAATCCATGAGAGTAGACATTATTCTCTCCCATATTATCATGGTTGTCTTTCCTTCATGTCTTAAAAAGTCACTATAAATGTGTCCTAACACAACATTAGACCTAGAGTCTATAACTGCCACACTCCTGCTCAGTTTTTTGCTTTTCACTCTGAACTTTGTTTTTTTGTTCACTCAACAATTTATACAGTTTATGTGTCAAACACTAGGTTCAGCAGTGGGAATAAGCAACAGTGAACAAGACGTGACAAAGTCCTTGTCCTCATGGAGCTTACTGTAGAGTTCCTATGGAAAATAGATACTAAAGAAATATACAAATAGGCAATTTATTAATTGGATTAGACAACAGTCGTCATTGACAGAATAGAAGGAGATCTGCTCTATGAAAGTCCGGTGAGCTATCACCTCTATACCTAATGGGATGGCAACTGAAGACATCTTTCCTATCTCCACATTCCCTGCCACTGACGTCATCCTCTCAGTAAAACCCAACAGTGGGAGACAGATGATGATGCTCGGGTGGGGCAATAAATGCTCTTGTATAGTAAGTTAATGAGATAATCATACTGCCGCATGATACCTTTTCTCAGCCTGTAACACTGTACTTGCCTTCAGGGAAATCACACAAATTGTTTATTTAATGCACACTGAGAGGCTTATTTGTTTTGTGGAGAAGAGCTCAGAGTGATGTTTCTGTCAGAACCCTATGGCTCACTCATGTTTTCACCTTTGTAAGAGAAAGAAATTCCAGTTGGAAACACTGAAGTCTCTTCTTCTGCCTCTTGATAGACACAATCCCCGCCTCAGGCACAGAGCCCTAACCAATACTGCAGAAGTATGGTTTCTTTGCAGTTTTAGGCAGTCCTAGAATTTTTTTTTTTTTCTTTTGGCCCACGCCATGCGGCATGTGGTATCTTAGTTCCCCCACCAGGGATCAAACCCCTGCCCCCTGCAGTGGAAGCATGCGGAATCTTAACCATTGGACTGCCAGGGAAGTCCCAGTCCTAGGATTTTTATATTTATCTGGAGGGCAAATACTTATTATCGAAGGTACTACTTCTTCAAAATATAGATCTTCCTTCAGAGTTCATCAAAGCCTCATTTGTAACATCTAGCCAGTATATGAAAGGAGAGTGTGCCAGTAAGGAAAAATTAGTCAAAGCCCTCCGCCACCTTTTTTTTCTTTTCTAATTATCAGGATTGTTGTTGTGCTGTTGTTTTGACTTTTCAAATGTGGTAAAAAGATATATTCTAAGCCATGGACACTGTGTTCCTAGTCTGTATATTTTTGTCAAACCACCTTCATTTATGTACTTTCTTTAGACCAAGGTTGTTTTTGTTTTTTCATAGCTCCCTTCCTTTCTGTCTGCTCCTAACTTCTACCTCTTCCTTCATCTATGCTGTCTTCCATCTTACGATACTAATGACATTACATTCCCTTCCCTCTGCCCCATCCATCCCCCCATTTTGGGTTTCCTCTCATGATTTAAGCTGGTTTCTGAATATGTAAGGTGAGCGTTCCTTTGCTTCCTATTAAAGAGCTATAGAATAAAATGGAGCTCCACGTGAGCAAAGTTCAATATATAGCAGAAGAATTACAATTTTATCAAGCACCCAAAAAATGGCATCGAGTAAAATTTGACATTTATTATGGCTGTCCCTGTGTTCTTGGGGAAAAAAGAAAAAACAAACGCTGAGAGTTCACACTTACCTGGACATATGTATAACATAAAACAATAGGGAATGTGTTTAATTCTTTTCAAATAGATATCAGTAAGAAAGAGGAAGTACTGGCTCATGGTTAGGACTCAACTCTAGAATCAAACTATATGGGTTTAAATCCTGGCACATTCATTACCACCTACTTGACCTTAGCCAGTGTTATCTAACTGCTCTGAGGCTCAGTTTCTACATTAGTAAAAAGTATCTACTTCATCTAGTTATTGTAAAAATTACATGAATTAAATAGATGTAGGGACTTCCCTGGCTCTCCAGTGGTTAAGATTCTGTGCTCCCAATGCAGGGGGAACAGGTTCAGTCCCTGGTCAGGGAACTAAAATCCCACATGCCTCAGGGCTTGGCCAATAAACAAACAAACAAACAAACAAACAAATAAATAAATAGATGTCGAGTACTCAGAAGGTGTGGTACATAGGAAGCATTCAATAAATGTTAGCTATTATTATGATAGATTCCAAATTGCAGAAATCCACATCTTTCTTTTTTGAATTCTAATACGATAGAAAATTCAAACCAAATGAATTGGAAAACTACCCAGATTTTTAGAGAGGCTTTCTGATCATCATTTAGCAGTACAGGAAAGTCATATATATATTTTCCTTATATAGACATAGATGTATAACTATACACACACATTTTGTATCTATATTTTTCTTTTATAATTAAAGTTATATCTCATTTTTATTTAGCTTTTTATGATATATGTATATTTTTAATAAATTACACATGAGGTACTGTGAAATTCACCCAGGTGCTTCCTGGGTAAAAACACTGGACTTTTAAGATCTCCCAGGTGAAAATAATGGAACATATTACTTCAGGACTCCGTTTTCCAATTCACAGCAGATTCCCCTCTGGATTCTTGCAATCTGAGAAGCACACACAAGCTAACTCATCTCTTACTGGCCCGCCCACACTTTACCCATACTCTCCCTCTGCCCTGACCCAGAACACCACGGGTGGCAAAAAGGGACAGAGATTGAGCAGAATCCCTAGAATCAAGTCTGATGAGGAATCAGAATCCATATTGACATAAGAAGTGCCTGCCAACACCAAATACCCTTCTCCAAGCCAGCTATTCCTTTTTCAGCACATTGCTACAGGGCTAAAGGGACTTAGGGACTCATATTTAAGGGGAGGTGCTTTGCCATTCCAAGTAAGTGGCTGTGAGAAGGTCACCATGGAAACCACCACTTGAATTTTGGTGCATTTAAAACCTCAATTCAGCGTTTAAAATCTGTAGTTTGCCCTTGAGAAACATCCCAGCTTTGGTATCCCAGCTTTCTGGTAAAAAAGCTTTGGGTAAGTGGGAGCAGAGGTGATTAGTCTGTTTATTTTGCTAATAAAACTAAACTATTTCTTTTAGGCACAGTAGTTGGTTTCTCTGCCAGTGTAAGCAGGAAATTGGATTCATTATGTTTAGACATGCCCTTTCATTCAGGTCACAGTTGTACATTCGTAAATCTTTTTATCATATTTAATATCTATGCAGACGCTGTGTGGCTACATGTTTATTTTACTCCTTCCTAAAAAAAAAAAGACAGAATCAAGGATGTGTTTGCCTGGCATTCCAATTTTTTAATTGGCTCTTTTCCCATAAACCTAGGTTGTTGTTTATAGTTTCTTTCTCTTACAAACACCATGGTAACCAGGGAAAGAAAACTTTTCATGAAATTCATTTTCATCATTCCATAGTCTGAAAATTACATTTAAATTCTGAAAAAATGTCTCTGAATCAGAGGGTGCCAGTTTCTCTGGCATATAAGGTTTCCTAGTTGGTCCTGTTTTCCTCTTGCCGCCATTCCTCCTTAACAGAGATACCAGTAAGCAAGGAAGGTGGTCACTGTTTTTCCACATTTCCCTTCTGGAGGCCTTCTCTTATAAAAATTCTTACATGTGTAGAGTAATATCCAAAAAGCAGGTGCAAAAGGCAAACTGAGGTACACATAATCCAAAGATTAGAAGGTCTCTGAATAATCAAAAGTTGGTTGAAAGTTGTGTACTGAGTTAATGTAATTAGAACATTACATTTAATTTCAAACTGCCTAATTCACAGCTTTGAATTTGTACACTGAACTCTGTAATGTATGCAAAAGTAGTAAATGCAAAGTCATTAACATATTGCTTATGCTAATTTAGTGTCCTTTTGGTATGCAAAATCTAGAAATTCCATTCAAAAATAAATATTCCAATGACAATATTGATTCATATCATGTGAAAACATGTTTTCCAATTATCAGTTTGACTTATAACAAACACATTAATATATATTCTACTAATATGTATTACTTTTATATAATTAAAAGTTGTATTATTTGATACTCTTGAATTCTAATGGCATGGCAGCATTACTACTAAATTTGGATTGTCATTAGTGTCTAATAATTTATATCATTACTCCAACTTCCTTTTGCTTTAATAGTGTTTTAGCCATAGACACATACTCAACTTTACCTCAAGAATTCTTACAGATATCAGTTGAATGTCACAATTCAGGTTTGTAGACCTTTCATAATTGCAGGTTGGAGTGTGGGGTATTTACATCTACAGATTAAGGAATAAATAATTAACAAGCTATGAGTAATGCCACCGTAATTATGCTATTTAGACAAACGTTGGGTAGGCATAGTCTCCTTTCTCAAACATGAAGCATTTTCTTTATGACATTCCATTTTAAATCTCAATTTAGAATAACTAATAAAAATGATTATAAATTGCTCTGCAAAAATAAAACTGCTAAGCATGAGCTGAATAAGTACTATTAATTAAAGCGGTTAAGGGTTTGGAGTAAAAAGGAAATGTTGCCTCAGCATTGCTAAAATGAGGCCAAAAACAACTGCTGATGAAATGTGAGAAATCCATAGGAGAATACTAGAGGTAGCAAAGGTAGCAAAGATGGCTTCACTATAAGATAAGCCTCATATTGTGTCAAGGGCTGTTACTTTCTTTTGATAAGGTATTTTTATATCAGCTGCCTACAGAATCACTATATGTGTCCTTATTTGGACATAAGCCAACTTCTCTCAAGGTATAATTTTACTGTTTTTATACGAATACGTTTGGTCGTATCAGAGTCAGTTGTGGTAAAAGTCCTATAATTTTTACTTGCAAGATTTGTGAGCATAGTATGGTCAAACACCATAAGACATACCAAAAACATGTTATATATACATGAGGTGTGCACATAACTGCACAAAGTGAAAATTCATCAGAGTAATGAAATTTTGTTAAGGCTACAGATCAAAAAAAAAGAAAAAATTCACCTCACCCAACTGTGGTCAGGTGTCAAGAGTCCTTCATGAGGTTCACCAAAATCTCTGACCGACGCACAAGTAGAACAGGCTATTAGGAAACTAACTCGCTTCCCTCCACCACAGCTTCTTTGGCAGCATTCTGTGGAATTACATGCCACAGAACTGGCCTGTTTACACAGTGCCTCATCATTCCCACAAGTCCAAAACTGGGCTTTTATGGATAATAACAAAGAAACATAACAATGAAGGATAGACTTGAGCTCCTTTTTATTAAATTAGTGTGTGAAAAGCCAGCAGAGATCATGTGTATTCTTGTAAATTCTGCACCAACTGCTCTGTAAAGAATCATGATGTGCAAAGTTTATGCATATATATAACCAAGAAATGCAAATAAATGCTTCCAATACCTGTAACACCAAATGTACTCTTTTTAAAAATCACATATTTTTATCCTAATTCATGTATTTAGAATGCCTCCAATTAAATGGATAATTCTGTAAACTCATGCAGAGAAATATAGCAGAAATATTTTCATATGATGGAGTTTCCCCTAAATGATAGCCACCAGCTCCATATTTTTGGACTGCCTTCAAGATGAGACCAACAGTGTTTATTCCTTATTTGGTTCTTTAATAATTAAACGCTCTCTTTTTGCGTTTTGTCCAAAGTGGAGAGACACGTTAAGTCAAATTCCATTCAACAAAAACTAGTGCTATTCCCAGATGGAAGAATTACCTGAAATCCTACAAAACAATTCCCATCTACAGAACTCAACGTGTTTAACATACAGAGTTGTTATACACCAGAACTGGAAGGATTTATGAGAAGTCATATGGGTTGGTGGCTTTCAAACTTTTTCAACCATACACACACACACACACACACACACACACACACACACACACACAAACCAAGTCTCTTATCCTATGAAATGCACTCTGAGAGTTTCTATTCTATTCTATTTTCAAATGTTCATTGTCACTCGCTAAATTGATTTTGTGACCCACTAGTGGGTTGCAACCCACAGTTTAAAAATTTAGGCCACACTCCAGCCTTTGGCAATTTATAAGAATGAAATAAAATATAGATGAAATCCAACTGTTTTCATTTTAAAAATGATGCAAAAGTGGACTTATATATCAATCTTTTCCAGAGCATGGATCACCCAATTTTCCTTCACAAATATAAGAAATAATAAATGATTGATTATTTACAACTACTCTCCCTTTAATTGGCATAGATTTCGTTTTTTTCCAGTTTCTTCTTAATCTATAATATGTACCAACATGACCTTTGTCTTCCTGACATTGTCACTAATGTATTTTAGCATTTCTATTGAGAGAGAATATTTATTATTTATTATTCTCTTTCTATTTTCCCTTTAATCAAGTCCAGTATACATTTTCATAGTGATTTTCCAATTCTATTAACCCTAACTGTTAACAAACTTACCCAGATTCTTTGTTGATTGTACACTGGAGGGTCAGGTGCTCTTGTGATAATTCTTTCCAGCACCCTTCCTTGTACAAACATCTTCTCTCTTCATTCCTCTAAAATGTATCATTAAATTAAAATTTCAGGGTTTTTTTTAAACTTTTCTTTTGCTTTTGTATTTTTTTAGTTTTTTAAATTTCTTTTTAAAAGTGCAGTTTTTTAGTCACATATGTTAAGTGTTTGGATGGCTACATGGGGCCAGTGGCCACTGTACTAGATAGTACAGGGTATCCCGTCTCCCCACAACTAGGAATGAAATATAATCATATAAGAACAATTTGGGGCATGGACTTTCAAGCAGCAAAATATTTCTCTGACACACCTGAATCACACCATAACTCTTCTTCTACCCTCATCCCCACATTCCTTTAGACTTATGAGAAGCTAGAAGAAAAATACAAGAAGAAAAATGAGGAGAGCTGATGCAAAAGGATGGTCAGCTAAAGCCAGAGAGAGTGGTCCCAGAGCACTTACCAACCTAAAGGACAAAGCAAGCTGCCAAAAGGGAAATTCAGGTTGCCTTCTCCACAACCCCCAATGCACCCACACCTATCCTTCCCCTATTCCCCTCTCTGCACACTTATTTAAAGAGTTGCTAGTGGAAAGCCGTTGATGCAATAAGGAAAAGGATTTCATTTTTTAAATTATCTCTTCTGCTAGTCCTGCTGAATGGCAGGACCTTTACAGCATTTTGCAAATTGAATTTACCTTTCCATTTAGGTAACACACTTAACTGAGCTTTCATTTGCCTACTGTGGACTAAAAAAAAAGTCCTGTGTATTTACTGGCTCAGTTCTCTGCGTGCACATGAGGGAATCGGGGTGTTTACATACCACTATTTCTGGCTGAACCTACACTTTGGTTCCCAGAGGAAGGCAACTTGCCGACCATCTCCATGTATGAGAAGGGCATCTGTTTTCCCAGCCACATCTTACCGTATGGTTCTTGGTTCCCCCCAGACCCTAGTGGCTAGTTTCCCCCTCCCACCCTCAGCCAAACTGGTTTCTCAGTTCTCAGATACTCTCTGTTTCCCTAGGCAACATCACTGTGTACAGAAACTCATTGCTTGGACACTCCTAGGATTGTCAGGGCTCAACATTTATTTTTATAATGATACTCAAGATTAACGACGCATTTTCTTTTTCAAGCACAAAATTTAAAGGGTATTGAAGTATAAAAAATGGTCTTATGAAGATATACTATAGATAAGTATTTGTAAGCAGGTAATATAAATATATATTTCACACTTAAATTTATGAACCATTAAATTAAACCAGATGGCTAATTGGATTTAGGGGCTCCATTTGATGAATCAGAAAATAATGCCATCTTTGAAAGTAGGCCAGTAAAACTCTGGCCCCACTGCATTTTCATAGTGATAGGAAGAGAAAAGCCATTAGCGAACAGCAAATCTCATCCAAACCTATCAGCAGAATTGACAAAACTCGTCCCAAGTTAAGCTTCAGAAGGTAAACAAGAAAAAATTGCCCATCTCCCACCTCCATCCATTTGGAGCACAGTACCTGACATGTGATTGGTGCTTAATAAACATTTGCTGAACAAATAAATAATGAGAAACAGAACAGAAAGTATCTCCATACTTACGAGTACTTAAAGAATTTCAGACTCACACCTGAAAGAAGCTTAGAGGTCTCCTCTTTAGTATAATCCATGAGCTGAAGGAATTTAATGCTCTCACACTCCCTGCTTTTAACACACAAGATTTAGGACTTCCTATTCTCTGCTAGAAAACAGCTGTGTCTTATTTTTATGTCCTTTTTGAACCAATGCCCTAAATCATATCAGAAGAGAGCCCAGAAAAAGACTATCATTTGGAGGAGAGAACCTGCATGTAATTCTTTTCTTAGTGTTGCATCAATTTTTAGGCCTTTAGTTTTAAACTAATAATAGTAATAGTAAAGAGTGCCTCCATGCCACCTTCTAAAGAATTAATAGTGAGAAAACTCAACAAAGAGAATTTTACCATTCTGACTACACTCACTGAGCTTATGGTGCATCTTGCTTCAACCACTTCCTTCAATCCCAGCTTCCAGGGTTGAGGCTATTTCTACTGAGGACCTTAGGAGAGTCATTCCTTTGGAGGGTCTTGAGAGACCCTATTTCCTTTTAGACTGACCCAAGACTCGTTTCACAGGGTCTCAGAAGAGCACTAAAAAGGGCCAATGGGAAAACTTTAGGCAGAAGAGGGATGTTGACTCAATAGGTAGAAGAACTGTCTATGAAATTACAAATATTGGATGTGCTATCTCAGGACCCTGTCACAGTTCAGATAAAGGGCAGAAGCAGAGAGGAAGGAAGGTGCATCAGTCAGCAGTGAGGGTGAAAAGTTTTAAAGTCCTTTTTAGTCCTAAGCTCCTGTGATTCCATGAGCCTCCCCTCCCGGCCTTCTGAAATAAGTTTCTGAATCTAGTCTCTTATCTGAACTGCAGAAAGTAAGGAGGAAAATGGAAGAAAGTACAGAATCTCACATGGGTCAGGCCCAGGGCTTTCTTGAGACCAGCCTAGTTACCTCTCGAGTCACTGTTTATTGGAAGTACTCAGTCCTCCCTCAGGCCACTGGGACAGACCAGTGCTTTACCAGGCATGGGCAAAACAAACGCTGCCTTAGAACTGTGGAAAACAGCGATTTTTCTGGCTACAATGCAGACAGATGGCTGCAGCGCCCTTTCAGGCCCCCTCCTCAGAAAGACCATACCTGAAAAACCATGAGATCCTACTTGATTTAATCCCACGTCCTGAAACATGATGTTCCGTGTCACAAGGCTATAAATTAACTTGGTATTCTGACAAATGAACTCCTGGTGTGATTAAGTCAAGCCCCGTTTGTTTACTTTTTCCTCTTTCTCCTGCTCCACTCCATCACAGGGCACTGGCAGAAAACCCCAAGTCCTTGGTTCATGCAGAGGAGAAGTGCAAGGAGAGAGGAAGGAAAAGCATCACTATGGTGCGTGGTTTGGTTTCTCACAGTTGACTTTGGAATTCATCTCTCCAACTGCTTATTACTCATTGATTGTCATCAACTGCCAACACCGGGGAGAGTTGGGGAGATGGCAGGCAGAGGTGAGGAGGATGAAAAGAGGACAAGAAGAGCAGAGGAAGGAGAGAGAGCGCAAACATAAAGGAGAAGGAAGAAGAGTAAGAGAAATGTGAAAGGAGAAATTTGAAAGGAGATGAAGAGAAAGACTTCTTGTTAACAACAGAACACACACAATTCCCAACCCCCCATGTAAGTCTCTTAAAAAAAAATAGTTGGGCTTCCCTGGTGGCACAGTGGTTGAGAGTCCGCCTGCCCATGCAGGGGACACGGGTTCGTGCCCCGGTCCGGGAAGATCCCACATGCCGCGGAGCGGCTGGGCCCGTGAGCCATGGCTGCTGAGCCTGCGCGTCTGGAGCCTGTGCTCCGCAACAGGAGAGGCCACAACAGTAAGAGGCACGCGTACCGCAAAAAAAAAAAAAAAAAAAAAAAAAAGTTGATTACTCCTTTGGAATGACTGCAGAAAGCTGAGTTCATGCTACTGTATTTCCAACTGCTAGATATCATCTCCAAGAAGAACATGGGAAGGTGCTGCAAAGAGGCTGAGACTCAGGTTGGTGAATTCCCTGTAACGGGATGCAGCCACTGCTATAAATGACATTGCTGACATTGGTGACATCACTGAGAGGGACGTCACTCAGGTGACATCCCTCTATTTTCTCCTAACACAGAGGGACGGCAAGAACCATGGTTAAGTTTGAATGTCATAGGTGCCCAGAAATGGCCTCACAGATTCCCAGAAAAGTTACCCCAGCAGATTCCAAATCATGTCACTTTCTCCTCTGTTTCATGCTTAAATGCTTCCCACTCTTTTATGCACAGTGTTTAGTTTTACTTTTAATATGTTTATTTTGGTTTTAGCAAAAGGAAGCGGTTGCTTGTGAAGCACACTTATAACCGGCAAATCCACTGGGGAGTTCCATCCTAGAGCTAAACTCTAACCATGTAGTAATTTATGGCATTTCTATACATTAGGTCCGAATACAAAGCAAGGACTACCTGTAGTTTGTGGAAGTTTCCTTACTCCTTTCTGAATAAGATCTGTCCCTCTTACACAAACACATCCCTCATATAAATGTGTGAGGCCATGTGTTATGGAACTTTGTATTCCCTGCTCCCATGATTTGGACATAATAAATTATCAATAAATGTTATCTTGGGACTTCCCTGATGGCACAGTGGTTAAGAATCCGCCTGCCAATGCAGGGGACATATGCTCGAGCGCTGATCTGGGAAGATCCCACATGCCTCAGAGCAAGCCCATGTGCCACAACTACTGAGCCTGCGCTCTAGAGCCCAAGAGCCACAACTGCTGAGCCCGTGTGCCACAACTAATGAGCCCGTGTGCCACAACTACTGAAGCCTGTGTGCCAAGAGCCTTTGCTCTGCAACCAGAAGCCACTGCAATGAGAAGCCCGCATACTGCAACGAAGAGTAGCCCTTGCTCGCTGCAACTAGAGAAAGCCCACATGCAGTAACGAAGACTCAATGCAGCCAAAAATTTTAAAAAAATGTTATCTTAGTTTAGGTTAAGCCTTCTGATTAAAAGATAGGTAAGGTTAGAAAGTAGCTACCTAAGCAGTCAGGGCTGTCTTCTTCCTTATTCACTCTCTTATTATTCTCCAAACATTGAACCCTGGCTTGAGAGCTTTGCTGATCTTTAATACATTTAATTCTCTCTAGTTGAGTTCTCAGTATAGTATATACACAAATGGATTCACCCATTCATTCAATATGTATTAAGCACTGATATGTTCCAGGCACTGTTCTAAGTGCTGGTGAGTGTACTAATGTGGAAGGTAGACAAGGTCTCTGATTTCTTGGAAATTAATTCCCAGTGGGAAAAACAAATTATAAGCAAAGTTTTAAAACTTATTTATGAAAAGGTGGCCAAGAAGATATTTCTGAAGGGGTGAAGATATTTGAGCAGAGACCCAAGTGAAGTGAGAGAGCAAGTCAGGTGAAGGTGTGAGGGAAGAACAGTCCAGGATCAGAAAAGAGTAAGAGCACAAGCTCTGAGACAGGCAAGTCTTAAAATGTTTGAGGCTGTGTGACTGGAGCAGCATGAATGAAAGAGAGAGCAGAAAATGAGCATAAGAAGATCATAAGGGCCTTGCAGACATGGTAAGAGATTTAGATTTTATCCTAAATGTAACAAGAAGTCATTCAAGGGTTTTGAGCAAGGAAGTTGCATGATCACTTTAGCTATCAGGTTACACTGAAGGAGGACAGGTGTGGAAGCTTAGGAGTCTCTGCAACCATCCGGGTGAGAGATGACTGATGGTATCTTTTTTTTTTTTTTTTTTTTTTCGGTATGCAGGCCTCTCACTGTTGTGGCCTCTCCCGTTGCAGAGCACAGGCTCCGGACGCGCAGGCTCAGTGGCCATGGCTCACGGGCCCAGCCGCTCCACGGCATGTGGGATCTTCCTGGACCGAGGCACGAACCTGTGTCCCCTGCATGGGCAGGTGGACTCTCATCCACTGCGCCACCAGGGAAGCCCTACTGATGGTATCTTAAACTACTCTGATAGTAGTGGAGGTGATAAGAAGTGATCATATTTGACACATGCTCTGAAAGGAAACCACCAATGGATTGCCATGTTGTGGGGAAATGAGGAAGAAAGGAATCAAGACTGAGCCTTAGGTTTGGAACCTGAGCAACTTCGTGAAATATAAATGATCCCATTTAATGAGACGGGGTAGTTAAGGGTGGGGAGGAGCAGTTTTGGAGGAAAAATCAAAACAATGTGTTTGGGCTTCCCTGGTGGCGCAGTGGTTGAGAGTCCGCCTGCCGATGCACGGGACACGGGTTCATGCCCCGGTCCAGGAAGATCCCACATGCCACGGAGCGGCTGGGCCCATGAGCCATGGCCGCTGAGCCTGCGCGTCCGGAGCCTGTGCTCCGCAACAGGAGAGGCCACAACAGTGAGAGGCCCACGTACCGCAAAAAAACAAAACAAAAAACAATGTGTTTATGATGTCTGTTACACATCCATATGGAAAGCCAAGTCAATTAAATATAGAAGTCTGGAGATCAAAGAAAAGTCAAACTTGGAGATATAAATTTGGAGGTCATTAACAGATTTTATTTATTATCATTGGATGCTATGATGGGTTCAAAAACAACCCATTTTAAAATATTTTACTAGAAAATCCAAGAAAAGGGAAACAGAAAATCAAGCACCTCTATTATCCCCAAAAGAAGCAGTTTAGCTTGACGAAGTAGATTTACCACCACTTCCCTCCAAACTTGTGTTAAATAAAGAAAAATGAATCAATCATCAACTCACTGATTTTTTTTTTTTACCTGTACCCTTTTTTCTGGCCCCCCAAATACCCCACCAGCCTCCTTCCCTTGCTGCAAAATAGAAAATCCAGTTTCACAGGCAAGGAAGTGTGAATCACTGTGACAAAGGTAGAAGGATACAATCAGTACAGAGAAGAAATAGTGTTTCAATAATCTGTGAACCTTGAGATATGCTTGTTCAAGAGAACTTTGCTCATTGACTGTACAGATCCTTGGAGATAATATGAACTGAGTGAGCTTTAATTATAAGCTGATTTCTCTCACTGGAAAGATGGAAGGTCTTTGTGTGCCCTTGTTTGCCCCTCTCTTTTCCTGCTAAGGACAGTTCTTTCCCATAGACCCTATCTAGTGTTTTGCAAGAGTTGACACTAGCCATGACCATTATTTGATGTAATTGCCACCTGTGATTTATCTCGTTTGCCTGGGCAAGCTTTGGGAAAGAGGTTGGCCTAAAAACTAAATTAATATATAAAAAAAGAATTGATTAGTGAGGCAGCCAGGGAATGGATAGTGTTAATATTTTAATAGGGGTGATAACACTGGCCTCCAGAAAGAGTTCATTTATTGACCTCTCTGACTTCCTTTTATTCGAAGTGATGACTAAACATTCCCTTCATTAATCAAATTAACTACCTGGTCTGTCATTCCAAGGCCACAATGACATAATGCATGAAGTCTGTCTTTTGGAGCCCTGCTATGACACTGTTAAAAGTGGAAACAAATATGGCAAATACATCCATGGAGGGTTCTTATATTGAAAAGTAACAAGATCATTTTGTTAGAGCCCAGTATCAGCAAAAAGAAAAAATCCACAGGGCATTTTCCCTGTGTGCTAGGAGCCACCCTTGCCAAAGTAAAGTATTGGGTCCTATTTCATGAAATTGCTTGGTAGATGAAACTTCCTAGTAAAGTAGACACTTTGCCTTTAAGCTCGTGAGCAGAACAAACCAGAAACAAAAGAGAGAGTCTTTCCCCATGCTAATAGCACCTTTATTCAACTCTACTTCTTTTTTTAGACAGAACCAGTGGTTAGCATTGCCCTCAGAGGTCAAGGGGGGACAGGTAGAAACCACTTGAGAATTTTCTACCCTAAGATTGTTGAATGTTCAGGAGATAATACAGAAAGCAAATAAGAATGAAGTAATAATAGAACCAGGACCTATTTCTCAGGAGAAATGAGGGTTTGTTCAAGCTATGAGAAGGCTCTAAAAAAGAGGGTGGTTAAAGGACCTTGTGAGTGTCTTGAGATCAAGAATCTTGTAGTCATGTTCACTCAATATTTTTCAATGTATAAATGAAAAGGTCTTTTCAAAGTAAGAAGCTAACCCAGGAAGCATCACTTTCTATACCACAGAAGGAATGCTGAGCAGACTCTTCAGGTATCCTGGCCAGAGAATAAACTGATGTCTAGATAAAAGAGTGATCACGGTAAGAAGTTTCATGGATTAGCAATCAGTGGAGAATGACTCTTGAGGAACTAAGGCGCAGGGTGGAGTATAAGGTGGGGCCAGGAGGAAATATAAGAGTTTATCAGAACTTGGGTCCAGGATGGAGGCTTCTATCACAACTGTGGTATAGAGTCAGAGCAGATTCAGCAGTAAAAAGCCTCTTGGCCCAGAGCTAATATTCCCCCTGATTAAAGTGGAGTCTGAGCCAGATCTAAGCTTAAGTGGGAGCTTTACTCCAACTCTGGGAAATGGTAGTTAAAACGGTAAGGAAGCCAGATTGGTCATTACACCATCTTCCTCTCAAGGATTCCTGTAGTTAGTTTTATGGGAAAGAGCTACATAAAGATATCTCTTTATGACACAGAAATATCTCTTATTTGGCCAAGAGTAAGAGCATAGGCTTTGGATTCAGGCAAAAGCTTCAGCTTTCTCATCTATTCGCTAGCAAGATCCTGGTGATAGCAACATAGCCTCTTTGTATGTAAAGCATGCAATGTGCTTAATACTGTGCCACACTTACACTAAGTTATACCAAAAAATGTTACTGTTATTATTTCAGAGGGCTTACAACATGCCAGACATGTCACTTCATTTAGCCCACCCAACATCCCTTGAAGTAGGTCTACCACATGTTTATGAATGAGAAAAGTGAGACCCTCAAGAGATTATATAACTTGTCCAAGGTTACACAATTAGTACAGGAGGAACTGGTATTTCAAACCAGTTTGTCTAACAGCAGAACCTTTGCTCTTATAATATACTCATCCTTGAAAGTATTAAGTGATAATAGAGTCTTCAGTCCACTTTAGGATCTCAGATGGCCCCTCCCAGATAGTTCCTCAGAGGATGGCGTACAAAACATATGGGCGTTATAGGCAACCCCACCCTAATACAGACTAAAGGGCAATAATTAGCTCTGCTTTAATCTGTTCCAAGTGACAGGTGAACTTCTGACTCTCTCTCAAGAGAACTCAAGACAAACATTCCCATGTAAGATTCGTGAAAAAAGCATTCAGCTATGCATGAGGGTCCTTCTCTAACTATACTGGGCTTGTAGCCAGTTCTGCTGGTCTTTAGGTCATCAAGGACATGCTTAGCATTGAGTTCCCGAGCACCCAGCTAGATGCCCTGGGATGAAACAAACACTAAATCCGAAAGCATTAAAACAGGGTCTGTGATGAACACCTGAGCTATACTGGCCTCTAAAGCTAGCCATCCAAAGAGACAGGTCAATGTATAGACAAGAAAAGGAGGTTTGAGATCTTGTGGTGCCCCCTAATGCCTGTCTCTGCAGCACTATGAACCTCTAAGAAGAGAAGTTCTGAGGGGTTGAAAACTTAATCAGAACAGCATTAAAAGTGTTGAGGGGGGCTTCCCTGGTGGCGCAGTGGTTGAGAGTCCGCCTGCCAATGCGGGAGACACAGGTTCATGCCCCGGTCCGGGAGGATCCCACATGCCGCGGAGCGGCTGGCCCATGAGCCATGGCCGCTGAGCCTGCACGTCCGGAGCCTGTGCTCCGCAACGGGAGAGCCACAGCAGTGAGAGGCCCGCATACCACAAAAAAAAAAAAAGAAAAAAATGTGTTGAGGGTCTCAGTTGAGTCCAAAATATTAAGTTCTTTCAGGAGGCAACTGGGCTGGGCTTCAACAACTCAACAGCTCAAAAAAGACAAGTATTCACCTCTGGGATCTAGTGAAGATATCTGAGCCATGTTAAAGAGCAACCTCAAATGAGCTTAGCAGTTGACTCCCAGCAACCATAATCCCCAGCAAGCACTGACCACAGCCCACTGCCTCATGTCACCCCCTTCAGTAGAGGCTCCATCATCCTGGCTCTCTTAGAGATGAAGATCCCAACCTCTGCTGCACACAGAGGAGACAAAGCTTGCTGGCCTTCCTGGGGCCTAATATTCACGACTAATCTCTCTAGGCACCACCCTTTCCCCATGGGGAAAACAGGACTGGGTTCCATAGTAACTGACTCAGCCCGGGGTGGGGGGCAGTGCAGCCTTCAGAGACTTCACAGAACACCAGGGAACCAGAAATGAGGAGCTGCTGAAGTTCCCAACTGCCCTACTGGAGCCTCTCAGCCATGCTAACTAAGGACAGCAACAGAGGAGAAAATCCCTGGCCTGTGGGTCTTCCGTTCAAAGTAATACAATTCAGTATTGTATTGACTGAGTATTCTTATTCAGTGATATTGAGAGGCTTGGAAAGCAAGTGTCGGGGAGGTATGCAGAGTAGATGGCAGGGTCTGCTTTTAATAGAGCAAAGTTTAGAACAGGATTTGGGCTCCAAAAAGAGGATACAGAAACAATATACTGTTCCTCCTCCTTCACGGAACAATTTTTTCCCTTTACAGGGAAGTTGCTGTAGACAAGCATCATAAGTACCACAGTCAGGGCCCAGGCCATAACGTAGTCTAACCTGGACCTAGATGGATGGCAGGATAAGCAAGACAGGAGGAGTCTCTATTAACAAAAACTGGACAGATCTACAGTGACATGAGAGAATATACCCATGACCCCAGCAACCACACTAAGCTTTGAATGTCCTTGAAGCCTTCCTTGTCTTCTACCTTAAATATTCAATAGAACCACATTTTATTCCATATTCACGTGCTCTTATATAAAAAATAATGATTGAAATGAGAATTTTTTAAATCTATATTTTTGAGTAAAATCAACTTTCAGGGAAAATGATTCATGTTCTTCTCATGCAATTCCACACACGTCCTTGGGCAAACTGTTGCATACACCTGTATTTAGGCCTCTGAGAGTCAGGAACACAGTGAAGGCCCAGGAGATCTGGTACATAGCCTCCAGAAAACTTCATGGGGGAAATCAATGGTTGTGCCCGTGAAGCAGGGAAAGGCATTTGTTAGCTGCCACAAGAACAAAGTTTGAAGAGGAGGGCTTCAGTCATTGGAAGTTCTGGCAAGAGGAAAGCAGAACCTTAAAAATGTGAGGAATGAGGGTGCCAAGTTAATAACGGGGGTATCACGGCAAGGACAGCCACTAGAATCAGGGAACCAAACTGAAAGACTGTTCTACTGATAGCCTCCAGTGAATCTCACTTCTGGTATTCACAGCCTTGTACAGCCCCTCCCCTTGAATCTGAGCTGCCTGCAATCTGGCAGACGTGATGCTGGGCTAGATCCAGGACAAAGCCTTCAAAAGGTCTGCAGCTTCTGCTTTTGCACTCTGGGGGGATCTAGCCGAAATGTAAGAAACCTGACCACCCTGGACCACCTACTGTGAGGAAGTTCAGACTGGCCACATGGAGAGGAACCCAAGAATCCTGCCAAACAAGGTGCCCTTGGCTGGATGCCCCAGCTAAGTACCAATTTGCCAGCCATATGAGTGAGCCGTCTTGGAAGATAACACCACAGGGGGCACAATCACACTGTCCTTGCTGAGACATAGTCAAAATAAAGAATCGTAAGCAGGTATTCCAGTTCCACGTGTAGGCAGCTTGTAAGTTGCCACTCTGTCCTAACAGTAAGTAAAAAACTAAACAGACTGAAAAATCAACAACTCTTCTTGAATCCTTAGAAGAGGGAAGGGCATGAAGCAAAACACTGCCCCCCAAATGGGAGAGACCAAAAGGAGAACACAGAGAATCACAATTTACCAGAGCAGAGACCCCTAGGCAGGTACCACCTGGGTGCCTGGGTAGGAAAAGCTGAACTGTAATAGAGGAATTGCTGGAGGCTCCGTGCAGAGAACTCTGAAAGCCAAAGACGCCAAGGGGACCCAGTCTTGGAGGGGTCCCCACAATATCGTGAGATTTACCACCAAGAACTCAACCAGATTCCCATAGTCAATACAGGAGAAAAATCTCACGTTTCTGGCAGGAAGAGAGAAAAAGCAACCATTTGGAAGAGCCAGAGAGCTCTGTTCTTAACAAGGCCTGCCCTCAGGGGAAACTAGTTAACCAGAGTCTAGCCTGCTGTGGTATTATCAGACCCTAACTGATTTGGGGGCAGGAAAATGCACAAATCAGGTAGCTCTGGCCTTCCACCCAACCTAGCCATCTTGTTTCACCTAAGAGGGGAGAAAAAAAAAAACAAACCCTGAGGAGTGCTTGTGAAATTCACAGTCCAAAGACACAGACCCACTGAAAGACTAGACCTAATCACAGGGCTGTAGAACACTTCCCCTCCCCACACCTCACCACCACATTACTAAGGCCCATTTACAGCCGTTCTTTTTACTCAGTACAACATGCCCGATGACCAAGAAAAAAATTACAGGGCATACCAAAAGACAAAAAACACATTTTGAAGAAACAGAGCAAGCATCAGAACCAGACATAGCAGGGATGTTGGAATTATTAGACTAGGAATTTAAAACAACTATGATTAATAGGCTAAGGGCTCAAATGGATAAAGTAGACAGCATGCAAAAACAGATGGGCAATGTAAGCAAAGAGATGGAAATCCTAAGAAAGAACTAAAAGAAATGCTGGAGATCAAAAACACTGTAACAGAAATGAAGAATGCCTTTGATGGGCTTATGAGTTGACTGGACATGGCTAAGGAAATAATCTCTGAGTTAGAAAATATACCAATAGAATCCTTCAAAACTTAAAAGCAAGAGAACAAAGGCTGAAGAATCATAAGAGAACAAAGGCTGAAGAATCAAAAGCAAACAACTGATTGTTGCTTAAACCACTGAGTTTTGGGGTGAATACATACCAGGAACACACAGTGAAGCATCAGCCTTACAGAACTAGCGGGGAAATAGAGTCCAAGTGGGACCTTGAGAAGATGGCTTGACGCTTCCATGCTACTAACCTAAGGCTCCTAAATTTCTTCCTGGGGAGTTCAGGGTCAAGGAACTAAAAGCAGCTCAAGTGCTTTCACCCATTTCCAAATTATAATGAAAATATCCTAAATGTCCACAAATCTTACCCTGATAAATGTGGAAATCACCAAATGTACTTACATAAACTGATAAGTGATGCAAATCTACAACCTTGTCTATTCCTCTGGTGCTCAGAGCTTGCTAGTTCCCACCACATTCTCCACATCTCCATCAGCACTGGGGTGGTCTTGAGCTCTCTGTCTTGCCTATATGGTGCCCAACACAGTGATCACATGTGCAGGTACTTAATATCCCACAGAGGACAAAGGTAGCAGAGATCAGGATTTCTCGATGGTTTGGGTCAGTCAACACTAGTTGTAAAGTAACGCTGGAAAAGGAAGTACTACTTAAAAATTCCAAGTAGGTACACAGCTGGTAAAGCTACATGGGGCAAGACATGATGACTTTCTCTTACTATGCAATACCTGTTAGCAATCGCAAAAGAGATAACAGTTATCAAGGTCTTATTATGGAATGCAAAGCTTTGAAAGAAATCTGTAAGATCCGTCTATCCCTCTGTGTCTAGGCAGAGTCCAACCCACTCTTCACCCTTGCTATACAGACCACTTAGAGAAAAGCATGACATATTATCCAAGAGGTAGTATCCGTCCAACTGGACTTGCTGTAACTGCTAAAACCAACAGGATTCTCAGCCACAGGATGTCACTTCTATTTCCATAGAAATAGACAGGCTTTGGGCAAATTCAAAGTACATGCTTAAAAATAATTTTGCAGCTTCCTTTGAGCCGAGACACACCGTCAGCTGGTATACATTTTAGAGCCCCCGTCGACATGTGTCTAGAGAAGGAGGGGATTAATAATAGCTTACATTTCTATAGTGCTTTTCATCCCAAAGGATCCCAAACAAGGGAAACAAGCTGAGTCTTTTCTCCTTGTTTAAAGGGAAAAAACCTAGTGAATTGCAAAGCAATCCTAAACATGAGAACTAATTACAAAGAAATTCACTTTTTTAAAGTGTCAGGACATAATTATTATTTTTTTAAACTTAAATAGTATCTACATTCCTTCTGAGAGCTCACAAAGAAATGCCACCATCTCCATCTCAGAAGGCTATCATCTCTTTCCAACAAAGACAACAGTAGCAGTGCCGGGAGATTTAGAGACATTATGGGTGAAGAGATAAAAATAATAATTAACAATTGCACAGGAAGCTCCATCTGGAGCATCCGATAACACAGTAGGAGACGGATACAGATGGCAAAAGGTGGGTGGCACAGGGTAGAGCCTGTCCTGATCTCGTGGGCTTGGGACCTCAGACACACTCAGATTAGTACAGGCTTAGTTCTTTCCACTCCCTGTGATTCAGATGGAAGTAGCTAGGACAGAGCCAGCATGTTTTACCAGTGTCCAGGAAATCTGGGCTCTAGATCATGGTATTATTCTGTCTGGCACCATGACAAGGTTAATAATACATTTACCAGTGTTTGATAATCCTAGATTAATATAGCTTTTCATTCTCTAAAGTACAGAGTCTTTCTTATCTTTAACCCACGTAGTTTGCATATACTTCCACATAGTAATTCTAGGCACAATGCTGCCTATTCTGAGCTTTTTACCCTGATTGGCAGATAATTAGAACCATGAGATGTCAGCAGGTGTCGAGATAAAAAGACATCATAAACCCAGTTACAGCACAGACAATGGCTTTTTAATAACCTGTTTAAGTCACGCAGTTCCCAACTATCTCACACTTTTAGGATGAGTAGTTACTTGATCCTGGAGGACTGCTGAGCTAGGAGGACCTCTGCTGTTAAAAAAGAACTAACATCTTTAGAGGGACAGTGAAAGTTCACTTCCAAAGAGGCAAAACCGAAAAAAGCCATCACAAAAATACTCAGAAAGGAAACAGGATTTCTTTTTCATCAATTTGTTTCCTCTCTACAGAGATGCCAAACCAGCGTGAGGTGGACAGACACACCGCCACCCTCCCATCTGCTACTGTTAGTGAACATGACCGTATGATGAATAAGGCAGAAAATTAAATTGCTGAGAAGATAAAATTATCTCGTTTGGGAAAGAGAATATATTAATCGCATTGGGACTCTAAATAAAGCCATTCTTTCTCTTTAGTGTCATAATTTGAGATTTGAGTGTATACCACTTACTTCATATTCTTTATGATGACTATA
The DNA here is from genome assembly GCF_003676395.1 of Aethalodelphis obliquidens. Lineage (NCBI taxonomy): Eukaryota > Metazoa > Chordata > Mammalia > Artiodactyla > Delphinidae > Aethalodelphis > Aethalodelphis obliquidens. The sequence goes on along the minus strand of NW_020838003.1, from coordinate 491,158 downwards.
TTCTCAGCATGGGATAGATGTGTAAAAGGGAGAACTTTCTGCCACTGTGTCACTGGGAAGAAAAACGCTGCCATTATGACACACACCCTCCCTCAGAGAGGGTTTTGTGAACACAAAAGATATCTCCCCTTAATTTGATTTTTTCCAAAAAAGGTACTGATTCCACAAATCTTCAGAAAGGATCTATTATTTGCATAGCCTTGTGTTAGGTGCTGCAGGGATACAAAAGTCTAAGAGAGAGGTTTTGCCTTTGAGAAGCTGCAAAATAAGATATACATGCATTAAAAAAATAATACAGTAAAAGAGGTGCCTTAAGGTAGGCTATCATTTGGTGCTAAGAGCATATTAAAAATAGTAAGTACTATTCATATAACAAAATGAGAGAACTCTGAAAACTGAACAATCCAAGGGAGTCTTTGAAGAACAGGTCCTTGAAGATAGATAAAATTTGAGTTAGCCAGAAGAAAAGGGGATATTCCAAGTTGGAAGCTGGGGTAGGATTTACTCGAATAATGACACTAGGATAAGAATATAAAGATTTGATTTAGGGACTGGGAATTCAGGCTAGCTTAGGAGATGCGCTCCTTTAGGGCCAAATTTTGAGGCTCCTTAATGCTTAATTCAATGATACTCAAGTAGTTTGGATTGTGCAACCTATTAGCAAAGATTTTTAGCACACCCCCAATTATTTCTATATACATAATACATGTACAATGAATGGATATATCATGCACTTTAAAGAACATATTTTAAAGAATGAAATAAATAATAGTTCTTTTAAATTTTGTATTTATGGTACAAAAATTCTTTTGTCATAAGTGAAAAAAATCAATATTTTTAATGAGAGTAATATGATTTAATATACTTTGTTAATCTTTTTTTTTTTTTTTTTTTTTTGCGGTACGCGGGCCTCTCACCGCTGTGGCCTCTCCCGTTGTGGAGCACAGGCTCTGGATGCCAGCGGCCATGGCTCACAGGCCCAGCCGCTCTGCGGCATGTGGGATCTTCCTGGACCGGGGCACGAACCCGTGTCCCCTGCATCGGCAGGTGGACTCTCAACCACCGCGCCACCAGGGAAGCCCAACTTTGTTAATCTTTTAATAATGTTTGGTGACATAGTGATCCAAAAGTCTGGCTCTACATTTATTTTATTCTGATAGTTGGTTTTAGTGGCTGATACAGGTGGCAAAAGATATGTGAGTGGTTTGGGTTTTTTTTCACTTTTAAGTAAGGAAGGACTCTCAATAGAATTCACCATTAAGTTCAGCAACATTCTATGCTTTGTGTCAAATGCCTTTAAACACCATTAAAATATTTTTGTTTTCTGAAGTTAAAGACAAATTTACCATGAAGCTAATGAAGCTTCAGTGCAAGACCCCTCACCTGCTTGAGCATCTCCCCAGTAATGTATCCACATGGTCATATATTTCAGTAAAGACTGCAGAGGTGAGATAAAGGAATGACATTTTGAGCACAATTAAGACCAGTGTTTCTTCCCACTCTGACTGCCTCTATGACACTTCCTTTGTGTTACATGTGGCATAACGGGCTGCAAGTACTTTTTGGTTCTGAATAAGGGGAAATAGAGCTGGGAGCACATTTAGCTCAGATTTAGTGGGATATATTTATATGGTTCCTAGGCTCTTCCATACGTACTTAGGTTAACACTAGCCACCCCAATAGAAGATGCCTTCCAGGAACGTTCCTGCCCACTGTGTTTACTCGTGTGTGGTTATGACATGAAGATGAAATATGAGTGTGTTCTATGGTGTGCAGGGTCAAAAATATGTGAAAGTGGAAGAGAAACAAGGTTTGAAATTATGGAACCAGAAGCAAGTCTGTGGAAAATTCTTCCAGGCATCAGGTGTGTAAGATTTTAAGCAAAGGATCTGGTTTTCAGTGGAAATTATCTCTGTCATCATATTCAATTTTAAATAACTCATAGATTTTTTTAGTTTTGTTTTTTACTGTATTCACGTGAAACAGAATTTATCATAATTCCTGTGCTTGCAAGACACAAACCTATAGCAATCCTACAACCAGTGGGTATGTCTGTATGTGAAGTCACATATTTTGTGTATCCAGCTATCAGAGCACATCTTACCATGTCTCACATATCTTGTCCTGGTGCAATCTGGCAGTTCCAGATAAAGTGGCTACAAGATTGCCACCAACATAGCAAAACAAATAAAGAATGAGTTTTCCTATGACAGAATTCCTACCCATGTTTATCAGTAAGTCAGAATATATAGCATAAGAATAATTTGATTATACAGTTATATAGCTCACTACAACATAAGGGCAGTTTTTAAATGCACTTGAATTTGCTCTAATAAACTAGTACTGTTCGTTCAAAGAGCATTTAGTCTTGCATGATGAAATATGAAACTCCCCCAAATCTTACATCTCAAACATAAACATGATAGAGGGTTCCCCAAATTTGACTATAACTTGAAAAATCTGTGTAACATTATTAATAGCAATTATTATCAAAATAAAAAACAAATTTTGATCAGTCACGCTAAAGAAAGTATGAATTAACTTTCTATTTTGTCTTTAGAAAATATTGCAAAGTGATTGTCATATGAAGGGGTGCTCAAAGAAGATGCAGCTAAAAAAGTACAGAAAAAAAGGTGTTATAGAGGCATGTCAACAGTTCATTTATAAAAACATTATGTTATTTTTCTGGATCTTGTGTTGTTTTGGTATTTTCTGCTTTTTAAAATGAGTAACTATTGTGATTTCTTTTCTCATTCTAAATAAATGTTCATTTTCACACTTGATTTTACATTTTCAATTTTATCTTTTTTCTCTTAAAGAGGCTTCCAAAACTAACTCAGTTTCAAAGTCCACAAAACCTGAATATGCTCTTTTTACCTGCTCAGTTTATAAGTATCTTGCGAATTTAATGGCTTCATACTATCACTAACTAAAAATTCAAGCACTATGTACACTTAAAGTGAGATGTATTATTAAATGTAAGAATTCATATTTCAAGTTGTCAGTTCAGTAATTTTGAATCATTTTGACCAAATTTTTGTCAGACCTGATTAGTTGCATTATTTTTACTGCATAATGTGTCTTGCAAAGTGTTTACACTATGAAGAGAAGTAACAGCTTGGCCTTTTTTTGTTGCTCTCCTATACTTGCAGTTACTATTCTCTTTAATCTGTGATTTCTTTCTAAAATCTTTTTAAGCCACTGGCTCATTCATTAAAGCATACAATCAATAAATCATAGCTAGATGCATTTAAATAGAAAAACATCACAGTATGCTGGAAGCTATCCCGCAAAATGAGGGTATAACTGCCATCCTCGAAGCACTTTGAAACTTCAGCTATTACTTCAAGATATCTCAGGCACCATGAGTGACATGGTCATCTGTCATAGAGTGTGAAAGATAGTACCTGTATCAATCTGCATATGACATGTTAGCAAAGTTTAATTTCTTTTTTTTTTTACTTAAAAATATGTATAATTATTTACCTAGTATAGAAATAGGAATAAAAAGTTCTACCACATTCTCGTATTCCAGTGGATTGTCTTTCACAACCCCTGAGTATACCCACCTCACTCTGGAGATTACTGGTCTAGTGAATGGGTGTAAAGTATTTTGAAAAAAAGAAACCATAGAAGATTTTTGAGCAACGGAGAGACATTAGAGCAGTATTTGGGGGAACTATTTTAATGAGGCTGTCCAAGATGGATTGAACACTTGAATTTGGAGGTAGAAAGATGAGTTAGGAGGCCAGAGCAAAAATCTAAAAATGAGGTGATATGAATGAAAATTAGTAGTGTGGAAATGAGAATAACAAACAAGACACAAGACAAACTGACCTGATAAATGAAGAATAAACAGAATTTACAATGCACTCACTCACCAGACAGGTTTTGAAGGTGTGGGTGGGTTTAGGACATTTGATTACCTGGTATATTTCCTGTGATTACATCCAGTAGCAAATTACCAGACTATGTCCTCTGGGAAAGCAGAGTGTTAAAGTGCCACAACCACGCAAAATAAACATACTAGAGAAATTAAAACAGTACACATAAACATATGGGATTCAGCTGTCTAATTAAAATCCTAGTGAGCCAACAATGGCCTAAAACTGTAAGAATTCAGTGACTGCCAGAAGAAAGCAGCAAATCAGACACTCAACGTGGAAACAGATTTGTCTCAATTGACACTTCCTATCAAAAATTAGCAAATTTTAAAACACCAGTTAAAACCAGCTCAGCCAGAAATATCCAAAGGCTATATCAAATTTTAGATCTTTAGAGTGATTTGATTCAGAAGATCCTCAAACAGTGAACTAGACCTTTTTCCTTATTGATAGACTGGAGCATAGAATAAGACAGGACAGAATGAGCAAAAATACCAACTCACACTAGTTCAAAACGTCTATATTATTACATCTTTTTTTTTTTTGCATTTAGTTATTTTATTTTTGTTAAATTTTTTTCAAATGAGTAAATACTCAGGGTTAAATATTAAATGAAAGTATAGCTGATTCACTTTGTTATACAGCAGAAACTAACACACCACTGTAAAGCAATTATACTCCAATAAAGATGTAAAAAAAGAAAACTTCTAATAAAAGCTTTGTCCTGCCCTACAACCACTTAGCCTCCCAATCCTTCTTCCTATTATCATATTTAAATAATTCAGTAATTATATAAAAATCTTTAGAAAACTTGCTATTTTTTCATTTAACATTTTTAGTCATGACATTTTTGCTTTATGCTATGAGAAATGAAGATTTATCTGTTTGTTCCACTGCCAACCTAGTTTTCTGCAATTCACCCAACAGCACTATATCTGGTGGTGTGTTGGAATCTTCTTGTACCAGATTGCAAGAGCCCATTGTTTTAGGAATATTGCAAGCCAACTGTTAAACCATTATTAAAAATTAAATTACACAGGGCTTCCCGGGTGGCACAGTGGTTAGAAATCTGCCTGCCAATGCGGGGAACACAGGATCGAGCCCTGGTCCGGGAAGGTCACACACGCCGCGTAGCAACTGGGCCCTCATGCCACAACTATTGAGCTCACAGGCCATAACTACTGAAGCCCGCACTCCTAGAGCCTGTGCTCGGCAACAAGAGAAGCCACCGCAGTGAGAAGCCCACACACCGCAAGAAGAGTAGCCCCCTCTCGCCGCAACTAGAGAAGGCCCGTGTGCAGCAACGAGGCCCCAGTGCAGCCAAAAATAAATAAATAAATTTATTAAAAGAAATTAAATTACACAAACTTATAGTTAAATTAATTACATTAACAACAAAGGCAATGAATACTCAAAACTTACACTTCCTAATTATGTTACTACCTTTTACTATTATCTATGTTACTGAGGTTATTTACATTTATTGTATCTGTATGGTAGAAATACTATATAATGGCATGCTACTACACATATCTTCCCAACTCTGTGTTTAGTGAGGTCACAGTAGTTGCTTGACATTGATCATAGTGGAAGTATTTTACCACATAAATCAGCAAATGCCACAACTCCAGGTTTGATTTATTGACTTGATGATTGTCTATACTTGTTTAGAGACAAGAAAATAATGGAGAAAATTTTTAATAATTTAGATAAAATGGGGACTTCCCTGGAGGTCCAGTGGTTAAGACTTCGCCTTCCGATGCAGGGGGTGTGGGTTCGATCTCTGGTTGGGGAGCTAAGATCCCATAGGCCTTGTGGCCAAAAACCCAAAACTTAAAACAGAAGCAATATTGTAACAAATTCAATAAAGACCTTAAAAAACAAAGGTCCACATCAAAAAATAAATAAATAACATAATAATTTAGATAAAATGTAAACGTGTGTTACATTTGTATCCATTGCATCATGAATAGATAAAAAAATGAGGGAATGTTTTTCCATTATTCAAAAAATATTATACATTTCAGCAAAGCGGTTGCTCATGTCACTGGTAAATGAGTGAAGTTCTGACGTCTTTATTGTTTCACTTCTTCTTTTTTTTTTTTTTTTTTGCGGTACACGGGCCTCTCACTGTTGTGGCCTCTCCCGTAGCAGAGCACAGGCTCTGGACGCGCAGGCCCAGCGGCCATGGCTCATGGGCCCAGCCGCTCCGCAGCATGTGGGATCTTCCCGGACCGGGGCACGAACCCGTGTCCCCTGCATCGGCAGGCGGACTCTCAACCACTGCGCCACCAGGGAAGCCCTTCTTTCTTATTTTTTAAGGGAAAAGAAAATTCAACTAACATTCATATCGAAAGAATGTTCCTTTTTCAATTGCAACCATAGGTCCACAATGGTTCAAGAATTCAGCAAAAATCAACAAAACATGTGAGAATCAATTGCTTTATGGAATTTACAAAATACAGTTTTATATATTTTATTATTAAGTGTATATTGTGGGCTATGTATCCTTTATATAAGTAAAATTTATAATAAATGTATGTATATAAATATGTCCATTTTTGAGAGCTATTTGTTAAACATTCACTAGCATATTATTGGTTACATAACGATTTTTATTAAGTTAATAAACAATATTTGCATAATGTCATAATATAAATATTCACTGAAGAGCTAAATATGTTTTCTTTCTAGGATAAATGTTTTTCCTGAAGTTTCTGTCTTTCTTTTTTCCTTGCAGAATTTTTATTATAGTAATTCTCCACTTTTATTTCTGAAAGCTCTATCATATTAGGAATACTATGGAGTCTTTTACAGGTATGAGGAGAAATAACTCCCTGCTAGAGCCCTCTGGCATTTCACTGCAATTTAATTATTTTCTAGGCCTATGGGACAGGAGTTATCCTGGGACATTATTGACTCTTTTCCCCTAGTATATTGCAATGTAACATTTAACAATGTAACAATGTTCCTTGACATGGATCTTTTGCATGTATTTTATAAGGCATTCAATGTGCCCTTTAGATCCAGAAACCTGCTTACTTCAGCTCTCATATTACATATTTGATAAATTCCTCTCTCATATTACATATTTGATAAATTTCCTCTGTTATCTCTTCCTAGACCACCGATTACTTTATTGCTCCTTTAAGTCTCTTCCCCCTTATTTTCCATATCTTTGACTTTTTGTTATACCATCTGAGAGATTCTTTTGTTGATATTTTTTCAGCCATTATATTTTTGCTTTTCAAAATGCTTTTATTGTTCTCTTTTATCTTTTTATTTTACCCTTTTCTTGTTTTATGAAAGTAGTATCTTTCTTATCTCTATAAGGTATTCATTTTTTTTCTCTTTTGAGGTTCTCTGCACTACTGCTGTTTTCTCTGGCTTTATGTTATTTATTTGTTTACCTCTGTCTCTTCTGTCACACAGTAAAGTTTCTAAAATTCTTTGCTGTTCCATGGTTGCCGTTCATACTGACATGAGGCACAAACACATCAAAAAATGGTTGGGAGGGGCTTCCCTGGTGGCGCAGTGGTTGAGAGTCCGCCTGCCGATGCAGGGGACACGGGTTCGTGCCCCAGTCCGGGAGGATCCCACATGCCGCAGAGCGTCTGGGCCCGTGAGCCATGGCCGCTGGGCCTGTGCGTCCGGAGCCTGTGCTCCGCAGCGGGAGAGGCCACAACAGTGAGAGGCCCGCGTGTATGTCCAAGGAGATGTCTAAGGGAATCATCTGGGGGAAATTTCAAGGCCAGCATGTGGAAGTCTATGACAGTTGAATTTCTTCAGAAATTAAACTTCCTATGGGGCAAAGTGCAACTGCTGTCAGTGTTACGCTATCAATCTCTTTTAGGCCCTACATCTCACTTCCACCGTCCTCTTTATCTGTCATCTCTAAATCTAAAGGCTCTGTGAAGTTCTGTGGAGGCGAATCAAATTTCTATGATTCTATGTCCTCTTTTGAAAACACTCAGTGGTAAAATTCCACCTCTTAGCTATACTGGTTATTTCTATTCCATCTACATTTATTTATTTGTTTGTTTGTTTATGGCTGCGTTGGGTCTTCATTGCTGCGCACGGTCTTTCTCTAGTTGCAGCGAGCAGGGGCTGCTCTTCGTTGAGATGCACAGGCTTCTCATTGCAGTGGCTTCTCTTGTGCGCAGCACCAGCTCTAGGAGCGCAGGCTTCAGTAGTTGCAGCACGTGGGCTCAGTAGTTGTGGCTTTCAGGCTCTAGAGCACAGGCTCAGTAGTTGTGGCACACGGGCTTAGTTGCTCCGCGGCATGTGGGATCTTCCCGGACCAGGGCTCCAACCCGTGTCCCCTGCATTGGCAGGCAGATTCTTAACCACTGCTTCACCAGGGAAGTCTCTCCATCTACTTTCTGATTCCAGAATTACATTGAAATCTTCCTGGTTTCCAATAGTGGCAGAAAATGTTTTCAGGCCACCCTCCCACTGAAAATGACTAAAATTGCCAGTTCAAATATTTGTTCAATCTTCTTTAGAGAAGCAAAGAAATCACAAGTTATTTTGCAATTTTCAGGCCAAAATTGAAAGGAATGCAGAGACTAGAGAGATAAGCCAGCACAGAAGCAGAATTGTCCCGATGGCATTGACAACCAAAGGGGATAAAATCAAGGTCCAGGGCCCACACACTGTGGAGATTCTAGTAAAAGAAGCTCTTCTCTGTAAACTAGGGCTCAAAGGACTACAACTTCAGAAAATAGTAAAGCGTTATCAGCTGGGTGGGTCAAGGAACCCTGAGCCAGTATTTGCTGCTGCCTGACAGAAACAATGCAAAACTTCTCTGGAGGTGGCAAACAGGATAAGTAAAAAGAAATTCAAATCGACACACGTCATAGTGAAAGAGCAGAACCTCAAAGATAATAATAAACTTAAAAATCATAAGAATCCAGGGATAAGAAGGAGATTAAAATGAGCAATAGGCTGACAGTTAACTTCTCAACAGCAACATTGGAAGCCAGAAGATAGTGGAGTAATATCTTTAATGTGCTAAAGGCAAATATTTGCCAACTGGAATTCTACAACTAGTAATCGTTCAAGAATAAAGGCATAATAAGGATATTTTCAGAACAGCAAAATCAGAGACACTTCGCCACAGATAGATCTTCAACAAAGGAAATTCTAAAGGGTGCATTTGGGCACAAGGAAAATACTCTTAGAATGCTAAAGACAAAAGAAATGAAGAGCAAAGTAAAGTGGTAAGTATGTAGATAAATCTAAATAAACATTATCTATATAGTATAATAATAGTAATATCCTTGTGTTAATCAATTCATGACAACAGTACCATGTAAGACAGAAGCAAGGTATGTGAGGTGAAGGTGTGTCCTAAGGACCTTGTATTGTCCAAGAAAAGGATAAAGGTTTTGGTTAACTTTAGACTATGATGAATTAAATATTCATATTGTAATTTCTAGGAAAACCACAAAAGGAATAGAAATAGAGCATAGGATTTCCAGATGCAATTAAGGTAGAAATCAATAACAAAAGATAACTAGAAAATATGTTTAAAAGTTAAGAAATAAACCTCCGAATTTTGCACTGGTCAAAGAAGAAGTCATACTGAAAACGAAATTATTTTAAACTACAATATAGTGCTACATCAGACCCCTTTCATCTTGGAAGGGCTAGCCGTTCACCCACAGAAGGGTAGATCGCTAAGTCAGACTAATTTTGTGGGCATTCTCCCGCTAGAGGATGGCCTCTATCCCATTCTCTTTGACATTGCAGGTATAAAGAGTTTTTATTGTTTACTTTCATTTTAGAGAAGTCTCTAGAGGAAAAGGAGATGAACACGTTTCAATCAGCCACTTGTAGCCTAAATTCCATTATGTCATTTAAGCAGCTATAAGAAATAACACAATATGATGTACTATTTCTTCCATTTTTCCTCTCTTTAAGCTTTCAAAATTTTGCCATTTAAACAAACAAACAGTCCCTATCTACATTTTTATTTTCAAGTACAGGACAGATTCATTCACCAGCTATCTATATTTCTGAGAATTTTCACTATTTTGAAAGACTTTCTAAGGATAAAATTCCACTTATTTTCATTAAAGGAATATATTTATACTTAAAACATTTTTATAAGCACCCTTAATGCACTTTCAAAAAATTCTTCTTCACATTAACTCAGGTAATAAAACCAGCTTCCTTGCAATGAAAACCAGCTGGTGTCCGCCTCCTGATTTTTTTTTTTCTCTTTTATCCAGTTGAAGTGAAGGAATATTTATGGTGGGTTAGAGAAAAGATGCACAGAAAATGGTCACAAAATCCTATGTACATACAGAATGGGGGTATGTCTTGACCCATTCTGTGTTAAAGGTAGGAAATTTTGAGCCAAGTATATTATCTGAAACAGAAAATCAGCTTAATGATAATAACAAAAGCAGACAAAAACAATCTCCAACTGGATGTAGTCTCAAACATGTTGACAAACCATAGAAACTAAAGACTACATTTTGCTTTCCTGGATATGTATGAGTTAATCTGCATACCAAATAAAGGCCTACTTTGGTCTATTAACAGAGTGTGGGTTAAATACTTTTCAAATGGAAAATTATTATCCACATGAGAAAATAATATTTCATTCATATCTTTAAAAGTATTTCAGAGAAAAATTTAATTTCCAGAAGCAGACAACCTGCTAAATAATAATTTATAGGAGTTTGCTCACCTTACATAACAGCACTCTATTCTCAGCAAGTACACAGTTCACTGAATTTTCATTCGTTTGAAAAAAAATCTGTATTAATAAAACAATTTGTGGTAATAAAATACAACTGTTAAGAGAAAGCAGGCCATACTCCAAACCTCCCCACTTTGAAAAAACATAGAAGATTAGAATCAGACTAATTGCATATAGTGAAGAAACATGAGGTCAAATTCTGCATCAACATATTTCAAGCTAGCAGTATGTCTTGCTGTTCTTATCGCTACCTCTATCCTAGACACTAATTTCAGTCTTTTTATATTTTGGTTCTTTTTTTTTTTAAATTAAACACATGGATTCAGTCTACTAATAAAGTATGCCTATTAACTACTTTGTTTTTAGAAAGATATTCTCCATAAAAAGAAAAGGAAAAAACTTTTAAAAGACCTCTAAAAGTTAACAGGACATATATTTTTAATTATACACTAAAATGTTTAACAGGTTTAATTTTTCAGGAGTGGTACCATGTCTCTTTAGATGCCAATCCAACAATTTGTCTTTGTACAAAGGGTGCCTGCCTATCCATCACTAGCCTAGTGAATCTCACTCCATCAATTAGGAGACATTGTTACTTTATTGCAGTCATCTGTAGAATCTAGTGGTTCTCCATTAATGTACTAGGTCCCTGAAATTAAAGATGGAAAGGGAACAGAGTCCAGTTGAAAGTGTAAAGGGAGGACTTCCCTGGTGGCACAGGGGTTAAGAATCTGTCTGCCAATGCAGGGGACATGGGTTCGAGCCCTGGACTGGGAAGCTCCCACATGCTGCAGAGCAAGTAACAAGCGCGTGCACCACAACTACTAAGCCTGCGCTCTAGAGCCTGCGTGCCACAACTACTGAAGCCCGAGAGCCTAGAGCCCGTGCTCCGCAACAAGAGAAGCCACCACAATGAAAAGTGTGCACACTGCAACGAAGAGCAGCCCCCACTCACTGCAACTAGAGAAAGGCGGCTCGCAGCAACAAAGACCCAATGCAGCCAAAACTAAATAAATTTATTAAAAAAGAAAGAAAGAAAGTGTAAAGGGAAGCTGGGCACAATCTAATTTAATTATCAAGGTTGGAATTATTCCAGGACTCCATCTGCCGTAAGGAAAGTACCCTGGGATCTGTAATGACCACAACATGGTCAGGATTCCAGTTTTACAGCTCATCCAATTAATTGCAAGCACATCTTCTGCTATACCATTAGGTGACAGGACTGGGGAATCCACTCTGCTAATTAAGAACTTCGGGCCTTGTGTTAGTTTCCCAGAGGACTTTTCAGGGTCTCTGGGTATGCGTACATGGCCACATAAAGGTACACTTAATAAGAGATACTTCTATCATAGATCGTGAACAGGAGAGACTTCAGACAGTTCTTCTCCACCCTATTAGGATTGGATAATCTCTATAGCACAAGTCAGACTAGAAAATGCTGGACTCTTGGGCAGTTCCCAAGAGCCAACCCCTACTCCATCTCTTTTTTATGGTCAAGGGTAGAATGTACAAATTGCCTTGCATAGTCCTACATGCCCTCTGGAGGAATTCACCCTCACTCTTTGCAGCAGGTCTCATTTCAAGACCTTAATATACTCTTAAGGAGAGTAAAAATCCTCCTTTTCTCATATTCTTACATTAAAATGTAACTCTATCTTCCTCAATTTTCCTGTCTTTGAAGGAAGCATAATGTTACCTGCCATCTCAAAAAAGTGAAGTCTGAAGAATATTTTTCCCAAAGTGAAAAATAGGAAAACCTCTTCAAATAGCCTAGCTCAGTGGTTCCAGACATCATTCCATTGACCAATGGCATCTGAATCACTTTTGAAATTTGCTAAAAATAGAGATTCCCAGGTCCCAATACAGAGCTACTGAATCAGAATGACCAAGGATGGAAGCCAAGTATTTGAGTTTTCAACAAGCTGGTGAGATCAATCTGCTTGTTTGAAAACCACTGGGCTCTGACTTCCTTTGGAGGGAAAATAACAAAAGCCCATTCTGTGATTTTGAAAAGAAAACCTTCTTCATCCATCACACACAGTACACACAATATCTTTCTCCCTTTTCTGTGCTTATTTTCTTTCTTACGTGCCCCTTGCATTGCTTCTATTTTAGATCCCATCATCTCAGTTATCAAGCTTAATTTCTTTCTTCCCAGGAAGCACTGTATAAAATTACTTTGGGATCTTATTAAAGTTGATGCTAATTAACCCAACCATATTTATTTTCACACTCAGATAATATGAGTAATCCATGAGAGACACTGAACTTTAGACACGAGGGAAGTTAAAATGCCTATGACGCAAATAGAGGCATTAGAAAAAGATTATTGGACAATTTAAAACTAACTGAATGCTACTTTTTCCTGTTACTGTAGCTGATGTTCCAACATAATCGTTTGGTTTTAATTCGTGGGAAAAGAGATGTTTGAAGACATTGCTGAAAACTGGTACCATGGCAGCCAGAGTGGAACAAAGACGGCAAAAACTTTCTAACGCAATCGAGATTTTATTCATCTGTAAAATGAGATGGTTTGTAGTGCAGGATCTCTTAACTCCCTTCTCACTCTAAACTGCCAGCAGTCCATGAATGTTCATAATCATTGAACAAAATCCTCAGCAACTTAGCAAGAACATGAACATGTAAAATTATCAACGTCACCTGTTACTCTTAGACCTGGAAGAAAGAGGTGGCTTTAATAAAGGAATCCAAGAAATATTTCTAGGACAAATAGGGTGGCCTATTGCCCAGGTTTGCTCAGTACTGAGGGATTAACCAGGACACAGGATTTTAGTGCTAAAACCCGGACATTTGCAGCCAACCATGATGGTTGGTCAGCCTAAAACCAAAGGTTGAGTTCATGAGCTATAAATGAAAAATTTTACCTTGTATATGTAATTAAGCTTTTGACACACTGAGAGGTGAAGCTGGAGCTCCCCAGATTTTAGACAGGTGTCTGGGATATGATAAGCTACTTCGAATCTTCTGAGGTATCCCAACCATAATTAAAATAAAAATAGCATTTGAGCATAAAAGGACCTAAGGTATGATCTGAATAAAAAGCAACAGAGCACTTGAGAAGGAATGTAAACAATACCTTTATCAGAGAGGGATCTGGGGATTGTATTGTACATAGCAATGATTTATACATGGCACTTTAAACTGAAGAGGCCATCAGGAAGTGATTTATTTAAAAAGAATCTAGTGCCTCCCAAACGGTTACAAAAACCTACAAATAAAACGGCAACTGACTTCTCACAGGGGTAAACGCGGATATGCTTAGCAACTGAACCTATTTACCTGACTCCCCAGTGTGTATTTTTGACCCTCAGATATGCCTACTCCATGAATTTAGGCAAGAACAAGGATCCATCCAGAGAACTTATAAAGAGATGGATTCATATCATTAAGGAATTATTTCATTTTGTGTTAGAGTTGATACAATAGACACTATGAGGTTAAAAATGTATGTCTGGGGAGAAAGGATCCTGGGAAGATGGTAGAATAGGAAGTGCCAGGAATCTGTCTTCCCACAGAAAACAATCACACTAGCAGGATCTGTCTGATGTAACTATTTTGGGAACTCTGGAGTCTATTGAAGGCTTGCAACTTTCAGGGGAAGACTTGGACAGTAAATTGCAGTTGATTTCAGTCAGTTTCAGCTCTTACCACAGGAAATGAAAGACAAAAGAACTATAAGGTATAGAGAAAACAAATAACAGACTGACAGAAGTTCTTCCTTATTAGTAATTACTTTAAATGTAAATGGATTAAATTCTCCCATCAAAAGACAGAGATTGGCAGTAAGGAAAAAAATACCATGATCCAACTATATGCTGTCTACAAAAGACTCACTTTATATTCAAAGACACTAACAGATGGAAAGTGAAAGGATGGGAAAAGATATTCCATGTAAATAGTAACCAAAAGAGAGCAGGATATTGCTATATTAATATCAGACAAAATAGAGTTTAAATCAAAATAGGTTTCTAATGGGTACAGAGTTTCAGTTTTGTAAGATGAAGAGAGTTCTGGAAATGGATGGTGGTGATGGTTGCACAACAATATGAAGGTACTTAATATCACTGACCTGTACACTTAAAAATGCTTAAGATGGTAAATTTTATGCTATGTGTATTTTACCAGAATAAAAAAACAATTTTAAGAAAAAAAATTGTTTGTATTTATACAATCTCCTAATTCAGAAAAGGACTCAGCTTTTTAGGAGGTGGTAATCATGTTTGCAGAGACAATAAGATAACCTCCATTATGGTTTATTAAAACATGGTAAAGAAAAGATGTAATAGTAATAGCTTGTCCATATAACCAATGAACTAGCTTTTTTCAACCCATCTTTTGACTGACTTCTCGGCTACATTTAACACAGCTTATCACTTCCTCTTTTTATATGAACAAAATATCAAACTTCTAAATATAAAAGTTTCTAAATCTAACTGTGTAATAGTGTCCTGACAAGCCCTATTGGAGCCTGAGGCAAAAGGAGAATTCAGTAATTCTGACCTTGCCTTTATTTAAAAGTTTGATGTTTTAATCATCATGGACTTTTTGCATTAACTAGGTTTTTTTTCAAACACTGCATTAAAATATTATTTATCATAATTACTGGGGTTTTGGGCACCCCCCCCCTTAAATTTTGTGTCCTGAGGTGAGTCCCAGCCCTGAAAGGACTCTTCCTGTCACTTCTGTGATATCACAGTTTGCTAGTTTTCCCCTCTCTTTCTGGCCTCTCCTTCTCAATCTTTTTTGCAGTTCTTCCTCTGTCCGTCATCTAAATGCCAATGTTCTTCAGGATTCTCATTAAGTCTTCTCTCCTTTCTCTATACATATAGTCTGGATTATCTCAGTTACTTCCACGTTCTACTGATTCTCAAACTGTTTCCCCTTTGCTTTACCCTCAGCCATACTAGCAGCCACACTATATGGATAATTTAACCCTAATCTAAGCCCAATCCTCTGCGTTTTGGGTCAATTTCTGTTCCTGTGATGCATTTATGGAGACGTACTTCCCACTCCCAATGATGTACTTCCTCTTGCCATTAAATCTTTGTGCTCACCAAAAACCCTCTCCCCACCTCCCTCATGCCCGCTTCATACCCTAGGGTACAGGAAGGGAGAGAAAGAAACAGAAACCCTACAGCCCTCCATTTTATCCTTTCCTCCACTTCAACCTCCAATTGCTCAGCTCTGCCAAAATATCTCTCAACTTCACAACTTCATACACACTGTCTTCTCTATTCTGGCATATTTCCTTACTTGCTAGCAAACTCTTACTTATCCTTCAGGTTTCAGCCCACATATCCCTTCCAGAGAGACCTTCTCTGCCCTCTAGATTAGATTAGGTTTAGGTTCCCCTGCTATGTGTGCCTATAGGGCTCTGTACCTTCTCTTTCATATTTCTTATGTTTTATTGTAACTACTTGTCCCATTTCCTGTCTCCCCCACTAGACCGTAAACTCCATGAAGGCGGAAGCCATGTCCATCTTGTTCATTATTATACATCCAGCTTTAACACACTGCTCGGGATTTATCAGCCACTCGGTAAGTAATTATATAAGGAAAAGAGGGTAGTCAGAGAAAATCAAACACCATCTAAGCAGAACCAGTGCAATCAATGAGCAGTAGAGCAAATGAGCAAAAGGCAGCAGATGCAAAGATCACAAAATCCAGCCACTATTAGGAAGCAGCTAAGAAGGAGCTCCCAGTTTTTTCTAATCCTGTACACATCTTTTCTGCTAAATAGCCTGGACTCCTTGCCCTAGTACTATCTGTATAATAGGCACAGCACAATCCATTTGTTGGCTTGGCTGACCTGGGGCCTCTGAAATCTTGGCAGACATCTGCAGGGCCATCTGGCCTTTAGCATCCCTCCTGAAACTCATTTCTGCTCTTCTATGATCAAATGCTCTGCCCATTGATCTCTTCCAGGATGTAGGGTTTTACTTGCTGTTTGCTGGCTATTGCATCTCACCAAAGAGTAGTACAGAATGGCTTCACACAGCAGTAAGGAAGAGATTCAAGCTGGCCAGGTCGCAAAAGCTCACTGTGAAGCTTAGAATCCCTTCTTAACAAAGTTAGGTTTATAATGTTCTTCCAAAAAGATTATGCTGCTCAAACAGGAAGCTCATATTATACAGTGTGTGACTAACACATATGGTTTTACTGGTCAACAATTTGAAACAAGTTCAATTCCATAGACTAAAGAAAAACAAACCCTCAATTGCTTAACTTTTAGCCTGTTCATTGAAAACTGATGGGGTATATATAAAACAAAAGGCAATAGAGTCAAGCTAAGAAATGTAGAACTTGGCTCTGGGGGACTTCACTGAAGACTGCAGATGAAAGAGACTTTTCTCATCCCAGGAGAATGAAGACTGTCACATGAGCTGGACATAAGCACAAAACATCCAGCTTCCTGTAATCCTCAAAAAAGTGCAAAGTAAATAAATAAATAACAAAAAACACAGAAGAGAGAACTTCATTAACTTCACTGTGTGTGGTTAATACTCCCTATTAGCATGTGAGGATTTGTCAGAAGACACTCAGAGCTTCCCCGACGATATATAAGGGCTAAGACTCACACAGCTAATAAACCTCTCTAACTAGTTAGCATCATCTATAAAAATACTGCAGCCTTAAATATTATAAAATGGTAGAGCTGAATGTGAATCTCATTGAAAGCATTTTTTCTACATCATAATAAGCACGAGCCCTATTTATAATGTGATGCCAAAAACAGACAGACACTGCTTAATGTTTGGGAAAAGATCTTATATGTGCCACTCCACTGCAGAGGCTCTGCACAGTAAATATGAGTATATTTCCGATCCATTTTTCCTGGGGTCTTTTCCCTCTGAACATCAATATGTAAGCCACAGGAGCTTCGAAGCAGGCAGGAGGAGACATCCTGATAACACAAGACTTGATACTCTGACTGCTTCCCAAACTGCAAAGGATAAAACTCCCTTGCAGCAGAGTCCTGCATTTTATTACTATGTGCCCCACTCCTGGCTTTCCTTGCAATGCCATATCCTCATATTTTCCTCCCAATTAGAAATTCATAAGGGAAATCTGTGTACCAAAAGGTATAACCTGGGATACATGTTAGATCTTTTCCCCCGCAGAGGACAGAGTTACCAGCCCCTTGAGATTTTTTTTTTTCAAGTCTAGCTGACATTTTGGTGCCAACAACAATTGCTGGTTAAATCAGCTAATCAGCCAAGATGAGGTCTTTTGTTCTCCTGCTTTTGTGATTCTTTGGTTTTTTTAATTTTTATTTTTATTTTTGAACATTTAAAGTTGCCAACAGGACTTCCTTAGCGGCACAGTGGTTAAGAATCCGCCTACCAATGCAGGGCACACAGGTTCGATCCCTGGTCCGGGAAGATCTCACGTGCCGCGGAGCAACTAAGCCCATGTGCCGCAACTGCCGAGCCCACATGCCCCAACTACTGAAGCCTGCGTGCCCTAGGGCCTGCATGCCGCAACTACTGAGCCTGCGTGCTGCAACTACTGAAGCCTGCATGCCTAGAGCCCGTGCTCCGCAACAAAAGAAGCCACCGCAATGAGAAGCCCGCGCACAGCAACGAAGAGTAGCCCCCGCTCGCCGCAACTAGAGAAAGCCCACGCACAGCAGAAGACCCAACACAGCCAAAAAATAAAAATAAAGTTGCCAACAATTCCAAATGGTGCCTCATTATTTCTTTCCAATTTGTTTCCATGTGAAGATAAAAACTATTGTATCCAGACCAAATTATAATAGGATGCATAAATGACCCACCATAAGTCCTACAGATAGATATCCTCCTACAATGGTTTGAAAAGGAATTTTTTTACATCAAGTCACAAAAGGTAAAAATGCAACTCCATACTCCTTTATTACCTGTATTCATCATCAACAACAACAGCAAAGATTTATTGAGTACCCCCCAGTATCACAAGAGGAACTCTCGGAGTTTAAATTAGTAAAGCTAGACCTATGCAGTTTATCAATTCAGAACAAGGTCAGACATTTGCTTACAGAAACAAAAAGGTTTTCCTCTTCCTAGCCATTTATGATTTAAATCTTTTTTTTTTTTAAGTAAAGACAGGAAAGAGGTTAAAATGCAAAGCTGGTTTTTTCCCATACATAACTTTCTGACTTACAATAGGTCAAGCATCGGTGCTCAGGTTTACAGCCAGGAGAGGTTATGAAACAGGTATGGGTATCTGTAAAAAGAAAAATAACACTTATTTGATGAATCTTAAATGATATAAATTTTTCATTGAGAGTATGATACCTCGTGATACCCAGATCCATATAAGAATCTGTTCATTTCTTCTCTTCTTGCCCCCCTTTCAGGTTCTATTTTTAGCATTCTATTTTTAGATTTCTGCACTCATTGCTGAGGTAATATGATGTGCAAATTTCCATTAACTGGCAAAATACTGAAAAATCAAAAGATTTCTTCCTAGAAAATATATAGGAAATTTGCCTCAGCAAATCTCTGCAAGAACTTCTATAAGGCTATCTACTCCTAATCTCTTACTGAGATTTGAAACACATAAATACAAATATTTCTTTCTAAATGTTTGTCAAAGTGAAAAAGTCCCTATAAGAAAACGTGGGAATATAGAATCCTATTGAAATATAGAAAAATAGAGATCTATTGGAATTCATCAACCATAAGGATTTGGATTCTCTTAAAAACAAAAAACAACAACTCATACTTAAAATAAGTTTTAGTGTAGAATTTGTGGCCAGATTTACCTTACTTAACCAGCAGACTGCTGGTTCTTGTTTATATATTTACGTGATCTTGTATCTTGTTCCTTAATGAAAAATCATCTTTATATGGTCTTACTGAGTAGTTCTACATATAGTCCACATATGGTTCTCAAAGATTTAATAGTTATTGTATAAACGCAATAAATTTTTTTCATGTTATCTTAGTTGTTATTACAAACACTATCATATTTGGGAGAGGAAAGTCTGCAAAATGTATGCAGTTTTGGAAAATGGGTGCAAAACTAGTGTTAGAAGCCAGGTCCTGACAGAGACATGCAGTATTTCCCAAAGCCCATAACTGTTTATTTTCTGTCCCTGTGAAAGAAATGAAAATTTCAGAATGCCCATAGAATAAAGAGAATACGAATTCGGACTGTGAAAGGACCATGACCCATTGCTGATTACTTGAGAGTTTGGGACTTAACCAACACACCCACCCGCAGCTCATCCTCAGGATTAGCACATCACCGTTTAAAATACTTCCACGATGAATAGTCTTCTGTGTGAATTTACCTTGTGTTCAAGTATTTGCCATTACTTTCTTCTGTGTCTCTGATTATAATCATCACAGTCACTGTTTTGTCTTACTAGAGCTAGCTGAAATAACCAATCTCTGAGTAACCCCTACTAATTATTTGAGACTTGGGAAGAAAGAGCCATTCTGAAGAGGTTCCCATTCTACCTTTAGCCTTCGCATTTTTCCCAGAAAAGAATAAACTGTGTCTCTTTCAATAGCATCTGTGTGTGTTTGGCCAAATAATGCCTCAAGGAGCAGTGATACAGCATAGGAGTTATGAGAATGAAGCCAGAGTCACTGAAATCCCTCAAGCCACAAAGTATTCTCCTTGAACTTGATGGCCTGTCACTATCTTTATCTGCATATATACATGTTTATTTTCCAATAAAAATTTTCATTTAGAGGTAGGTTTAAATAAAGAGTTGAATAGGTTCATGGAAGCCTCAGATAAGTTAAAACATACATACGACAAAACCCCTTTAAATTATATTTAATGTAGTGGACTTACTGAAGTTACTTTTATAGAATATATTTCAACACAATCTTTCCTAAAAAGGATATTGAACTGTTTTAATTAATATAGAATTGAATTCTATATTAATAGAATTCATATAGAATTCTCAGCACATCAAAAAGCCCATCTTGCCTTTAAAGCATGTTAGAGAATTTTCCATATAAGCTTAAGGTTATAAGAGCTTAATACCAACTCCCTCCTCAGTCCTCCTTGAACACACATAAATACACACACACACACACACACACACACACACACACACAGCTCCAGGGAAGAGGCAGAGTTAGATCCCCATATAGACTCCACTGCCAAAATAGAGGTTTCTGCATTCAAGTAAGCTAATAACCATTACTCATAACAAAGATGAACAGAATACTTACTCTAAGCCAGGCACTGCACTACAGCCTTATATGAATTCTTTCATTTAATGCTCAAAACAACTCTATAAGCTATCATGATTTGAGGTTTAGAGAGTTTTTGTAGGTTTAGAGAGAATTGCCAAGTTCACATGGCCAAGGAAGAGTACAGCTAGAATTCAAACTTGGGCTGTCTTACCGCAGAGCCCCATGCTTTTGCTGTCCCAGTCACAGCATTTTTAGCAACCTCATATAAACCCATGGAGCACCTTTAAGTCACCATTTCAGAGCTTAAAACTTTGTACTCCTTTCTTGCCCTGAAGTTGCCATGTTTTTTAGTTCAAGTGTCAATTTACTTCCTTCAACACTGGAGCCAAGTAAGCCAAGAAGGCTTCTAGAATTGAGCCAATGATTAGAATCAGGAAGTAATAATGAAATTTTTAGGCTGTAATAAGGCAACAGTTGGAAGCGTGGGAAAGAAGGGAGCTTCTTTTTCAAAGTAGCTAATTGTCTTATCAACTGAGAAATGGATATATCCAGTTGTGGTATATTCTCAAATAGTAGTTAAAACAAAGGAATTATATCTAATGTAGCAACATGGAAAATATCTGGAAAAACTTAAGCTTGAATGAAGAAATCAAGTTGGAATATGTTATGTACTGAATAATATTATACCTTTAATTCTTAAACCCATAAAATAACATTATATATTGATATGGACACACACATGTAAACAAAATACATAAAAAACACTGATGGGAAGGGGAAAAAAATCTGCCTTGGGAATGGTTACTTCTGGGGAACTTAGGGAGTTACCGGCTAGGGATTAAATAGAGGACTTTGACTATATCTGTAATGTTGTATTTATTTCAAAATGTCTGAGACAAAGTTGGCAAAATGTAAATACTTGTTAAATGTAAGAGGTGATTACATGGTATCTGTTATATTCGTTTCTATAAATTCCTGAATATGTGAGAGTTTGTTATTTCAACATAATGTTCTGAATGTTTGAAATAGTTTATCATTTCAACTGCACAACTGAGGTGGGAAAAGTTATGAGAAATAGATAATTATGTATTGTGAGATGGGGAATGTACTGATATATAATTCACGCTCTCTTCTGAGGAAAGAGAAAGACCAGCCACTGTTGAATGCAAGGAGCATAGAGCAGTTTTGTGGCCATCTGAGCACGCAGTCTGGGGAGGGGGAAGATGTCAAAGTAGTGGTTAGGTAGAACACGGGAGGAGAAAAGGGGATGAGAGAATATAGTGTTCTGTTGTGGGTGTGGTGGGGGGAGTCATATGTAAATGAAATGTTTGAAACCTGAACTATAACTGACTGCAAATGCAGAGTCCTGGCTGGGCTGGAGCTGAGACTCAGACACACCCAAGTTAAGGAGAATAAGAGGACACCCAGCACCCTTTTTCCCTCCTGCAGACACAGAATTTATTGAAATAAACTGGATTACTTGGGACTGTGGATCCGCCTGGGAAAATAATTAAATCCTGACCCCAGTTAGGTTTCACACATATACAACTATGTCTGTTTAATTGAGGGAAACTCAAGTAAAATCAGAAATAACAAGAGACAACAGAAAACTTACCAAAGGGAGCTAAGTGTCTGGTGCAGTAAATTCAGCAAAAGAACCCAGTGGAGGGCAGAGAATTTAGCAGCTCGGAGCAGTACCCAAGAGGACACAGGCATTCCAGCAGCATGTTCGAGCCCTATACCTATGAATTAACAGCTGTCTCACAACTTAGAAACTTTGGGGCACAAGCCTTTGTACCATTCCCAAAACTGAAGAAAGAAAAACTCTGTTTTTCATTCTCAAAAACAAAATTGGTGAAACTATTAGCAAAGATCCCAAATGAGAAGGTGTTGGTGGTAGCAAAGTCCCAGCTTACCAGGCTCAAAGGCAGCTGCAACATCAGAGTTCCAACCAGATTACTTCCAGGTGGAAGTTCTGGCTGCAGCAGGAGCAATGCAGTTCAACTCAAAAGACAGCACTATTTATCTAACTCATTGTGTTTTAAGCCTCACCAAGCCTGTTCTAGAACTCTTTGTCTTCACCATGAACACAGAGCAAGGAAGCATTCTTTCTCCGACTTTGCAAAAGCTCCACTGGCTGAGGTGCCTGAGACAAGAGCCATACCGAGGCAGTGATGGCAGCATTGTGGCAGGCTGGCACCAACAAGGCAGCCCTTCCCAATGAGGCAGCCCTTCGCTGGGATCTGCAGCTAGACGGCAGTAGCAACGGCAGAGTCCCAGTTTTCGCAGCTGTGGCAATTCAGTTTAGGAAGCCCCAGAATTGAGCTCTAGCCCGGACTCATTATGGATAAAGGAGAAGCATCTTGTGGGGGAGTTTCCACAAATAAATGGAGGAGGGGGACTCCACACAAAGCATAATGGGTAGGTGAGGTGTAGAGGAATTGGGATGTGAATGTTTTTGTGCTCCTAAGGTGGGAAAGGTTGAGATGTTCAAGTTACCTTAACTTGCTACTTGAAAGACGGAACGTTTATGAGAGTCTTTGTGCTTCAGAGGGAAAAAACCATAATAAAATAAAACAAAACACAAGTTTGAATTAGATCATTCTTTGCAATGTTTTTGCATCCCTCTAAGATATGAAATCTTCTCAGAGGATTTTTCTGGTTAAGCAAACAAGGAATGGGAAGGGGGGGAGGAAAAGAAAGAAGAAACTGCAAATGATCAAATATATCCACTTACAGTATGTTGAGAATCTCTTCAATTGTAAGCAATGAGAAACATGTAATACTTGAGCCTGTTTTAAATGAAACTTGGTGTAATAGCTAGAATTTTAGCCTGAAGCCTGATGGTATAAGGGGAGAGGTGACAGCACCCCTGCAGCAGGGATGACAGAAGACAGAAATCCAGGTGAAATGAGGAGGGGCTGAGCCATAACAGTGACCACAGAGCTGGCTCCAAAGATAAAAAGCCCCCCAACTCACCCCCAAACATTTAAAAGCCCGTAACACAAGCCATCCTCAATTTACAAAGCATTTAAATATACGAAGAAAGGAAAAATTATGGAAGTGAGAAAGGCAGGAGAAGTAGAAACACCAGAGATAATTCTGATGCAGTGTTGAGCATTGTCCAGAAACATGGGTGGAAAGGGAAGCTAGTCATCCTCTTAAATGTGTCCTACGTGGAGAAGCATTTTACCCAATTGGTTTGTTGAAAGTGCAGGTACCCTTACTCACCCAGCACTTTGCCCATGTCAAGAATCATGCTGGCTTCCCTGAGAGATCCCCCTCTGGCTTAAGCGGTTCCATCAGTTGCTGTCTGAGAAGGCGGCAAAGGGAGAGTGCACACTGACCCTAGTGGGCCCAGCCAGCCTCCTTAAGAGGGCAGACGGGACACATGTGAGCTGTCTCTACCTTCCTGAGTCTTGCACAGGTATAAACGCATAAGCGTCACAGCAAAGGATCACATGGGGACCAGAAGAGGCGCACGCATGCTGAACTCCTGCTGTCAAGGTAACAACTACCTTCAATTCCTGGCAACAGGATCCTTCCGGACCTGCTGTCAGAGAAACTAAGGGATTAGCCAGACTTTTCCCTCTAGGGAGGTCACTGCCCTCCAGAGGGCAGATCAATATATTAATCCCCCCAGAGAAGACTGTCAGCATTGCTCAGCTGTGGGGGACACAGCCCATAGCCCTTACACTTCACACCTTCTTACTGCTTCCAATACAGACGTAGTACCCACAGAGGAGTCTACCTCCACTTAGTGACAAACGATGGTTTGTTGGCATCCTGGTCTCTGTGGAAAATGGTCCATCATCAAATCACAGCAATTCCTTTTGGTGAAATTCAAATCTTATCATAATGGGACTTGAGGATTTGATGATACCTGGAGATCATTCTGGCTACAGAATCTTTAAAGAAATAGCATGCCTGAAATTCAAAGCACAAAAGGACATACCACTTCTACAGCCATAGGTGTTTTAACACATTGCATATGCGCACATGTTTCCCCTGTCTTGACCAAATAATAGGTTTGGAATAGGAATGCATAGCAATTATAAGACCCCAAAGCCCCCTCCTCTCCCCAGGAGGTGTCTCGAGAGCAATATCAGAATTCTCTCAGCAACGAACAACTGACACCACTTTCCTGCAATCCTGGCTCCCTGAGATGACGGCAAGGCCTCTGAGAGTTTTACCTCTGCCATAGAAGCACCCTAAAGCTGACAAAGAACAAACATTATGTCACAATTCCACCAAAGTAGAGAATAGCTCTTCATGACTCCGTTCTTAAATTATTATATGGATCCCAAAACAGCAATGCTTTGTTCCTCCAATGTTCCCAAGATTTTCATGAAAAAATCTCTTTGACATTTTACTCTCAGGCCCTCCCTAGCACTCAGACAGGGATCCGTGGGAACTGGACAGAGTATGAGCTTAATGAAGAATCCTCAACGTGCCCCCAAATTATCCCACCCCCACCAACCCTAGGCTGCCGCCAGCCCTTATTCCTTTAGGATGATTTATTGCCGAGCAGGCTGCTCAGGCCACTTTGTAGATAGACTCCTAGAGACCTTGCAAATTTAAGGAAGCCTGAGACACAGACCTCCCAGAATGATCAAACCTGGGATAAACACAGTTAAGGTGACTTTATTTATGACCATGTACATCATTCTCTCAAGTAAAATGACTTCCTCACAATGGAAGACAAAACTATCATTAAACAAGAGAGAAGGGCTTCAACTAAGCAAGAGCAAAGATTCTGCACATGTCCACATTTACACACCCGAGAGAGGACTGGAGTGTGCTGAGGAAAATCAGAGTCAGAAAGCTCATAGCTTGAAAAATTCTTTCTTTGGGTGACCTCTCTAACCAAGGATCAAGGCTCTTCTATTGTCAGACACATGGAATCAAGGAGATGTCTGACAACTATCTCTCTTAATCACAATTTCCTCAACTGTGAATATCAAGGGACATTAACTTTTGAAAATCTGAGAGCTACAGATCTTCCCCCCAGAAAAACAAACACAAACACTTCTATACAAAATTTTGCACATAATTTTCGGAGGATAAGTTTCACAGATCTTAAAATTCAGCTTAAGGAACCCCGAACTAGATGATTTCTGAGATTTCTTCCAACTCTAAGATGAGTTTATGGAAGTTCTGGTTAAACTTGACAGATTAAACAATCTCATTTTTCTCTACTCCCTCCTAAAAACTTACCAGAAAAATGAAAACAACCAGAAAAATAATAAAAGGTGAGGAGACATTAACAAAATAACAGAAAATAGAAAGTAGATGGACAAGTCAAACTGACTTAGCTGAGCAGAGATTTAAGCAGCTGCACAGAAACCATTCAATTCACCACCCAGAACACTGGAATGGCTCTGAAACTGAAGGCACTAGTACCTATGAAAGTAAAAGTGAGAAGGGAAGTCAATCGAGGTTTACTCTCTTGTACAGGCTCTACCAAAGCCCAGTAACTACTTTTGTATTCTTTTTCGTAAAGAGGAGCCCCTAAATTGTATAGCTTTATGCCCCAATAATCTTGAATTTGTCCTTCAGTGTGGCTGAAACAAAGATAAGTTGAAAGTCTTTATTAGAAAAAGTTAGATTCCAAGATGCTCTTCCTCAACCAGGGAATTACTGTGTTGTACACCTGAAACTAACATAATGTAAATTAACTACAGTTGAAAACTATCTGGAACATAGTGGACATTCAACTAGTATGTGATAAGTAGATGAAGAATAAGTGAATTAATGAATTAATGAATGCCAATTGTACACTCAACAATGATTTGATGCACTTTGAGGGCCCAAAATGTGTTAACTTCTAGAACCCCTTCATGGGACCACAGTACTCCTATATCCAAATCTTTTCTCATGCTATCTTTTCTCCATAGAATACATCCTTTTTTCTTATAGTTTCTAGAATCTCGTCTTTTCTTATGAAGGTTTTTCCAAGTAATGAGCTGAAAAGAGGCCCATTCTATCTAAACATGCATTTTCCTGCAACTCACACTTGATTAACATAAATATGTTTGTACTGATTTTTCTAAATAATGTATAATCATTCAGTATATTTGCAAGATAGTAATTCTTCTGTCTTTTAATGTACAGAAAAGAGTCTTAATTATCTATTTTTATTGGAAGAAACTGAGTGCAATAGGAGAAAAAACAAGAGAAGTACGGTCCATATCAAATCTTGCTTTCAAATTCTTAGGCATCATTAAGCAGAATACATAACAAAACCATCTGCTACAATGTTCATTATTTCTTATTTACTTTTCCCCCTATATAGTGTATAACCAAACTTTGTCAAACAAAATATTGATCCTCTTTAACTGGGGAAAAGTATAAAAACAAATACAAACAAAATAGCAAGTAGCTTATTCATTAGCATGGATAATGAAGAGTTGAGTAAACATCTTATTTTGGTCTATCTTTGTCTACCTAACATAGAGTGTGCTGGGTAGAAAAAGATAGAAACCAAAATTAAAAGTATATACTCTAAGAACTCCAGGATCATTTTTCACTAACCAACTTCCTACAGAGCCTTCACACATATCCTATTATATTTGATTTTTTAAAGTTCATATTTATAAAACATTTCAAAAAATAAATGACTGCTGATGCTAAGTGACAAATACATTCCCATATGCTACAGAAGAATCAAGTACATTACAGAAAACAAAAACAAACCTGTACATTAAAGTGCCAAGGATTAAAGAAAATTCTTTTATTCATTCAACCAATGTTTATCTAGCATCTGCTTCATTTTCCAGATACCATTCTAGGCACTGAGAACACAGTAGTAAACAACACAAGTCCCTGCTCTGGTGGAGTTTACATTCTAGTGTAGGAAGACAGACTATAGACAAATACATAATTTGTCAGGTGGTGATAAAAACAGTAAACAAACACAAAGCATGGTAAAGGGAACAGTGGGAGACAGAGGCAGGTAGTCAGGGTAGTCAGCTAAGACCTGATTAATAAGATGACATTTGAGTAGAGACCTGAAGGAAGTGCTGGAGTGAGCCATGAAAAGATCTCGGGGGATAGCATCCCAGGCAGGGCAACCATCAGGACAAAGTCCCTGGGACAAGTGTGCTTTGTATATTCAAGGAACGGCAGAGTCCAGTCTGCTGTGAAGCCAGCAAGGAAGAAAGCAGTAAGAAGTGGAGATCATGAAGTACCTTATAGAGAATGGTAAGGTCTTTTGTCTTGCCTCTGATTGAAATGAGAGACAAAAGAAGGGATTAGATTTCCCTTATCCTACTGAAGAAGTCAGTCCTTCATTTCTACCTGGGATGGAGTAGAAGGAAGGAAAGGAATACATTAACAGGAATCACAATACCAAGGAGGGAAGAGACTAGTCCTGGTGAACAAGAGACTGATTGGAAATCCACTTAAGATCATAATATGTGGCTCTTGCAATTTTTATCTGAAAACACTGTTAATAGCAGGCTGACATTCGTGATTTCCTTCCATCCTAAATGCAGTAACCTCCTATTTTCCCATCAGGTGAGACAGGAATGCTAGTCTAAATTCAGCCTAATCATGGTGCCAATAATAGCACAAGTGTGAAGAGCACTTCTGAGCTGAAGATCCCCAATTTCTGCTTCTGAATTAAGCCTTGTTACATGTCCTCCAGGTTCAGGTTAATCACCATCCTGCGGTGAGCAAACTCAAAGGAGAGGCATCGACACTCTAACAAAGCTAGACCTCAGAACAAATTACCAAGCACTAGCCAGGCAAATGTGCCAGCATGCAGTAATCTCGTCTTTCTAGTTGCTGTATTTTTAGCAGTCACTGCTGAGCAACTCATTTTCCCACACTGAGGCTACTAGAGTAATTTTCCAACAGAACTTGCACAAAATATCACCAGCCTAATTTTTTAACCTTCATAAGCTTTCTTTCTCTCCCTTCCTTCTTCCTTCCTTCCACCCTTCACTCCTCCCTCCCTTCCTTTCTTTTTCTTAGTAATCATAGCTACATTTTGGGCCTAAATTGTCTCCTTTAGAGGTGAAGTCTCTCCCTGCTTTAGGGAAAGAACTTTTCTGTGTTTAATTTTAATGGTAAATTAGGTTCAAAAAAACAACATCTGTTTTGAGCAATATTAAGATTGTACTGTGAAGTTCAAGTCTTCCTGGTGAATTCTCTTTCTAGTGAAATATTTTTGTGGGAATTGCTGCAAAAGAAAACTATTTTGTTCTTCAAAACGGATGCCAGTCAGGGAGCTCTATGGGAATTCCTGCTTCCTCAAGTTTCAGCCTATTCTTCTCTTTACAGATACCATCACCTGGTCCTTATCTTCCCACACCCACTGGGATTTGAAGACTCTCATTTATTGTTCATCACTATGCAGAAAAAGAAATGTAACAGAAATTCAAATTGCGATGATGTCACAACAAAATTTTAAATCTCACCTAGTTCTTCAGGTAATTAATTCCTATTCTATACTGACATCTAACTGGAGACAAGCAAATCTCTTTAGCACCTTTCCTGAATTTTCTTAGGAAGTGTCATCCATCAAGTGTTTATTAGGCATTATTATGTGCCAGGTATTGTTCTAGGTCCTAAAGATATAAAACAAAGCAAACAAACAAAGATTAATAAATCCCTGCTATTGTTTCCAGTGGAAGGAAACATGCACTAGCTTGGGGGACTGTGATAATACCATAGAAGAAAATGAGACAGGGAAAGAGGATAGGAAGGATTGTGGCAGGGGGCAGGTGCAGTTTAAAACAGGTGGTCGGTCATACTGAGTGAAGTAAGTCAGACAGAGAAAGAGAAGTATCATTTATATGCAGAATCTAAAAAGAAATGATACAAATGAACTTATTTACAAAACAGAAACAGACTCAGAGAAGGAATTTATGGTTGGGCGGGGGTAAGGGTGGGGGGAAGGGATAGTTAGGGAGTTTGGGATAGACATGGACACACCGCCATATTTGGGCTTCCCTGGTGGCACAGTGGTTAAGAACCTGCCTGCCAATGCAGGGGACACGGGTTCGAGCCCTGCTCTGGGAAGATCCCACATGCCGCGGAGCAACTAAGCCCGTGAGCCACAACTACTGAGCCTGCGCATCTAGAGCCTGTGCTCCACAACAAGAGAAGCCACGACAATGAGAAGCCCGCGCACCGCGATGAAGAGTAGCCCCCGCTCGCCGCAACTAGAGAAAGCCTGCGCACAGAAACGAAGACCCAACACAGCCAAAAATAAATAAATAAATAAATTTATAAAATACAATAGATAACCAACAAGGACCTACTGTATAGCGCAGGGAACTCCACTCAATATTATGTAACAACATAAATGGGAAAAGAATTTGAAAAACAATAGATACATATATATGTATAACTGAACCACTTTGATTTATACCTGAAACTGTCACAAAATTGTTAATCAACTATACTCAAATATAAAATAAAAAGTTTAAAAAATAAAATAGGTGGTCAGGGAAGGTATCACTGAGAAGATTCATCTGAACAAATACATGGAAGATTTGAACATACAAGATACCCTTTCAGGAAGCATTTTGACTTTCTAAAAGTCATTTCCTTTCTGAAAACGTGTCCTCTGTGGTGGTTTTAAGGAAACATATTTTATAGCCTTTTTGATCACTTTACACAAATTTAACTATGTTAGCTCAAAGGTGACCATTCTCATCATTATTATCTAATATTGTTCTGGAGGAAAACAGTGGCCAATGCAATTGGTCAACGACGAAATTAGTTATAAAAATAGAAAAGGAATAGGTAAACATTATAATTTGTAGACCATCTAACAATTGCTTTCAGCTTAAAGAAGGAACAAAAATCAATTAAAATTAAAAGAGAAATCAGCAATGTGAATGGTTACAAAATTAATATGTAAGTATTAATTGCCTTCAAATGTATTAATAGCAACAACAATCAGTTTAAAAATACAAATGGGCTTCCCTGGTGGCGCAGTGGTTGAGAGTCTGCCTGACAATGCAGGGGACGTGGGTTCGTGCCCCGGTCCGGGAGGATACCGCATGCAGCAGAGTGGCTAGGCCCATGAGCCATGGCCGCTGGGCCTGCGCGTCCGGAACCTGTGCTCCGCAGCGGGAGAGGCCACAACAGTGAGAGGCCCGTGTACCACAAAAATAAATAAATAAATAAAAATAAAAATACAAAGGAAGATAAAATCTCATTTACAATAACAACAGAACATGGCAAAATATTTAGGAATAAACTTGACAAGAAATGTGCAAGAACTTTGAAGAAAATTTTGAAATACTACTAAGGAATGCAAAAAATAACCTTTAATATATGAAAATGAATATCAAGTTCATGATTAGGAAGACTCAACATCATGAAGATAGCAATTCTCCCTAATTTAAATCTATAGTTTAATATGATCCCAATAAAAATACCATCAGGGTCTTCCCTGGTGGTGCAGTGGTTGAGAATCTGCCTGCTAATGCAGGGGACACGGGTTCGAGCCTTGGTCTGGGAGGATCCCACAAGGCGCTGAGCAACTGGTCCCGTGAGCCACAACTACTGAGCCTGCGCGTCTGGAGCCTGTGATCCGCAACAAGAGAGGCCGCCATAGTGAGAGGCCCGCGCGCCGCGATGAAGAGTGGCCCCCGCTTGCCACAACTAGAGAAAACCCTCGCAGAGAAACGAAGACGCAACACAGCAAAAATAAATTAATTAATTAATAAACTCCTACCCGCGACATCTTCTTTAAAAAAAAAAAATACCATCAGAATTTTTGTCAGAAAAACAGTAAGGTATATTTAAAGTGCATATGGAAAAGAAAAAATGCCAAAAGGCTGTGAAACTCTAAAAATATAAAATTAATAATAAGAGGGGAACAAGCCTACTAAAATTATTTTTATTTTGAAACTTCACCAATTAAAATAGTGCAGTGCCACTGAATGACTGACAGACAGATGAATGAAACAGAATAGAAGGTCTAGAAATAGACATAAATATATTAGGGAATTTAATATAAAGGTGGCATTGCACATCATTAATGGGAGATGGATTATTAAGTAAACAGTTCTGGAACAAGTAGCTTAGCTATATAAAAATTTTTGTCATATCATTTATACCAAAATAAATGTTTGGTACATAAAAGTTTTAAACATTAAAAAAAACCATAAAGTATAGACTCAGAGTAGGGACGGCCTTACTAATTATAACACAAAACCAGGAAATCATTAAAAACTGATCAATTCAAGTACATAAAAATTTTAAATTTCCACATAGCACAAACGCTGTAAGCAAAAATTTTTTTTTAAAATTTCAACAAGTATAAAAAGGAATACCCACACATTGCTGGTAGAAGTATATAAATTGGTACCGGCTCTATTGAGAGCAATTTGGCATTATTAAAATTAAATCTTAAGTGTATACATCTTTGACTCAGAAATTTCTTCTAGGAATTTGTCCCAAGTATTTATTGATAAATGAGAGAAAAGACATATACAAAGATATTTATGCGTTATTTAAAATATCAAAATATTGAACCAAATGGGATACATCTATGTAATGGAATCATATGCGACCTTCTAAGAGTAAGGCAAATCTGTATGTACTGATATGAAATGATCTCCAAGATCACTATTATCTTCCCTTAGCCCAGGAGCAGAAACAGAGACCCAAAAACCCAATGGATTAAGTTTGAGACAGAAAAAGTATGGATGTATGCTTCTAGCTTAGCTTTTTTGTCCCCAAAGAGTTAATATGCCTGAAGCTAAGATAGAGACAAGAGAGATGGAGAACAGACCTGGATGGGGTCCAGGACTGGAGGCCCTTTCAAAGTGGGAGTGGGAAATTTTTAGGCCCAGAAACATAGAGAAAAGGACTCCATGATGAGTTATTCTTAATGTGTACCCCACACTGACACTTTGCCTCTGAACATTAACCATCTAACCAACCTGGACACTCTTAAGATGTCCCTTGAAGAGTGAGTGGGACTTAGTGTGGGGAATCTGGACATCCTATGTGGAGGTGGATACCTAAGGGAAAACTCTGCCCACTGACCAGTATGGAACTGAATAGAACCAGTTGGGAATTTCTGTCTTTAGGAAATGATGGATGCTGTCATATATGTCATCCCAAGGAATTTGAACTTACTCTCAATTCCCAAACTTTGTATCAATCATTCCCATTCATGATGTCTTCTGTGAAAAACACTGTGAAAGATGGCTCTCCTGACATAACTAATTTATGGTGATGGAAATGAGAATAGTGGTTATCCTAATAATGTAAAGAAAATGTAGCATGGGACTTCCCTGGTTGCTCAGTGGTTAAGAATCCACCTGCCAATACAGGGGACATGGGTTCAAGCCCTGGTCTGGGAAGATTCCCACATGCCACGGAGCAACTAAGCCCATGTGCCACTACTACTCAACCTGCGCTCTAGAGCCCGCGAGACACAACTACTGAAGCCCGCGCGCCCTAGAGCCTGTGCTTGGCAGCAAGAGAAGCCACTGCAATGAGAAGCCTGCGCACTGCAAGGAAGAGTTGCCCCCGCTCGCCACACTAGAGAAAGTCCTCGTGCAGCAACAAAGACCCAACGAAGCCAAAAATAAATAAATAAATTTATTAAAAAAAGAAAATGTAGTGAGAAAAGGAATTCAAATGTTGGTAATGTCAGTGGGGGGCACATCTAAGAGCCTTCTGTGGTACTGAAAATGTTCTGTATATTGATGGGAGGCAGTTAGATGCATGTAAACATACTTTTAAATGTTTGCTTAAAATTTACAGATCACTGTATATAAATTACACCTCAGTTTTAAAAAACTAACCTGGGATTTCCTTCTATTCAGCCACAACCTACGTGGGCCTGAGTTACCCACATTCCTCTCTTTCTCCCCCATGAAGGGTCAAACTCACCTGTTCAGCAAAATTCCAATGCCAGATAGTACAAATGCAAAGTCACAAGGAAAGCAGAAACACAACCATATTTAGCTGGTGTAGAGATCAAAGAAAAGTAAATAATGAACTGTGGCTTCATCAAACATTTACAGACAAGTACAGGGCAGAACAAAGCAGCCAATAATCAAGATATATGTTGGGATTATATTTGCTTTAGAACAATTTATTTTCAAATTTGCGATTGGCTTTTAAGTCTTTCATTTAACTCGAACATTTTATTAAAAGATTATAACAAAATTTTGGTTAATTGTGGTTTTATAAAACTACAATCTTTTAGTGCTTTTAAAAATACTTCTTAAAATTTAAAAAAATACTTTTTTGAAATTTTGTACTTGCATTGCCCTACAGTCCAGTGACCTATATGTGTCAAAGCAGCTGCAAGAACTCTAGTAAGACTAAGAAAAATCTGAATTCCTTTTCACACTACATTTTCTTTTGTCTGCACGTGTGGGAGACTTATCTACTTTCGGGAAGGTGTTGTGGAGATTTACTTTCCTTAGTTCTGAGCCTCTTCTTGTTTCAGTCAAAAATACAACACTCCCTACTATCCTATTCCCACTCCCCTTACTTCTCAACAGAAGTAGTTTTTGGTGTGAGGGTAAAGAGCAAAATAAAGTCATAGGCCAAGGGTGGCCAAAGTCAATGACCTCTGTGGCAAACCCAAATAAGCTTGCTCCTACCAGAAACCACAATTTGAGGGGTGTGGGATAAGCAAAGTAACTGAAAAACAAACTGCCACAAGAAGGAGGGCTAATGGTAGGAAGGAGCTGCATTGAATTCACCCAACAGCACCATTTTGTCCTACCAACTACACTTTCTTCTGTAGAAATCCTATGAATTTTGAGCTCATAGCAATATGAGGCCAGGAAACAATCAGATATCAAAGAGAAGAAAGCATTTGATAGTATTAATAGCAATCACTCCCAACTGTATTCATTTTTTCCCCCTCTTGGAAAAAAATGACAAAGAAAATACAGCATTTATTCCAGCCCTGCTGAAATACATCTGCCTGGAATTGTTTCTATTATTTTTGAATCAAAAACATCTTATCTTTTAAACTTTTATTATCACACCATTTTTGTAAAGATCTTACACCACTGAATCCCCCCAGAATGGACAGCTGTGTCATTATGGAAAGGGAAAGAACCTGGATCTAGACTATCTAACTGGAAAATCATGGCTTTGCCACTTACTGGATATAAAAAGGAAGATAACATCTAGCTTTACAAAGGTGTCATAAGAGGTAAAAACTTTTGTACCCTGTAACAACTTGCACAAATGTAAGGCATGAGAGAGGCAGTATTAAAGTAGAAAGGACAGAGGCTTTGGTCTAGGGAGACCCTGGTTCAAAACTCAGCAGTATCACTTTGACCAAGTTAAGTTCCCTGAACTCAATTGCTCCATCTGGATTGTTGCAAGGATTAAATATTAACTTTTATAAAGGTCCAGACACTTAACAGATATCCAATAAATGACAGCTCTTATTCTGAAGATTTTTTTCCTTTCCTTTAGTCACTTTTCATTCATTTATTCAACAAATGTTTATTGAGTAATAGGCATTGCACTACGGTGTAATGGTAAGACATATACAATTCCTATCTTCATGGAGTTATTGTCTAGTTGGGAACTCAAACAGAAAATTACAATATAATTTTATATGTATTATAGTAGAGAAAGTATAGAGTGCTATGGGAACCCAGATGAGAGCCACTTTGTTCAGACTTAGGTCAGTACTATAGAAGCTTCTTGGAGAAAGTGACTTTGAGCAGAAAACTGATAAGTAGGAATTAGCAGATGAAGGAGAAGGAGTAAGGGAAATTTTCCAGGCAAAGATATGTGCAAAGGCCCAGAAGCAAGAGAAATGTTTGTCAAAGAAACCTCAAAATACCCACCAACACATACACTCTGTTCTGGGATTAGAACATAAATACTCTCATACAGACCTTTCTGTCCTTTTCTTGTCCAGTGACATCATGTTTTTCAGCCTTTCATCTGACAAATATTCATCGAAGACAACAGAAGAAAACATATTTTCATCTTCGGCCAAAATCCTACCATGACCAATTACCATTATCAAGTATAAATTCCTGGTTATGTGGCCCAATAATTCACAACACATATTATTCCAACCTGGAGATCTAGGAGCATAGCATCAGACTGGATGATGATGGATAAATACCACTCTCTACTCTCCATGAGCTTAACCATCTAACTAAAAAAATTAAACATAAAATTGATTAGGACACAAAATAGTATGTGATTAAATATTACCTGAGTGATTGTACAATAAATGTAATAGAAATTTAGACAAGGATAGATCATGATAAAAATCTTATAAAGCCACTGCCGCTTGGGAGTATTTTCCTCACATCATTCAAATGGGCTTACTGTATTATACACATGCGCATGCACACACACACACACACACACACACACAAACACACTTTGACAAGTTTGTTTGGTCATTCAACAAATGTTTAAGGATCTACTATTACATGTATACAACAGATACAGGGACAAAACAAAGGTCCTGTCCATATAGATTTTATATTTTTGTTGGCAAAGGAAGCAATAAACAAAAAACAAGAAAGCACTTTACACATATGTCTTATTTAATCTTTGAAACAACTCCACGAGGTAGGATTTATCATCCCCCTTTTACAGAAGAGACATGGGATATCAAATAACTTGTCCAAGATCAAACAGCTAGCAAGTAGCATAGCCAAAATTTTAACCTAGGTCTATCAGATTATAAAGCCCAAGTCCAACATCAGCAATTCCACTCCACTGCTGAAACTTTCCATTTCCCTGAATGACAGAGGTTCCTGGAGGCTTCTCTGATACATGGTCGGTCCAGAAATAGTCTGCCCAGGATTAGCCAAGTGATTCTCATGCTTTTTGCTTCCACTGAGCTAGGTCGCAGGCTCTTTCTTGTCCTGCAGTGTTCTTTCTTCCATCTGTATTGCTTTCATTGAGATTTTACTTTCTACCTCAAATATATATCCATGGGTTCCATTCTATGCAATTCCCTTCTCTGCTTTAACATCTTCAATAAATTCCCCATTCATTTTCCTCATTTACCAAAAACAGTTGCTGATTAGTAACACTATACTCCCCTTCAAAAGTATGGCTTTAATGGGCTATGTGGCTACGGTGCTATGTTGGAAGGGTTACTGTATTTGGATTTATATGTATTAACAATAGTTCTATCATTAAGCAGTTCAGTGCCTAGTTCTTTTCTACATTAACTCATTTTATCTTTTCAATAACACTGCAGACCTAGAGGGGTGGGATAGGGAGGGTTGGAGGGAGTCTCAAGAGGGAGGGGATATGGGGATATATGTATACATATAGCTGAGTCACTTTGTTGTACAGCAGAAACTAACACAACATTGTAAAGCAATTATACTCTAATAAAAATATATTTTTAAAAAAAACACTTCAAGTTAATAAAAAATGTTCCTGTGTTACATATGAGGAATTGAGGTTCAGAGAGGCTGAATTACTTGCTCAAGGCCAGGATATAGTAAATTTAGGTCTTCCCAGGTGTTTCCTACTATATCATGTTGCCTCCCACCTAAAACTATACAAATCACAGAAATGTAGTTTTGAAAGGACACCCTAGGATCCCTTACAAGTTCCCTTTTGTGCAAGCACCATTTCTACAGAATCCTTTCCAGTGATCCAGTCTCTTGTAGAAATACTGGCTTATCACATTCAAATTGTGACCTCTGTGAGACTCAGTTTTCTCATCTATTAAACGGAATACTTCTATTTATCTCACAAGGTTATTGTGTGGATTAAATGATAGAGTATGTAAATGTCCTTTGCAAACAATAAAGCACTTTATAAATGTTCCCTGAACTTTCTTTACAAGTATGTTAGACCTGAAAAACAAAATTTTATCTTTGAATTTAAGTTATTGTAAATGGATTCTCCTTAATATATCATTTCTGACTTCATAATCACAAATTTAAAAAGAGCAATATATCCACAACTTTTCCTAGTAGGCAAAATTATTTTCCGTTACTACTAGACATAAGACTAAGATTATAGTATAAGTTTTTCTCAAACTCTTTTGGAGATGGAGGAAAATATCAACTTTGGAACAGCTATGAGAAAGTGAATTTCATCTTTTTAATGCACAGCTATGTAAAATAATTAATATGGCTTGCAATAGGACAGGCTTTAAATAAACTTTCTAATATAATTAGAAAGTATAATGATATAATTTCATTAGAATTTGTGCACATATTAAAAATATCAACACAATTGTAATAATAAACATTTATTGAGCACTTAGCATTTGGTAACTCATTTAATAAAATTCTTCAATTATAGGAAAATGATAATTTAACAGTTAAACAGTTAAAGGAAAGTTAGTGTAGGAAGCTAGTAAAATAATAATATAGGCAAAAGAAAAACAACCTACAATATATAAACTGACTTTTACTAGAGCTTTTGGTAAGTTACTATATCCAACAATAGAAATGTTTCAGAACACTTTATAGATACCACAGATAAAACAGGTTAAATTTTATTACCTATAAAATGCCCAAATGTATGCTCATTTAAAACTGATCCATGGGTATAATATTATGTCCCTTTATCCAAGTAAATGGAAAATTAGATTTCTCTATTTACTTTCTTTAGTTTTCAAATTCATCTTAGTACATTAATCTTAAAATCTGTCATTTCCCAGATTGTTTCTGTGCTTCTTTCCTTGACATTCACAGTTTCCCTTTCTTTTCTAAGAATTTTATTCTAAAAGGCCATAAAAATATATAAGCATATATTTGTATGTATATGTATATATATGCACAGTATTTACATCTTTTTCTAAACTATTATTTCTCTTGATAATAAATAAAAATCAAACCAGGACAGAAGGTTCATACATTCTTCACCCCCTATTAAGGCAGAAAGGTGGAAATACATCATGTCTTTTGTGTCGCATAAGCCCATCTCACTAAATGAAAACACTTATTGTTTTACTTACAGCCAACGTCCTTCAAATTGCTTGTGGTGATATATTTTTTCATCAATGATGACTGGAAAATCAAAGAAATTCAGTTTTCCACCTTCTAAGCTTCTTTTATCTCTAAATGATGCAGGCTCAAGAGTTGCCAAATGACATGGGCAAAGGCGGCCAAATAGGGCTTCCTAGCCAATCTAAAAATAGCAGATGGTGGTGGTGGGCAGATATACCATTTCTCTCTTGTTCTTTTTATTTTTTCTAAGAGCTAGGTACCATAAACATGGCTTGTTCAAAATTAAAATGGTACAAAAAGAATTACATTCTCTCTTGC
Source organism: Aethalodelphis obliquidens (assembly GCF_003676395.1). Lineage (NCBI taxonomy): Eukaryota > Metazoa > Chordata > Mammalia > Artiodactyla > Delphinidae > Aethalodelphis > Aethalodelphis obliquidens. Next base: position 452,181 of record NW_020838003.1, on the reverse strand, counting down.
CCTAAGATCTAGACATGTGATCTGTTAGGATAATCTGTACCTTCTGCTAATAAGAAAGATGCGAAATTCAATGCAAAACTATATTCTGCGTTTCTTACAGCAAGGTTCCCATACCCAATTTCCACCTACTCTGATAGGAAATCTAACCATAACTTGATGGAATCAAGGACTGCCTTTGCCTTTTATTTTTCTTTCCTAGAGCCCCTTAAATAATAACTATTAACATTTGTATGTTTTATAATTTAAGAGGTCCTTTCACAGATTTGGAAAGGTCCTACCATTACAATCTGAGAAACGAGAAAACTGAGGCTCACAGAAGTTGAAGTTTACCCAAGCCCAGCCAGATAAAAAAGTGTGTCTTCAAATTTGTCACACACGTGCACACACACACATGCACACACATGTACTCTCTCCCTAAAGATTCCAACATAAAACAGCACTTAAGGACTTAACTTTCACATACACATGTAAGCATGTACAAATATATTTTAAAGAGAAAATGTTACAATAAATTCGAATTAGAGGTCCTTTACAAATGCAAAAGTTCTACGAAGTGTGAAAATATGAATTTACTAATCATATTAATTATATAAAGATAAATTTCTTTAAAGAAGTTCATTTTTCAAAATGATTATTCATTTAACAAAAGAAATTAAAGAGTTACCATGGATATTTAAGTTTTGTTTGAAGGTGGGAACAAAGAAACAGTTTAGCAGGAAATACTAATGTGTAAGTAGCTAACTGTCAGTGGCAGGATTACAGATTTTTTTTCTTCTCATATTTTCTAACATTTCAAATTTTACAGAGCCAAGAAATTATGGGTTTAACTAAATTTTCAAAAATAACTTAGATGCAAGAAATTTTTTTACAATATACTTTAAGGTAAAAAAAGCAGGACATAATATTGAATCTATAGCATGAACTCAATTTGGTAAAAAAGAAAAATGTTTCTTTGTAGATATAAGTACATAAAGCTGGAAGGCAACAGTCTGCTAGGTTGGTACCTCTGAATGATAGGATCTAGGGATTACCTTATTTCAATATTTCTGCAGTGTCCAAATTGTTTTAATGGGAGTGTTGTACTTTTATAAAGAAAAGAAAAATGTTTAGGTTTATTCTCAATGCCAACAGAAATCAAGTAAAAAAAAAAAACTCAAATTGTAAATCAATGGAAAAAATTAATATATCAAAAGTCTAATTTATAACTTTCAATTTATGCCCATTAAGTATCTATCACTAAACATAAAAGTCAATAAATTTTGCTAATAATCCAATCTTAGTTTTAAAAACTCTGTATTATTACATTTTCAATACGGAATTCAGAATTTTGGTTTTTATCACTTCCCCGGGGCAGAAATATTGGACTCATAACACTAATCATAATGTTCTTTTACTTAAATAAGAAAATAGAAAGAGCAAGGGCAATTTCTAAACAGACTAAGGATAATTTATAGACATTGCAAGTTCTTAGTTGCAACATATCTTCTAGGAAGGGGTACAAACATCCTTATACATCTTGCTTAAAAACCATAGCCTATTTTTTAAATGTATTTTATTGTAGTTGATTTACAATGCTGTGTTAATTTCTATTGTACAGCAAAATGATTCCGTTATATATGTAACTCCCTTTCCCCCTTGGCAATCACAAGTCTGTTCTCTATGTCTGTGAGTCTGTTTGTTTTGTAGATAAGTTCACTTACATCATATTTTAGATTCCACATATAAGTGATATCATATGATACTTGCCTTCCTCTTTCTGACTTACTTCACTAAGTATAATCATCTCTAGACCCATCCATGCTGTTACAAATGGCATTATTTTATTTTTTATGGCTGTGTAGTATTCCATTGTATATATGTACCACATCTTTTAAATTAATTTTTATGGGAGTATAGTTGATTTACAATGTTGTGATAGTTTCTGCTGTACAGCAAAGTGAATCAGTTATACACAAATCCACTTTTTTAGATTCTATTCCTCTATAGGTCATTACAGAGTATTGAATATAGTTCCCTGCATTATAGAATAGGTTCTAATTAGTTACCTATTTTATATATAGTAGTGTGTATATGTCAATCCCAATCTCCCAGTTGATGCTTCCCTGTTCCCTTTCCCCCTTGGTAACCATAAATTGGTTTTCTATATCTGTGGCTCTATTTCTTTTTTGTAAATAAGTTCATTTGTACCATGTTTTTCGATTCCACATAAAAGCGATATCATATGATGTTTGTCTTTCTCCGTCTGACTTACTTCACTCAGTATGACAATCTCTAGGCCCATCCATGTAGCTACAAATGGCATTACTTCATTCTTTTTTACTGCTGAGTAATAATCCATTGTATATATGTACCACATCTTTTCTTTTTTAAACATCTTTATTGGAGTATAATTGCTTTACAATGGTGTTTCTGATTTATAACAAAGTGCATCAGTTATACATATACCTATATACCCATATCTCTTCCCTCTTGCGTCTCCCTCCCTCCCACCCTCCCTATCCCACCCCTCTAGGTGGTCACAAAGCACCAAGCTGATCTCCCTGTGCTATGCAGCTGCTTCCCACTAGCTATCTATTTTACATTTGGTAGTGTATATATGTCCATGCCACTCTCTCACCTTGTCACAGCTTACACTTCCCCCTCCCTGTGTCCTCAAGTCCATTCTCTAGTAGGTCTGCGTCTTTATTCCCGTCTTGCCCCTAGGTTCTTCATGACCTTTTTTTTTTTTTAGATTCCATATATATGTGTTAGCATACGGTATTTGTTTTTCTCTTTCTGACTTACTGCACTCTGCATGACAGATTCTAGATCCATCCACCTCACTAAAAATAACTCAATTTCGTTTCTTTTTATGGCTGAGTAATATTCCATTGTATATATGTGCCACATCTTCTTTATCCATTCCTCCGTTGATGGACACTTAGGTTGCTTCCATGTCCTGGCTATTGTAAATAGTGCTGCAATGAACACTGGGGTACATGTATCTTTTCAAATTATGGTTTTCTCTGCATATATGCCCAGCAGTGGGATTGCTGGATCATATGGCAACTCTATTTTTAGTTTTTTGAGGAACCTCCCTACTGTTTTCCAAGTGGCTGCACCAATTTACTTTCCCACCAACAGTGTAGGAGGCTTCCCTTTTCTCCACACCCTCTCCAGCATTTGTTGTTTGTAGACTTTTTAATGATGGTCATTCTGAACGGTAGGAGGTAGTACCTCATTGTAGTTTTGATTTGCATTTCTCTAATAATCAGCAATGTTGATCATCTTTTCATGCGCCTGTTGGCCATCTGTAGGTCTTTGGAGAAATGTCTATTTAGGTCTTCTGCCCATTCTTCGACTGGGTTGAAAAAACATAGCCTATTAATCTCATCTACTTACCAAGAGAATGAAGTTCTCTTGGTGTTAGAAATATCAAGCATCAAAATCTCCTGAGAGTTCTCCATAACAAATATTTATTAATTTTATAATCTGAAAATAAAGCTACTTTATTTCAAAGAACATTTACATTCAGAAATGAAAAATCATAATTTTCTGAAACATTAGTGGAGATATCAAAAATGTTTATATTCAGCGCCACTCAAAAAGTAAAAGCACAGAAAATAAAAATAAAGGAAAATGCTAAGAACTTAACACAATTTAATCTCCTTTATCACTTCAAACTTCCTCAAGGGGAAGAGTGACTCCTAACAACTTAGATGTTCTTTCATCAGTCCCTGGCATGCAGTAGGAGATCAATAAATATTTGCTGAATGAATAAATTTAATATTAAATGAAAACCTTCTCCCAAGAATCTCAACCACCATTCCAATCCCACTCACCAGAGGTAACAACAATGAAGTTTGGTGAATCTCTCTCTCCACACACCATAGCTATTTCCACTCAAAAAATACAGTGATTATTCTACTATAGTTCCATTTTATTCACTCTTTTTTTTTAACAACTGCACAAACTTACCAATTTTCCAGATGCTTTCAGCAACCAAGATATTGAATGTAAGGAAATAAAAGTACTAATAGTAATGGCTAACATGCATTGAGCATGGTTCTAAGTGCTTTATATATACTACACATTAAAATTGCACAACTTTATAAGTAGGTACTATTACTTATGGCCCTCTTACAAAGAAATTTAAAAATATTACTTTCCCAAGATTATAAAGACTTGCCTAACGTTAGACAATAAGTGGCAGGGCCAGGATTTGAAGCCAGCAGTCTGTCTTGGGAACCTGTGTTCTTAATCATTACTGCCTCTGTGATGTTAAAAATACTAAAGATAAATTCTTACTTAACAACAGCTGACTGTGGTATATACCAAATGTAAACATAATGGGATACAATGTTTGGGTTTGTTTGGGTTTTTTTAACTATACCAGAACCTTGTACTGAGGATTGCCTTCAAAGCAACCATACCAATAGGTTATGTGTTGTTTAGAGTCTGCCGTTAGTCATAAACATTTGCATTAGCAAAAAACGTATGAATTTCCTTCACATATATTTCATAAACTGAACAAGAAATCTAAGTGCCTTATTGTTACCTTCTTTTATGGCCAAAAGCAGCTTTTTTCAAGTTTTACTATCCATTTTGTTCATTAGACTCGCCAGTAAATGATTTACGGTCATTAAAAAAAAAAAAAACAACTATATCCAGTCACACACACAAAAAGAACCTGAATCACATTTAAACAGTTATATAACTCAGATTCTAAACTCAGATCCAAGAGTGTTTTGAATAATGGCAGAATCTTTGGAATAAACGTATAGTCTCTCAAGGTAACTATTCTGAAAAGGACAATATTCAATTGTCTATTTAAGGTCAGTCTGTTAAAAATTAGTTATCATACTTAACTGGTTACTAATCTAGCAACCAGTTCATGTCAACCATCAGCAAAATAATAACTTACGCCCATACCGTCTATTCTGTCCCCAAGGCAGGAATTTGATAACTAGTATTCTAAGCTCTGTACAACATATCAAAATAGTGTTGCTGAGCCAAGTGAAGCATAAATTGTTTTATAACATTAGCCAATTTCCTAATTTACTCTTCTAATATAAAATGATTCCACTCTAGCTGACAGTAACAGCAAGGACAAAATGGCAGCTTTAGAAGATGCCTTATCTTTGAATGAATCTTATTAGTTTAAGCAAGGGATAATGGTAAAAACAGTGCATACACACACATATAAATATATTCAATATCACCAAAATACCACCACCATTTTGAAGTGATGCCAAGTAACATTAAAAGGTGATATGTTTCAGAAGATGGGTCAATCGAAAATCAGGTTTCACCTAACTCTGTTACTGAATCACTTTCTAGATCATGGTTTTGTTAAGTAAAACTTCCTTCTTGGAAAAATAAGCATCTGTCTGAGCTCCATGCAGTTCCACAGAACAGTAAAAATAACTGTTAAGTTTCTTTGTATACATAATTGCTAAGTAAATGGGAAACAGTCTTGCAAGATAACCCTTAACAAACAGTCTAATGAGTGAACATTAGAAAATTAAGTTTCCTGGCAACCTGTTAGGCATAATTATCTAACCAATCACTATCCCATAAAAAAACAATTGGTATTATTCAATCTAATACTTAGAGAAGCCCCTGGGAGTTGGGTACCAGACTTTCTTATAGTAAAATAATTCTAAAAGTATTGCCTTTTTGATTGCCTGTATTTATTCTGACAGCTCATTTTCTTCCCTCCCCAACATCTGTACACATAAAATCTCACTCAATAAAGTTTTTATTAATCAATTAATGCTTTTGCTCTGGCAATGCAAAAGACCTCTCATCAGCTCCTATCTTTTCCCAACCACTCATCATCAAGATTATGATGCTTGGATTAGAGGCAGAGCAGAGGAAAGAACCAAGTATATAATGACCTCATGTGGCAAAGGGCTACAATTACTGATTTCACTATAAAATAATCATGGACTTAAACTACTTTTGTTATCGGATTTTTATTTTCAAATTGCTATTTTAAATGGGCATGAAATACTAGACAGAGTTAGGGACGGAAAGAAAAATGACCCTAAAGAGCAGAAGTAAAACTAGAGTCGCTACTCACTAAAATAAAATGAAACCCCACTCTAGAGAGTCAAAATATCTGGGTTTTGTTTCAGCTTTAGTCTTTGTGGGATCTTGAGAAATCCCTCAGCCTCTCACATCTGTAAAACGGTAATAAATTTTGTCTACCACAGAGTCTAAGTTACAATGGTTAAGAAAGGATTTTAATATCTGATATTTAAGGATTCTTTTATTCTATTTATGGTACTTGTTATTTTACACCTAAAATATTTTTAAGGTAATCATAAAAACATAAACCAAAAACTAAAGTACTGTTACCTAGTTTGACTTCTAATTGTCACCTTTTATATTCTAGTACAATGGACATTGATCTGTGTAGTACTTATTTTATTCTAGGCACAGAACTAAAATTAAATGAATTCAAAGAGTAGCCATATTGATAATAATCTTCTTTGAGGATGGTCTTAATTCTTAAAAGAAACACTTTGATATTTATCAATTCAAAATCTGCCAAAACAGAACTTGGTGTTAATTTTTTGTGAAATCTTTGAACCAAACCCAAATCTTCTTTCATACAAAATATTCTGAGAACATCAATATCACATTAAGAATTTATACCTCATTAAACATACAATTACAGAGCTGCAGACACAGTAATTTTTTAAAAGGTGGGGGAAAGGGAGTATGTAAAACAGAATCAAATTCAAATTACATACCTGTCCCTCACTTTATGTCTTTTATTACTGAAAAAAAAGCTGTCACTAAGTAAAAAGCTTTAAGTGAAATATCTTCCATTAATTCTAATGGGGCACATTATATTATATCCTAAGATACCAAAAATGTATCGATTGAGTAATAACAAGTTTACAAGAAATACACAATATAGACTGTGCATAAAATATATTGTAAACAAGGTTTACTGTACTTGCCAAGAAAGAAAATTTGATAATCAGTGATGGTTGGTGGAGGAGAGGAATAAAGAAATCATTCTTTGGAAGGTGAGTTCTGCTTTCTGTACCATTTTCCCCCACCAATCTTCCACCCTTTTGGGGACTAATGGTTATCTGGCATTCAAACTCCACTTAAAATTAAGTTATAACACAAGAAAACACCTTTAGGAAACTTCAAAACACATGGAAATGGCATCTACATATAACAGACGAGAGTCCTAAAAGATATAACTTTTTCATTCCTCTCATTTCACATACTTATGGCAAAGCAAAATTACCTGATGTACAGTTCAAGTGTGTTCAAAATGATAATCTCTGTGTAGTATCAAGTAAATTAGTATGTTTTTGTCTGAGCTGGAAATGTTTAAATATTGTTCTTTATTGCATACTTGTTTAGTATATTTTAGCGAAGGAAGAGTCTTTATACCCAAGGAGAAAAAAAAAGGTGATTGTCTCAACAATGATATAATCATTTAAAAGATGTTATGGTAGAAAGTTATTACTGAACAGCTCTTATGGGGGAAGACTATATTTAAACATTTTTGGCATTACTAATCTCAGTACTAATAAATTTTATAATTAATAACAACATTCCAAGGCACTACACAGAATAAGGAAAAAAATGAATTATATCAAACCTGCCTTCATTTTTCAATATTCCACTCTCTAACTGAAGATGAGGAAAAACGATTTCATTATACAAATAAATTCTTAAAAGGAGAAAAAGCTTATTAGGATAACCTCAAAAAGCACCCAAAGTGTTACTAAACCTAAGTAGCTCATACCTCTAGGAAATGCAAAATTACCCAACTTCAAGACTTAATATGAAGCTACAGTAGGGACTTCACTGTCAGTCCAGTGGTTAAGACTCCACGCTTCCACTGCAGGGGGCACAGGTTTGATCCCTGGTGGGGGAACTAAGATCCCGCATGACGCGTGTCACAGCCAAAAATAAAATAAAAAATAAAACAGAATAGAGAGCCTAGAAATAAAGCCACATAATTATAGTCAACTGATCTTTAACAAAGGAGCGAAGGCAATTCAATTAAAGCTAGTCTTTCAGCAAATGGCGCTGACAACTGGACCTCCACATGCAAAAAAAATGAATCTAGATGCAAGATCGTACACCCTTCATAAAAATTAACTCAAAATGGATCATAGATCTAAAAATAAAATGTATTAATTATAAAATTCCTAGAGGATAACATAGGAGAAAACCTAGATGACCTTGGATACAGCGATGACGTTTCAGATACAACACAAGGTATGGGGCTTCCCAGGTGGTGCAGTGGTTAAGAATCTGTCTGCCAATGCAGGGGACATGGGTTCGAGCCCTGGTCCGGGAAGATCCCACATGCTGCGGAGTAACTAAGCCCATGTGCCACAACTACTGAGTCTGCGCTCTAGAGCCCGCAAGCCACAACTACTGAGCCCACATGCCACAACTATTGAAGCCCACACACCTAGAACCCGTGCTTAGGAACAAGAGAAGCCACCGCACCAAGAAGCCCGCACACGGCAACGAAGAGTAGCCCCTACTCGCTGCAACTAGAGAAAGCCTGCACGCAGCAACAAAGACCTAACGCAGCCAAAAATAAATTAATTAATTAAATCAAAAAACAAAACAAAACAAAAGGTATGATCCATGAAAGAAATCATTGATAAGCTGGACTTCATTAAAATTAAAAACTTCTCGCAAAAGACAATGTCAAGAAAATAAGATAAACCATAGATAGGAGAAATATTTGCAAAAGACATATTTGATAAAGGACTATTACCTAAAACATACAAAGAACTCTTAAGCCTTAGTATTAAGAAAATGAACCCAATTAAAAAAAGACAAAAGACTTTAACGGACACCTCACCAAAGAAGATACACAGATGGAAAGACGGTTAACATCATGTCATTAGGGAATTGCAAATTAAAATAAGATACAACATACCTATTAGAATGGCCAAAATCCAAACCACTGACAACAAATGCTGGCAAGGATGTAGAGCAATAAGAACTCTCAGTCATTGCTGGTGGAAAGGCAAAATGATACAACCATTTTGGTAGACAGTTTGGCAATTTCTCACAAACCTAAACAAACTCTTACCATATGATCCAGCAATTGCACTCCCTGGAATTTACTCAAATGAACTGAAAACTTATGTCCTCATAAAAACTTGTACACCGATGTTTAAAGTAGTTTTATTCATAACTGCCAAAACCTGGAAGCAACCAAGATGTCCCTCAGTAGGTGAGAGGATAAACTATGGTACATCCAGACAACAGAATATTTTTCAGTGCTAAAAAGTAATGAACTATCAAGCCATGAGAAAACATGGAGGAAATTAACTGCAACTTACTAAGTGAAAGAAGCCACTGAAAAGGCTCCCTACTGAATGATTCCAACTCTACGACATTCTGAAAAAAGGCAAAACTATGGAGACAATAAAAAGATGAGTGATTGCCAGAGTTTAGGGGAGAGGGATGAACAGACACAGAGGATTTTCAGGGCAGGGAAGCTATTTTGTATGATACCACAATGGTGGTTACATGTCATTATTCATTTGTCAAAACCCACAGAAGATACAAGACTGCATAAACCCTAATGCAAACTATGGACTTTGAGTGGTAATGATGTGTCAATGTGGGTTCATTGATTATAACAGACATAGCACTCTGTTAGGGGATGCTGATATTGGAGGAGGCTGTGCAAGTATGGGGGCAGAGAGTATATGGGAACTCTGTACTTTCCACTCAATTCTCCTGTGAACCTAAAACTGTTCTAAAAAATGAAAATAAAAACTATTAAAAATAAGTTCTGTAGTTTAGTTAACAGTAGTATACCAAGTCAATTGCCTAGTCATGATAATACACTATTGTTAAGTAAAATGTTACCATGGGTGTACACAGGAACTCTAATAATTTTGCAACTTATGTGAATCTAAAATTATTTCCCCCCCCAAAAGAATTTTTTTCAAAGGAAAGAGGTAGGAGCTTCCCTGGTGGCGCAGTGGTTGAGAATCCGCCTGCCAGTGCAGGGGACACGGGTTCAAGCCCTGGTCCGGGAAGATCCCACACGCCACGGAGCAACTAAGCCCGTGTACCGCAACTACTCAGCCTGCACTCTAGAGCCCGCGAGCCACAACTACTGAAGCCCGTGGACCTAGAGCTCGTGCTCCGCAACAAGAGAAGCCACCACAATGAGAAGCCCGCGCACCGCAACGAAGAGTAGCCCCCACTCGCCGCAACTAGAGAAAGCCTGCACGCAGCAAGGAAGACCAACGCAGCCAAAAAATAAATAAATAAAATAAAATACAATAAATAAATAAAGGAAAGAGGTAAGATTTTTCAAATGAGGAAGGCTATTATCTACCAGGATTTGTAAATACTTTAAGCAACTTATCTAGCATTTTTCTGTAGGTAATGAGATTTATACCTCTGTAAAAAACACTTTGGGACTTCTTGTCTTTTAAAATATAACAGACCTGATTCCTAGGGGCTTGGTAAACACTGCCCTAAGTTTCAGGCATAAAAGATGAGAAAACTCTGAATGAAGGGATAAATCTTGTACAATTAATCACCTTCTTAGAAGAGTAAACTATAAAAAGTAGTACATATACTTTGAAGAAAGATGATCTGATAGGGGAGACAGGACTCAAGAGATAATGCAGACCACTAGGCTCAATACCCTTGTGCTCACCCAGTGGTACAGCTTTTATTTTAAGTCATAACAAATAATAATTTTTTAAGCTTCTTTTCAATTTTACAGATTTAAAAAGTCATTAAGCTAAACATTTTTAAAGGTTATGGAAAATCTCTGAAATATGTCTCCACTTAAAATAGACTCAATGTTAATTTATATAAGCCACTGTCAATCTCTATATATTCATAATTTTCTCCAAAAGTAGAATAAATTTTAATTCTAAAAGAGATGCAATCATTTCAATGAGTGTAGCTCCATTAGAGTTCATGATATTTTTACTTATTTATTAAGCAAATATTTAATTTAGTAACAAATTCATTTACATCAAACAAAAACAATCTATACAATATCATGAGACAATTTAAATATTTATGGTAATTACAGATTTGAAACAGTCTCTTTTTCAAAGATCAGTGCATCTAAACTGTTTAACTCACTAAATTATCATCTTTGAATATTAAGAAACCAAAAATAAGAAATGATATTTTAAAAAGGAAAATGATAGTTTCAAAGTAAAAGTAACTCTTCCTCTCATTAAAAGCCACAGAATTTTTCTAAAATGTCAAGTAGAAAGGTTAAATACAAAGAAAACACACTGCACACTGCACACCTTAACTACACAAAGTTGAAAGAAATCTATACGTACAGACCTAAATCTATACATACAGACCTAAAATGAACCCATGCAGATTTTTTAAATTACAACTATTTTACCCCTTGCCTTCTTTATTAAGATATGTATTTACTAACATATAATCAACAAAAAATGATAATGCTTTCAAGATATATAACATAAAGCAAGATCATTTTTATCAGTAATTTCTCTTAAAGGAGGGGGAAAAATACTTCAGGTATAATCCAACAGAGAAGCAAAGCAAACTATGAAGTGAAAAGTGATGATGATGTTCTCAAAGTAGAAATGTGTGACTTTTATTTACTTTTAAATAAAACTTTAAATAGTAGGCTGCCTAATTAATCGAGACAGTAGGGGAAGTAGGAGGCAGGAAATAAGAGCTGGGACTAACTAAACAGACTTAACTGCTAAGAAGAAAATCTACCTTGTCTTCAGTTTCCCTTTTGACAGCTCACCAAGTATAAAGAAAGACTACTCATTCCCAGTATAGCATCAATAAAAAATAAAATGGAAAAATGTATCCCTCACTATGTCCCACTAACATTTTACCTATAAAAATGGGAAGAAATTAAGGAAAACTACAATTCCACCTCAAATGACTTAAAGACAATCATAGATTAAGCCAATCTTTTAACTATAGTAGTAATACTCCATTCTAAAAGAATGGTCTGAGAAGGGAAAAAGCAGGTAGCTATTTAAGTTCCAAATAAATTCAACCTTTCTATTCATGTAATAATCTTCAGTTATCTTTTAAGTATAGAAACATTTTCTCTTTAATCCTACAAAATCCCATGCAAAAGATGAAGACTCACTCATACCACAGATGTAGAAACAAAGGCAGGAAAAAGATTAAATGATTTATAAGTTATGCCATTACAAACCGGGAACAAAGTCTAACCTGCTTCTCTACAAATGTATTATAGACACATTAATAAATCAGTGAAGTAATTAAATACTAAACCTGGTCTTATCTTCCACATAAATTAAGGCAGAAGGGAAGGCACCTGATCAAAAGTATTTAAAATAAAACCTCATCATACTTTTTCTAGGGATTCCTTAAATTCCACTTTTCAATTTTTAAAAGGTACACTAATTTACACAGGACACATTACCATTTACTATGTAACATTAAAGTCTGTAGTTAAGAAATTGGTCAGTGAGATGAGAAGCACCAGAAAAAAAAAAAAAGTCAACCGGCTGAGGAGGATAATAGAGGAGAAAGACAGAAGGAGGCTGGGTCCTTTATGATGCAGCTTAGCCACTATAATGATTCTGGAACCATCTACCCCCAGACTTCTTGTTGTAAGGGATACTTAAATGTCTTTCTTTTTTAAAAGCCCCAAAAAAGAAAAGAAGAAAAAAAAAAAAGGAAAAAAGAAAAACTAGCTATAAACTTTTACATAGGATTCATTAAAAAAAATTTTTTCTTGGAACAAAAATAGTTAAAAACTTGGGTTTAGAAGAGAGACTTGTATGAATATGGACCTATGAAGATACACAAAGCTGAAGTATGTGTAATCATTTGGCTGCCTGCAGTCTTCAGCAAGATCACAAAGTGCTCAAAAATTCTTTTACCTGAGGGGAGGAAAAAAATATTAATATAATTCCTTGGCTAATTTGAGATATCTAATATTCATTTTCAATTAAAAGTATCTACACAGTTGAAGACCTCAACTGTATAAGTAACTCTATCACAAAGCCATATCATTTAGTTTCAAAAGAAATATTAACAAATACTTCAGTATTAGAAGATGAATGACCTAAAATGTCATCACAGGAGTCATTAAATTTACATCTAAGATTGATACAGTTCTATAATAGCCATAACACTAATTTTGTTATCTCTTTATAATACCATAGACTACTGACATGTGCAGCTTTAGTACTGATAACATTAATAATTGCAACGGTTTAATAAGTCTAAAGGTCCTGATTATGTATGTAACCTATGTAACAAATTTATAATTTTTCTGAAGCACAAATCTGAATCATATATACACACTGTAATATTAGTATGTGAGGAAAGGTCATATAAGTAGTGAATGAACTTAGCCAACTGGCCAACGTCACAATTCAAGATACTACTCTCTACGTATTCTAGGCTGCAGAGTAATTCTGAATAGACAAAGATTACCACCTTGCAAAAATACCTGAAAAAGAAAGCAAACTTCTAGTAAAACTAATTAAACCAAAAATAAATAATAATATGAAATGGTGATTATTAATCAAAATACAGAAGTGTTAGATAAAATTAAAAAGTGGTTTTACAGATTCATCTAGTTAAAATGATGGCTGGCTGACTTAATTTTATTTATTTTGTTTTAACAGTATCACAAATGAATTCTGTACTAGGTTTTTTAACATCATTAAATTAGTATGAAGAGGTCACTTGAATTTTCCAGATATGCTTTTCTTTATATCATGGGAAAAACAACTATATGCTACGGTAGTTATCTATAAATGGTGAGATTTTCAAAATTCTTGAGATACATCCCTTATAAATGTTAAATACCTATTATAGTAAACAGCAGACATTTTGTGACAGGAAAAAAGAAAAATAAGATTTCTCTCAAAACTAAACAAACAACAAAAAAATGTGGCTTCTTCTTTAGCTCTTAGATCACTAAGTTAATTAACATGGATATAAGGATATTTGTTATACAAATCCCATTACTATTCTCTGTCAAGTGTTCATCAATAGGTTCTCTGCCAGTCCCTTTATGAATATGAGCACCACTCACTTTATAGAATATAGTCAACTTCCAAATAGATGGAGGATAGATCAACTCTGATTAGGACAATGACTCAATGATTAGGCAGTGCCAAGTTATCACTGACAAGGTCCCAAATAGAACTCAAAACTAAAAATCTTTAATCTCAAGACTCTAGTTAGTAGAAAAATGGATGAGATCCATATCCTACAGCTTCAAACATCTTCCATACTGAATTTAGTTGAAAAAGATTAATTTCACAAATAGTTTATTATTATCTAAACATTGGTGGTATAGGGAAGAGGGGAAGAAAAGGGAACAAAGCAGAGGAGTGAGCAAGAACTTTTGTTAACGTGGTTACCCCTATAATACAGATAAAGAAACTAAAGGATAAAGAAGGTCCTCATTTTAGCTAAGGCTACAAAGCTAGAAGTTGAAGTTAAGATGAGAATCTAAACAGTCTAAATCCCTCTAAAGCTCTTAACTGTCTCTTAATATAACTTTATGTAATCTTTCCTTAGAAAATTGTTTTCTCACAAAGTTAGAACACTTCTTTAGACAAAACAAATATTATTTATAGTCTTTGTATAAATCTACCTTTTCAACCAGACTGTCATGTTTGTCTTTAAAGTCTTCATTAACATCCAGTGTTAAGACAGGCACTTCTTGTAGATAATCAAAGTTGGTTCTGTTTGAAAAGAGAGAGATGAACAAAATAATTAGAAAAAGCAACAAATAAAAGAGAAATACTAAAAAATTATTCTTATGTCTTCACTGGAAAACAAAATGTTATCAATCATTTTATATTAAAATTATCCTGCCAAGTACTTCATCTGGCAGTCCCTTCTTTCTCACCTAGATTTACTATACATGTCTAAAAATCTCAGGTATAAAATATATAAAGTTAGGCATTGTGAAATGTAATTCTCTTCAAAAACCAAAATCATACCATAAAGTAGGAATGTTTGCTTTTTCTTAGAATTTTGCTGTCTTTTTTAAAAAATACATTTATTTATTTATTTATTTATGGCTGCATTGGGTCTTCGTTGCTGCACAAGGGCTTTCTCTACTTGTGGAGAGCAGGGGCTACTCTTCATTGCGGAGCGTGGGCTTCTCATTGCGGTGGCTTCTCTTGTTGCGGAGCACAGGCTCTAGGTGCGAGGGCTTCAGTAATTGTGGCGCATGGGCTTAGTTGCTCCACGGCATGTGGGATCTTCCCGGATCAGGGCTCAAACCTGTGTCCCCTGCATTGGCAGGTGGATTCTTAACCACTGCACCACCAAGGAAATCCAGGAATGTTTGCACTTTATAGATGAGAAAACTAAAGCCCAGGGAGGTCACTCTAAGGCTCAGAGCTTGTCTAAGGTTATATACTAGTAAGTGAGATGCGTCTGAACCAAGATCTGACTAATGACAGAGTACAGTGATCTAAGAAACAAACTTGAAATATCTTAAAATTCTCTCTGAAAGATCTCAGAGATACTGCAGGTTTGGTTCCAGACCACTGCAATAAAGTGAGTATCACAACAAAGCAAATATTGCAACAAGCAAGTCACACAAATTTTTTGGTTTCCCCGTGCATACAAAAGTTACATTTACTCTATACTGCAGTCTATTAAGTGTGCAATAGCATTATGTCTAAAAAAAATGTACATACCTTAATTTAAAAATACTTTATTGCTAAAAAATGCTAACCATCATCTGAGCCTTTAGAGAGTCACATAATCTTTTTGCTGGTGAAGGGTTTAAAATATTGCAAGAATTTATAAAATGTGATGTAGAGACACAACATTAGGAAATGCTGTTGGAAAAATGGTGCCAACAGACTTGCTTGACATAGGGTTGCCACAGACCTTCCATTTGTAAGAAATGCAGCATATGTGAAGCACAATAAAGTGAAGTGCTACACAACAAGGTATGCTTGTACCTAAATAATGTATACAGATGTATTTCCTACTTTATCCCTTAATGTGAAATTCCATATATTATGCTGTAAATACTGCTGGGGGAGATTAGCTATAAAAACTTTAAGAAAATAGGATCTCATTGCAGTAAAAAGAATCAAAATCCATACTTAATTCTGGGAGATCCTACAATACTAATAAATAAAAATGGCTGAAAATGAAAAATTATACATGATTTGGATTAAAATTTGATAAAGGAATTTAAAATGAATAGTAAATAAGAATAAGGAAGTCTTACTTTACTGTTCTATGCAGGAGCCAGCTTTCATGCTTATAGTGAAGCTTCTCTAAGTATTCAAGAGGAATGCCTTGTTCTTCATTTCTTCCCCGTAAATATATTCTATTCAAGCATTTCTAAAAGCAAGCAATAAGAAACAGGTAGGAGGAGCGGAGGAGGCAAGGAACAATTATTCTTGATGGCTGCCATTAAATTTTTCCTTAGTGTCTCTTTAGTTATGCTAGCCAAAATCTCTATTTATTTTCCCTAGGAAGTTGAAGTAGTTCATTTTCCCCTCCTTGTGCTTTTCAACCATTTGGTAGCTCTAAACCAAGTGTTACTCTCAAAAATAAGTCAAAATATGTGTATAAACTTTTGGTATCCATACTTGAAATAAACTGTATAAAATAAGTTTAGTTAAACATCAAATAATTTACCTGTGATAAACCATGATGGAAAAGAATATGAAAAAGAATATAAATATGTATAACTGAGTCACTCTGCGGTACAGCAGAAATTAAACACAACATTGTAAATCAACTATTCTTCAATAAAATTTTGTTAAAAATTTAAAAGTTCAGGGACTTCCATGGTGACGCAGTGGTTAAGAATCCGCCTGCCAGAGGAAGGAACACTCCCAAACTCATTCTATGAGGCCACCATCACCGTGATACCAAAACCAGACAAAGATACTACAAAAAAAGAAAATTACAGACCAATATCACTGACGAATATAGATGCAAAAATCCTCAACAAAATACTAGCAAACAGAATCCAACAACACATTAAAAGGATCATACACCATGATCAAGTGGGATTTATCCCAGGGATGCAAGGATTCTTCAATATATGCAAATCATTGTGATAAATCATATTAACAAATTGAAGAATAAAAACCATATGATCATCTCAATAGATGCAGAAAAAGCTTTTGACAAAATTCAACACCCATTTATGACAAAAACTCTCCAGAAAGTGGGCATAGGGGGAACCTACCTCAACATAATAAAGGCCATATACGACAAACCCACAGCAAACATCATTCTCAATGGTGCAAAACTGAAAGCATTTCCTCTAAGATCAGGAACGAGACAAGGATGTCTACTCTCACCACTATTATTCAACATAGTTTTGGAAGTCCTAGCAACGGCAATCAGAGAAGAAAAAGAAATAAAAGGAATACAAATTGGAAAAGAAGAAGTAAAACTGTCACTGTTTGCAGATGACATGATACTATACATAGAGAATACTAAAAATGCCACCAGAAAACTACTAGAGCTAATCAATGAATTTGGTAAACTTGCAGGATACAAAATTAATGCACAGAAATCTCTTGCATTCCTATACACTAATGATGAAAAATCTGAGAGACAAATTATGGAAACACTCCCATTTACCATTGCAACAAAGAGAATAAAATACCTAGGAATAAACCTACCTAGGGAAACAAAAGACCTGCATGCAGAAAACTATGACACTGATGAAAGAAATTAAAGATGATACAAATAGATGGAGAGATATACCATGTTCTTGGATTGGAAGAATCAACATTGTGAAAATGACTCTACTACCCAAAGCAATCTACAGACTCGATGCAATCCCTATCAAACTACCAATGGCATTATTCACAGAACTAGAACAAAAAATTTCACAATTTGTATGAAAACACAAAAGACCCCGAATAGCCAAAGCAATCTTGAGAAAGAAAAACGGAGCTGAAGGAATCAGGCTCCCTGACTTCAGACTATACTGCAAAGCTACAATAATCAAGACAGTATGGTACTGGCACAAAATCAGAAAGATACATCAATGGAACAGTATAGAAAGCCCAGAGATAAACCCACGCACATATGGTCACCTTATCTTTGATAAAGGAGGCAAGAGTATACAATGGAGAAAAGACAGCCTCTTCAATAGTGGTGCTGGGAAAACTGGATAGCTACATGTAAAAGAATGAAATTAGAACACTCCCTAACACCATACACAAAAATAAACTCAAAATGGATTAAAGACCTAAATGTAAGGCCAGACACTATAAAACTCTTAGAGGAAAACACAGGCAGAAACTCTATGACATAAATCACAGCAAGATCCTTTTTGACCCACCTCCTAGAGAAATGGAAATAAAAATAAACAAATGGGACCTAATGAAACTTAAAAGCTTTTGCACAGCAAAGGAAACCATAAACAAGACCAAAAGACAACCCTCAGAATGGGAGAAAATATTTGCAAATGAAGCAACTGACAAAGGATTAATCTCCAAAATTTACAAGCAGCTCATGCAGCTCACTATCAAAAAAACAAAAAACCCAATCCAAAAATGGGCAGAAGACCTAAATAGACATTTCTTCAAAGAAGATATACAGATTGCCAACAAACACATGAAAGAATGCTCAACATCATTAATCATTAGAGAAATGCAAATCAAAACTACAATGTGATATCATCTCACACCAGTCAGAATGGCCATCATCAAAAAATCTACAAACAATAAATACTGGAGAGGGTATGGAGAAAAGGGAACCCTTATACACTGTTGGTAGAAATGTAAATTGATACAGCCACTATGGAGAACAGTACGGAGGTCCCTTAAAATCTAAAAATAGAACTACCATATGACCCAGTAATCCCACTACTGGGCATATACCCTGAGAAAACCATAATTCAAAAAGAGTCATGTACCACAATGTTCACTGCAGCTCTATATACAATAGCCAGGACATGGAAGCAACCTAAGTGTCCATCGACAGATCAGTGGATGAAGAAGATGTGGCACCTATATACAAAGGAATATTACTCAGCCATAAAAAGAAACGAAATTGAGTTATTTGTAGTGAGGTGGATGGATCTAGAGTCTGTCATACAGAGTGAAGTAAGTCAGAAAGAGAAAAACAAATACTGTATGCTAACACATATATATATGGAATCTTAAAAAGAATGGTCATGAAGAACCTAGGGAAAAGAGGGGAATAAAGACCCAGACCTACTAGAAAATGGACTTGAGGACACAGGCAGGGGGAAGAGTAAGCTGGGACAAAGTGTGAGAGTGGTAGTATATATATGGACATATAAACATTACCAAATGTAAAATAGATAGCTAGTGGGAAGCAGTCGCATAGCACAGGGAGATCAGCTCGGTGCTTTGTGACCAGCTAGAAGGGTGGGATAGGGAGGGTGGGAGGGAGGGAGATGCAAGAGGGAAGAGATAGGGGGACATATGTATATGTATAACTGATTCACTTTGTTATAAATCAGAAACTAACACACCATTGTAAAGCAATTATACTCCAATAAAAATATATATATAAAAAAAAGAGTAAACCAAAAAAAAAAAAAAGAAGAGCCAGGCAATACAGGATCCACAAGAGATAAGTGAATAGGTGTCTCAAGAGGATAAGAATAAAAAATCCAAAAACAGCAAATTTGAAACAGAATGGCAGAACAACCAGCCCAGGCTGGAGCATGGAGCTTTGAGGTTTTGAGTCATTTCAGGATATTTGAGGCAGTAGGCTATGTAGTATAAGGAGCTGGAGCTGATCTTCCTGAAGAAAACAAAGAGTCTTGAGAGGTTGTGCCTTCATTAAAAGAGAGCTAGTAAAATTCCATCCACAAGCCCGAGTGAGAGAGAGGGAGCCTGAAAACATTTCAAGACAATGACTTGAAAATAAATAATTCACCAGTGAGAACCTGAAATCACAGGCCTCAGACACATGTAGCACTGGGGTGCTAATTCACACAACTGACACTGCATGTGACTCCTCAAGATGAGGAACTACTATCGAACTGTTCCATACCCTTGAGGCTCTTATCTCTAAAGACCATGGGAAAAATAGAAATGAGTTAAAATGGAATAGACTGTAACAAAGAGTGGTAACCAGAATAGAATGCTTTTTTTGTTTTTTTAAATAAATTTATTTGTTTAAAAATATTTAAAAAATAAAGTTTTGTGTTAGACTTTAAGATATTGACTATGAATGTTTCTAGCAGAATGAAATTATTAGTATTCTTCATGTTTTCTTCTATATTTGTATATACTATTTTCATAATTAAAAACAAAAATTCTTTTCAAAAATAAAAGTGAATTTCAAAATTATTATTGTTAAATTCTGGCTTACTTGACATTAGAAGAGGAAAAAAATCATCCCTTGGAATCAGAAACCTAGTTTCTTTGAAAATTCAGCTTCAATAGCAATACGGTATTTTTTCAGGCTAGAAGTCATGGCATTTACATTCACCAGAGCCTACTTTGTGACTTAGGGAAGAAACAGGAATAAAAAACAGAGAAAAATGGGGATGCAAGCACCAAAACCAGAAATTCCTTAACAAATGTAAGCTCTTATTTAGGTTACTTTTATGAAAGGCATCTATCTACTTGGTCTTCCTGGATTCATAACATAATTTCATATGTAAACAAGAATAGCTATTTACAACCTATGACAAAAAGCACATTTTCAAGTAACCTCCCTTAACTGAAAATGGCAAGGGTCCTCTAAGGCTCTTCTCAACTACAGCTGCTACTGCCCACCCATTCCAAGCCACAAACAACCATAAAGGATTTCTTGAAATGGACCTCCACCAACTTGGCCAGTCCTTCAGCAAACATTTACTGAGCTCCCACTATGTACCCAGGCCCTATTCTAGGCACTGGAAATTCAACAGTAATTAAAATACCCAAAGTTCCACCTCATGAAGCCTACATTCTAGGGGTTGCTTTAGAAAGTTTCTTAATGCAGCTGTGATAGATGACAGACCCTGAGAAAGTCAGGAGGAAATAATGAAGAACAGAACTGAGGAAGAACAGAGAAGGGGCCTAAAAGAGCAACTTCCAAATGCGGGCTTACAGTTTGTTTAGGAAAAAAGAATGTTTCTATCTACACAGTTATGAGTTTCTAATTTGGAGGTGGGGAGTGGAGTTAAACTAAATCGCCTTCATTGCATACCACTGAAAGGATTTCTAAATATTATTCTGAAATGTCAATGGACAAAACAAATTTTTATTGTTTCTCACCTCTGGAGTGGCTCGAAGATAAATGATTCCATCCAGTTCAAGGCTTTGGCCAAACTGGTTATTCGTCCAGTCATGCCAGTCTTGATAAATGGTCCACTCTGTTTCATTCATGCAGTCAGATTCATACAAATTAGATGCAAAAATATACCTGCAAGAGAGTCTACATCAACACATAAATTCTTTCCAAAAAGCACAAAGAAAAAACGGATCTACTAAATGGACATGAAACATTCTCCTAAACCCATGGCAGATAATGCCTTGGTTAGCAGAAAAAAACAACAGCAGAAGAAAACAACACATTATCTCCAACTACAGAAAATATGTACTTGGCCAGTGGTTCCCAAAAATGTGGTGTGAGAACCCCTGGTGGTCCCCAAGACCCTTCTAGGGGTTCTGTGAGAGACCAGATTACTTTATATACTGTACTTCAACCAAAAGCTTACAACTGCTTAAAAACAGAAGCACAAATGAGAATACAGCTGACTTCTATTAAGTCAGACACTGAAGAGATCTGCAAAGTTTCAAACAATGCTACTCTTCTCCCTAATTTTTTCTGAAAGATATAATTTTCACATCTTTTTTATGTTTATATGTAATGGATTTATTATTACTAACTTTAAATAAGTTAATAAATGTTTTTTATATTTCTCAACCTTAATATCTAATAACATAAATATCAATAAGACACGAAGCTCTTTGGGCTCCTTAATAATTATTAAGAAAGAAAGGGGTCCTAAAGTTTGAGAACCTCAGATCTAACTCTAGTAAAACAATCGTTACATAATAAGCAGGGTAATTCTAAGCCTCCCTTAGAGATATATGATCTCCTAGCTCCAGGTGCAAGTCTAGAATACAGATCCAGATTTAACCAGAGCAGATAAGAATTTTAAGAGGGTTGGAAGAAAAAAAAACTTCTCTGCAAATTTGAATGAGATGAGATGGCCACTATACCAGTTTCCATGGCAGCTAGCAATTATGCTAGAACTTCCCTAATGGCATTAGTACCAAACTGCTGAAGGTATTAAATGTCATTTTCCATCTCAAATCTCCAACTCAGCCTCTCTTATTACTTTGATTCCCAGGAAACAGGAAAAAAAAGTCCACTTCTAAGCCAAGATTCCAAACTGACAAGTACAGTCATTTATATATACCTGTCACTATACACAGATCGTTCAAAAAATAATACAGGTTCCTCTGCATCTTTGAGCTTGCCATTGAGAGCAGCAAGCTGAGCTCGTATTCGACTGAGGCAGGCATATGACTGGAAGGTGAAAGACCACCGTTCAGGTTTCTCATACATCATCTGAAGAACATTCCCACCACTTTTCTGAGACGTTGTCAGTTCCTATTTTGAATTTGAAAAAGGAAACAAAAAGCAATGATCAATAGGGCTATTTTAATATTTTTTAAGTTAAAAAAATTGGATAAATAAAAAAACCCAAAAAACCCAATTTAAAAAATGGGTAGAAGACCTGAATATACATTTTCCCAAAGATATACAGATGGCTAATAGGCATACGAAAATATGCTCAACATTGCTAATTTAGAGAAACACAAATCAAGACAATGAGATATTCACACCTGCCTCTGAACACAGTGAAATTACTTATTGCTCTTACAAAATATCACAAAAGTTTACTAGTAACACTGCTTTGTTCAGATTTCTAGCCTAGCACCTTCCCTGGACAGAGTACGATGTGTTTAAGTAATTAAACAGGCAAAGCCATCTTAGGTCCCTTCCAGTATTCCTATCACACTGAAAAACTCCTGAGATACCTTGGTGGTATCTACTTGCTAATCTCTCTCCAACCACAGCATCCACTTTTCTATATTCTGTAGAGCCAATTTCCTGTTATTAGATTTTTATATAATCTGATTAAAGTCGTTTATATTAGGGAATATCTGATTTAAACCATGAATTTTTTTTAAAGAGGCTTGGTATCCTCAATGAATCATTTGCAAAAAATATAGAAAATAATTTTGAGCATCTTTCCATTGCCACTTCACTACTACAGGCCAAAGTCAGCAAATCCTAACATTCGAAGCTTCCAAATCAAAAAAAAGGGGAGGGTGGGGGTAAAGAGAAAGAAGCCACTGAAATTTCTTCCTTTTTTTTATTTTATAAATTTATTTATTTATATTTGGCTTCACTGGGTCTTCGTTGCTGAGTGCGGGCTTTCTCTAGTTGTGGTGATTGGGGGCATCACTTCATTGCGGTGTATGGGCTTCTCGTTGCAGTGGCTTCTCTTGCTGTGGAGCACAGGCTCTAGGTGCACGGGCTTCAGTAGTTGCAGCAAGCAGGCTCAGCAGTTGTGGCTCGTGGGCTCTAGAGCACAGGCTCAGTAGTTGTGAGCTTAGTCGCTCCACAGCACGTGGGATCTTCCCGGACCAGGGGTCGAACCCGTGTCTCCTGCACTGGCAGGCGGATTCTTAACAACTGTGCCACCAGGGAAGTCCCTGAAATTTCTTCCTTTGAATGACAGTATTTTCTTTCTTTTTAAATTAAAACTGACTGCACAGTAATAGAATATATTAGAATACTTTTGATATTAGAGTTGTCAGATTAAGAAAGAAAAAACAAGGGACATCCCTGACGATCCAGTGGTTAAGACTCCACACTCCCAATGCAAGGGACATGGGTTCGATCCCTGGTCAGAGAACTAAGATCCATCCTATGTGCCGCGTGGCCAAATAAAATAAAAATTTAAAAAAGGAAAGAAAGAAGAAACAAAACCCAGGACCCAGGGATGCTTCATCATCTTTTCTATGTCAAGCTATATAAAGATTCCCCCAACAGCTATACAGTCTTTAATCTTGTTTTCTAACTTTCAAGGAATAAAATATGACTGCCTAATTCCTATTCTCAATCCTAGTTCAAATACCCCTGAACACGTCCTGAAAGTTCATGCTCAATGTAGGTGGTTTTCCTCTGAGGAAAAAAAAACAAAATCCAGAAGTGTAAACATTACAACGGACCTCAGTTTCAGTTAAGAACGAAAAACCACACAAACACATGACACTTTGAGGCAGAATTTAAATTTCATACCACAAACCACATAATTAAGTGAAACTTCTTTTCAAAACTGGAAGAAAAAAAAGATAAAATGGCAAGAGGCTAACAGTCAACAATAGGGCTGTTTAGAAATACTGAGCAGATGATGAACTGAAATAAGGGTAAAGTAACTGCCTTCCCAAACTGCTTAAAGAATAAATTTAATTTTATTAGTTTCAAGGGCCTTTGTTAATTTAATTATGAACTGACTTTCCACTTATTCATCATCATCCAGGGAGAAAATGTTTCATACAAGTGAATTTTTCCAGCTAAATGAAGTATATCAACTCAACCAAAACTTTCGTGTAGTTATTTTTATAAAGAGGACAGTATTGTCTATTTTATATTCCTACCCTAGTAAGCATAGCATTTTGGAAATTACTCTTAGTAACAGAGACAACTTTATGAACACTGACTGCTGGATTTATAAGAGAACTTAGCTAAAGAGCACAAGCTGCTATTCCACACATTAAAAAAAAATTAATTAATTTTTTAAAATTTAAGAAAATATATCAGGCACAGAAACACTAGTATGAAAAGATATATGTACCCTTAGGTTCATTGCAGCATTATTTACAATAGCCAAAATATGGAAACAACCTAAGGGTCTGTAGACAGATGAATGGATAAAGATGTGGTGTATGTATACAATGGAATACTACTTGGCCATAAAAGAGAACAAAATCTTGCCATTTGAAACAACATTAATGGAACTTAAGGGTATTATGCTAAGTGAAACAGGTCAGACAGAGAAAGAAAATTCCACATGATATCATTTACATGTGGAATCAAACAAACAAAACCAAACCCCCAGCCTCACAGGTCTAGATGGGGGGTTGCCAGAGTGGAGGGAGGTAGGGGATGTGGGGTGAAATGGGTAAAGGGGATCAAGAAGTACAAATTTCCAGTTATAAAATAAATAAGCACAGCATGCGGGATAGAGTCAATGATATTGTATCAACTTAGTATGGTGACAGTACCTAGACTTCCTGTGGTGATCATTTTTACAATGTACACAAATGTTGAATCACTATATTGGACACCTGAAACTAATACAATATTATATGTCAATTATAGCTCAATAAAATATATTTAAATATTAAATACATAATATTAAATTATTAATTATCAAATAATCAAAAATATACATTAAAAAGTTTTTTTACTTGATACTAAAAGAGGGGCAGAGGTATAGTGGTATTTACATATACATGGAATTCTCTGCAGTATAAATGTTAATTCAAAACACAAAATTTAAGTCTTGGATTAGTCTGCTCTATCCCTGGTTGCATTATCTGTAGCTTACTTAGCATATATTCAAAAAAGAATGTGCTTAGGAATGTGAACACAAAGGCCATATTTAAGTTTTCTTAAAAGTTTATTTTTTATGTCTTAGATTTAGAAAATAAAGAATTTTCGTTGAAGAACTAGTAAGTTCATTACACAAAATATCCCTTCATTAAGAAAATATACTTCAATTTTAACGATAATTATAATAATATCTACTGTTTATTACTTATTTTATGCCAGGGACTACATGAAAAGTTTTACATACATTATCTCGACCCTATGAAATAGTCATTACTGACACTATTTTATAAATTTTAAAAATGGGGCTCAAAAAGGTTGAATAACTCATTAATATCAATATATCTGGTAAGCAGCAAAACTAGGATTCAAGCCTAAGACTGACAATAAAGCCATATTCTTTCCAAAATGTTGATCTGCTATTAAATACTGAAGTTATATCATATCTATAAAGCAAGTAATACTTAATTTGATTTCTTGAAGGGAGATATTCAGATACTATGTGGATAATTAACTGGTGCTGGTGCTCTGTATTTTAATAATTTTATCTTAGACATGGATAACTTTACATAATTATATAATAGAGAATTCACTAATGACATAAATACAAATTCACTAGTGAAAATACATCTGAGTTATTTTTATAAATAAAACTAACCGTGAAAAACAATTTTTTGCCTTTATCATTATCTGGGCTTACTATTTCAGGTTGTCTTTGGTGTACAAATACCTATTACCAAAATAACCATCAACTTTATTTTGTTTTGTTTTGTTTCTGGCTGCGCCCCAAGGCTTGTGGGATGTTAGCTCCCTGACTAGGGATCGAACCCGTGCCCCCTGCAATGGAAGAGCGGAGTCCTAACCACTTGGACCACCAGAGAATCCCCTAAAATAACCCATTAACTTTAAAATAAACTTCAACAACTTCTACATTGATTAATTAAACATGGCACTTTTGAGTTTAAGTTACATTAACAAATATATTTAAAGTACTTCTATTCAGAAATTGCGTGTGATAGATACTACTATGTGTTCCCTAAAACCAGGTTGTTTTTCTTCCTGGACACACAGCTAGGCTTTATTTCCCAGTCTCCCTTGTAATTAACTATAGCCAGAAGACTCAGTTCTAGCCAGTGGAAGTAGGGCAGAAGCAATGTTTATCATGTCCAGGCTGGACCCATAAAAACCTCTCAAAAGCGATGATTCTTTCTTTATTCATCAACTGGAAGCAAAAGACACCAAGGCCCTAGAGCAGCGGTTTTCAACTTCAACTCCAGGGCAGGGGTACCAAAGTATGATCCCCATAACAGCAGCATCAACCTCACTTGGGAACTTGAGAGAAATGCACATTTTCAACACCCCACTGCCAGACCTATTAAATCAAAAACTGGGGTTGAGGGCCAAGTCTTTGTTTTAACAAGTCCTCCAGGTGACTCTGCTGAACCACTAAAGTTTGAAGCACTGTCCTAGAGGTTAGATGAGCCACACATTAGAAGGGGTCTGGGTCTCTGAGTGACAGCATGGTATGCCATCCACTCAATACCATATTGTACTGTACACTGCCTGAGAAATGAAATTTTATCATCTTAAACCACAGAGACTTTACTATAGCAGCAAGTATTACCTTAAATTTACCTGATACGGACTTCCTTGGTGGCGCAGTGGTTAAGAATGCACCACAACTACTGAGCCTGCACTCTAGAGCCCACGAGCCACAACTACTGAAGCCTGTGCTCCCACAACAAGAGAAGCCACCACAATGAGAAGCCCACGCACCATAATGAAGAGTAGCCCCTGCTCACCATAACTAGAGAAAGTCTGCAAGCAGCAACGAAGACCCAATGCAGCCAAAAATAAAATTAAAAAAAAAGAATGACTTATCAAAAAATATGCTGTTGTTTCACAGATAAGTATATTTTATCCCTTCTTTCACAGAGTTACTAATTTTTCAGTGACTTCTTAGTGGTAAGAAGTGTTAGATAAAAGTAAAATAGCATTTCACAGTAAATAACAAAGATCTCCCAAAAGAATTCAGCTCACTGAGAGAAACAGACTAAAAATATCTTCCTAACAGTCTGTAGACCTCAAAAAATAGGCTAAAAGAAAGCAATTAAATCAAAGCTTTGGGCTTAAATAATAACATAAATCACCAAATAAAGCACATTGTTATTTGAAATAAATCTTTAATACAAAGACTGATAATCATCTGGGTCATATGATTTAAAGATACTCTTACCATGGGAGGAGAAGGGAGGGGAGACTACATAATCTTTCTAGGTACTTTCTCCCTCTTTATTTTGCTATAATTGGTGGGAGCTCATCGATAGTATAGCAACATTTCAGCCACTAGATGGCAGGTAAAAAACAAAACCAGCTAAACATGCAGGTGCAAATTAAATTACTGACTAGGGGAAGAGATCAAAGGTACCAGCAGCCCAACTCTTCCCATCCCAGTGTTGCTGCCAAGAAGTGTGATTAAATGGAGAACATTCGAAGTAGGACTGGCCTTACCAGAGTTGGGTCTGAAGACAGTCTACTTCTCACTATTGACAGCACGCTAAGAAAGCTTAGATTTGGATAATGGTTCACACTATAATCCCAAGGAATAGGTCAGGGATGGGTCTGGGGAAGAAGGGCCCCAGGATGAGGGAAGAAATTCCATTTCTTGAGGTCCAGGAAAAAAGAAAATATCCAAAGATACTGAGAACCCACCCACTCATTACTACCCTCACACTCCGCTACCTTATCCCCAAAATACTATCCCCACAATCTGAAACTCCACCTAAGTGGAGAGGATTAACAACATAGTAGCCTTTAATACACACACAAAATTAAAACTATCCTCCAAGAATGTACACAAATATACAAAATCCAATGAAGGTTACCAAATTGTAACATGGTGGAGACATGACTGGATTACAGGAAACTGATGAAAGTATATGTTAATGAAAGTATATGTTAACAATAACAGTAGGTTCACTTGCATGGTAGTTATAAAGAAAGTTTGGAATTTTGACTCTAGTACACAGGAAGAAAATGCTCCAGCCCATAAACATGAATATCAGATCCATGAAGCCAATTCATAAAATGGAGACAGATGCATCAATGCATCTTAGTCTGATGACATCAGTCATTAAGATAATATAACTAATTCCCCTGAGCTCTGATTCTAAGCTTAATGGACAACCTTCTTATTATAAATTGGCTTCCCATGTATATTAATGCAATGTTTTCAACCTCTCCTCTCTAACACAACTAAAGGGTTCAATACACTCCTAACACTAACAGTGATTCACTAGGACAGTCATTTTTAACCAGGAGGCATCCCACATATTTAAATTCCCAAGGGATTGTTTGTTGTTTGAAAAAGCACCAAATCCTTGAGATCTTATAAGTTCCTTCTACTGGGCCTATATAGAGAATGGGTTGACCTACATCAATGAATCTGATAATTACATTTCTCTCTGCAAATTAAAATTTTTGACATTATAGTTTTTATATATGTTCCTGTGTGCTTGGTTAATATAAGGTACACTGGGAATTCCCTGGCGGTCCAGTGGTTAGGACTCTGTGCTTCCATTGCAGGAGGCACAGGTTCAATCCTTGGTGGTCGGGGAACTAAGCCGTGCAGTGCGACAAAAAAAAAAAAAAAAAAAAGTAAGGTACACTGAGAGGCAGAAACATTTAATGTGCCAACAAACCAGTTATACATGTTTAATATGAGTTAGAAGCTATGATATTAAAATTAGAATGGACCTTAAATGAAGGTCACCTAATCCAATCTAGTCTAACATTCCCCCAATGAAAGAGTTCCTTCTGTATTTCTCACATTGGTTTAATTTGGCTACTTTCTACCTAACCCCTGAGAATGACTGCACTGACAGTTGACCCCAGAAATGAGGGGGAGAAAGACTATTTTTAGAACACAGGTCTCTCATTTCTAAATGTAAGCAAACTTGAATAGGGCACTTTGAAAGAGGCCACAAGACATACTTTAAGAGGCAAAAATGCAGGGTGAGGGAAGACAGAAGATCCAAAGGAAAATGGGCAAAAGAACCTGAAAAGGGACTTTACAAAAGGAATCCAAATGGCAAATTAATTAATTAATTAAAGGAGCACCATCTCATTAGCAATCAGGAAAATATAAATTTAAACATAAAAGATATTAAATGTTCGACAGAATAATAAAATTTAGGAAGCTGGACAATACTAAATACTGGCAAAGGGGTGGACCAGTGACAGCTTCAGTACACTGTGGGGAATGTAAACTGGTAAAACCATTTCAGAAAACGGGCATCAAACACATACCCACCACCCAGTAATTTTACTTCTTATTCCAAGAGAAACCCTTGCATGTGTACACCAGGATTCATATTCCTAACAGGGCTGTTTTTACAGCAACTAAAGTAGGAACTGCTCAAAAACTGATTAAAGGTATAGAATGGACCAACAGTGATATATGAACACAACTGAATACCATATGGCAATGAAAATGAACAAGCTATAGCTGCATGCAACAATATAGACAAATTTCACAAACTTATTAAGCAAAATAAGCAAGAGGAAAAGGAATGCAAACAGATGATTTCATTTATACAACATTAAAAAACAGACAAAACATTATATTTCTTAGAGATATGTTCATGTACATAAAATTCTTTTTAGAAAGCAGAAAAATTATTATCACAAGAATTATTTTATGTGAGTGATTACCCCTAGCGGAGTTATTACCCTTGGGAAGGAGATACTGTGACCTGAGAAGAACAAACAGGGACTTCTTGAACGAGAAGGTAATGGTCTATTTCTTGACCTGGGTGATGGTTACAAAGATGATAGCCTTCAAATTGTTCTTTAAACTGTACATAGGTTTATATACTTTTCTATAGTTATATCATATGTCAATAAAAAATGTTAAAAGAAGCAAATAAATTTACCCACTTTAAAACTCTACTTAAGGCTAACTCTGCCCTTCCTCAAAGACCAGACTGAAATATCAATTTCTTAAGAAGATGGAGTCCATATGGGAAGGAAGTCCCTTCAGGGTTTAGTCCTAGATTATTCAAAGGATTGGGGTGTAGTGAGTTGGGTCCCAGACCTAAAGTTAACTATGTTTGGCAAACAGGTATTTGAGAAAATACTTGTGGTTATTAAAAACCAGTGTCCCCAAAGTCTGCAGAGTACCTTGGCTGGTGACTCCTCCTTGTATATATGATTCACATTTTAAATATTCAATTATTATTCCTAGATTCCCTAGACCAACAGCTAAACTTTTAAAATGAGACTTTTTTTTCAAAACCTCTCTGTCCTCCTCAGACCTAACAAAGTAAGTTTCTAGCACACATTTCCATTTTTCCATTTCTGCTATGCTGCTTTCAATTTCAATTCTCATTTCTCCAGAAATAAAAATCTTAGCAATCAGATCTCTCTTCATACACATACAATAAAGTTTGCTGTAAAGAATGGAATTTAATGATTATGCCCTCTTTCTCATTTGTAGTGTAGGATGGAAAGTTCTGGGAAATTGAAACTTGTGTCCAGGGTGAAAGTCCGACATGAACGAAAGTACAAAAATAATGGCTGTCTCTAAGACAAAAGTCCTGAAAAATAAACTAGTAAAATTCAGCTATTGGGTAGCTGTTTTTGCTTTTCTTATTTACCTATTTTTAAACAAAATGTAAAAAGCCACGCAAGAAATTTAACTTAAAATTAGATTTTTTAAAAATGTTTTAATTGGGCTTCCTGGTGGCACAGTGGTTGAGAATCTGCCTTCTAATGCAGGGGACACGGGTTCGACCCCTGGTCTGGGAGGATCCCACATGCCGCGGAGCAACTAGGCCCGTGAGCCACAACTACTGAGCTTGCGCGTCTGGAGCCTGTGCTCCGCAACAAGAGAAGCCGTGATAGTGAGAGGCCCGCGCACCGCGATGAAGAGTGCCCCCTGCTTGCCACAACTAGAGAAAGCCCTCGCACAGAAACGAAGACCCAACACAGCAAAAATTAATTAATTAATAAACTCCTACCCCCAACATCTTCTTTAAAAAAAAAAAGTTTTAATTAATTTTTTAAAACTTTTAAAATTCTACTTAGATGCAATGGAGTGCATAATCTTAAGTGCATAGTTCAATGCGTGTTATACATATATATACACTTCCACATAACTACTGCCCAATAAAGATACAGACTTAGAGATATATTTAAAACTTTGTTTGTTTGCTTTTTTAAAATTTATTTATTTTTGGCTGCATGGGGTCTTTGCTGCTGCGTGTGGGCTTTCTCTAGTTGTGGCGAGCGGGGGCTGCTCTTCATTGCAGTGTGCGGGCTTCTCACTCCAGTGGTATCTCTTGCTGTGGAGCACAGGCTCTAGGCACACGGGCTCAGTAGTTGTGGCTTGCGGGCTCCAGAGTGCAGGCTCAGTAGTTGTGGTGCACAGGCTTCGTTGCTCCGTGGCATGTGGAATCGTCCAGGACCAGGGCTTGAACCCGTGTTCCCTGCACCAGCAGGAGGATTCTTAACCACTGTGCCACCAGGGAAGCCCTATATTTGAAAGTTTTATTGCAAAAGGAAAAAAAACAAAACAAAACAAATCCAAGAATACAACTGTTCTCTAAATCAAAAATTTTTATTTTATTAAATAAAGTTTATTTTCATACCTTAAATTCATCCTGAGTACTCTGAACATTGCACCACCTGGCAACAGGTTCAGGAACCACTTCCCAATCCTCACAGACTTGTTTAAGGATATTCACAAATGTTGACTTCCCAGCAGCTGTTGTGAGAGGAAAAGTGAAACTGAGGAAGGAAATTTATCAGGAAAAAAATGCCAAGACAGCCATCAGCTTTTACAAAATTTATGATAGCAAACAATAGAAAAAAGAAAAGCATTCGATTTTCTAAACTTTCTCTTTTAGACTTCATTTAAATGAAAAGTAAAAGGATCCCTGCCCACCTGTATTAAGCTCATTTGTTTGTACTGATTTTAGTTTACCAAAGCCATGGAACAGAATTTTAAAAATTCTAGGGAATTTCCTGGAGGTCCAGTGATTAGAACTCCGCACTTCCAATTCAGGAGGGATGGGTCCCATCCCTGGTCTGGTCCAGGAACTAAGATCCCGCAAGCCGCTCAGCGCGGCCAAAAAAAAAAAAAAAAAAAGGTAAAAATTCTAGTCCTAGACTTACTTTCCTTAACAAAACAGAGATAACTGTGGAAAGTGGTTAAGGCTATTATCCCACTTAATTAGGTATGTAATTTTGGGCAAGTCACTGAACCTCTCAGAACCTGTTTCCTCATAATACAATGGAGACTGTAATAATAATACCCTCCTCATGGAAACTGCTGTGATAAATAAGTAAACTATCACAACAGTGACAGTCATTCCAGGCTCTTGCATTTTCAAAATTTTCCTCTCTACTGGCTCTATTTGTTCAGTTTACAAACAAACTCAGGTTTTTCCTATCTAAAACCAATCTAGAAACAACCAAATAAACCACAAAATTAATATAAAGATGCATCCAGGGAATTCCCTGGTGGTCCAGTAGTTAGGACTCTGAGCTCTCACTGCCAAGGGCCAGGGTTCAATCCCTGGTCGGGGAACTAAGATTCAACAAGCCAAGCAGTGTGGCCAGGAAAAAAAAAAAAAAAAAAAGCATCCAATTCCCAGAGTTTTAGGATGGGAAATAATATGATTATTATTATATGACACTAATTATCATATGACACTATGGCTAACAGAAATTATAAAAATATTTTTGCAAAACACTTCCTACAAGCAATAGCCAAGTTTTTTCTGCTTCACTTTTATGGTTCTGTGCACTCTATCAAACTCCTTAAAAAAAAAAAAAAAGTTGTATAGACTTTACTTCTCCCTGATCATTCACTAGTTTCTGAGATATCTAGAAGGAAAAAAAGAAAACAGTTTGGGTGTAACCAAGACATTATATTCACTATTTTAAAATTATCTGGGAGGGCTTCCCTGGTGGCGCAGTGGTTGAGAGTCCGCCTGCCGATGCAGGGGACACGGGTTCGTGCCCGGGTCCGGGAAGATCGCACATGACGCGGAGCAGCTAGGCCCGTGGGCCATGGCCACTGAGCCTGCGCGTCCGGAGCCTGTGCTCCGTGGGAGAGGCCACAACTGTAAGAGGCCCGTGTACCAGGGAAAAAAAAAATCTGGGAATTCATTCAATTTAATAGTAGGGAAAGTCTTGACCTAGAATTTGACAGGGTTTAACAATACTCTTAATGACCACCACACCCTTCCTATCTGAAGTCACCAAATGTGATTATATTAGTCATCTCTGGTCAGCATGATGTTTTCTCTCTCTCTCCATATATATGAATACAAATGCACACGCACACAGATAAACATATAAAAAACAGCAACTGAAGCAAAGCCTCCTCTTCCTTATAAACGGGATCCAAAGAGGGCAAAAAGAACTTACCTTTGACTTGAAGAACTATAATCAAACCTAAAACATTACATAGGTCGATAGAAAAGAAAAAAAAAAAAGAGGAAGGGTCAATCAGAAGGTAACACAGAGAGAAGAGTTAAGAAGCAAAACACAAAAGTCATATTACCACCAGAGGACAGGCAAAAAACTTTTAAGGATAAACTAGATGACCATGAGGTTTAATCATAGGAAAAACACTGGTGGACCACAAATTTCATGTGAAGAGGGTAAGCACAGAAACTGTAAGGCATTAAGAAGTGAATGGAAGCATATAAAACGTTCACCAGACATTCACTGAGCTAGATGGAGGAAGGAAGGAAAACATGATGTTCAGAAAGAGCACCCAAGGAACACATTAAAACACCAGCCATCAGCTAGAGTCTGAAAGCACTTAAGGCTAGAGCATTCAGCTTTCTTCTGATACTGCTTACAAACAGAAAAAGTTCATGTGGTCATACTCTGAAATTTTAAGAGTAATAACAGTTACTCTCTAAAATTACTCTTTATTTCAAGCAGTGTAAAAATAGTTACCTGCAGTTCCCAATCAGACTAATATCCAGTTCCTTAACTTTTGAGGAGGAAATGGGGGGCTTGAAAATAAGCTAATTAATAAATTAAAATTCTAGGAAGGCAAAGGAGAACAAGAACCAAGGACACTGATGTTAATACTTTAAAAAGTCATGGGACCTAACAAAATTATTAATGCCAAGTAGGCATAATGATGCCAAAAATCATTCTATACAGACCATTAAGATGAGAAGTAGGTAAGGACTCCAAAATCTAACGTAAGAGAGTAATTTAGTTAGAGAACATGAGAAAACAAGTTACATGAGTATGAAATGAAAATGACCAGTTAAAGTTCAAATTCTAGAAAACAGACGAATCAAGAAATAGTCTTCTATAAACAGATTAGCAATTTGTACATATATGGCTTATTTGGGTCTGGCAAATAAGGCGGAGGGCACATGAACAACAGTATAAGAGCATTAATAAACAGCAAATGACAAAGCTGCAGTGTCAGGGAAAACAGTTAAGTGGTAAGTGACATATCCCATCTAAAGAGCAAATGGTTCTCTTACAGAAACACAGTGCTACCAGATCTTCAGATTTTTCAAGAGAAGCCAAGAACCTAGATGTTTATGGGAAATCTCAACATTTGTAAATGCTAGCAACTAATTAAAAATGTTTTTTTCAAAGTTGGGCATGCCAATATTGTGTAACTGCAGGCCATCAGTTTGCAACTCCTTCCAGTGTGGGTAATGGGGAGGTCAGAGAATTTTAAGCAAGGGATAACACAATCACATTTGTATACACAAAGACTGCTCTGGGAGAATTCTGAGAAATTGGAGAGGGGGTGATATATTAGGAAATTATTTTAGGTGCTGAAAAGATTAAAGATGCTTGGAAGGAAGTAAATTTCCAGATATGATACATTGCTTCAGTGGATTTAGGAAAGGGAAGGGATTGTGGTATAAATCTGAGAGGTTGTTCATTCAAATTTACTTTTGAAAAGGTTTTGTTCATCTACTTTCTCCTGTCTTTATACATGGTCTTCTATATCCAATAAGTAGCTGTGAGGAATCATACTAGTAAACATTCACCTTCAAAGAACTTATCCAGCTAAGAAGAAATGAGAGTCTATTACATTGATCTTTCCCACTGGTGCCTTAATATTGGAGCAATGAAACAAGATGTCCTCTTTGACGGTGTGTCCAGCTTTCCCTATTCCTTGGAATGCTGCTAAAGCACCTGTTTGCCTTGCCTTTTAAAAGAAGTACAAGTGCTTTCAGCACAGTAAGAATTAAAATTTGCTGTATGCATGAATGGCCAGTACCTAACTTGGAACCAAAAAAACCAAAATCCTATCAAAACAGGAAGTACCAGGCATAGGTTTCCTGTGGTAGGAAATAGAGAAGAATTGGACGTTCTCATGTATCTTGCAAAATGACATCTGGGTTAAGAACAGAAACAGCAGTGGTCTTTGAATCATAACACAATGTTTACTTGGATGTTGGGTAGGGAGTGAGGAACTCCTTCTGCTAAGATCATTTAAAAATTCTTTCCTTGTACTTGAATGTTTACAGCAGTTTTATTCATAATCTAAATACTGGAAACAATCCAAATGTCCACCATTGGGAGAGAGAAATTGTGGTATATCCGTGCAGTGGAATAGTACTCAGAAACAAAAAAGAACAAACCACAGATACAAGCAACATGAATAAATGTAAAAGCATTATGCTAAACTAGAGAAGCAAGACACAAAAGGCTACATACTCTATGAATCCATTTATATGACATTCTGAAAAAGGCAAAACTTACAGGATTAGAAATCAGATTACCGCTTGTCAGGGGATAGGAATGGAGAGGAGACTGACTACAAAGAAGCAAGAGGGAACTTTCTGCAGGGATGGAGATGTTCTGAATCTTGATCATGGTGGTAGTAAAACACTGTATGTTTGTCAAACCTCATAGAGGGGTATACCTAAAAAGGAATCCTTTAACTTATGTATATTGCACCTCAAGAACTGACATACAGACACATCCAAAAAAAACACCACACACCGCAAAAACAAAACCCTTCCCAAACAAAGAGGATGAAAGGGACCCCAAGCGCGCCTCACAAGGCCCGCAGGCCTAGGCCGGCCGCCTGACGCCCAGGGGTCACGGACACCCTCGTGGCACGGGAGGGAAGCTGGAGAGGCAAGAGAAGGGTGCTTTCGGCGGCTGGGGAATTTGAGGGCGCGTCTGCAAGCACAGGAGCAGGCTGGGAGGAAAGCCCTCAATGAGGAGGAGCAGGGATGAAGCGAAGGGGCGCTTCAGCCGCCGCTGCCGCGACTACCCCTGCTTTGGGACCAACACTTCCCGAGGCTCCTTACCGATGTTCCCTTCGATGGAAATTTTCTTGATGCGGGTCCCCTCAGAGCTGGCTGCGGGAGATGGGCAGCTCCTCTTGGGTGGGGTGGCCATGCCTCGTCTTGTGGCGGCCCCGAGCGCGTCGGGCAGGGAGCGCTGGGAGGTGGTCGAAGGTGTGCGCGACTGGGCCGCCGCCGCCGCGGAGCTCGCCTTAACCGCAGGCTCTCTGGCCGGCGGGTACCCGGGTTTGATTTTGGCGCGCGGCTGCCGCTGCCGACTGAGGCGGGACTGTGAAGTGGCCGCCCGCCCAGCGGGGAAGCCACGCCCCCGCCTTCCCCTAAACCTGAGTTCCCTCCCGGGCCCCTCCGCCGGAGCCCGCCTCGCGCGGGGCCCCTGCGTGCGCGCCCAGCACGAAGGGTCACGGGGAGCGGGGGGGGCGGGGCCGCGCGCGCGCAGGCGCTTCTCTGCCCAGAAGGCGGTGGCAGGGAGGGTTCCCTGAATCTTGTGGGAATCCGGGCGGGTGCCCAAGGTCGAAAAGCGCTCGAGGGTAGAGGTCGTGCCACCTGCCCTCGTCACCAGGAGTGGGCCGGGCTTTGGGGAACTCGTTTGTCCCGTGGGGTTTGTGGGTTCTGAGCGTCTGGACCGAATTGGTTGGACTTGAAACTTTGAACTTGTCAGGGGTGAGGCAGTGAGTAGTAGAAAAACGAAACGGATTACCCTGTGTTCTCAGCCTGGAGGCTATCATCAGGCCAGGTGGCGCTGGGAATGTATTGCAGTCTTACTGTGTGCCAGACATTATTTTGAACGTTTTTCATTGGTTAACTAGCAATCAAGTGCCAGAGATCCTACCGTTAGCCCCATTTATCAGTGAGGAAACAGGCACTGAGGAGGGATGTTGAAAGTCTCAAAGTCAGTGTGAGTGGAACTGGGATGGGAATTGAAGTATTCAGATGCCACACCACAGGAAGCCTTTTCTGATCTCTCATATCCTGATTTGGATGCCCCATTTATGCTGAAGGGGAGCAGAAGGTGCCACCCCCAAATTTGCCACTTTGGCATATTACTTTGAATTAAATAAGGACACTCTGACCGTCCTTTGTTCCTCCTGAAGGCAGGGGCTAACTCTCCCATATAAAAGTTACCTTCCCTGTACCAGGAGGGTAGAAGGCAACCTATCGCCAGACTGGGAATTTAGGGCAGAGAAGACTGGATAAATAAACCTTGTTACTGTTTCAACAATTTACTACACCAGGCCCAAACCCCTTCGTCTTGTCAATTCATCACAAATTTATTGTTTCTTTGTCTAAAGGATATAAAAGCTTCCTGCTTTAGTCATTTCATTGAGTCTTACATTTTTATGGGGCTCCCGTATGTAATTAAATGTTTTTCTCCTGTTAATTTTATGTCAACTTCATTATTAGACCAGCACCTAAAGAGGGAAAATTTCTCTGCCCTACAATGCTGTGAAGAAGTTACCACACTGGGTAGGTTTCTGTTCAGCATGACTATAAGCTTAATTAAATCTGCATACCCTACACCTAGCACATAGTCAACAAATGTATGTTGAATTTTTGAATGCCTACTTACGTGCCATGTCCTCTGCTAGATGACTCATCTAGCTGGGGACAAATGCAGTGTAGAAACGCCCAGAGGAATTTGTTTTTAATCACGGTAAAGACCTAGTAAACAGGCCACTCCCCAGTCTAGAAGTTCCCAAGTTCAAATTGTCTACATAAACCATAGGCCCTATTATTCTTTCCTACCTTACAACCAACATCAGACCTGAAATGCATCAAAAGGTGGAGTAAGAAGAAGGGGGTAAATGGTGAATCTTTTCTCAGAAATAGAAGGCAGAAATCAAAATGTGATTCCATGGGGAACTCTAGGATGAAAACAGAAAAAATCATTTTTTGTAAATTCCCTATTTCATTATGGTAGTATTTTATGTATATTACTTTTGTTTATCCCCACAGTAATTAGTAGCAGGATCCTTGAAATGAAAAAGGCCTGAATACTTGTCATGGGGATGGCAAGGAAGCTGGGGAAGCTACTAGGTTTTTGTTTTATTATATTCTGGTCCCACTGAGCAGATTGCGGGATCTTAGTTCCCCAACCAGGGATCAAGCCCAGGCCCCCAGCAATGGAAGCTCGAAGTCCTAACCACTGGACTGCCAGGGAATTCCTGTTACTAGGTATTATATTCCACACCCAAACTTGGGGGGAAAAAAACATGTAATGGTAAGGGTTTTGGCAGCTACTGAGAGAGTAATAAGGCAAGGTAAGTCTCTGAGACCTTAGTGGAACTCACTAAGTCCCATGTGGATCTGACAAGGATGTTTGGGGTTGAGGATTAAAAATCTCCAAGTGTGGTTCCCCCTCCACCAAACCAAACCAGACAAAAAACAACTAAACAAAAACAAAAACCACAAAAGAAGTACTTGTATAGTGCAGTGACTGAGAGTTTAAGCACTGGATAATTAAAGACTGGTTTCAAATCCCAGTTCTGCCAGTGTCTGGCTGTGAGAACTTGAGTTCCTCCAAGCTGAAGAGTGTACCTCAAAAATACAAATAGGGAAACAGGAAACCTAGCTCTTTTGACATCAATTTCAGCATAATTTCCCATTATGGAGCATAACCAGTCGATAACACAAGAAAGAGACTAGAGAAAAGCACTCTCAAAAGTACCTCCCTGATTTTTGTCCACAATCCCTTATCTGAAACTCTTGTAGTCAACTCTGTTTCAGAATTTTTAAAATTTTGGAATTTATGGGACTTCCCTGGTGGCGCAGTGGATAAGACTCTGCGCTCCCAATGCAGGGGCCTTGGGTTCAATCCTTGTTCGGGGAACTAGATCCCACATGCATGCCACAACTAAGAGTTCACATGCCACAACTAAGGAGCCCACCTGCCACAACTAAGGCCCGGCACAACCAAGTAAATAATTTTTTTTTAATTTTGGAATTTAGAAAAGAAATATAGTTATATACCACATATATTATGTAACCATTCCTCACCCTCCTGCAAAAGTGTTAAGTACACTAACATTTTGCAGTGAAACATGTTTTCACATTAAGTAGAATAAAGGCTATTAACCTCAGATCAGGTTAAGTTTGCAGTGAATTCAAGAAAATACTTTGTTTTCTGAGCGTTTCAGATGTTGGAATTACAGATAAAAGACAGGGTATTAGAGCAGGGGTCCCCAACCCCCTGTTAGAAACCCGGCTGCAAAGCAGGAGGTGAATGGCAGGTGAGCGAGGGAAGCTTCACCTGCCACTCCCCATCACTCCCCATTGCTCGCATTACCGCCTGAACCCCACCCCCGCTCCCCCCGCCCCCTGTCCGTGGAAAAATTGTCTTCCACAAAACCGGTCTCTGGTGCCAAAAAGGCTGGGGACCTCTGTATTAGAGCACTCAATCAGGTGTGAGCATGCTACCATCTCAACCCTTCCTTGCCAGAAATTTTACTACTCCTTCAAGTTAGGAATTCCTTTTCTCCAGCGGTAATGCTGGTATAACTAAAGAATGAGACAGGGTCTCCTAACTGATGACATACAAGTTTATTAAGAAAACTCTAGGGATTTCCCTGGTGGTCCAGTGGCTAAGACTCCGAGCTCCCAATGCAGGGGGCCCGGGTTCGATCCCTGGTCAGGGAACTAGATCCCACACGCCCCAAATAAGAGCCCGCATGCGCAACTAAAAAAAAAAAAAAAATTTCCGCGTGCCGCAACTAAGACCCGGCACAGCCAAATAAATAAATAAATAAAACTCTAAACCAACTGAGAAAATGAGAACAAAGGCTGAAAAAATAAGAGGTCTTGAACATTGATAAGTAGTGGTTACATGGCCCCTGCATTTGTGTACACCAACCCAACAACTTCTGTAAAAGGATGTTTATCAACTTAATAAACTTGCTTATAAATTTCTACTTGCAACCTTCATTACTACCTAGAAAACAGAAGGATGCAGAAGCCATCATAACAGCAAGATTGGGAGAGTGCTTCCAGCAAGTCTGAAGTGTGACAGCAAAATAGCATACTAGCAGGGCATAGGAGCAAGCCAGCAGCCCTATATTAGCAAAGGAACATATATTTTGCTGCATGCTTGTAAAGGTGAACTTAAGTCATCAAGAAAACATGACACTGTAATCATTATGCTGTTCGTAACAGTATCTATGAAGCATGGCTGTTTAAGCATTAAAGAAATAATTTAGAACCTTTGTTACCAAAATGCATCATTCCATACAATATTATATAGTAAAGAACCATATAAATTCAGTACAGTAGAAGCAAATGAACCTAATTAGTAAAACAGTTAATTTTTATATGTGTATATTTCTTTACATACAGTAGACGCTTTGTACGTACTATACATGCATAATAACAAGGTTTTTTTTTTTTTTTTTTTTTTTGCTGTACGCGGGCCTCTCACTGTTGTGGCCTCTCCCGCCGCGGAGCACAGGCTCCGGACACGCAGGCTCAGCGGCCATGGCTCACGGGCCCAGCCGCTCCGCGGCATGTGGGATCTTCCCGGACCGGGGCACGAACCGGTGTCCCCATCATCGGCAGGCGGACTCTCAACCACTGTGCCACCAGGGAAGCCCTAACAAGGTATTTTTTATTAAAGCGTGCAGGCACAGTCCACATCAGCATGGACTGGCATTTTCTACTCCTAGTCTTCATCTCAAATACCAATTAGTGACACTGGGCAACTATGGCTACTACCATCAAAATATTCTCAACCTAATGGTCTAAACACAATTTCCTCTAAACATAAATACCTCTAAATAATGATACTCTAAGAATACTCTAAAATACACATTTCCTTTTGGAACTTAGGTATCAGGGTAAAATGAGGATTCTCCCATACTGTTTATTCTTTAATGG
The DNA here is from genome assembly GCF_003676395.1 of Aethalodelphis obliquidens. Lineage (NCBI taxonomy): Eukaryota > Metazoa > Chordata > Mammalia > Artiodactyla > Delphinidae > Aethalodelphis > Aethalodelphis obliquidens. The sequence continues at coordinate 410,437 of NW_020838003.1, read as the reverse complement.
TCTGTAATGAAGACAAAATATTAGATAAAAGCTTAATGGAAAGGTGAACAAATAATTATTTTGCTAATTATTCTCATGGTAATAGTATATTTAAAGAAAATAAACAAAACCACTGGCCTCAAGGTCAAGCATATTTGGGTTTTCACACCCTAGCGCTAATCAATGACTTCTATAATTTCTAAACTTTAGTTTTCTAGTATAGAAGACACTGAGCCACTAACTTCCAGGGTTGTTGTGAGCATTATAAAAAATAATGCCTAACAAGTTTTAAATGTTCAACATATTTCATATACCTTCAATATTTCTCTAGGAATCTGTACAGTGTGGGAACACCTACAGCAAAAATAAACAGTAATGCAAAGTCAGGATTCATGGCCAAACATAACTATTTATTATTTTTTTAAATAGACATTCAGTTTCTTCCTTTAAAGAAAAAAAACCCTAGAATTTAAATATTTCCAATCCCATGACATACAAGTCTGTATACATTATTTACATCTCTCAATTAAAACATATTACAGATTTTCCAACATTCAGTATCCCCTTTTATTTTTTAGTTCTTACCACACTACATGGTTTGTGGGATCTTAGTTCCCTGACCAGGGATAGAACTTGGGCCTCCAGCAGTGAAAGCGCCAAGTCTTAACCACTGAACTGCCAGGGAATTCCCTCAGTATCTCCTTTTAAAACAAAAACGAGAAAACAGTTGAAGTCTGATCAAAAGTAACTACAATTTGAGTAATCTTGGCACAGTTTACAATATAGCCCCCATGTTGCATTTCATGTTTTAGATTCAGCTACTTTAATAGAGAGAAATTGTCCATCTCCATTAGAGCAGGATCCTGTCTTACTCATTCTCTGCAACAGTTGCGCAGTGTGAATGCTGCCTCGTGCTTCCATTTATGGCACTGGCAGTATTCTGGTTTTGTCCTCAGAAATGATTCTATTAAAACTTTAAGTATTCTCATGTTTATTGTATTCTCTCTCAACCTAGATCTCGTGATGCTATTCCTAGATAATTTTTAGTAATAATGTATAGGGAAAGTTCAAATAAAACAAATTTAAGTTTTCCCCACAAGATTAGTGTCCTTACCACCCTAGTATGCATGTACAAAAATAACAAATACAATTTAGTGGCTGTAAAAAACTATTTCCCCTAAAAACAGTTATCTCTGCAGAACAATTTAAGGAGAAAAGTGTTCTTAAAATGAAAATGCAAGAATCTATTTTACAACTTGCACAATTAAGTAAACAAAATGAAAACCTGCAAACCTGTAAGAAACACCCACACATATAAGAATTTAATAATATATAACAGAAATTAAATATTAATAAAAGATTTAAATTTATATCTCTAGTAATCTCAGCTTCAGTGATGTAGTTTAAAGAAAGCTATCAACCAAAACCAACCAAAAATGCTTATGTAAATTGTATCATCCAACACTTCAGGTGCAACCTATGTATTGACAGCAATCACTTCAGAATCACTAACAGTGAGGACCTATATAATCAATCTGTTTTCTTTTTCGTCTGTGTGTGTGTGTGTGTGTGTGTGTGTTGTGAGATAGGGGAGAGAGGAGTATATGGAAAGTCAACACCAGTAAGGAAGTAATTTACCTCCAAGGAGAAGGAGATGACAAGTAAACATAAGTTCGGAAAGGCCAGTGATTTCACTATCTTTGAGGATTCTAATCCAAATTTTTCTATTGTGTAGTATTATATGCAAAAAAGGAAATTTGTATCACACTTGCAAAACTGAGAGTACTCAGTATTTTAATCTGTATTTTCTCTCTTTTGTCAAAATTTAAGTATCAGTTCAGCTACAAGTGGCAGACATGGAGCACAGTTTTATACCTTCAAAATGAATTTTTCTCTATAATTAGCCCATTAGGAGAGCCTCAAAAATTCAAATTGTCTGCAGTCAGAATTGTTATTATATCTTAAAATTAAACTTTTCCATTAAATCATGAAATAGCTTTAGCTCTAAACAGTTATCTCATATACCATTAAACTGACAGCTCAACAACTGTAATTCCTATGGTGAAACTTAATATTATGACAAAATGCTGATATTTACATCATTTTAGGAGCGGTCCGTATAGATCTAGAATAGTGTTTCTAGGAATTGGTATATTCTTTAATATCCCAGATAAGTTTCAAAATAAATTAAGTTTTCCTCTTGGTATGCAGTGACATTTTCAAATATACTTCTTGTCTCATATCTTTTAAAAAGACATTCAAAATGTTAAAGTTATAAATCACATATGAAATGATTATACAATTTGAAATATTTTACTGTGACACACAGACTTAAATTCAGCATAATTAATATATAAACTGTATTCCAATTTCTTTTTACAATTATCTCCAGTCTTTAAATTCAAATTGTTCATTTGCGTGAAAATAAGTTTAAAAAAAAAAGCATGGAGGTAAAGCCTGCTGCTTCCTTAAGCTACTTCTATCTTAAATATTGGATCCATTTTTATTTTTAATATACCTTCAATCAAAACTACCCTACAGTACTCAAGATATAATCCAAAAGTTATCAGGAAAATGGACCAAAAATAGAAAATAAGAAAAGGACTTTGGTTTTTTAAACTATTATATTTAACTGTAAGGTAATTAAACTAAATTAAAAAAATAAAACTTGTACATCCAAACAATACTGCCTACTTCAAAGCAGTGACATCAGGAAACTATTTTTTTATTAAATGATGCTACAAATCAGTGCTCAAAACATTCTGTTCTGCAAATTCAGAGCCTATGGCATATTCTTTTGAACTTCCTTAATAGTTTAGTTCTAAGAAAACAGCCAAGGTAGAGTTGTTTTGGTGAATGAGATAGGTCATATTAAGCTTCCAGAAAAGTTTTCAGTGCAACTGAAATGATAAAACAGATTTTCTTGCATAGTCACAAACCAATTCTCAAGGCATCGCTGAAAGTGTTCTAGAAACATTACACCTTTGCAGCATAGCTGGAATAAGTAGTGCTCCCAAAGAAACTACTCTGAAGATCAACTCTCATTTGAGATGTTCAAGGTATGACATATTTATCTTAAAAGGAAGTCCTACAACTTAATTTTATCTCACATATTTTACCATTTCAGTGGTTATCAAAAACTCTCTCAGAGAGGGTGTACACAAAGGTATAAAAGAAATCTGTCATTTTGCTATTTTCCCCTAAGCAAGGAAAATGCTAATACATAAAATGCAGTGTGGTGCTTACATGTAAAATATAAATATCCACATTATCGGTCATTCTTGAATATAAGAGATTGTAGTGCTTTATCTTTCCTGATAAGCCAGGCAGTACCTCAGTCTGCGACATATTATACACTAAACATATCTTTTCCTACTTAATTTTATGCTGAACATTTAGCATTTAAAAATGACAAAGGTAGGAAGAGATAGCAATCTAAAATCTTTCAATTTAAGGTAAACTGACCTCCAAAGCCTCTACCAGCTAACACATACTTAATGTTTTAGTGCAGCCTAGTGCCATGGTTTTTATGGAAAACAGAATAATCAAGCCAGTAAATGAAAGCCAGTAGCACCACCTACAGCTAATGGAAAGATTTTCACTCTGTTATTAATTTCTCTCCACCACCATTACACCGTCATTTAAAAGAATTACTAAAACTTGCTTCCTATCAACATTTAACCAAAGCTTTGTGACAATACTATGTTAACTTACTACTTTATATTTTATGCTTTCATCAGCAGATGAGAAAACCAACTTCTGCTTTATATCTCTGTATGAAGAGCAGGGGGGGAAATCATTATCCTGGGTATTTACAAATTAAGAAATCTGGAAAGAATCCAATAGACATTTATAAGCAAACTATGTTGTAAAACCAAGGTTTGATCCTTATTTTATAAAAGGCATCTTACTAATGCTCCTGGGAACCAAACGAATCAAAGCAGCTTTTTATTAAGTCAGTTATTTCTCACATGCTCTGGTGTTCCCCTATTTGCAGCCATGTAACAGCATGCACAATGCCAGGCCTCTCCCTGGGAGAATGTCTCTACTTTGTTACCATATATATACACATACATATTTCCTTACTTCCCAATACCTCTGTTTAAAGGAATACTCAGAAGCAGGCACCTGAGATTCTGGCACAGTGATAAGAAACTCCTATCTACATAGAGTGGAAAAGTAAGTCTGACTACTAAACATTAATTTATAATAACATTTGTACAGTGTACTACTGTATAAGGCTTAAATGAGCAAAAACAATGTTTCACTTGTCTCTCCATACTTGGCTATTGCAACCCCTTTATTACTAGGTTGATATGAAGTCAAATGCAGTATTGGAAGACTATTTGAATAATCATATGTTTCATCTTCCTAAATAGATGGTACCCCAAATCACTAGAGGCCAGATTTTGTTTCTGAATCAACCCACAGTGGCTGATATTATATATTTGGATACTAAAAGATTTGTTTTAAGGAAATCAGCTAGTTCTCATTGCAGTTTATAAATAAGTATGACCAATGAATGTCCAATATACTTGCTTCTGCCAGGCTCTCCTGTTACTTTCTACTGTTGGTACTTGGAGAATGATTGCTAGAAATGAGAAAAAGGCAGTTCCTACTGATCATAATTGTAATGGCAGTAAATTGTATCACTATTCTACTTGTTAATGGCAAAAACAAACTGATTTCATTTTAGATTCTTTTGTACTGTTTTTAGTCTATACAATTTCAGAGTAAGACTTCTATTCTACAAGGAAAAAGGTATACATTCCTAACAAAGGAAAAATATATAGTTCTAACTGAAGGAAACAGATTTACCAGAAATGACAAAATTAAAACTGGAAGTCGAAAAAGGATATTTCACAAGAGTAAAACTGAAGTGAAAACTGTTAACATTTATTTTAAAAACTAAGTTTCTGGGGGCTTCCCTGGTGGCGCAGTGGTTGAGAGTCCGCCTGCCAATGCAGGGGACATGGGTTCATGCCCTGGTCCGGGAAGATCCCACGTGCCGCGGAGCAGCTGGGCCCGTGAGCCATGGTCGCTGAGCCTGCGCGTCCAGAACCTGTGCTCCGCAACGGGAGAGGCCGCAACAGTGAGAGGCCCGCGTACCGCAAAAAAAAAAAAACAAAAAAACTAAGTTTCTGAACTTTTTACTTATGGGAATAGCTCACCAGAAAGTCATAGAAAAAAAAAAAAAAAAATGTAAAAGTTATTTACTACTTTAGCACTTTCATTATCTGATATCACTGCAAAGAAAGATTTCCTTTCACAGTGGAAAAATCAGAAGTCAGAATGTTTCAAGTTGGGCCTATAACAAGTAAAGAAGGTACTGTATCATTTTAAAATGACAAACACCAGCTCCATTCACTGAATGGAAATGCTGTAAAGTGATCAATTTCCCCAAAGTCCTTAAATTCCATGTTTATGTCTATATCTAAAATTAGTAATTTATTTTTAACTTCTCATGGAAGTTGATTCCTAAAAGGAAGTCTCTAAGACTTTGCTTACAAGATATTGATTAAAATATTCATGCCATTCTATTCAAGAGTTTTGAGAAAGGACTTTCTTGAACTTGACTCCCTGTACTTAATCCCATCTATAACGCACCATTCAAACTAACCCCCCTGCAAACAAACACACACTCCTATCACCTCCTCTTCAAAGCAGAAGGGGATTCTGCAGATTTATGGCTCATTTGGCAATTGCTAAGAAACCTCACAGTTCAGCATCATCTCTGAAGATGGCAAACCTATATATAACCTGAATTTTTACACCTACAGTGCAGATAACATGTAGAAAGAAGCCAAAATGTAACCGGTATTACATTTCAACATCTTCAAGTTTCAATATCACAGATATCAAGAGATGGAAAAGACGTGCTTGTAGAACTTTAAGCATCTGTTGAACAGAATTACTATCAATATCAAAAATAATTAAGAAATACTAATTTTTTATGCTCTACATGCACACCTTTACAAACTGTGTTTCTTTAATGTAGTAAAAGCTGGAGATCACCAATTTAGGTAAACTATGGCTTTTATCAATAGGTATTTTGAAACATGCATCAGTAAGTGCCCTGGGTAGTAATCCTAATATTGTTTCAAGCCCTGTTCAGTTCTATGTCTGTGCTTTGCACCTCAGAAATGAGCCTGCCAAGGCACTTAAAAACATAAGACTTTTGGGGACTTCAAAAATCAACCACAATTTACACAACGGAGAACCCCCATCCATCGGCAGGCCAATCAATAAGCATTTCTTTCAACATATAGTATTATCAAAAATTCCCCAAGTTAGAAAAAATACTGTATGCCACTAAGACAAAATTTACCCCTATCAACTGAATAGAGAATGGTTCTTGCCTTCCTCTAGCCATAGTATACGGTTTCATTTATTCAGAATAAAGAAAAAGGAACCCAAACAAGCCCCCCAAACCTAACATAAAAACAACCAAGATAAAAATAAAATAAAACAAAATCCAAATGCACTCCACACAGCTTCATTTGAGGAATAATTTGCACACATCTGCATTCTTTTATCTGTCCTTTGAGGTGAGTTTTTCGATCAGTTCCTGGAGTGGTGCAAGTTCTCTTCTGTCAATAAGGTTGAATTCCTATGTATGACAAAGGCAGAAGAAATAGCAGAAACATTATTTACATCTCATTCCAAAACAGATTTCCATTAACATTTGTTGGAAATTAGCTTTTAAAGTAAATAAAAGTCAAATCTTTTTTTCAAGAAAACTTTTTCTATTCCCTACCTCTGTGTCTTACGCAAATCACTTAACCACTTCTGATATTATATTTTACATCTGTAATAATATTAGGGTAAATTACCTCATAAGATTATTATGGGGACTAAATGTGATACTGTATGTTAACCACTTCATGTAATCCCTGGCACAAAGTAAACGCTCAATAAATGGGAGTTGCTGCTTCCTGTTAAAAGGAATAACCAGGGCACCATTTAGATATAGTCAACCAAGCAGGGATCAAAAAAAATCTCAGGCAAATTTCAGCATTATATGAAGAGTAAAAAAGTTAGTTTATGTTATTAACTAACGTATCTGCAAGCTACCATATAATGTGGTATGAGAATAACATGAATAATGTGGAGTCCATAAATGATAAGTAAATCCTGTAAAGAACAAATAAGAAAGCCTGGATTTAAATTGTGCTTCTTTAGAAGTTCTACCACTGTCATTCTGAAATTCGATTATGAATAGATTTCCCCTGAACTATAAATTATAAGGCTAATAAAAAGTGGCTGTTCGTGGAGCGGCTAGGCCCGTGAGCCATGGCCGCTGAGCCTGAGCGTCAGGCTCCGCAACGGGAGAGGCCACAACAGCGAGAGGCCCACGTACCGCAAAAAAAAAAAAAAAAAAAAAGCTGTTGATACTTCTGATCTTTTGATATTCTGCCACAGTGGGGCATTCTGAGGTCACAATTTCACTCATTTATTAGCATCCATCACGTGCCAAGCACTGCAGTAAGTACTAGGAAGGCATTAAGGGGCACTCAATAGCAAGTCTACCACTAAGACTTGCGGGGTCTGGACCAATAGCACAAATGGATATATATCACATGACTAAATTACTGTATTTTACATTAAGCTAATATATTGTTATATATGTTCGATTCTCCTACCTTAACAAACACACCATAGTAGCCAGGAAAGCAGATTCAAATTTAGAATTCTTAAGACTCCCAGTCTACATTGGAAAGTAGTGACATGAGGAGAGCCAGTCCCTGGCCCTCAGCAAACCTCCCTGATCTACCAAACCACAGCTCCATCCTGTATTTCAATGGGTCTCACATGCAGGAGTGTGGACACCCTGACAAGCTTATAAGGGCAATGTCCACACACACTCACCAACAGCTGCCATCTGGCTATCCCTTAGGTCTGGCTATCAGAGATATGACCTTCCCTTAAAAGTACGGACCAAAGGAAAAGATCCATGCAAACCCTGGCAATACACTTGAGACCATGTGGGTAGGGAGTTCTGAATCTCAGGTATCCAAGCACATACCAGAAGGGATCTATGTAGGTATGTTCTTGGCCATATGGACTTCTCACTCCATGCAGGAGTATGGGCAAGGGCCAGAGCAGAACTTCTAAATTGTGAGGCCCAGGGCAGAGGCCACTCTCACTCAAAGAAGCGGTAATACTGTATAACTAATGGACCCGCCTTTAAGAAGGTCACAGTGTCCTGAGATGTAACTAGGCTCAGATGTGGTAAATGCAACGTTATCAATCCCTTACTATTTTGCTAGGAGTTGGGAGATACAGTGTACTTTAAGATCATATAATAAGGTAAAACTAATAAACCTTCTGGTGGGAGAATATCCTCTCCCAAACCACTAAAACCTCAAGCAATCATGTTCTGCCTAAACCAAAGCACAGATGCAAATTTTAGGATAACATTTTGTTTCTATTGGTGTCTATAGATGGGATACCATAGTAAAATAATTGCTCAGGGCAACAGTTTTGGCAAGTTACTATCTCCTAAAATTTGTTTATATAGGTGAAATTAAGATGCAAAACGTGTATCCCCATTATGAGGAGTGTGTATAGAGGGAAAATAAACACATTTTTCTTTGTGGAGATGGGGCATGGGAAAGGTATTTATAAGTTTATGCCCACAGATATACAAAAACAACACAGATTCAAGCTTTGGACTGCTCCTGCCTACCATCTCCCTTCTCCAAACTCCACCAAAAAACAGCTGCTCAGCTTCTGCATTTCTACCTCTTTTTCACTCCTACCTTTTAGTTCTCTAATTATTATAGCAGGACAAGAATAGCCTCACTCCTTTTAGTCTACATCTCTAAGGCCCATTCTCTGAGAAATAAAGAGAGAAGGAAGAGGAGGTCAACTAAGGATTCAGATCAAAAGTTAATGGACCTGGCTCCCCTGGTGGCGCAGTGGTTGAGAGTCCGCCTGCCGATGCAGGGGACATGGGTTCGTGCCCTGGTCTGGGAAGATCCCACATGCCACGGAGCGGCTGGGCCCGTGAGCCATGGCTGCTGAGCCTGCGCGTCCTGAGCCTGTGCTCCACAATGGGAGAGGCCCGCGTACCACAAAAAAAAAAAAAGAGGATGAAGACTAGAGAGATATAGCAAATTTTATCCTGACAGTATGGATGTAGCATTCACCTCATAACTCTGTAGATAACTTTTTCTGAGCAAAAAAGATCTCCTAATCCAACTTACCTGGACAAAAAAAATAAAGTGCTTGAAAGATGTATTGAGATGTGCTTCCTCCTGCAGCTGGATCACAGGGTCAAAATGCTGATGATAAATGTGAGCATAAACCCTAAAGAGGCGTTTGAGTATAGTTTTTGCCACAGACATGAAATTCTTCGGAAACGGGACACCTAGTAAATAGATAAACAACCCCCTCTATTAACAAGAAGAGAACAAGGCATTATCAGCAAATGGCAATATAAATTACCAAGACAAGGCTGAAAATAATAAGTATTTATGAATTACTACTTAAAATACCCATTGTACTTTTCAAAAGTTCTCAAAATATCATGAATGAAAATAAACTTCAATGCTTCTATGGAATAAGAATTTGTCTTCAGTTTAGCCCTTTAGGCCTCTAATATACCACCACTTTACCAAAATGAAACAAATGTCTAAGATGGTAATGGAGCTAAAATGCATATTCAGATCCTCAGGTTTCTTATGCTGAACACAAATAATGTATCACTATGTTTAGTTTTGTTTAAAATGCCTGCAATACATTTTCAGATTTTTTTCTATGGAAATTATTTCATTACTACACCAGGTCTACATTTACCCTGAAATTAGCTGCAGTCTCTGCTCAATTAGACTTGTTTTATGAATTAGAGCACTTTTACAGCAGTAAATACAAAACTAGAAAAATACAAAAGTCTACATCCTTTGTTAAAGTGGCTAAATGATCCAGATTTACACAAGGCAAATGACACAAGGCAAATACTGGTACTACTGGGTTCAATGTCATCACATTGCCTACTGCCCATTTAAAAATATTATAGATCACATTATGGATCACATTATAAAACATTATAGATCACAAGAAAACATAAGACATTTTGGGGTACATAAGTGTCTCCCAAAATGAAGGGACACTATATAAAATAGTATGCTTACATTACACACTTCAAAAATGTCAGTGTCATGAAAAGACCAAAAAAGCCTGAGAAATACACATATTCCACATTAAAGGGGGCTAAAGAGACATGACACTGAATGAAAACAAACGTCAAAGATTTTCTTTTGCTCTAAAGGATATTATTGGGAAATTTTGAAAAATCTGAATAAGATTTGTAAATTAGACAGTAGTATTGTACTGGTGTTAATTTCCTGATTCTGACAGTTATACTGTGATTTTTCTAAGGAAATACACATTGAAGCACATACAGATAAAGGTCCATCATAATTGCAACTTACTCTCAAACAGTTCAGGAAAAAGAAAAGAATGTGGAGTGGGGAAGGAGGGAGAGAGAGAGAGAAAGCAAATGTGTTAAAATGTTGGCAACTAAAAAATCTGGAAGAAGGACACATAGGGATTGTTTGCACAATTCTTACAAATTTTCTAGAAGCCTGAAATTGGGTTAAAAGTTAAAAATTATATTATGAAGATAAAAGATAAGATGAGGGCACTTATCCCAAACCATTACTATGTATATAAGTAATGCAGTCTTGAAAAATAGACCTTTCATTACAAAGGCTCCAAAGTAGTTAAAGCATTCAATGAATGTGTTTAAAACAAGCCATAACAACAGCAACTATTTACATTGCTGTCTCCTCCACTATATCCTTCTCCCCAAAACTAAAAAAGCATAAAATACAGTCAAAAAGTTGAAAAGAGCAAATTCTTAATTTTTTCAGAAAACACAGTTGTAAGGAATTTGACACAGTAAAGTCATATGAACTGTCTAAATGTAAATAATTTCCACTTGAAAGGTCAGCCCTTTAAAAGGTCAGCATATATAAAAGTCACTCAGTTGATAACAGGCCAACCTGTCAAATCTTGTTTTCTTCTCACCTAGCCTGATTTCACAGCCTGCAAGGTTCACACGTGGGTCATGAATACAAATGCCCTCTTTGCCACAAATATAAGGTAAAACTGTTTTGAAGTCATATAGACTCCCTTCCTAAACAAGAAATGGATATGACTGCAGCAGATGATACTGGCTGCTTACCCAATGACCAGTCTCTTTTTTCCCTAACACAGGCCAGATTTGTTACTATCCAAGATATACCGATCTTCTTACTGTTTAAAATTATAGGGAGGTTTACCTAATGTTCATGATAAACTTGGTATGAAAAAGATAGACACTTTCAAGTACATAAGATTAGCAATATTTTGATAGGTATGGTAATTTAACATGGTTCCTGGAATAGAGAGGCAATAAGTCCTAGAAACGCATGAAATTAGATAAATCATGATGGATCCCAGTTAAACAATTATACCAATTTTTGATGGAAATAATGTCTCATCATCCAACTGGTCCTGAACCCAAGTCATCAGGTAATCAATGTACTTTGGTGCAGAGCACTTAATAGGCTTCTTTATGTTTGTTCCATCTGCCCAATGATACTCATATCTGTATTGGAAAGATAAAAAGTACACAGAACATCAGTGTATATCTATATATAATGTGTAAGTTTTTATATTACATATATATGTTTATTAGGAATGTATTCAGGATGTATTTTAATCTCTTCCTCCAAAAAAAGATTTTTTGCATTTGGCACTTAAATTTAGCATTTTAAAATTGCTATTGGACTATTTTGCATTTATCAGGATACAAACTAAGCAGATCCCACCAAACCCATTTTTTGTGAGCTTTCCTTCATACATAGCAGTTATATTTTAGAATCACACATAGTATAAACTGCTATAGTAGAAACCCTAAGTTTACTTCCCACTTCTATGATGACCATCTTTAATCTTTATGATTATTGTTTTCTTCCTCAAAAACCGTTTCTCCTTACGCAGTACAATTCTTTTTAACTTGGGGCTTTAAATTTTGGGTTAAGACTAGAGAATGACATGGAAGCACCTAAGTAAGATTAATGAAAAAGAGAATGATTCAATATTTGAGTACATTTGGCTGAGGAGCTAAACATGCCTTTGAGGAAAATTGGCAACCCAAATAAAGATGCCTATAGTATCTAGGTATTAACCAGACACTAGCCTTTGGTCTAATAAACATTTAATGTGCACCTACCATGTGAGTAATACTGTGTCAAGGAATACTGCTCTTGAACAACGGACACTAAAATGAAAGACACTTGAACAACGGACACTAAAATGAAAGACACTTTCCCTGTTCTCAAGGAAAAAGACTAGTAGAGAAGACAGACTTGTAAATTAGTATGTAAAAACAGTACAACAGAATGCTAATGGAGTTAATTAAACAAACACACACACATACAACCACAACCTGATTTTTTTTTTTTTTTTGCGGTACGCGGGCCTCTCACTGTTGTGGCCTCTCCCGTTGAGGAGCACAGGCTCCGGACGCGCAGGCTCAGGGGCCATGGCTCACGGGCCCACCCGCTCCGCGGCATGTGGGATCTTCCCAGACCGAGGCACGAACCCATGTCCCCTGCATCGGCAGGCAGACTCCCAACCACTGCGCCACCAGGGAAGCCCACACAACCTGATTTTTAAGACAAGGAATAAGCATGCAGCTGAAACTCCATGTACAAAATTATCTAAACTGAACTAGCATTTAGTTTTTTAGTTTCTGAAGGTTACCTCTGCCACTTAGCTTCTCTCTTTGAATCAATTGTGTTTTTATAATCTTGTCCCAGAGTTTGGACTAACGTAATGATAGGTGATTAAGCCTAGCAAAGGAGCTGGAAGAAAATATAATGGAAAAATACTACAGGGTATTTTAAACAATGAAAAGTATCTTGAGATAGGATAACAAGGATGCTTTCTATTTAATCATAGTTACTTACACTTGAACAGTAAATCTTAAACAGGATACACCTGAATAAATATTCTGACAGCATACCAACCCTGGGAAACAGGGATGAATGTCAAGTCTACTTTGAAGGTCTCCAAGAGGAGATTCCCCAACATTTCTTGGCATCCTGTTTTACTATTTAATCACTTTCACAGTCAAGATATTCTTCCTAACATAAAACAAAAGTCTCAAGTGTGACTTAAGCCTCTTCTTGTTTGAGCCTCTTAGGAGACAGAGAACATGAATGGTAGGACTTCTGGCCATCCTTACTTAGTCTTCATTTAAAGACAGGAACTCATCCATGTTTTTTCCCTTATGTTATGAAGCCTCAATGTTTTTGCATTTCTCTCACAATCATGTTTTTCATTTTGTTAATGATTCTCAGGTGTTCCCTATTCATTTTTAAATGCAGAAGTCAAAAGCAGGCACAGTAAACCAAAAAATCATTTTCAATATCCTGAAGCTTTATAAACAATACTAATATTCAATGTCCTAAGGTTTTTTGAAAAATAAAACAACTGCATATTGCTTATACTTCTAGAGTTTATAACTATGATTCCCTGATTCTTTCCTTTTCTTTTGTCACATTTATACTTAATGATGACTTCATATTCTAACTCTATTTTGCACCCACTGCTTTTTTTATTCCACCTCTGACAGACCATTGTCTTTGAAATTTATTTCTGTCATCATGGTATGAACTTATAAACTACAAATTCCAAAATGTTCATTTCTTGGTTAATAACGATAATAAATAGTAACTGAGAAACCACTTCAAGAAAAAAAGTGCAAAAAATACTAACAGGTGGGGTCTAAACAACATGCTACCCAGTAACCAATGGGTCCCTGAAGAAATCAAAGAGGAAATCAAAAAATACCTGGAGACAAATGAAGACAAAAACATAATGATCCAAAATATATGGGATGCAGCAAAAGCAGTTCTAAGAGGGAATTTTATAGTAATACAAGCCTACCTCAGGAAATAAGAAAAATCTCAAATAAACAATCTAAGCTTATACCTAAAGTAACTAGAAAAATGGAACAAACAAAACCCAAAGTTAGAAGGGAAGAAATCATGAGGAATAGAGCATAATTAAATGAAATAGAAACTAATAATAATAATAAAATAAATAGAAAAGACCAATGAAACTAAGAGCTGGCTCTCAGAAAAAATAAACAAAATTGATAAAACCAAACAAATAATATCAGAAATAAAAGAAGAGAAGTTACAAACAATACCACAGAAGTACAAATGATCATAAGAGATTACTACAAACAATTATAGCCAGTCAAATGGACAACCTAGAGGAAATGGATAAATTCCTAGAAACATGCAATCTCCCAAAACTGAATTGGGAAAAAAATTGAAAATATGAACAGATGGATTACCAATAATGAAACTGAATCAGTAATTTTAAAAAAACCCAAAAACTCATAACAAACAAAAGTCAAGGACCGAACAGCTTCACAGGTGAATTCTACCAAACATTTAAAGAGTTATATTACCTTCTACCAAACATTTAAAGAGTTATATTACCTATGTTTCTCAAACTATTCCCAAAAAATTGAAGAGGAAGGAAAACTTCTGAACTCATTCTATGAGGCCAGCATCACTTTTACCAAAATCAGACAAATCACCACATAAAAAGAAAATTTCAGGCCAATATCACCAATGAACATAGGTGCAAAAATCCTCAACAGAATATTAGCAAACCAAATCCAACAATACTTTAAAAGGATCATAAACCATGATCAAGCAGGACTTATCCCAGGGATGCAAGGATGGTCAATATCTACAAGTCAATCAACATGATACACCACATTAACAAACTGAAAAATAAAAATCATATTATCATCTCAACAGATACAGAAAAAAGCCTTTGACAAAATTCAACATCCATTTATGATTAACAAAAACTCTCAAAACAGTGGGCTTAGAGGGAACATACTCAACATAATAAGGCCATATATGACAAACCCACAGCCAACATTATACTCAATGGTGAAAAGCTGAAAGCATTTCCTGTAAGATCAGGAACAAGACAAAGATGCCCACTCTCACCATTTTTATTCAACATAGTATTGGAAGTCCTAGCCAAAACAGACAAAAAAAGGAAATAAAATGAATCCAGATTGGAAAGGAAGAAGTAAAACTGTCACTGTCATTGCAGATAACATGATAGTATACATAGAAAATCCTAAGGATGCTACCAGAAAACTACTAGAGATCATCAATGAATTCAATAAAGTTGCAGGATACAAAATTAATACACAGAAACCTGTTGCATTTCAACACACTAATAGTGAACTATCAGAAAGATAAGTTTAAACAATCCCATTTACAACTGCATCAAAAAGAATAAAATACCTAGGAATAAATCTAACCAAAAAAGTACAACACTTGTACTCTGAAAACTTTAAGATATTTATGAGAGAAATGGAAAAACACACAAACATATGGAAAGATATAACATGCTCACAGACTGGAAGAATTATTATTTTTAAAATGACCATACTACCCATGGCCATCTACAGATTCAAGGCAATCTTTATCAAAATAAAGTGGCATTTCTCACAGAACTAGAACACGTTAATTCTGAAATTTGTACAGAAACATAAAAGACTCCAAATAGCCAAAGCAATCTTGAGAAAGAAGAACAAAGCTGAAGGTATCACACTGCCTATTTCAAACATACATATAGTATACTATAGCTATACTACAAAGCTATAGTAATCAAAACAGTATAGTACAAGCACAAAAGCAGAAACACAGATTAATGGAATAGAATATAGACAGCCCAGAAACAAACTTACACTTAAACGGTCAATTAATCTGCAAAGGAAGCAAAAATATACAACAGGGGAAAAGAGACAGCCCTTTCAATAAATGATGTTGGGAAAACTGGAGAGCTATATGTAAAAGAATAAAACTGGACTACTTTCTCACACCATGTACAAACATAAGCTAAAATAAAAATGAGGGACTTCCCTGGTGGTCCAGTGGTTAAGACTCCACACTCCCAATGCAGGGGGCCCGGGTTCAAGCCCTGGTCAGGGAACTAGATCCCACATGCCACAACGAAGAGCCCACATGCCACAAGTAAAAGATTCCACAGGCCACAACTAAAGATCCTGCATGCTGCAACAAAGATCCCGCATGCCACAACTAAGACCTGGAGCAGCCAAATAACAAATATTTTTAAAAATAAATAAATAAAATAAAATAAAAATAAATTAAAGATTTAAATGTAAGAACTGAAACCATAAAATTTCTAGGAGAAAACTCTTTGAAATCAGTCTTAGCAATATTTTTTGGATCTGTCTTCTCAGGCAAGGGAAATAAAAGCAAAAATAAATAAATGGTACCACATTAAACTAAAAAGGTTTTGCACAGTATGGAAACTATCAACAAAATGAAAAGGTAGCCTACTGAATGGGAGAAGATATTTGCAAGTGATATATCCAATAAGGGGTTAATATACAAAATATACAAAGAACTCATACAGTTCTACATCATAAATAAATAAACAACCCAATTAAAAAACGGGTGAGGACCTGAATAGACATTTTTCCCAAAGACATACACATGGCCAAGAGACACATGAAAAGATGCTCAACCTCACCAATCATGAAGGAAATGCAAATTAAAACCACAATGAGATACTTCTCACACCTCTTAGAATGGCTATTATCAAAAAGACAACAAATAACAAGTACTGGCAAGGATGTGACCAAAAGGGAACCGTCATGCACTGTTGGTGGAATTGCAAATTGGTGCACCCAGTATGGAGAAAAGTATAGAGGTTCTTCAAAATAGAACTGCCATAAGATCCAGCAATTTCTTTTCTGGGTATTTACCCAAAGAAAACAAAAACATTAATTTGAAAAGACATATGCAACCCGTTTTTCATTGCAGCATTATTTTCAGTACCTAAAATATGAAAGTAATTTAAGTGTCCATCAACAGATGAATGAAGAAGATGTGGGGTGTGTGTGTGTGTGTGTGTGTGTGTACACACACACACACACACACACACACACACACACACACACACACAACGGAATATTACTTAGCCATAAAAAAGGTAAAGAAATCTTGCCCTTTGCGACAACACGGATGGATCTAGAGGGTATTACACTAAGTAAAATAAGTCAGGCAGAATAAAACAAACACCATATGATCTCATTTACATGTGAAATCTAGAAAACAAACACAGATACAGCACACAGAGGGGTGGTTGCCAGAGGGCAGCGGGGTGGGAATAGAGCAAAATAGGTGAAAGATATTTAAAGATACAAACCTCCAATTATAAAATAAATAAGTCATGGGAATATAATATTCAACATAAGGAGTATGGTCAATAACACTGTAATAACTTTGTATGGGAACAGATGGTTAGTAGACTTATCATGATGATCATTTCATAATGTATGGAAATGTCAAATCACTATGCAATACACCTGAAACTAACATAATATTGTATATCAACTATATTTCGATTTTAAAAAAATATTTGGATAGAGAGGCATAAGCAAACAGAAAAAAGGCAGGATGGAGGACAATACAATAGGGAGGACTATAAAGCTCAGGCTAAGGAATCTGGACTCAAAATATTAGTCATTGGTAAATCACTGAAGGAGATGCTAAATACAGAAATTATAAGGTCAAAAATTTTCTTCTTATCTAAGAATTATATAATAAAGTAAAAATGAGAACTGATCATGAATCATGTCTTACTTTGGGCCAGCTGACATCACTGGACAACTTTCTTCTGTACAAAAATCTGTAATTGTTCCATAAAGCATGTTGATCTGATTGAAGAAATCTACAGCTGCAAAGCAAACATCAGTTATAAGTAAAAGGTTAAATTTTAGTTTTACTCAAACAATCTTTTATTCCAGCAGAATCTCAGCTCTATCAGTGTTCTTTCCTCAACAAAGAACAGGTGAAAAGAATACAAACAAACAATATTTGCCTCACTGAATTTAGGAGCTTCTGTTTATTAAGTGACTCCCTTAAGAGAATAAAAAGGCAAGCAAGAGTGGGAGAAATTATTTGCAACACATATAATCAATAAAGATCTTATATTCAGAATATATAAAGAACTTCTATAGATCACTTAGAAAAAGGCAACACTGTAATAAAATGTGAGACAGTTTCTGAGTCTATTGGTTATCTCTATGGAAAAGAATAAAACTTGACTCTTCACTCACACAATACCTGAAAAGCAATTCCAAGTGGATCATACATCTAAATGTGAAAGGCAAGACAATAAAGTTTAAAAGAGCATAGAAAAATATGTCCATGAACTTTGGCATGCAAATATTTCTTAAGAAGAGCACAGAAAGCACCAGTCATAAAGGAATAGTTTTCTATATGTTTCACTGGAAAACTGTTATTCTTTGTTTTTTTATAATTTTTATTCTACTCATAATTTTTTTATATTGACCTCAAAGCCAACAAGTTTATTAAATTTACCTATTCATAATAATAGTGATGGTGTAGTAATAAAATCATGGTCTTTTGGTTTTTCAACATTCATTCATGCTGGCTATGAACATAAATGTTGTTTCTTCCTTTCCAGTTATTATTATCTTTTATTCTTTTTCCTGCCTTACGGCATTGGCTAAGACTCCAGGAAAGTGGTGATGGTGGCTAACCTTAACTCATTCTTAATCTGAGAAAAAACTTCAACATTTCATGATCAAATATGATGTTTGCTTTACCTTTTTTGTAGATATGCTTTATCAGAAAAAAGTTCTCAACTTTTATTTCATAAGTTTATTACGAATTGATTTTAAATTTTACCAAATGTTTTTTCTGCTTATACCGAGATGATCATACGATTTCTTCCTCTTCCTTTATTTTGGCTAATGCGGTGAATTACAACTGATTTGCAAGTGTTAAGCCAACCTTGTATTCTAGGAATAAGAACAATTTGGTCATGATGTGTTATAATTTTTTTAAGTATTGCTAGATTCAATCTGCTAATATTTTTATTAGGATTTTTACATCTAAGTTCATAAGTTAGATGACCTGGTTTCCTTTCTTATATGTCCACAGAGAACTCATAACACTAGTATTTTCTCCTTTCCACATAAAAGCTCTAGAAAGACTGGTGTTCTTTCTATCTTTTCTTTTCTTTTAAAATTGAAGTATAATTGATTTACAATATTTTATCAGTTTCAGGTGTACAACATAGTGATTCAATATTTTTAAAGATTACACTCCATTTAAAGTTATTATAAAATATTGGCTATAGTCCCTGTACAACATACCTTTGTAACTGATTTCTTTTATACATAGAGGTTTGTACCTCTTAATTCCTTACTCCTATCTTACCCCTCCCACCTACCCTCTCCCTACTGGTAACTACTAGTTTATTCTGTATCTGTGAGTCTGTTTCTGTTTTGTTATATTCATTCTTCTTTTTTTTTTTAGATTCCACATATAAGTGATAACATAAAATATTTGTCTTTCTCTGATTTATTTCCCTAAGCATAATACCCTCCAGGTTCATCCATGTTGTTGCAAATGGCAAATTTCATTCTTTTTTATGGCTCAGTAATATTCCTGTGTGTGTGTGTGTGTGTGTGTGTGTGTGTGTGTGTGTGTGTACACCACATCTTCTTTATCCATTCATCTGTTGATGTACACTTAGGTTGCTTCCATATCTTGGCTGTTAGCTTCCATATGCTGCTATGAACACTGGGGTGCATGTATCTTTTCAAATTAATGTTTTCATTTTCTTAAAATATACATCCAGCAGTAGAATTGCTGGATCATATGGTATTTCTAGTTTTAATTTTAGGGAAACCTCCATATTGTTTTCCATAGTGGCTGCACCAATTTACATCCCCACCAAGAGTGCACTGTAGGGTTTCCTTTTCTCCACATCCTTACCAACATTTGTTATTTGTGATCTTTTTGATGAGAGCCATTCTGACAGGTATGAGGTGATATCTCATTGTGGTTCTGATTTGTATTTCTCTGATGAATAGTGATGCTGAGCATCTTTTCATGTGCCTGTTGGCCATCTGTATGTCTTCTTTGGGAAAATGTCTATTTAGGTCTTCTGCCCATTTTTAATCGGGTTGTCCTCCACATGAACAGTGGGTAACCTATGGCTTTGAATCCCAACTCTATACTTAATAGTTGAGTTACTTAACTTCCCTGAATCTCAGTTTCCTACCTTTAAAATTCAGTTTACTGCAGAGTGCTAAAAAACAAAATCGTGTCTACCATAAAGTAGACATTTAGTAATTGTTAGTTTTCTTCCACAAATGAAGATATGGCCTCAAGATTCTGTGCCACAAAAATTAACTATAAGCCATCCACCCACTTTTTCCAAAACTCTGAACGTTGTATCTCCTTTAAGCTATCACTCTCTAGCAGCAGAATGTTCAAAACCAGCCTCTGGTTTCTGGCTATGAGACTAGTTGTTGAATTTGTAATTCCCATCTTCTACCATTTATCTTCATCTGGCAAGTAAACTGAAGGAAAAAGGCCATTAAGATGCCAATCTTATCAACAAATCCCCTTCACTCTTTTATGTACCCGAAATGTTTACTTAATCACTGTCAGTGAATGGAAATTACCTATCTAGCCTCAAATCCTATTCACTTCATCAAGTGCCACTTGGAAAGATTACTATAAATAAGAAAAAAATTGTAATCCAATACTTCAGTCAACTGCTATATTTTAAAGGCAGAATTCTATGTTCTACGGGGATGTTCAAACACTTCAGTTCAAAGCAATTTTTTTCTGGCTATAACTTCAAAATGTCTGTGAAATTTTATAAGTTCCTGAAGTTCTAGACATTTCAATAGTACAGACACTCAGTTCTGATAATTGAGACAGAGAAAATACAGACAGAAAACAATGATCTGGTTTTATACTTAAAAGTCACAATCTCATGTAGTACAGAAGCTCTACACTACCTTCCTTAGATTTCTAAAATTAGAAAATGAGCTCTCAAACAAATGGTACAAAAAGGCACAAACAAGTGCCCAAAAAAAGGATGTACACATATATTGGAAACTTATTCTGAATATTTTCCTTAAAGTGTCATAGAACTATCTTATAGGTTAGATGACTCTCATCAATAAAGCAAACAAATCACTTTATCTCTTTAGTAACTAAACTCTCTGGGTCCAGGAGGATAACCATACTCTAATAATACTGCTCTTACAGAACTGCTGTCACAGTAAGGTTTTAAGACATCTCAGTAAAATACTTTAGGTTCCTAAAAGTTAGTGGGTGGCAGCTCAATTTATAAATCCCATGATATGTTTCAAATTACAATAAGATACTATCAAATATTACAATAAAAATACTGCTCTGTTTTTCCTTAATCAAAGCCTAGGCATTTAGTGTATATTTTCAATTCAATTTCATTTATTATAACTAGAGTCATATAAATTTCCTCCAGTTATAAAATTCTATTAATTTCTTCACCAATGCTGATAAACCTTCAATACTAAAAGTACCACTTTTGGGCTTCCCTGGTGGCACAGTGGTTAAGAATCCGCCTGCCAATACAGAGGACACAGGTTCAAGCCCTGGTCCAGGAAGATCCAACATGCCATTGAGCAACTAAGCCCATGCACCACAACTGCTGAGCCTGTGCTCTAGAGCCGGTGAGCCACAACCACTGAAGCCCGCGCGCCTAGAGCCTGTGCTCCTCAGCAAGAGAAGCCACCGCAATGAGAAGCCCATGCACCACAACGAAGAGTAGCCCCCTCTCTCTGCAACTAGAGGAAGCCCGCGCACAACAACGAAGACCCAACGCAGCCAAAAATAAATTAATAAATTAATTTTAAAAAAAGAAAGAGAGAAAAGAATCAAAATAAAATTTAAAAAAAATTTTTTTTTAAAGTACCACTTTTATTCCCCAACTTACTCTGGCTTAATTCCCAAGAATATATTTACTTTTTACTTATATTTTTTTCTTTCTAGAGGTTAAGAATATATCATAAACATATTTTACTAATTTCATAAGATCACTATTGAATTGTCTTTTTTTCTTTTTAAAGCGTAGTTTAGACAAATAACTAAGTATGCTACTGAAAGAGGCAATTTAGCATAGGGGTTAAAGCGCAGTCTCTGAAATTTTAGAGCTCTATATTTGAGCCCAGGCTCTAGCATTCAATAGCTGTATAACCTAAGCACATTACTACAATCTTTCTGTCTCAGCTTTCTTATCTATATACTGGGATAATAATAGTACCTACATCATGAGGTTGTAAAGATGAAATAAAATAATCCATGTAGAAGAAAATAAAAACAATAATTTGAAAAGATACATGTACCCCAATGTTCATAGCAGCATATGGAGGCTAATAGCCAAGATATGGAAGCAACCTAAGCGTCCATAAACAGATAAATGGATAATGGTGTGTGTGTGTGTGTGTATGTATATATACATATATATAAACACCACATCTTCTTTATCACACACACACACACACACACACACACACACACAGGAATATTACTCAGCCATAAAAAAGAATGAAATTTTACCATTTGCAACTACATGGATGGACCTGGAAGGTATTAATGCTTAAGTCAAACACAGAAAGACAAATACTGTATGATATCATTTACATGTGGGATCTAAAAAATAAAATGAATGAATATAACAAAACAGAAATAGACTCACAGATATAGAGAACAAACAAGTAGTTACCAGTGGGGAGAGAGAATGGAGGAGGAGCAAGACAGAGGTAGGGGATTAAGAGGTACAAATCAGCAAGTATCAAATAAATAAGCCACAAAGGTACAACACAGGGAAATATAGCCATTATATTGTAATAACTTTATTTTGTTATTTTTTTGGCAGTATGCGGGCCTCTCACTGTTGTGGCCTCTCCCGTTGTGGAGCACAGGCTCCGGACGCACAGGCTCAGCGGCCATGGCTCACGGGCCCAGCCGCTCTGCGGCATGTGGGATCTTCCCAGACTGGGGCACGAACCCGTGTCCCCTGCATCGGCAGGCGGACTCTCAAGAGGACTCTCAAGCCCCCTTGTAATAACTTTAAATGGAGTATAATCTAAAAATATTGAATCACTATGTTATATATCTGAAACTAATACCATAAATCAAATAAACTTCAATAAAATAAATAAATAAAAATAATTCATGTAGAAAGAATAGCAGAGTGTCACAGTGTTCCATAAACATTAATTGCTGCTATCATTATCATTTTTTCCAATGAAGATGGTAAATCTATGCTTTGTATTACATGGTAACAGGAGATAAGAATTTCATGTAATTCCATATTCAGAAATAAAATACCATAAAGGTTAAAGTAAATTGAGGTACCACTATCTTGTGGTATTAGGTTGCTAACTAAATCCTAGAATAGAGAGCACCCCAACACTCACCTACAGTGAGGCTACTAACCTAATTTACAGTCTACTGAGAAACAGAAAGGCTACTTACTGTTCACTGCAACCCACTCATTTAGATCTTCCCCCTCAGGAAGCATGACAGCCATCCGGAGGTTTCCACTGCCCAGTGTGGCCTCTGCATGCTTTAAGAGCTCATACTGGTGAGAACCCTCTGGTATGTTCTTCTTTGGTTTAAACGTTTTAGAGGAGCGACTACCACTATGAATAGAAAAGAAGAAAAAGGCACATCAGTGTTTAAGGCATGACTTTCAATAGAGTCTACTATACTATATTACTGCATAAAATAACAGCAGTGATCCTAAAAGTCCACAAATAAACAACCCTAAATTGTATCAGCTACATTAAATCCCGGCAACATCACTTTGTAACTACTGTGTTTGATTACCCAAAACTCCTACAAACCTTTTCTACATTCCCTACTGTAACTCCAAAGGAGAAAAAGAATTTTTAGCTATAACTAATCCAACTAACTAATCTAACAATAAATTACTGATTCAGTAATCTATAAAAACAAAAAAGTACTGGGGACTTCTCTGGTGGTCCAGTGGTTAAGACTCTGTGCTCCCAGTGTGGGGGCCTGGGTTTGATCCCTGGTCAGGGAACTAGATCCCACGTGCCGCAACTAAGAGCCCATGTGCCACAACTAAAGATCCCAAGGGCCGCAATGAAGATCCCACACGCCACAGCGAAGATCCTGTGTGCCACAACTAAGACCCGGTGAAGCCAAATAAATAAATAAATAAATATTTAAAACAAACAAAAAAAAGTACTTCTGTGATAATCTTCAGTCATTGTATTCCTTTTTACCCCTATTCTAAGTCTCTCATCCTAATACAAATAATTTGTTTCCTTTGTATAAAAACATAAAGATATAATTTTATATCAATAAAGCACAAAAATCCTAGAGCAAGAAAGAAAAGCTACATGTGCTTCTATCCAATTACAGGAAGCAACAGCAATCTTAATCCAGAATCCCAGGTATGCAGATAAGTAGCTAGACATTAATATGGTTGCTCAAATTTCTAAATGTGTGTATGTATACACAAAGAAACATATTTTTTAAATGAATCAATGGAAACTCATCTTAGAAATGGTTTTAAGAGTTTTTAAGAGACGGATTCTTCTGTTAATGCTGGCAAATGCTTTTTTTTCTTTAAAGAGATGTTCAAACGGATAGCCCCTTTTTTA
This sequence comes from Aethalodelphis obliquidens, assembly GCF_003676395.1. NCBI lineage: Eukaryota > Metazoa > Chordata > Mammalia > Artiodactyla > Delphinidae > Aethalodelphis > Aethalodelphis obliquidens. The sequence goes on along the minus strand of NW_020838003.1, from coordinate 385,884 downwards.
TATATAAATTTATTTATTTATTCACTCATTCATTCATTCATTCATTTATGGCTTCGTTGGGTCTTCGTTGCTGTGTGCAGGCTTTCTCTAGATGCAGAGAGCGGGGTCTACTCTTCGTTGCGGTGTGTGGGCTTCTCATTGAAGTGGCTTCTCTTGCCGCAGACCATGGGCTCTAGGCGCACGGGCTCACTAGTTGTGGCTCACGGGCTTAGTTGCCCCACGGCACGTGGGATCTTCCTGGACCAGGGCTTGAACCCTTGTGCCCTGCATCGGTAGGCAGATTCTTAACCACTGCGCCACCAAGGAAGCCCCAATGCTGGCAAATTCTTATCAAATTGTATTATATTCTAGTCATCCATTCTCAATACTCCCCTGCTCTTCTTATGAAAAGCAACAGATAGGGAAAGAATGAATTAGAAGAGGCTGGATAAGTAGGAATTATCTAAAGTTTAATGTTACTAAATTCATACTACCGTTAGCATTCAGACATTTGAACATACGAATTTGAAAATTAAATTCCAAAGAAAACAGATAAACAATAGTTATACTTTCCAAGCTCTCCAAAGCTTTTCACTTTTAACACCCTTCTCCCAAGCTTAGCCCCAAGATCTCTGCTTTTTTCCCCAAGATAAAGCAGTAGTTCTTAACCCTGGCTGCATTTTATAATCACCTGAGGAGTTTTCAAAAAATATTGAGAATCCTGAGAGAAACTAAGAATCTACTTACTAGTCAACCCAAATATCCAATTCAAATGACAGGTATTTTTCACTTTAAGATGATGGTATTCTCATTTACATGGAAGTCTCTCAGGTGTTTATTTAGAGTAAAGTGATGCTCCTCAACTCTAACCTTGGTCCCTCTCCCTGCCAGATATCTCTACTCAGCAGCCCAGGATCTCTTTACAAACACTAATCGGATGATGTTACTCCTCTGCTTAAAGCCATTCAGTGGCTTTCCACTGCACTCAGAGTAAACCCCAAAGTCAATATTAGACACAGGGTCCGGACCCACACTAGAGTGTGGAAACTCTTCTTCAGTTTAATCAGATAATGTGTTAAATGCCGAATTCTCTCCCAGCATCTCTAAAATGTGAAAACGTAGAAAAGGTCATTATGCTTACCAAGCTGGAAGCTTATTTCATTTTCCTGCTCCTTCTCATCCTTTACCAAAATTTAGTGTGAGAAATAAACTTCACCAATATTTTTTACAAAAAGTCATTTTACTCATTTATGTATGATTAACTACAAAAATAGCTCTCCTAACATCAATCTGGTGCATGTCTTCAGGCCTAGTGTTAAGTACATTCGCTTTAATTAGCCCACTGCTGAGACTGGTGCAGCAACTGAGGTGACAAGCTGCTCTGAAAAGGGCTGGCAGAGTACATGAGAACAACAAGGACATCAGCTGTGCTTGCATGCAGGAGGGTCAGAGCCTCCTCTGCTCCCCTAAACCACCTATTTATTCAACCACTGTCCCTTCAAGTTTTAGGTTTCCAAATGTTTTCTTGATTGATGACCCACCCAGAATTGGTCTTCCACAAAGCTAAGCAAATACACCTCAAAGACCTAATACTTGGGTAGAAAGAAAAAAAAAAATCTGAGTTTGATTTTGTAAAGGCCAGTTTTGACACTTACCAGCTGTGTCAAGCAAATTACCCAACTTTCTCGAGCCTATTTTTTCTTTAATAGTGAAAGCCTAGTAACAATAACAAAACATTACCACTACCTGTATCATAAAGAGCTGCAAAATGAGAAAATAATAAAGGTGAAAAAAGTTTCTAAAGCTGTAAAATGCGGTGCAAATGTTAGTATCCTTCCTTTTTCTGAACCAGAATGACTCATAGTAAAAAAAAGAAATGGTAGTGCAATGTACAAAGCTGTATTCAACCCCTATTCCCATCATTGTCTCCTAAGACTGGGGAAAATATAACCTTACTTTGGAAACAAATGCTCTTACACATCAAGTTCCAAACAGAATTTTTAAAATGGTTTTTGGTGCTATTCCCATGTCACGGTTCAGGTGATCTCAGAATAATCATGGGGCTGGGCGGGAAATCAAGAAAACAAGGCGCTAGTCCTCATTTTGCTATTTTCTCCTTATGTTACTTAGGAAACCACAAATTATCATCTGGGCTTCAATTTCTTTACTTTGTTTTTTGAAAGTCTGGAAAATAACTTTTTACAAAAGGGTATAATTTAGAGATGAGATAATGTTTATAAAATGTTTTTAGTTCCCTGAGGACTCCCTCCTCGGTTCCTCATTTCCATGTACATTCATACTTCCAAAATGCTTTCAAGTCCTCCATCAAATTCCCCTTCTTTCTGACCCTTCTGCTTTATTCAGGCAGAATAATTAAGCATTTCAGTATTCTGATTTTTTAAATGTTCTTTTTTAAAACTATATTCAGTTTTTCTTCAACTACCTGAAACTTCAACCAGGATGCACCCTACCCTGGAAGGGGTGGTGGTTCAATCCTGCTCCTTATTCCCATGTCAAAAGATTAAGAGAGTCCTCAAGTTCAAAAGTACAAGTACCAAAGCATGTACACAAAAATCCTCAACAATGAGTGCAAGTTCTTAAGGTAACAATGTATGTGGCCAAATGCAAATATGTCTCACATGACAGGTTAAGACATTTGATGCAAATATTCAAAACCATTTTCAATAACAGAAAGTATGTAGCCCTCCCACCCACCCCACCCCCTCAGAAGAAATTTCTGTATCAGAAGAATCTCAGAAGAAATATCTTGTGTATCCTTCCAGAGAGTCTATGTCTATACAAGCATAAGAATGACTGTGCCTGTTTTATACAGTTCTTGCATACTATAGTATACTAAATAATGTTTTTCACTTAATATATCCAGAATATTGTTGTGTATTAAGGTAGAAGTATATCTACTTTATTCTTTTTAAAGACCAAATAATATTTCCTTATATAGGTATATAATATTTTCAATCACCTACTGATAAACGTTTAGGTTGTTTCCAGTTATTTGTTACTTCAAACAATGCCACAGGGACTTCCCTCGTGGTCCAGTGGGTAAAACTCCACACTCCCAATGCACGGGGCCCAGGTTCAATCCCTGGTGGGGGAACTGGATCCCACATGCATGCCGCAACTAAGATCTCGTGTGCTGCAACTAAGACCCAGCGCAGCCAAAAATAAATAAATAAGTTTAAAAGAAAAACAAAACACTAAGATTCCAAGAGCGTTTTAAACTATAAAAAACAAAACAAAACAAAAAAACAATGCTGCAGTAAGTACCCTCATATTATGAAAGATAAATTCGTAGAGATAAAATTGCTGTGCTAAAGAGCACATACATTTTAAATTTTTATATAAGGTCTATTTTTTCCCCAAAAATAAGTTGTACCCTTTTAAAACCCATTAACAACGTATGAGAGTAGCTATATACTTTTTTGGTCTTCGAGCACAGGGATTCAATTGCTAGTTTCTCTTGTACAGCTCCCAACAGGGCATCATAACTGTGTGAGAGTTTAGAGCTTTCTGATTAGAATGTAAATGTGACTGACAATTCACAGCATTACCCTGAGGTCTTTTCTTTCCAAATAAACATCCAGGAGTCAGGTTTGTTTATTCTAGTCCTCTTACTCATATTTGAAGGACAATCAACTTCTAGAGCAAGACAGGATGGCTTGACAGGTAAATAACTGAGTCTAAAGGGAAAACTCTGAACACATATCCCTTATAATTAGTCATCCAATTTGATCACCTTTTGTAAATTTCAAAAGCATCATTTATTTCCTCTTTGAGTCCCTAAATAGATTAGTCCACACTGTGACACCTACATTTATTCTCATAAACCATTTCTTACTATCTCAACACAGTCACACTCATCATTACCCTCAATTTTAACCCTTTATTTATTGTTCAATCCAACTATCAACAAAATTGATATTTTCTAAGTTGGACTGCAGAATCGTAAGGCTGAAGGAATTGGGGGGGCAGATGTACAGAGAACTCAAAACAGGGGCACTGGTAAGGGTTAGAAGAATACAGATGTGTATATTTTGACACTGAAGAACATGTCCATATATTCAAAATTAGAAGTAAATTAACATCAACTTATTTGTGTCAATAACTCCATACCTTCAAAGTTAAGTGACTTACTCTGACCACCTAGCTAAATTAAATGGCAGAAGTGGGACTCAAAAACAGTCCATTATCTTCAAGTTACTTAACATTACTAAGCCTCAGCTTGGAATAATAACATCTAGCTTACTATTGAACCCTGTGGTAAGAACTCCACTAATATTAGCTCACTTTGTTCCACCTCTAGGTACCAACCTGATATTCACAACAGTAGCTCCTTCTATAGGTCTAAATCCAATACTAGAGATCAGATACTTGATAAATACTTGTTAATTGATAGTTCCAGTCAACTTCAGGCTGAGAACTCCTACACTAGGATAGTAATGATGATAATTAATATTAACTAATATTTACTGCAGGCCTTGTACTCTTAAGTATTTTACATGCAATATCCCATTTAATCTTCATAACTCTATGATGTACATGCTATACTTTATTTTACAGGTAACAAAACTGAGACTTAAAGTACTTAAATAATTTGCTCAAGCTTATAATATTGGTAAAGTAGGAGCCAGAATTTAAATCTAGGATTTAAATATTTAAAGCCCATTCTTTTATCCACTAGCCAACACTACATGATGCTTACCTTTATTTTCTATCCAATTATTTCTATTTTCTTCCTCTATCACCAAAGTTTAATCAAGTCACTTATGAAACAACACAAGGCTAATTTGTCCTGAAAGTGTCATTAGTAGGTACATTTTTAAAAACAATCTACAAAGTACCTAATTCCATTTCCTCTCTTCACACCTCTTCTGATTTATATGAATATTTACTACTGCCATTAAGGAAAAATACAATTTCACGAGAGAGTAATTTCCCCTAAAAGGTTGCCAAACACATCTGTACTTTCAGAAACACACATATGCACCAGTAAAAAATGTTAGAAACTGTCAAAATCAAGTAGAATGGGTTCTAGACATAATAAAGTCAAAGGCTAAAGGCTAAAAGCTATGAGTACCAAAAATACAATCTTGATTCAGAAAGTCAGCAATCTGAACAGACATATCTATAAATACATTTCTACCTTACATCCTTTTAAAATCACTAATCACTGGTGGTGCTGTTGCTGTTATTGTTAATGTTACGAGAGTAAAAAAAAAAAAGAAACCCTCAATATTTCTGGAAAGCAAGAAAGAAGGCTAAGAGAAGATCAGAAATTGAGGAAATCTGGTAAGATTAAAAAGTTGATGAGATACAGTGACAGTGAAAGTCTGAAAAAAACCTAGCCTAGAACGTGCCCAGTAGAAGACTCAATGAACATGCCCAGTAGAAGACTTACCTTCTTAGTGAACGTAAGAGTGGCTCCCACTGTGCTTCAAGCTCAGAATCTGGACTACAGGAAAGTGAAAGGACTGTAAGAGACTCTTCAGGAATTATACAGGACTGTGATTCAGAGTCTCTGAGCAAGTGAATCCCAATACCCTCCTCTGCTGACCTTTTTCTGAGCAGTAGGCAAGTGGCAGCAGGTATTTAACATTAGGCTAAAGCTCAGTGCTTTCAGGACGAGCAGGTTCCTCTGTAGGCAATTTACTAAAATTAAAAATTCTCTTCTGTGAAAGACACTGTAAGGCACACAGACTAGGAGAAAATCTTTGCAAACCATATATCTGATAAAGCACTTGTATCCAAAACATACAAAAAGTTCTTAAAATTCAACAATAAGAAAACAACCCAAGGAAGAAATGGGCAAAAGATATGAACAAACCCCACCACAAAAGATAAACAGATGGCAAATAAACATATGAAAAGACAGTCAACATCATTTGTCATCAGGGACTTGCAAACTTAAACGAGATACCATTACACACCTATTAAAGTGGCTACAAGCCAAAAAACTGACAATACCAAAAGCTGGTGAGGATGCAGAGCAACATTCATTGTTGGTAGGAATGCAAAATGACACAGCCACTTTGGAAGACAGTTTGGCAATTTGCTACAAAGCTAAACAGAATCTTTCCATACAACCTAGCAAACCCACTCAGGTATTTACCCAATTGAGCTGAAAACCTATGTCCACCCAAAAACCTGCCTGTGAGTGTTTATAGCAACTTCGATCATAGTCGCAGAAGTGGGAAGCAACCAAGATGCCTTTCAATAGGTGAATCAATAAACTGTGGTACATCCATAAAATGGAATATTATGATCAGAGATTAAAAAGAGACAAGCTATGAAGCCACAAAAAAATAAAAAACAAAACCATGAAGAAGCCTTAATTGAATATTGTTAAGTGAAGAAAGTCAGACTGAAAAGGCTACATAGTGTATGATTCCAAATACAAGGCACTCTGGAAAAGCTTTAGAAACAGTAAAATAATCAGTGCTTGCCAGGGGGTCAGGGGAGGGGAGGAGAGATGATTAGGTATATTACCAAGAAAACTGAAATTTATGTCCACAAAAACTTGTATATTAATGTACACAGCACCATTATTCATAAGAGCCAAAAAGTGTGAGCAGCCCAGAAGTCCATCAACTGATGCATAGATAAATAAAATATGGTATATTCATACAATGGAATATTATTCATCCATAAAAAAAGAATTAAGTACTGATAACATGTTATAACATGGGTGAATCTTGACAATATTATTATGCTGAGAAAAAAATTCAGACACAAAATATGAAGTATCACACTTTTTATGATTCCATTCATATGAAATGTCCAGAATAGACAAATCCATTGAGACAGAAAGGAGACTAGTGGTTGCCAAGGGCTGGAGAAGAAGAAATAGAGAATGACTACTAATGATACAAAGGTTTCTGTTGGGTGTGATAAAAATATTCTGGAATTAGTTGTGATGGTTGCACAACTTTGTGAATATACTAAATCCACTGAATTGTATACTTTTTTTTTGGCTGCAACACGCAGCATGTGGGATCTTAGCTCCCCAACCAGGGATTGAACCTGTGCCCCCTGTAGTGGAAGTGCAGAGTCTTAACCATTGGACCACCAGAGAAGTCCTGGACTGTATACTTTTAAGGAAGAATTTTATAGTATGTGAATAACAGCTCAACTTTTTTAAATGTTTAAAGAAAAACCTTTACTATTAAAAAAAAAGGAGCCTCCCAATAACATTCCTCACCAGTTCAATAAGTCAGTTTCTTTCATCCATTCATTCACTCTTGCATTCCTTCATCCAACTAGCATATTCTGACCACCTACTATATTCTAGGTAGCACTGTTCTAAGCCCTGAACAAGAGAATCTCTACTTTCATGGTGGGGAGAGGAGGTAGAAGAAAAAGTAAAACCAACAAAACACTACTGGGTAGTGGTAAGTGCTATGATGTAAATAACAGAATGATGTGACAAATAATGTAATGTGACAAGGCACTATATTAGGTTAGATAGTTAGAGAAGGCCTCCCTAAGGCCAGAAAGACAAGAAGAAAGAATCAGCCATGGAACGATCTGGGGAAGAAGGAAGAGCATTCCACACTTATAGGATAAACTAGCACAAAAGTGACTTTTTCAAGGAAGAGGGGTTAAGAAGGTAATGGTGATGAAGGCAGCATGAATGATGGCAACAGTGGTATAAGAAATCAGAGTCTTGTAGAACCACACTAGCTAAGACTTTAAAGATCAAAGTATGGAATTTAGATTATCATTTTAAGTATAAATGTGAAGACTTTGCAGATTAAAAAAAAATGGAAGTATAACATGACAATTTAATGGTCTAAAAAAGATCATTCTAGTTGCCATGTAGAGAATGGACTGGGAGGAGGGCAAAAGTAGAAACAGAGAAGCCAGTTACGAAACTACAAAGAAGAAAGAATGAAAGAATGATCGCTTGGACAAACAGGGACAGAAAGATGAAGCCAGATTCCAATATTTGTAGGTAGAACCAACAGGACTCACTTTGGATTTCAGAATTTGTGGAGAGTGGTGAAGAAAAGACCATCAAGAAAGACTCCTAGGTTTTTAGTATCAAGCAGGTAGAAAATGAGCCATTTATTGAGATAGGTCTGGGAAGATGGATTTTGCACAAATTGAGATACCTATTAGACATCCAAATGGTTAAGTTAGGCAGGCAATTGTACCTACACGTCTCAGGTTCAGAGGAAAAATAAGATTGAAGGTAACTAATACTCTTGGCATTCTCACTGGTTAGCACAGTGCCAAAAGATGCACTAGTATATTATTAAAACAAGTATTTTATAAGCTATGAGAAGTCCTATAGTAAAGGAAAGTGCTTATGGTTTAGCTCAGGGCTTCCCAAACATCTTTAGTCATGGAAACTTTTCTTCCACATGTTAACATCTTGCTCCTTAACACACATTAGGGATCATTGCACAAGTATATTAAACTGCTAACTGCGTTACCTCTCAATTTTCAGCATATTCCTAACACTTCAATTGTATAAAGTGTAACTCCATGACTTCATGCAGCAACAGGTAGAGGGTTGGTCAATTCGCTATTTATTTAATACCCCATAAAATTTTATAACCTAATCCTTAGAAAATAAAAAGCACTTCACAAGCAAAGGCCAATTAGTTTCTACATCTGTGAAGTTATGTGAGGCATAATTTTAGCTATAGATGAAGACACTAAAGTTTAATCACTCATCTCCAATCACACTCTGAGCTTCTAAGTTGTATACAGACTGCAATTTCCTTTGTCCAGAACTGAATTCATTATTCAGTAAATAGGTACTAAAACCACAGGAGATTTTAGGAAGTGCCCATAGTTGAATATCTAGGTGATTTCCATGCAACAACAGTAACTGCATTTTCTGAATCCTCTACAATGCGCTGGACTGTTAGAAGGAAGAAACCAAAACTTGCATATGCAAAGCTCAGAATGAGCATCAACCTGCAACTGAGTTGGCAGTAATTCCAAATATACTGATATTCCAACCAAGAAACACCCAGGGAGCTTGAACATCACTTCTTTTATAAAAACTTTTCCTAACCTTCCATGAAAACCTCTCCATCCTCTCTTCTGTCTCCTTGTAGCTTAAAACACCTGTAACACATCTATGTGTTTGTTCTCTTTCAGATACCTCTTTTGAATAGGAGGCTGTGGCCTCTTCATTTTTGTAACTACACTGCTCAATGTGGTATCTGGGATACAGAATAGGAAAGGGCAAAGGATTTGGAGTAAAGACCCAGTTTCAGATCCTGTCTTCATAACTTACTAGCTGTGAAATCTTAGATAAATCATATAACTTCTCCAAGCTACAACTAAACACTGGACATGACATCACCAATTTTGCAGGACCATTATGACAATTAAGTGAATGAATACATTTAAAGCAGCTTAATTTTTTAAAATAAGTTTTTACATTCTTTTTTTAACATTTATTTATTTTATTATTTTTTTGGCTGTGTCAGGTCTTAGCTGCAGCATGCGAGGTCTTCGTTGAGGCATGCGGGATCTTTCATTGCAGCATGCGGGTTCTTTGTTGCAGTGCCAGGCTTCTGTCTAGTTGTGGCGTGCGGGTTTTCTCTCTCTAGTTGTGACATGCAGGCTCCAGGGTGCATGGGCTCTGCAGTTGTGGAGCGTGGGCTCCAAAGCACATGGGCTCTGTACTTCGCGGCATGAAGGCTCTCTAGTTGTGGTGCAGGAACTCAGTAGTTATGGCGCGTGGGCTTAGTTGCTCCATGGCATGTGGGATCTTAGTTCCCCGACCAGGAATCGAACCCGCGTCCCCTGCATTGGAAGGCGGATCCTTTACCACTGGACCACCAGGGAAGCCCCTAAAGCAGCTTAGTTTTAAGGTAGCTCTCACACAGCAAATGCGCAGTATAGGAAATGACAGCTTAAAAATGCTCAATGAATGAAGGACTATATGTATATGCATTTATACGTATACACATACACACACATATAGATAATCATCACTTTATCCCTGTATTAGTCCATTCAGTCTACTATAACAAAATGCCACAGACTGGGTGGCTTATAAACAACAAAAATTTATTTCTCACAGTTTTGGTGGCCAGAAGTCCAAGATCAAGGTGTCAGCATTGTCAGGCCCTCTTCCGGGTTTCTGACTGGCCACTTCTCACTACCTCCTCATATGGTGGAAGGGATTAGGGAGCTCTACGAGATCTTTTTCCTAAGGGCACTAACCCCAGTAATGAGGGTGGAACCCTGAAGACCTAATCACCTCTCAGAGGCCTCACCTCCTAAGACCATCACATTGCACATTAAGATTTCAACTTATGAATCTGGGCGGACACATTCAGACCATAGCAATCTCCCTGCCATACTTCTACTAATCCATAAAGGGTCAGATTAAAACAGTACCTCCTCATGCTTACTCGTTTTCATTTTTCTTTCTCTCTCTCACTAGACTGTGAGTTACTCAAGAATATGGATCATGTCTTGGTCATCCTTGAATGCCGAGAATCTAACAAAGAACCTGGGACATAACAGGTTTACTAATAAATGTTTATGATCTTAAATAATGATACTGAAAGGAGAGAAAAATCTTGTTCTTATTGCAAGGAGCAATTGTTCTCAGTATTAAAGAAAGGGATTGACCCATCATCTTTATTTGGTGCAACAAATCTAAAAGATTTTAAACTACAGCAAAAGAAGTAACAGATGGATTGGGGAGATTTCCTAACCCTGATACCAAAATTTCATTTTCAACCTTAGGCCCTTTAACTCCTAGAGGAAAACATAGGCAATACACTCTCTGACATAAATCACAGCAATATCTTTTTCGATCCATCTCCCAGAATAATGGAAATAAAAACAAAAATAAACAAGTGGGACCTAATTAAACTCAAAAGCTTTTGCACAGCAAAGGAAATCATAAACAAAATGAAAAGACACCCCACAGATTGGGAGAAAATATTTGCAAATGATGTGACCAACAAGGGATTAGTCTCCAAAATTTACAAACAGCTCATGAGGCTTAATACCATCAAAACAAACAACCCTATCAAATAATGGGCAGAAGACCTAAATAGACATTTCTCCAAAGAAGACATACAGATGGCCAAGAGGCACATGAAAAGATGTTAAACATCGCTGATTATCAGAGAAATGCAAATCAAAACTACAATGAGATATCACCTCACACCAGTCAAAATGGCTATTATCAAAAAATCCACACACAATAAATGCTGGAGAGGGTACGGAGAGAAGGGAACCCTTATACACTGTTGGTGGGAATGTAAATTGGTACAGCCACTATGGAGAACAGTATGGAAGTTCCTTAAAAAGCTAAAAATAGAGCTACCATATGACCCTGCAATCCCACTCCTGGGCATATATCCAGAGAAAAGCATGGCCCGAAAGGATACATGCACCCCAATGTTCATTGCAGCACTGTTTACAATAGCCAAGATATGGAAGCAACCTAAATGTCCTTCAACAGAGGAATGTATAAAGATGTGGTATATATATATACAATGGAATATCACTCAGCCCTTAAAAAGAATGAAATAATGTCATTTGCAGCAACATGGATGGACCAAGAGACTGTCATACTGAGTGAAGTAAGTCAGACAGAAAAAGACAAATACTGTATGATGTGGAATCTAAAAAGAAATGATACAAATGAACCTATTTACAAAACAGAAACAGACTCACAGACTTAGAGAATGAACTTATGGTTACCAGGGGGAAAAGATAAGGGGAAGGGATAGTCAGGAAGTTTGGGATCGACATGTACACACTACTATATTTAAAATGGATAACCAACAAGGACCTACTGTATAGCACAGGGAACTCTGCTCAATGTTATATGGCAGCCTGGATGGGAGGAGAGTTTGGGGGAGAAGGGATACATGCATATGTATGGCGGAGTCCCTTTGCTGTGCACCTGAAACTATCACAACATTGTTAATCGGCTATACTCCAATATAAACTAAAAAGTTAGCTGACCCGGAATCGCTGGGGAGGGGTGGCGGAGGCGCGGGCTGCTGGCGCCATGGTCTTCCTCACGGCGCAGCTCTGGCTGCGGAACCGCATCACCGACCGCTACTGGAGGGTCCAGGAGATGCTGAAGCACGCGCGGCACTTCCGGGGGAGGAAGAATCGGTGCTACCGGCTGGCCGTCAGGGCTGTGACGCGAGCGTTCGTGCAGTGCACCCGAGCCCGCAGGCTGAAGAAGAGGAACCTGTGGACGCTCTGGATCAGTCGAGTTACAGCTGCTTCCCAGGAACACGGCCTCAAGTACCCAGAATTCATCCTCAACTTGATTAAGTGCCAGGTGGAGCTCAACAGGAAAGTACTTGCAGATCTAGCCATCTACGAACCAAAGACTTTTAAATCTTTGGCTGCTTTGGCCAAAAGGAGGCGACAGGAAGGATTTGCTGCTGCCTTGGGGGATGGGAAGAAGCCCGAAGGCATTCTTTCCAGGGTGGCACAGCACCTCTGAGGGGGATGCTGACACCCACTGACTGCCCTTTGAGGCTGAGCATCTTAGGAAGTTTTTTTCTTCCCCCATGTGATGATTATACTAAAATAGGGACTAAGAGCTATTTGTCAACAATGAGTAAGTTTGACTTGCATTTGTGTTAATTTACATTTCAGTAACAGGCCTGAGAGAAAAGGCCTTATCTTGCCTCTTTTGGCACAGGTTCAGAAATCTCACATGGATTGTGTAAATAAAATTTGTGTGGAACGCAAAAAAAAAAAAAGTTAAATAAATAAATAGGTCAATCAAAGCAAGACATCTCAGTCAAAGCAAGCCTACTCCTCCCATTGGGGGAGGGGAGGTGGAGGGAGGAGGTAGCTCTTATTTTTCATTTTATATAGTTATTTGTAATAAATAAATAGGTTGCGGTTTCCTCCCATAGTTTAGAGCAATTTAACTTTACTTTAAAAACTAATAAGCACTTCCTTGTAGTAACAGGATTTTTTTTTTCCACCAAAGTAAAAGTGGAGAATTTCCCTGGCATCTATTTCAAAACCACAGCTCATCATAAACAGCGCAACAAAAGATCAAGTCTGCAGTCTTGGCAGTAATGGAACAATCTTTACATCAGGTACAGATCTCAAGTTAACAGTAGAGCAAAGATTCACCTACAACTCCTATAGTCCATCATTTGCCTGCAAATATGAAGCAGTAACACAATAGGTATCAACTCAGTGACACAGCAGTTTTACTGGTCTAAATGCTTTGAAATTAAACTTACAATAAAGCCAGCTTGACTAGGAAAAAAAAGACAAAGTTAAAATCAGATGGAGCCTACTCATCCTTATCTCATACACTTTTAACTGAACTTTCTTTTTTTTTACCAGTCATCCGTAGAGAATTAATTCAAGGGTCATTTTTCCTCAGGAAGCTTCACTGATATCCTAAGCTATGTTAAGGATGCCTCCTCCATGTTCATACAGAACACTAAAATGTGTCTCTATTTTACAATGCGCCATGAGATTCTCAAAGGCAAGGACTGTTTCAAGCCATCACTGCATCTCCAGAACCTAGCAGAAGGCCTAGGTCAGAACACATCCTCAACAAAAGTTTGTTGAGCTAAACTGATAAAGGACTCCAGGTCAAAAACGGTAAAGTAAAAGCAAACATTTTGACAACATTTGCTAAATTTATATTCTGAGCTTATACAAATAGGCCCAGTCATAATAGATACAGAAGCATAGTACATACTATACATGCATAGTTGTAGCTAAGTACATAAGATGGAAATACCTCCTGTAATGTTCTTAAAAATGTATACAATTTTTTCTTTACTGACCTTTTTACCTCTAGTTCTTAATCTATTTTGAGCCTCTGATAATCTGAAAGACATTATGAACCTTCTCTCTAGAGACATAATATTTTGCATACAGGAATTCAGGGAAGTGCTAAAACCTGCTCATACCCAGAAAAAGAACTCCTGCCCTAGTCTGTCTCCCTTCTCTCAGGCTACCATGAGAACATTCGTTTTCTCCTGAAATCTTCTAAGAGCTCCACATTTATTTTCTAATCCTTTAGATGTATTCTTTTGGATAAAAACACACAGATGTTAGGATGATAAGTATAGGTCTTTTAGTCAATTAAAAACATCTACAGTTTGTATTCTACGGTTTATTCTTTTTCTATTAAATAGTAACTCTAATAGAAAGCTTTGTTCATATTTATACAATAATTTATATTAAAGTTCAAAACCACGGCATTTATAAGAAAGTCAATGCATTAAATTAATAGTTTTAAGAAAAGAAGAAGCCCATGTTAATGCCTATAAAAACTGATAAAGTGTCCTGGAAAACAGGAAAAGCCATTTCTTTTATTACTGGAACTGGAGGAATATATTAGAAACATGAATACAAAAGTTATAAATCATTTTTCTCCTATAAATCTAATTTCAAGTGCAGCTAACTGGTTTTTGTTTGTTGCTTTTTTTTCTTTTTTTAATAAAACAGAGATAATTCCTGATTTGGAGATAAATTTTAACCAATGAATAATTCAGGTCAAAGGAATTAAAGTTTAAATGAGATTTGCTAAAGCACACTCTAGAAGCATAATCTGAATAATCTGGAGTACCAGTGAGGACTGATAATAAACAATAAATAAAAGCTCCTTGCAGCTCAAATTTACATTAATCTGTACTTTTGTAAAAATTAGAGTTATTGAACTCTGTTTGGTGGAAAAGGACTCTTAGACTCACTACGTGCTAATACATCACAGTAACAAAGAACTCAAAAAACATTAAGTAGTTTAACACAGTGATATAATTTCCTTTCTCTTAGAGACACCACAAAACTGTGGATGCTTAACAGAACATGGCAATAAAATGGATCAGTACCTATAAGAAGACTATTCTGAAGAGTGATGGTTAAAGACGGTGGGCTGAAAACACACATTAGCTTCCACTCCCTACTCAAAGTGATAATAAAGTGAATTTTTTAAAAAATCAATCCCATAAGGATAAAGAGAATAAAAGAGAAGAAAACAACAATTTTAGGAATTAGAAAGTAGATGAATAAATAACTGAATTAACAAACCTAAGGAAGGATTTCCCTGGTGGCGCAGTGGTTAAGAATCCGCCTGCCAATGCAGGGGACACGGGTTCGAGCCCTGGACCGGGAAGATCCCACATGCCGTGGAGCAACTAAGCCTGTGTGCCACAACTACTGAAGCCCGCAAGCCTAGAGCCTGTGTTCCACAACAAGAGAACCCACAGCAATGAGAAGCCTACGCAGTGCAATGAAGAGTATCCCCCAATCTCTGCAACTAGAGAAAGCCTGCGCACAGCAACGAAGACCCAATGCAGCCAAAAATAAATAAATTAATTAATTAATTAATTTTTAAAAACCCACACATATCTAAGGAAACTTAACCCTAAACTTGGAAGCAACCCAATTTATACAACAGATCCCATAAAAGATTCAGGAATCAGTACAAGTAGGATACTCTGGAAGTAGGACTGAAGATGGAACAAGACTTCCACAGTCTGTTTAAGGAGTTACACACCCAGACCCCCTCTGCAATCTACACAGTAGGCTTCTGTACTACCTCCCATCCTAAGAAAAGACTAGAAGCTAAAGGTTTATTCTATGAAGAGGGCAAAACAGAGAGGGTGTCTGCCTTGGCAGATACAGTCACAGGCACAGTTGTGGGCAGATGTACCATATTTAACACTGGGTGATTAGATGAGTTTAAAAAAATCAATGTTGAGACCCCTAGCCTTTTCCCCCAGCAGGATCCCCAGAACCTTGCAGTCGGGATAATAATCTCCAAGCGAAGACCAATTGTGCTTTTTTTTTTTTAGCAAATCTGACCACACCACATAAAGACCTAGAAAGTACTTTATCCTAGGGGTTCTTCAAGGTAACAGCCTAGCCATATCACCCTTCAGCAAATCCCACAGTTGACATGCCCACCACACACATGCACAGAGTTCCAATTCACTTTTCAGTTGTCCTACTTGTAAATAAAAGCAGAAAGCAAAAGGGTTACCAGGTCTTGAGGGAAGCCTCTAATGTGAAACAAGACATCAAAATAGACAGAAAAAAGCAACTAAAAGGATAAACAATGGCAAAGAATAAAAATGCCCCCCTAAAATTAATATACTCAGTGATAGGAAAAAAATATTGCTTCATGAAATGAGAAAGGAATACTATATATAAAAAAGAAAAGAAGACCCTTGAAATTTTTTTAAATGGTAGCAGAAATGAAAACCATAATAGAAAGAATAGAATATAAAACTGAAGTAATCTCTCGGAACGCAAAGCATAAAAAACAAAGAAAGAGATGTAAGAGAAAAATATCAAGGATCTGTCCAGGAGGCCCAGTATCCAAGTAATAAGAATTCCAGAAATGTATAACAGAAAAACAAGGAAATATTTTATCAAGAAAATACTTTATCAAGGAAATAAACCAGGAAATTTTCCCAGAATTGAAAATGCCTTTTTATTTATTTATTTTTAAATTCTTCTCAAGTCCTTCCTTCCTTCCTCCCTCCCTCCCCCCCTCCCTCCCTCCCCCACTCCCTCCCTCCCTCCCCCCATCCCTCCCTCCCTCCCCCTCCCTCCTTCCCTCCCCCTCCCTTCCCCTCTCTCTCTTTCTTTCTTAGCTTTAGCATGCATGTGGGATCTACTTCCCTGACCTGGGATGGAACCCGGGCCCCCTGCATTGGGAGTGCAGAGTCTTAACCACTGCACCACCAGGGAAGTCCCCAAAATGCCTTTTTTAGACTGAAAGAGAGACCACCAACTCAGTGGATGAAAATAGACCCACAACCAAAGATGCAATTATGAAATCTCAGAAAAAAGAGAACTTAAAATTGTCCAGAGGAAAAAACAAGTTTCATACAAAGTATCAGAAATCAGAAAGGCATCTGGACTTCTCAATAACAAGTAGAACACCTCATCCATATAAATTAAAATTAAAATTCTGTGGGAAAATTTACAGCCTAGAACTTGATACATTGACATAACATCAAGCAAGTATGAAGGTAGAATATATTTCTAGACACATGAGGTCTCAAAATATTAACATTCCACTTACTGTTTTTAGTTAGCTTTTAGACAGTATGCCCCAAATAAGGGAGTAAACCAAGAGACAGGATGTGAGACCCAAGAAAAGAAGAAATCCAACCAAAAACCATGCAAAGGGAATCCCCAGAATGAAGGTGAAGGTAGATTCCAAAAATAACAGCTACACAACAAGATTAAGAAGATAAAGTGAGAGAATCTGAATGTATTTGAAGGTTAACTGAGGGAATGTTTGGGGATTAAAAAAAGTATTGACTACACAGAAAATAAAACAAAAAATTTCCAGAAACACATAAAGTTGTTCAGGAAAGGAAAAATAAAATTACAGTACATATACTTGGCTCAACTGTCAACAGTGTTTATATAGTATTAACTGCTATACTGAGAAGCAGGCAGGATGGGATGTGTGTGTGTATATATATATGGTATGGGAGGGGGTGATAGTCTCTTCTTCCATAATAAGAATTCAATAGTTAATGCCTAGAAATGAAAAAATCAATATGTAACAAGATAAACTAGTTAGAGATAAGAAATTAAAAATCAGGTAAAAGAGCTCAAATGGCTGTAACTAGAAGCAAGAAAAGACAGATTGTTTTTATGACAAGCTTTATAAAACTATTTGACTCTAAATCATGTACATGTATAATACTGACAAAAAATAAAACTAAAACTTAAAAAGTTTGAAAGCTTAATAAAAAAGTTTGAATGTTTACCAAAACATGGCAATAAAATTGGGTTATTTACAGAAATGTTAATGAACTGCTCTATCTTTAAAATCTAAACATACTGTGCAATATATTTCTGACCCCAGTATTATTTACAGTATACTATGGATAAGTAAGTATACAGTATACTATGGATAAATCACCTATATATATGCAGACTTGTCCTAATGGTTTATTAGCTGGTTTATTAGCTGGTGGCTGCTATTGCTATCATCCTTAACTCTATAATCAAAATTGTTTCAAAAACATACATTCACCTTAGAAACTTGCCAGATTCAATCAGTTTGATATACCAATGGTCCCTGAGGAAACCAAAAGCCATCAGTTAAATACACATCAAGTTGAAATTTGTAAAAGTAGCATGCAGCACAGCGTAGTGGGAAAACACCGATGCTGACTGAACCTAGGGCCCTGGAATCACAGAGTACCTCTACTACTTGAGAGACCTTGACCTGATTACTTAGCCTCTCTGGAGACTTATCTGCCTCATCTGAAAATGAAGAAAGCATTATGCTGCAGAGTTGTTTCAAGGATTAGAAACCAGTAAGTAAAATACTACTGCAATGCCTGGCACAAGGCTCAATAAAAGCCATCTACCGTTATTGTTTAACTTGAGCATTATCTACCTCATAAGGAATAGGAGAAACCTTGATTTTACCGTTGCGTACTCTAGGCTGGAATCCCTAATTTGCCTTGTATTAGCTGGGTGACTTTGGGTAAGTTACTTAATCGCTCTGATTGCAAAAAAGAGAAATCATATCACCTACCGTGTGGGATGGTTCTGAAAACCAAATGATATGTATAGAAATACAGAGAATAAGCTGGTGCACAATCAGTGCTCAATAATTGATACCAGTTAAATATATCTGTACCATCTCTTTATCCTTTATCCTTCATAGTGAAGGTCCATCATAGACATAAGCTTTGTTATAGCTACACACTGTCCGGGCCTCTCACTGCTGTGGCCTCTCCCGTTGCGGAGCACAGGCTCCGGACACGCAGGCTCAGCGGTCATGGCTCACGGGCCCAGCCGCTCCGCGGCACGTGGGATCCTCCCGGACGGAGGCACGAACCCGTGTCCCCTGCATCGGCAGGTGGACTCTCAACCACTGCGCCATCAGCGAAGCCCCATACTGTCCTTTTTTAATAAGCAATTGTAGAAAGTGTGAAGTCATGTAATGTCAAAAAATACAACTAAAATAGTAAGACACTTGGAATTCTTGGTATAATCAAGATTAGTCTCATTAGAATTTGTTTATATAACTAAGTGTAGCCTTGGAAAATCACAAGATCCCAGAGTCTCAACTGGTTCATCTAAAAATAAGAGGTTGGAACAAAATCTTCTCTATTCCTAAAAATCACTAAATGTAAATTATTTCTCCAGAGATTTAATCTCATTCTTACCAATCCCACAAGCCACCATAAATCTTTTCAAACACCATAAGGAAGAAACACTGAATGTTGTCAAATATAAAACTGTCTTTTTTAGAAATAAGAAAACAAGGCACAAAAGTACGATTTTACCCAACTTACACACTCCAGATCACAAGAATAACTGAATTCTTCTATAAAGGAACTGAGGGAAAATATTTCTTTTAATCAAGATTGTTTCATTCTCCCTTTCTGTTCAGAAGCAAGGATTTCCATATTTCAGACCACCAATGGTTTAAGCATGAGCTTATGGTGCCCAAGCATAGGACAAATCATGATACTTCTAAAGGAAGGCTAAAAACAAGAACGGCTGGTGGCTATCAGTGTGATGTCAAGAAAGTCCCTGTGAAAATAATACACAGATGCAGCCAAATCTGAGAATACACGGCAAAGAAAGGGCTGTATAAAACTCCAGGAAAGATACAAGTTAAAAAAAAAAAAAAAGGCCCTTTAATCCTAATACAGTCAACTGTAAAAGTGACATTTCACATTATCTGAGATTCAGTAATGCTCCCCAGTACCTGGAAAGGGCTTCATCTGTGACTATTTAAAAGTAAGAGAGAATAACACAAATGAGTGAAAAACATAAAAGAAGAGAAAAAAGTAAAAAACGCATAAAACTAAATGAAAAAATCTTCCCCTCTTCTCTCCAGTTTCTTTTTGAACTAAGTGAAATGTAAATATCAGAACTGCCATAAAAAGAACAAATTCATTAAGGCTAGCAGGGTTCCTCACACACACAAGTATGCAAAGTATTTACTGATAAAGTAATAGTGTTCTGAGTTTTTATAACACATAACTTACCCATGCTTATTATAGTTTGACCTGTAAGTGCTCAAAAACAACAAGCATATCATAAAGGCATATTCTTCAGATTCATAAGCAATTAGACACTACTATTCACTCAAAGTTTGGGGAAAAGATTCTCCACTTTGAAATAATCCAGAAAGAAAACCCCTGGTGAAGCTCTCTATCAAACTCCATGAGAAAGACAATAAATGTGTTGAGAGTAACCCGTGAAAAGCAGTTTTACATCTACCTCCAGAATCTATAGGTCATTTTTACAGCTCCAGGTACGTCATCTGCCTCCCAAACATGTTTATCATTTGCATTAAATTATCAGTTTCCTATCCACATTAAAATATCAGAAAGATAACTTAGAAACAAAAAATCCGATTGGAGTTAAATACCTCATTTTGTAAAATCCACCTCTACAGATAATCTGTGCCTATCTTGAAGAAAAGTAATATTTTCCTAGCAAGTTATTAAAGAATTTTAAAATTATATTCTACAGTTACTTTTCATGACTATTAATTTTTAAATTTCACTTATTAAAAAATTACATTCTCAATTTTAACATAAAAGATATAATTTTCCCCTTTTAAATTAAAAGAGAAAAAAGGATGATGACAATAAAAGCAAACACCCTAACTATGCAATTAGAAATAAAGGGAACATACAACTCAACAACAAAAAATCAAACAACCCAATCAAAAATGGGCAGAAGACTCAAACAGACATTTCTCCAAAGAAGATATACAGATGGCCAATACACACATGAAAAGATGCCCAACATCGCTAATTATTAGAGAAATGCAAACCAAAACTACAATGAGATACCACCTCACACAGGTCAGAATGGCCCACATTAAAAAGTCTACAAATAGCAAATGGTGGAGAGGGTGTGGAGAAAAGAGAACCCTCCTACACAGTTGGTAAGAATGTAAATTGGTGCAGCTTCTATGGAAAAGAGTACAGAGGTTCCTCAAAAAACTAAAAATATACTTGCCATATGATCCAGCAATCCCACTCCTGGGCATATATTTGGAGAAAACTATAATTCGAAAAGATACATGTACCCTAATGTTCACTGCAGCACTATTTACAATAGCCAAGACATGGAAACAACCTAAATGTCCATCAAAAGATGAATGGACAAAGAAAATATGGGGGGTGTGTGTGTGTGTGTACGTACACACACACACACACACACACACACAAAATGGAATACTACTCAGCCATAGAAAAGAATGAAATAATGCCATTTGTAGCAACATGCCTGGACCCAGAGATTATCATACTAAGTGAAGTAAGTCAGAAAGAGAAAGACAAATACAATATGATATCACTTGTATGTGGAATCTAAAATATGACACAAATGAACTTACTTACAAAACATAAACAGACTCACAGACATAGAAAACAAACTTATGCTTACCAAAGGGGGAAGCGGGTAGAGGAGTGATAAACTAAGGGTTTGGGATTAGCAGACACAAACTACTATATATAAAACGGATAAACAACAAGGTCCTACTGTATAGCACAGGGAACTATATTCAGTAACCTGTAATAAACCATAATGGAAAAGAATATGAAAAAGAATATATATATGTATAACTGAATCACTTTGCTGTATATCAGAAACTAACACAACACTGTAAATCAACTATACTTCAATTAAAAAAGAAAGGAAGAGGGACTTCCCTGGCGGTCCAGTGGTTAAGACTCCGTGCTTCCAATGCAGGGGGTGTGGGTTTGATCCCTGGTTTGGGAACTAAGATCCCACATCCTGCGTGGCGTGGCCAAAAAATTTACAAAAAAAAAAAAAGAGAGAAGGAAGGAAAAGAGAGAAAGAGGACAGAAATTCTTTGGAAGAATCTTTACTATTAACCTGTTTACTTGGTTATATGTACAGACATATTTACATATATATGTATATATTTATATATATTTACACATATACATATATATTTATATATATATATTTGAAGCCCAAGAAGCTCTCACAATTATTATTCCTAGCTGTGCGATGCTGGTGGAGATGCAGGGATATGAGCACTCACGTTCACTGCTACTGGAACACAATTTACAGTGGCAGGTAGGGAATGTGCCTGGCATATATCGATTCTTGAAAAAAGGGTAAAACAACAAGGTCTCTACAAAATTGTAAAATAAAGATCCAATAAATAGGTGTTCCAAATCTTTCTGTGCTCAACAGCCACCTATTTCTAGCTCCCCAAAAGTCTTTGGAAGGGAAAAATTAGAGCAGAATGAAGGGAATCACTCATATCTCCTCCACCTACCACCATGTAAATACTTGAAAATGTCACTGACTTCTTAAAAAAAATTTTTTTTACTTCTAATTTATCTCTCCCCGCACCTCCCCGCCCCATCCCCTTTGGTAAGCATAAGTTTGTTTTCTAAGTCTGTTGAGTCTATTTCTGTTTTGTAAATAATTCATTTGTATCATTTTTTTAGATTCCACATGTGATACCATATAAAAAAATTTGTATTACCAAGTATGTAATATATAACAGGCACTATGCTAGATGGCAGAGATTTAAAAATAATTTTTGAAACTGCTGCATCTTCAAAGAGGTCACATACTCTGATGAGGAAGAAAGGCCTGAAAACTGACAAGTACAATATCTTTTTGATACGAGCTATAATAAGGACTATGGAGGTCACTGAAATGGTACTGAACAAATTGGGAAGGGGACAGAGGTCAGGGAAAAAGATTTGGCTCCTGAACTAAAGAAATGGAGATGGGATGGAGAAGGGCTCCAGCCAGAACAACAGGATCAGCACTTAAAAAAGCAGGCAGAAGTGGGAAAAATGCATGTTGAAAGAAATGCAAATAAAATGGCTAAGCTCAGTGCAGGGAATACATGGAAGGAAGGAGCAGATGAGGCTGGAGTGTTAGCAAACACCATTATCATGTGGGCTCTCTATGCCTTGGGACTCTGCCAATCACTTCCAGCCCATTCTAATCCCTACCTGAGAAGCCCAAGTAAATTGCAGGAAGAAAGTGGGCCAAAGGATTCCAGCTGCCTGCTTTCCCTATCAAAAAACAAGATGCTGGAGTGGAAATAGTGGCAACAGTGCAAAATTAAGCAGGGCAGGCCCCCAAATTCATCCAAATTCATATTTTAGGCCTCTGCCTAAAAATACAGAAGCACATATTTGCAAAATTTCTGCTGTTTTGAATACATGAATATACCAGACACGTAACTTTTATAAATACCGAATGCAACTATTTCACACCTACACAAACAAAGAAGTTTGTATTCTCACTGGAATATCAATCATCTTTAACCTTCATTAGCCAGTGGACTTAAAACTAATGAGTTTACAACAATTTTATTGAAGAGTACATCCATGTAATATGCTGGTCTCCAATTTTAAGATTCTTGAGGACAGAGACCACATCTTATTTATTTCTGAATCCCTACCTTTCTCCTCCTACCACCAGCACCTAATAACACTTTGCTTATACACAGGAGACTCCAATAAATATTTATTATATTATGCAGCAATACCATGCATTTGTTAACACAGCTAAACAACATTTGAATTCAGAAAGAGTTTACATACTGGGTTTGGGAATTTCATGAGCAAGGATACTAACAGTGTTTGCACAGGACCCTCTGGTTGTTGAAAACCTCCATATACATTCTCTCATTTAATTCTCGCAGTTACCCAACGGAATAGGCATTCCTTTCCTCCCAGTAAACAGAGGAAACAGAAGAAATTAAGTGACGTGCCCAAGGTCACGTGGCTAGTGACAGACCAAAGACTCTGAAACCCAGGTGTCCTCACTCACAAGCCACTGTTCTTTCCATGACAACCTTTAGTCTATCAAAAATATTTAAATATCGAGGACATATTTGCCAAGCAAGGTACTAACATGCTGGGAAATAAAACAGTGAACAAACCTTATGAAACTTACAGTCCAGGAAGGGGGAAAAGACCTTTAATAATAATTATAAATAATTACAAGTGTGCAAAGACAACCAGAGAACCTAACCTTGAGGGCTGTTAAAGAAAATTTTTTTAAAAATTCACTGACATTTGTTAAAGATGGTAAGGCAGATTTTATTCAGGAACAGTGAGGTAGGTATAGGGACTACTGCAATGGGATTTTACAGTATGGGAGAGAGACGGAGTTCAACTCCAAATACAGCATGGGCAAGAGGGAATATATAACGAAGAAGCAGGGTGCAGGGGTGAGTGGATAGAAAAATTACTAAGAGGAAATATCAGGGGGAAAAGGGGACGGGGCGGGGGGTGTTGTGTTTCTGGTTAAACTGACCTAACAGGATTCTTTTTTTTTTAATAAATTTATTTATTTATTTATCTTTGGCTGTGTTGGGTCGTCATTGCTGTGCGCGGGCTTTCTCTAGTTGCGGCGAGCGGGGGCTACTCTTCGTTGCGGTGCGTGGGCTTCTCATTGGGGTGGCTTCTCTTGTTGCCGAGCACAGGCTCTAGGTGCACAGGCTTCAGTAGTTGTGGCACGTGGGCTCAGTAGTTGTGGCTTGCAGGCTCAGCAGTTGCGGTGCACAGGCTTAGTTGCTCTGCGGCATGTGGGATCTTCCAGGACCAGGGCTCAAACCCGTGTCCCCTGCATTGGCAGACAGATTCTTAACCACTGCGCCACCAGGGAAGCCCCTGACCTAACAGGATTCTTGCTGAAGACAGGCAGGGGTGATCCATACATCACCTGAGGGATGGTGGCGGAGTAGGAAGCTGATCAGATGTTGATGGTGGTAGGGGATTGTGGTTAACCTGACTAGCAGGGTTCTCGCTAAAACTAGACTTTACAAGGAAGTGCACAGATGGACCTATTAGAAAGTTCAAGACCTGACCAAAGTTTGGTCAGGCAAAGAATCTTTGTCAGGGCCTCACAGAGTCTCTCAAAGGTAGTATTATACTGAATCCCAAGGATTTTTTTTTCTCCTTTACCTTACTTTGAATTACTTAACTCAATGCACAGGCATCCATCGACTTACTATTGTCTAAAGCTTCTAAAACTTGAAGGTGCTCTTTAAAGTAAGGGATCTTATTAAAATGCATTCTATTTCAAGGATTGGAGTCTGAAATCTTGCATTTCTAACATGCTCCTAAGTGACGCCAAAGCTCCTCACTTTAAGTGTCTAAAGTAGACTTCTCAAGGGTTATAGTTATGGGAGTTCCCTCATGACCTAGTGGTTAGGATTCTGTGCTTTCACTGCCATGGCCAGGGTTCAATGCCTGGTCGGGGAACTGAGATCCCACAAGCCATGCAGTGTGGTCAAAAAGAATCCAGAAATAAACATATTTAAAATTTTTTTTTAAAAAAGAGTTATAGTTATGCATAGTTATGATCTCTTCAGTCCTGGGGGTGGCCTTCTGTCACCAGAGGGTCAAGAGTAGCCTTTAGTCCCAACGGTGCTAAATAAAATGACAGTGATACTTTCTTAATACTGAATGACACACACAAAAAAGGTAAAGATATCTCTAGAACCTACAGCTATCACGTGACAATACATTCCCAACAGCTTATAAACATGCTACCATTTGAGCAAAAGCTAAAATTTTTCCCCGTTTTTCTTTATTTATTTATAACATCTTTATTGGAATATAATTGCTTTACAGTGTTGTTAGTTTCTGCTGTATAACAAAGTGAATCAGCTATACGTATACATATATCCCCATATCCCCTCCCTCTTGGGTCTCCCTCCCACTCTCCCTATCCCATCCCTCTGGTGGTCACAAAGCACTGAGCTGATCTCCCTGTGCTATGCGGCTGCTTCCCACTAGCTATCTATTTTACATTTGGTAGTGTATGTATGTCCATGCCACTCTCTCACTTCGTCCCAGCTTACCCTTCCCCCTCCCTGTGTCCTCAAGTCCATTCTCTACATCTGCGTCTTTATTCCTGTCCTGCCCCTAGGTTCATCAGTACTATTTTTTTTTTTAGATCCCATACATATGTGTCAGCATGCGGGATTTGTTTTTCTCTTTCTGACTTACTTCACTCTGTATGACACACTCTAGGTCCATCCATCTCACTACAAATAACTCAATTTCGTTCCTTTTTATGGCTGAGTAATATTCCATTGTATACATGTGCCACATCTTCTTTACCCATTCATCTGTTGATGGACACTTGGGTTGCTTCCATGCCCTGGCTATTGTAAACAGTGCTGCAATGAACATTGTGGTACATGACTCTTTTTGAATTATGGTTTTCTCAGGGTATATGCCCAGGAGTGGGACTGCTGGGTCATATGGTAGTTCTATTTTCAGTTTTTTAAAGAACCTCCATATTGTTCTGCATAGTGGCTGTATCAATTTACATTCCCACCAACAGTGCAAGAGGGTTCCCTTTTCTCCACACCCTCTCCAGCATTTATTGTTTGTAGATTTTTGATGATGGCCATTCTGACTGGTGTGAGGTGATAACTCCTTGTAGTTTTGATTTGCATTTCTCTAATGATTAGTGATGTTGAGCATCTTTCATGTGTTTGTTGGCAATCTGCATATCTTCTTTGGAGGAATGTCTATTTAGGTCTTCTGCCCATTTTTGGATTGGGTTGTTTGTTTTTTTGTTATTGAGCTGCATGAACTGCTCGTAAATTTTGGAGATTAATCCTTTGTCAGTTGCTTCATTTGCAAATATTTTCTCCCATTCTGAGGGTTGTCTTTTGGTCTTGTTTATGGTGTCCTTTGCTGTGCAAAAGCTTTTAAGTTTCATAAGGTCCCATTTGCTTATTTTTGTTTTTATTTCCATTTCTCTAGCAGGTGGGTCAAAAAGGATCTTGCTGTGATTTGTGTCACAGAGTGTTCTGCCTATGTTTTCCTCTAAGCGTTTTATAGTGTCTGGCCTTACATTTAGGTCTTTAATCCATTTTGAGTTTATTTTTGTGCATGGTGTTAGGAAGGGTTCTAATTTAATTCTTTTACATGCAGCTGTCAAGTGTTCCCAGAACCACTTACTGAAGAGGCTGTCTTTTCTCCATTGTATATTCTTACCTCCTTTATCAAAGATAAGGTGACCAGGGCTTCCCTGGTGGCACAGTGGTTGAGAGTCTGCCTGCCAATGCTGGGACGTGGGTTCGTGCCCCAGTCCGGGAAGATCCCACATGCCACGGAGCGGCTGGGCCCATGAGCCATGGCCACTGAGCCTGCGCTTCCAGAGCCTGTGCTCTGCAACGGGAGAGGCCACAACAGTGAGAGGCCTGCGTACCGCAAAAAAAAAAAAAAAAAAAAAGATAAGGTGACCATATGTCCATGGGTTTATCTCTGGGCTTTCTACCCTGTTCCACTGATCTATATGTCTGTTTTTGTGCCAGTACCATACTGTATTGATTACTGTAGCTTTGTAGTATAGTCTGAAGTCAGGGAGCCTGATTCCTCCAGCTCCATTTTTCTTTCTCAAGATTGGCAAAAGCTAAAATTAATACAGCTCAATTGAGGAACATTTTGGTTCCCAAATGTCTAGCCACTTAGAATTGTACTTTTTGGTTATAGTTTGGCTCTAACTACAATCTGAAAAAAAATTTTTTTTATTTCAGTTCTTGATAACTTGCCATTTCCCAAATTAAAAATTGACAAGGTTAACAAAGGACTGATTAAAAGCTTGAACATTCTGACAAATAAGACCCCTTTGGGAGTCCTTAACAATAGAGAGGAAACACAAGCATCAGTCCTCAAAACAATGCTGTGTTCCGGTTGAGTCTTCAGTTTTGACAAATCGGTGTTATTCACTGACTCAAAAGTACAATTTCTAAGAGTTGAAAATAAGAGAACCAGTTGAACATTTGGCAGGGTGTGGGGAAGGGTTAGGGAGAACGGAACCAGGCATACATGAGTACAACCTATAACCAACAGGGAGTTTTTAAACAAAGAGCTATTTCATTAGTTAAATCTAATGCTACAGGGCACCAGCAAACAAACAGATTCTCTAAAGAGAAGGTCATGCTGCTGCCCATCTGTGTGGAACATGATCTGGGCATCGAGATACCAGAAAAGTTGCCATAAAAGACTTTTACCCCTACTGTTTCCACTTTATTCTATGTTTATACTGAATACTAAGAAATTATTTAAGTTAAACCATTAACTATTTCTACAAAGAAACACACAAAAATTAACACCCAATACTGTAACTACTGAACTATTCTCATCAAATTTCAATTTGATAACAAGAGAACTTAGGGAAAAAAATAAAACAACAGTAGCAATAAAATAAGATTCAGTCTTTCCATTACAAATATTAATAAGGCTGCTTGACTATGAGGTACTTAGACTATTATCCAAATAATGTTTACCTTCAAGCTTCTGCTTTTAAGTTCTAACTTCAGAAAATCAAAGTAGCACCAATACATATGATAATAAACCTACAGAAATTGGCTATGATTTAGTAATCAGAAATGATGACTATGTTTATAAAAAATAATAACAGCTACAAGCAACCATCACACTGTTGAGATATTGACAGTGAGCTAGATATCACTGCTGCACATTGAGCTAGGCCTTTTACGTTCAGGATATCTAATCCTCCCAACATCTCTGAGGTATTGGTCCTAAACACAGGATTCATGGGGGAAAAAATTAGATTACTATCACACTCATACCACACATAGTGGAGTCTCAGACTACTTTCATCCTTAATATGGCCGAAGGAGGGGTCCACACATGCTCAGGAGAGGAGTAATGGTGGCTGGATAACAACTGAAGGCCAAGCCACATGGAAGGTGGCCAGGCAGAGTTAGAAGAATAGCTATATTTACAGAGGTCTGAACAAATAAGTATATTGAGGATAATGGGAGCAAGGTTTCTCACTGACAAAGGAGAAAGTGAAAAACACATAAAGGGATAAGACTAGGATGAACCCTGTGCTCAGAATTGCAGGAATTAGTGTGAACTCATTGGGTATATATGGATAGATAAAGAATAAAATATTTGGATGTAAATTTGTATGGGTATGTATTTTCTAGCATTGTCCAATGAGAGGGCCTGGGAGCAGCAAAACATATGTAGTAATAAGCACACCTATCACCTAAATTCTGGTTTCCAAATACTATTCATCACTGGCCAGAACCAAGGCCCTTAGAGAAATGGCCAGTTCCAGGACTGAGGCAGAGAAAGTATAAGATAAACCTGGGGGACTTCCTTGGTGACACAGTGGTTAAGAATCTGCCTGCCAATGCAGGGAACACGGGTTCGAGCCCTGGTCTGGGAAGATCTCACATGCTGTGGAGCAACTAAGCCCCTGCACCACAACTACTGAGCCTGTACTCTAGAGCCCGCGAGGCACAACTACTGAGCCTGTGATCCACAACCATTGAGCCTGTGTGCCACAACTACTGAAGCCCACGCGCCTAGAGCCCGTGCTCCACAACAAGAGAAGCTACCACATGAGAAGCCTGTGCACCGCAACGAAGAGTAGCCCCTGCTCACTTTAACTAGAAAAAGCCCACACACAGCAACAAAGACCCAATGCAGCCAAAAATAAGTTAATTAAATAAATAAATTTTTAAAAAAAAAGATAAACCTGGAATATCTGATTGTGCCGGAAAGTAACGGATACTCAGAGAAAGACAGGAACAAATCAAAGGGACACAGAAGCCAGTCTGAACAGGACTCCAACTAGCTAAAACTGAGACAATTTGAGCACCAAAATAAATAATGATTACAGATTATAACTCATTAAATAAAATAGGAACCCATGAGTTCACACATACTAAAAAAATAAATGGGAAGAATAAGTGATCCCTTACAGTAAAAATGTCAAATAATAAATGTAAAAGCAATGACAGAATTAGAATATTGGCAAGCATCATAGTAGTAATATAGAGAAGAAATATCAATGAACACTCAAACTAGTAGGTGAAAATGGAAGGAGATAGTTACATAATCTCAAAACAGCGCCGACAAAATATTAATCACAAAAAGAAAATATGTAATAACTTTATACTGGAGAATCTTTATAGACACTTGAATCAAAGGAATCACCTCCAACAATGGACAAACATACATTATGTGCACCTGATAAGATGCTGTAAGAAAAACATGTATCACACCTGTGATACTTGTGCCTCAAATGCACAACCAGGTCTCACCACAAGCAAACACCAGACAAACTCAAACTGAGAGATATTCTACAAAATGATTGGCCTGTAGTCCTCAAAGATATAAAAATCCTGAAACTCAAGGAAAAACTAAGGTAATGTTTCAGTTTGAAGAAGGCAGTGCACACAAAACTGGGTATGATACACGATTCCTGACTGGATCCTTTTGCTGAGGATGACATTATTGGAGCAACTGATGAAACTAAATGGGTTCTCTGGATAAGGAATATATGGGAGTTCTTTGTGCTATTCTTTGCAGCTTTTCTAAAAATTTGAAAATGTTTCAAAATAAAACTTAAAAATCACTTCTGCAAATGAACAGGTTTCACAGCTACACTTTAATTAAGCATACTATAAAAGATGGCCGTAAGTTAGTTAATTGATACAAAACAAAAATGGAGGTTATGCCCCTGAAACTAATGTTATACATCAATTATATCTCAACCTTTTAAAAAATGCAATGTTGGAAGAAAGGAGAGTTTAAAACTTCTCTATAGACTTAACATTCCTAATAGGTACCATTTTTCTTGTATTTTTCAAGAAGTAACACACGTATTCTGCTTCAATACCTCCTAGTCAAATATACATTTGAAGACAAGTACTACATGTGCTTTCATATCTCAGAAACTCCAAAGATACAAAAACTCTTCAAGTACATCAAGGAAAAAAAGTCGTTAATGGCAAAAGTAATCACATAGTAATTATTTTGCACTCTGTAATGTAAAACAAAAGCAATCCTGTATCAGATGGTAAGAGTAAACTAAGGACAGCCAAGTATTGATATTTGCAATTCCCAAAACTATAATTCTGAAAAGATGACCATACTTACTTCAACTCCCTCCCCCCCACCCCCGAAAAAGCATAACTTATTAAATTGGTTGGTCAGATAACAAAACTGCAAAGATAATACTTGGTCAACAGCCACTCAAAGTGATGCTGTAGAAGTATACTGACATAAAAAATTCACAAGTGAAAAACCTGGTCTATGGACAGTAGGGATCCATTTGTGTATTTTTACATATGTACAAACAAAAACGTGACAGAAAAGATTAGGAAGTGATATCACAAAATACAATAGTTATCTCTGAAGGTGTGATTATGAGAGATTTTTATTTTCTTCCTTTTCTTAAAAGTATTTTGTGATTACTCCAACATGTGTATTATTTCTTTTTTTTTTAAACATCTTTATTGGAGTATAATTGCTTTACATTGTTGTTAGTTGCCGTTGTATAACAAAGTGAATCAACTAGTATTATTCTTACACTAAAAATAAAAGTCAAAAATAATCTTAAAGTATTATTTAAATTTAAAGGTTTCTATTTTCTCTTCCACCATTATATTCCTGATGACCCTTAGAAAGCAGTCCTCACAGTATGAGATATTAATACCTGGTCATGAAAGACTTCTCTTAAAAACAAGGCCTATATGAATACCACCTTTTTATATAATTTTATCAATTAGATATAAGGTAATATGAGGTAGGTTCTCTGGATCTAGACTGCCAGGATTCAAATCCCAGCGACCCCACTGACTAGCTACATAATTTGAACAAATTATTTAACATCTCTTTGCCAGTTTCTTCATCTGTAAAAATGGGGTTCCTGCTAGTTATTAAATTGAGTTACTTATCTAAAGCATTTGGTGTCTGGCACATGGTAAGCACTTAGCAGGCTATTTTTATTATTAATTTCTTTTACAGGTGAGGATATTGAAGCACTAAAATCAGTTGAATCATCTGCCTGAAAACAAAGATGCTGGTATGGGGGACGGGGTGGGGGGAGGTGTTTGGAGGAAAGAAGGAGGTAAGAGAGAAGAGAGAAGTAGAAGAAGGAGACAGAGAGAGACACATATAAACACAGCTAAAACCCTGTGTCCCCTTTCCCAAATTGCTATTCTTCTGAAAACACAAATGGCAGCTGTCTAGCATAATGTTCAATAAATATTTCCTTCCTTCCCCAACCTCTTTGTTTCTTCCTATACAGAAACAGACCTGGTTTATATTCATTCTCATTCCTAAATCACCTTCCTACAAACTTCTGTTTTAAAGTTAATTGTATTTGTTCTAGCTCTGTTCCAACCAAGCAGTCTTACATTAGGAAATTACACCTTGGTTTTTTCCTAGTCAAATGTTTCTGTGGAATTCCATGTCAGAAGAGACTTGCAATCTAAAAATGCTAGAAACATAGAGAACACTCTATATATTTTTTGAATGACTGTTAAGAACTCACTCTGATCCTAAATCTCCCTCAATTTTATATGCATAAAATGTCAGGAGAGGAAAAACCCTAAGTCAAGAGACCTGTGTTCCAATTCTACCCAGGCCAATAATTAGGCCAGTAACGTGAGGTTGGTGATTTTGCCGCTTTAGCAAAAAAGAGAGGAGTAAGCTGTGTTACTGATAGACCCCATCTAGCTCCCAAATTCTACAGCCTCTTGAACAAACCTGAAAATGGAGAATTCACAGGCAATTTCATGCCCCCATGATGTTTCCTCTAACTGAAATCTCCCATTTCCCCTTACCCTTTTAGAGAACTCTTGTTATACCTTCCATTAACTATCCATCACTTCTTCCATGAAATCTTCCCTCTGTTCAAATAGAACACTCTGTATTCTTTGGACCCCTATGCTTGTATTGCGTCTATTACAGATGACTGTTTATACACTGTCTACCATTTCTAGAGTCTCACATCTTGCACAATGCCTAGCACACAGAAGGTACTATGGATGTGTTTAAAGATTTGAGTCTATAAAGTTAAATTAGGTTCCTGTGAAGTTTTTGTATGCACTATCTGGGAGTTTAGCTTAATCTGAAGACACACACAGGCCAATATGCAGCACAACCAAAGGTTTGTCCCAGTTAGAATCAAAGCAGTGCAAATTTATTCTGAACCAGTGCCTACACCAGTGCCTGCACAATGAATGATGTTTTTTATTTCGTTTTTGTTTTGTTTTGTTTTTTGCAGTACACGGGGCTCTCACTGCTGTGGCCTCTCCCGTTACGGAGCACAGGCTCCGGACACGCAGGCTCAGCGGCCATGGCTCATGGGCCCAGCTGCTCCACGGCATGTGGGATCTTCCCGGACCGGGGCACGAACCTGTGTCCCCTGCATCGGCAGGCGGACTCTCAACCACTGCGCCACCAGGGAAGCCCTGAATGATGTTTTTTAAATCAATAATTCTTTTCTTCTATCTTAAAGCCCTCAAGAGTTATGAGTCATCAACTTCATAACCCTATCTCACATTGCCCTTATTTTTGCAGTTTCATCCACTTATAGCCGCTTTACAAATAAGCTTCCAAGAACTGGAGAGAAATATTTGTATTTAACTCCTAAACTGCAACTCTTATTTTCTCTGCTTATCTGTTGGTACAGAAATAAGATTCAGGAAATTATACCAAATAATAGATAACCAAAACTTTGTTCTTTCACTTCTGGTAATAATTATTTCTACTTACGAGGTGTTCACTTCAGATTTTAAACTATCAGTGGACAAAAATCAAAACCAAAAATATTAGATTAACTTTTTTGGACTGTCAAGCAGCACACGGGCAAAATATCTTGAGAATTTATTAACTGCTACGTGTGACCTGACTGAAAAATTGTGTTCCAAATAGTACAAACCCTCTAATGTGCTATCCACATTAGTTATGGCAAGATTCTTCTTATGCAGCTAATACGCTTCAGGATAATGAACTTATCCATTACATTTCTGTAATTATTACTGAGCCATGGAAAAGCAGGATACTATTGTATTTATATTCAGAAAATACCACCCAAACCTTCTCTATCCCCTAGTTTCAGCCAAATATGGTTCTTCCCTGCTTCAAACAATTTTAGCTATGAGTTCCAAGAGACACAGGCCCATCAGAAGCAGTCAAGGACATATCTAGACAGCTTTTTTCAAAGACAGCTTTTAAATTCTTGAAAAAATCAAAAAACAGCAATGCAAAAAATACTCAAGATGAGAAGTTTCAAGTGGAGATGCTTGGCTATCTTGATTCAAACTAAAATAGGAAGCAAAGACGTTTATGAAATCACTCAGTCCTCTCATCTAGTACTACCTATCTGACAAACTCAGAATCAACTTCTAGGATGAGCCTAAGAAAGAGGTTTCATAAACTCAAATGTGTTAGGCAGGTTGACACAAGCCAGGCAACCCCTGTGCATATTAGAAATGTTAGCAAGTCCACCTGCCGGTTAGCCTCTGTGATGGCTCAGTTTTGCTTAAACACCCTAAAAAGGATTAACATTCTAGATATAAGCTTGTGAAAATAAGGGTTAATTAAATTCTCAGGATTCAGGTGCCAATGTGATGACGAAAAATTATGGGAGGTGGGGAAAGAAGAAAATCTTTAAATGCTAATTTTCTCCACAACGGTAAAGGAGCATATGGGGTGGGTTTCAATCTCCGAGTTTTTATTAGCTTTCTAACCACAGATTAAACAGAGGTGAATCACAGCGAAGCCTTCAAAAGAGTAATTTCCCAGGGTGTAAGGTCCTGTTTTCGGAGGACCTGAGGCTTGTCTGCTGCCACCATACTCCCATCCGGCCACCCCATCTTTCTGCCCATCCCCCTCAACTCGTCTGCAATAAACGATAAGGGAAATAATGACGAGCACTAAATGTGACGTTGAGTTGGCATTTACAAATGATTTGCAAAACAACTCCCTAATCAACCCACGGCACACTACCCAGACCCTATATGGTGGTTGTCTAAAAAGATAGAGCCCATACTCTTCAGGGGAGCACGCTGGGAGGAGGGGCGCCTCGGGAAAGCAAGGCGCTCCAGTCCCCAAGACCCCAGGTTGTCACCAGAGGATCCTGACGCGCAAGCAGCCGCGTTGTGTAAAATCCACAAGACTTGTCACCCCAACTTCCCACTCCTAAAACCTAAGTGGGGGATGAAAAGGATCCTAGGGTGACAGAAGAAAGTAGAAGCTCTATCTTCTGTGCTTGGGATCCAGAAATAAAAGCAATGAACAGGGGAGACGGAGGCAGACGACCGGGCACGCGTCGGATACGGGTCTTGCGGAAGAGTGGGAGGTATCTATATAGAGCGCGCAAACAAACAAACAAACGCAAGAGAAGAGCGAGAGGAAAGGTTGGGGTGATGGAGAAATGCGGGCGCGGGCATCGGGGTGTGTCGGGACTTGGGGTCCGGGGAGAAAGAGAGCCTCCTTGGGGGCCGGAGGATTCCCCGCCTGCTCGAAGCGGGCCGGGGAGGCGGCGGCGGTCAGGCAACGCGAGCATTCGGGGCAGGTTCCCCGAGACCTGGTGGGTGGGAACGCCCGGGTCAAGCAGCTAGGGGCAAAGCTGGGAGAAGGGTGGGGGACCCGCGGCCCAGGTCTCCTGAACAAAGCCGGTGCGCGCTGGGCCTGGCTACTCACAACAAGAAGCTCATGTCGGCCGTGGCGTGGGCTGCGGGCTCGGCGGTCGCGAGGCCTCGGGGTGGCGGCGACGTCGGCGGCCAGGCAAGGAGAAGAAGGAGAAGGAGGAGAGGATGAGGAGGCGGGGAGCGCCGGCTGCTCGGCGGCCGCAACTTGTTCGGCTTTGCTAGTTCCAATGGCTGGCAGAGGGTGCGGAAGTGGGAAGCGCAAGGCTTGAATCACTCAGTGGGAGGAGAAGCAAAAAGGGGCGGAGAAAGGGCCACTCGCCTCCTCCACAGAGAACAACAACCGCGACCGCAGTGCTGCTCCCCCGGCACTTCGTCTCCATCCCCTCGCTGCCCCTACCCCGTGAGCTCTCGCGAGAGCGGCGCGCGCCCACCCTGCCCCTCCCGTTGCGACCCCGGGTCCCCTACTTTCTGGACACCTTTGCAGCCCCGGGCCACGCCCCGCATGTGTGCTGGGGCCACCCGTTTGGTCGAGGCCAGTCCACCCGGTTGGGGGTCGTGGCAGAGCCCTCCGAGCTGCTTAGCTGGGTTTCAGCGGTCAGGAAGGAAATTGGCTGCAACTCTGGGATGTCAGAGTCCTGCAGTGAGGGATGGAATTGCCACCAGAGTTCTGCCCACTGTGAGTGCCCAGATGAAATGTTATGGAATCTCTCTGCTACGTATGTAAAACCAGGAGTGAGTTTCATCTGGTTGGAATGGTTTGGGTGTGGTTCCGCCAGAAGAGAGGAAAGGATCTAAATGGGCTTTCAAGGCCCCTGTCGTCTTATGGGCATGTTTTAAAACCCTAAACAAGGAGATGGTTAGGGTCCATCACTGTCTGAACAGGCAAGTGAGGCTGTCAGCAGCAGCTGGGAAAACTGCTGTGGTGACATATCCAAGTTATATGGAGCAAATAGATTATAAAGCCTTGCCCTGGGCCCCTTAACTATGTGAAAT
The DNA here is from genome assembly GCF_003676395.1 of Aethalodelphis obliquidens. NCBI lineage: Eukaryota > Metazoa > Chordata > Mammalia > Artiodactyla > Delphinidae > Aethalodelphis > Aethalodelphis obliquidens. The sequence goes on along the minus strand of NW_020838003.1, from coordinate 349,502 downwards.
GCAAGTCCTTCTACAAGGGGGTACTGAATTCTTTCTAGCTTCTAAAATGTTTTGTGCATCAGAGTGCTCAGTGGCTATAATGGACTTGAGCCCCATAAATGCTTAATCAGCGTTGCCACCAGCCCACCACAGCATTATCGATTTGGGTACCGATTTATTTTACGAAGAGATGTCCATCTTCTTTACTCACAACACCCGTCAAATCTACAAGTAACTTTTTCAAAGAATCTTAACAAAATTTAAATTCTGTGCAGCTAGTAACCCACCTTGGGCTAATAGACTTGAAGGAGGTGCCAATATGAAATGTGTTCTGTTGAGTTTATGTACTATTAGTTTGGCATGTTAGTAAATCAAACCATTTTTTAAAACAAGAAAATATTGAAGTGTTGATACTATCTCAGGAACAGCAGAGGTCACTGGAATAATTTGAAAAGACTTAAGGCTCCAAAGGTGCTGGAAAGGAGGGAGAAGGAAGTGTTATCTTACTATACTGAAAATCATGGACTTATGACATAAAAGCCCTGTGTTCCAGATTTTGATATGATAAAGATTTAATATACAATTCCGTAAGGGTCTTCTGACAATGACTTGAATGACCAGATTAGGATATTATCTTTTATTTTGGGAAAAGTAAGTCTGTAAACCTGTTAGAACAACAGTTTCACCCCCTTTAAAATGAGCGCTTTGGATTATTACATGATCTCTAAGATATCTTCCAGTTCTAAAATTCTGTCATGCCAGGGACATCCTTTAGATTACTGGCAGACAATTTCCATCTGCTCCCTGGTTTGGTAGGCTGGCTTATGTATGCTTTTGGTCTAACTAAATTTAAATGAATCCTATGACTCTTGAGTCAGGGCGATGATGGGGAGAGGACAGAATCTGCAAAACTACTGAGTTCTTTATCATACCAGTAGGAGAATTGCCTGAAATTAACAGCTGATAAAACATAAATGTATTGGTCATAAAAATGAGAGAGGTGTCATGTTAATAATACAAAATATAATTTCAGAGGTTAGACATTTAAATCAAACAATGACTGTCACTTAAAATTATTCAGCACTTAAAAATATTGGGCAGTTTAGAATCAAAGAGAGACTATATTCAAATAGAGATTTCTAATTCCATGTTCTTCTTCACCAATCCAAATTTCATATCACTCTCTTCCTAAAATTTCAATTTCAAGAAGTTACTCTCCTAATCAAAATCTTATTTTGTTTATGAAGCAAGATTATTAAAATTTATATTCTATGGGGCTTCCCTGGTGGCGCAGTGGTTGAGAGTCCACCTGCCGATGCAGGGGACATGGGTCCGTGCCCCAATCCGGGAAGATCCTACATGCCGTGGAGCGGCTGGGCCCGTGAGCCATGGCCGCTGAGCCTGGGCGTCCGGAGCCTGTGCTCCGCAACGGGAAAGGCCACAACAGTGAGAGGCCCACGTACCGCAAAAAAAAAAAAAAAAAAAATTTATATTCTATCCACCAGTTTCTCAAAGAAGTGGAATTATAACATGAATAGAATAGAACAGAATGTGAGTGGGTATATGCCTTCACATACCTTTAAATATTCATTCAAGTTAATTTCTTATCATAATAAACAAGTAAGTATATTTATATAAATGTAAACAAACAAGATAATTAGAAATTGTGGTAAGGTATAAAATAAACTGAATAATGTGACAGAGAGTAGTGGTGAAGTAAGATCTAATTTAGATTGAGTGGTTAAGAAAGGCCTCTCTAAAGAGGTGAAGTTTTGCTGAGACCTGAAGGAAGAAGAAGGAGCCAGCCTTGCAAAGAGCTAGGGAATGATCATTTTCTGGTAGAGGGGATAAAAAGTACAAATGCTCTAAGATAAGAAAGAGCTTAAAGGGTTCTCAGAACTGACAGGTTATGGCCTGGGCAGCCTGAGCAAGAAGAGTGGCATCAGATAAAGCTGGACATGTAGACTGAGGGCTGGCTGGGGCTCACAGCCATCTGGTTTTATTTTAAGAACATAGAGGAGTCAGCCGAGAAGTAAAATAGTAAGAAGTTAAGATAAATAATCAGAATAACATTTTATTTTTTTAATTTGGAAAATTTCAAACACATAAAGAGGGGAAGAAATTAGTATAATGAATCCATCACACAGCTTCAACAATTATCAGCTCATGATCCTTGATTAACATTTTAGAAAGATCACTCTCCCTTCTTGTGGAGAATGTTCCGGAGGAGGCCAACATGTCAGCAGGGATGCCAGAAGACTTATTGTAATAGCACAATTGTTTCTCAACAGCTGTGACTTGGTTTAGGGTGGTGTCATTAATAATAGAAAGAAGAAGTTAATAATCTCAAAATGAACAGCACTTGGTGATTCATTGATTATAGGGATTGGAGAAAAGAAGGAATCAAAGACTACTCCTGTCATTTTGGCTTTAGTAACTGGTGGATGGTACTGCCGTTTAGTAAAATAGGGAAGATCTGAGTCACAATTTTGAGGTGAAACTAAAAGTTCCATGTTAGATATGTTAACTCTGAAATGTCTTTTAGACATCAAAGTTGCCATGTCAGGTAGAGTTTTTTTTTTTTTTTTTTCAGGTAGAGTTGACAGCTGTGCAAAGTCTGGGGAGAGATCTGAACAGGAGATAAGAATGCAGGACACCTCAGTAAGTAAATATTGATAGTATTCAAAGCCTTAAGGTGGGCTTCCAAATAGGAATTTATATGCCAGATAAGAACAGACTTAGCAAAGTGTTACCTTTAAGCGTCTGTGTTTCTTTCTTCTCTTCCCAGATATCTCAGGTTTTTGATCACCATTTACTTCCTCTCCTTCAGTTGCAGTTATATTCTCCCTTTCCTTCAAGGTGAGGGTTTCTACAATCATAAAGAAAATGATTCATCGCATCTTTTTATAGGATAAGTTAGTCACTGCCAATGTGTTAATTAATATGTTACCCTTCTCCAAGAAAACAACAGCAGGTAAAGCCAAATTTCCAAGTAGTAGATCAGGGGAAATTTCTCCTTATAGAAGTATTTCAGTTAAAAATAATGAAATAGAGGGACTTCTCCGGTGACGCAGTGGTTAAGAATCCACCAGCCAATGCAGGGGACACAGGTTCGATCCCTGGTCTGGGAAGATCCCACATGCCGCGGAGCAGCTAAGCCCCTGCGCCACAGCTACTGAGCCTGCACTCTAGAGCCCGTGAGCCGCAACTACTGAGCTTGCGTGCTGCAATTACTGAAGCCCGCGCGCCTAGAGCCTATGCTCCACAGCAAAAGCCACTGCAATGAGAAGCCCACGCACCGCAACAAAGAGTAGCCCCCGCTCACGTAGCCCCCGCTCACGGCAACTAGAGAAAGCCTGTACACAGCAACGAAGACCCAACACAGCCAAAAAAAAATAAAAATGAAAGAAATAGGAATGATTGAATTATTATTAGAATATCACTATTTTTGCAACCCCCTAATGGATTAATGGATCTAGACATTGATCACCAATGGCTGCTAGTATCACAAGAGAGACAACCACACTTTATGTGTGTCCTGATGGAAGACTATATCGTCACCTGTGAAGAAGTCTTGCCAACAAAATAGAACCTGAATCTGATCAAGCCTCTATATCAGATTTATCAAATTACAGGAAATGTAGGGCACAGAAGAATATGGTAAAGAACATGTTAAATGACTCAACAGGGATGCAAGCAGCAAATCCAAACAGTGGGGAAAATATGCAGGACCTAATTTCTTCAACAAATGAATTGCAAGAAATAAATAGAGCTGAAGGAGAGACATAGAGGTTGAAAGATAAGAGACATATCATCCAGCTGTAACGTGTACAGTCATTTGCATCTCGATTCAAATAAGCAGTCTGAAAAAGAACAATAGCATATGTTTATGTCATTTATAGACAACCAAAAAATTTAAACATTGGATATTTGATGTTACTAAGGACTAATTATTATTTGTAGTGATGATGTTGTGGCTGTGTTTTTTGAGTCCTTATTTTTTAGAAATATGTACTGAAATAATTGCAGATGAAATAATATGCCTGGGATTTGCTTCAGAATAGTGTGTGAGGGGGAAAGGAAGTAGGAGTATAGATGAAGTGAGTTAGTAATTGTCAAAACCAGGTGATGAGTACATGAGGATCATTATACTGTGCTGACTACTTCTGTTTAGTTTTGAAATTTTCCATAATAAAAAGAAAACAAACCAATAGCAGGTCTCATTTTGAAAAGGCCTAGAAAAAGTGTTACTATTAATGGGGTTTTAAATGTTTAGTATAGAAGATGAGTTTTCGGACTAAGGAGTTCTTTCCTTGCCTTCACATTAGCTAGCTTTTTCTACATATATATATATAAATGTTCTTTTACCTGTAAAACTAAAAGCAAATATTCCTAATGCCAGAGAGAAGAAATGCAGAATTCAAACCCTGTAGCTAAATCTGAGCCTCAGTATTTCTTGAGTAGCTGTTCTCTTCTGATTCAGTAATGTGATCTGACTCTGAAAGAATAGATACCTGAACAACAAACATGAGATAAAGTATACCGGGCAACAAATCTTTAGTAACCTGATAAAATGCATTCCGTTGTGCAGGAGTGTTTGGGTTACATAATATCTAGATTGATGTGGTAATTATTCCATCTAATTAGTTTATTACATATTATTTTTGCTTTTATAACTACCATTTTTTGATTATTCCCGATGGGCCAATCACTCTGCTAAGCTTTTTGTATATTTTATCTCTGTTTTATTTATTTCTTACACTTGCCCATGAGGTTGATATTAGCTGTTATTCCCTCTTTTATAGATAAGGAAACTAATGCTGAGAGGTTTTGTATGTAACTTGCTCAAGATCACATAGCTCGTAAGTACAATCTGAATTCAGTAAAGTCCATTTCTTTCCCCCGCTTCCCAGGATGACCTAAATTAGAATGAATATATTCTAAAGGAATTTTGGCATGCTACACGATCCCATTTAACATAGCTAACAATTCAACCTGATCCTTATCAATGGACTTTAGATTTTAATTCTATATCTTCATTAAAGACAAACCAATTAATGGTTATAAATGCTTCTCAAGGACATATTATTTTTTTTAACATCGGTATTGGAGTATAATTGCTTTACAATGTTGTGTTAGTTTCTGCTGTATAACAAAGTGAATCAGCTATATGTATATATATATACATATACATATATACATATATATACATATATACATGTATATATATATATCCCCATATTCCCTCCCTCTTGCGTCTCCCTCCCACCCTCCCTATCCCACCCGTCTAGGTGGTCACAAAGCACCGAGCTGATCTCCCCATGCGATGCAGCTGCTTCCCACTAGCTACCTGTTTTACATTTAGTTGTGTATATATGTCAATGCTACTCTCTCACTTTGTCCCCACTTACCCTTCCCCCTCCCCGTGTCCTCAAGTCCATTCTCTACGTCTGCATCTTTATTTCAAGGACATATTATTTTAATGTAATAGAAAAGAATGGAAGTATTAAAGGTTGTTTGTAAAGGTTGGTGTCTCTCAATGCGTTCATTTATCACCAAAAAACATAGAGCATCAAAACACATTATAATGTGTTACAGTGGAAGAAGGATCTTCCATTGATCCCAAACTGAAAACAGTACCCTCACTTTCAAGATGTTCATTCCTTTGAAGGTGAATTTTGTGCAATAGGATGCTAGATTTAAGGGAATGATGAGGTGAAAATCATTCATTTATCAACTCAACAAGTATTTGTTGTCTATTATGGGCCTCTGTGAGCAAAAAAGCAAGGATGTAGTCACTGCCATTACGAATCCTATGGATCATTGAGAAATACAGGCAAACAAAGAAAAGCAAAATTAGAAATTGTGTGTCAGGAAGGAAAGGTCCATGTTGTATGTGAGTGTATTACAGGAACCTCACCTATTTTGGTGGTCAGAGAATTGGATCCTATGCATTCAGAAGTAAATAGTATGTATTTACTCCTTGCACTTAAATTATTGAGAGATATATATATATATATATATATAAACAGCATAATTTAATAAAACTTCTATCTCCCCACTCATCATTGCCAAACCATTTTGGTGTCTTAAAGCACCATGATATGGACTTCCCTGGTGGCGCAGTGGTTAAGAATCCGCCTGCCAACGCAGGGGACACGGGTTCGAGTCCTGGTCCGCAAAGATCCCACATGTCTCGGAGCAACTAAGCCTGTGCACCACAACTACTGAGTCTGAGCTCTAGAGCCCGCGAGTCACAACTGCTGAGCCCACATGCCACAACTACTGAAGCCCGCGTGCCTAGAGCCTATGCTCCGCAACAGGAGAAGCCACCACAATGAGAAGCACTTGCACCTCAACAAAGACTGGAGAAAGCCTGCGTGCAGCAACAAAGACCCAAAGCAGCCAAAAATAAAAATAAAAACACTGTGATATAGAAATTTATTTTTGTTTGTGAGAAGCCAGTCTTTTAGAACTTTTCTGAAAATGCTACTTTGAGTATAATGTTGAAGATCTTAGTAATAGGACAAACATCCTAGAAGATTTCTTACATGGGCCTTCGACTTGCTCAATAAATGTTGAATTTCTTGATCTGTCAAATTTACCCTGGTTTATAATTAATTAATTGTTTTTCCCATTAAACTTAAACCATGTAGCCACTTTTCCAGTCAGCTGTATGGGGAGAAGGAGGAAGGCTCCTTTTGAACCTATTCAGAGCTGCTTTTCCCCAGTTGATGGTACATTGCCAAGGTCAGAAAGCCTAAAATTAATTCCACCAGCAGTGTTTAGGTTTGCTTCCTATAGCACATGGACTCAGGGGGCTCAGTCTGCTGGGCCTGCTTGCTGCTTCAATCTACCGTGCTCTTAAAAGTTTGTTTGCCTGGAGTGCATGTTGTGCACAAGATGTGGTAACTAAGCAGCTTGAAAGTATGTGGGGACTAAGCAAATAAGTCTCTCCTTTAATCTCAAAAAAACCTAGCAACAATGTTGGGGGGAGGGGGGTGGGGGATGGAGGAGTCCCTACTGAGTACGTCAGTTGAGAGGCTTAACTTTTAACCTAGCTGAAGTTTCCCAGAGAGCAGGCTGCTGACGTGCTGTCAAAGACCAAGAGATGATGATGCAGTTTCAAGGAGTCTAAGTTTTTAGCCCACCCATCTCCATGAGGTCCTTTAGCATGAAGGACCATATATAGACATAGAGAGTATCCCAACTGGCTGCAACTTAAAAATATCCTAAGGATCAGCAGCTGTTACTTTCACCCACAGAAATTCACAGTTGGCTTAATTAAATTGCGCCTGTTCTCAAGCGCTGCAACCCTTTGGGTTGTGCCCTAGGTGCTTATGCTGCCTCCCCCATCTCCATTCCCTTCCTCAGAGTAACTTAAAGCAGAATGGATGAATGAAAGAGATCACCTTATGAGCGGTTCAAGGTTTGCATCAATATAAATAATGAAATGTGGAAGTCAGATCTTGAATCCCTGCCTAGACAACCACTGGACTTCAGGGACCCTAAGTGGCCCCTAGCCTTGGCCATTTGTTCTCTCTTGCCCGTGGCTGCTCCCACACCCTCTTCTTGGCATCTGTCTCGTGTTTTCCATAGTTGTCATAGTCACAACCACAGCAACCTGAGCAGACCACAATCCTCTTATAGCTGGAGACATGAGCTACTGCTTTACACGATATAATTCCCCTGCCCTGCACCAATAGGAATCTGGTCCCAGATAGTCAAACCATTTGTTTTTCCTCAGGAGAAATATTCCAACTCTCCCAGAATATGACTGTCCTTAAGGTCTATATGGCATCAGGGCAGCCAGGAAGCAACTACAGAGAAGACGACCAAGATTATCAGTCCCACCTTGAAATTTGACCAGGTATATCCAGATCCCTTATTTATATAGGCTGTACTCTGTGTTTCCACACCAATCATTCCATTTGAGTATAGGACAAAGATTTAGTAAAATAAAACCATAGTGGGCAGGCAGATTTCCTATCCAAAATAGAGCTTTTAAAGGAAGTAATCTTGTAATGTACTCCTTAAGGGATAAGGAGTGAGATCTTCCTGGAGCCCTGCAGGATAAAGGACCACTTATAAGAATCAATGAGTCAGTAACATTTTTTGAAGATCTACCATAAACCAGTTACCCATGCTAAGGGTGAAGATACAAAAGCAAGGTGCAACGTTACCACACTCAGGGAGCTCATTTCTAGTGGCAGAGACTGACTTATAAACAAATAATTGCAGCACGAAACCATCCCTCTTATAACAGGATTATATGCAAAGGACTACAGGAGCCCAGCTAGTGAAAGTGTTAATTTGAGGAGGAAGATAGGGTCCAAGAGAGTTTTACCCAAAAAGCAAGTCTTAAAGGGTTAGTAGACTTTCTCCAGGTAAGGAACAGGTGATGGAGGAGTAAGAGGCAGACAATGGCATTGCAGAAAGATGATGTAGCACGTGTAAATCCCAGAGTCATGAAAAAAATACATGTATAGGCAAAGGAATTGTTGACTGCTACAACCATTTACACCTTAGTATGAACCCTTATTCATTCGACAAATATTTATTAAGCACTAACTATATGCTAGTTACTTATGTAAGCATTGGAGATATAGTAGGGTACAAAACTAAGTCCCTACCCCCAGGATGTTTACATTCTAGTGAGGAGGAGATATTCTGAATTTGTCAGTATTACCTCTCTAGTTGTATTTGCATTTTAATTATCCCTGATTATAGCATGAAATCTCAAGCCTTATTAAAGGAAAATTTTAGAAGAATAAAGGTATCAGGAATCAAGTAGGGAAGAAATTTTAGAGTCAAAATTCTGAAAACAAAAGCAGACAATAGTTCCAATGCTCATTTGAACTCCACTTCAGCTGATATCACAGAATCACAAATCCATTCCAGTAGGAGGTGCTGTGAATATTTAAAATACAGCCTTTAGCCATAAACTCAATGGCTGTGTGGCCAAATGGCAGGCCTAAAATTGGAGCAGGTGTGTGTGTGTTTAGAAATTAGGATGGATCCACTACTGTGTTCCCGGGAACAAAGCCTTTTTCTCTCCTTGTTCTTTCCTCCCTCTGGTAACCTCCAGGGACCTGTGTCATCTATCAGAGTCACTGTCTCAGGGCTGTCATGCTTGCAAATTCCATAACTCTTCCCCAGATCATCAACAACCTTCACAGGAGCTGGGGGCAGGGAGGAAGGTGTTGGCTACACAGCGTGGCTCAAAAGGCCAGTTCCTCCCAGGAGGCCTCAGTGGTTATTCTGGATAAAGCAGCTCTTTGTTCCCTGTGGTACTCTGGAGCCAACTGTGGCTGCCTGTCCTGCCATGGCTCTTAGAGAGCTTGTATAATCATGGAAGCATATGAGAATCTAAGCCAGTGCTGGAAAGGAACCACAGAATCTTCGGGAAATGAGAGGAACTAATATTTATTTTCTGTTGTATAATTTTCTGCCAGTATCTTGCAAAGCTCTTTATATCTCACTTAATTCTCACTACAACCTTATGAGGCAGATGTTACTGTCTCAGTTCTCTGGATGAGGATATTAAATCATATCTAATATACGTAATACCAGTAATAAGTAGTAGATCCAGAATTTGAACCTAGGTCTATCTATTTCATGGGGAATCAAAACATCCTAGAGCTTTGTATATTTAAAGAGTTGGGATTTTAGGTAGTACACAAACACAGCATTATATAATATTGAATTACATAATAGGGAAGTTGTCACCTTTAAATTCATTTCCATTTCTTCTGATTATATCAAAAAGAAAGTCTTGGTTTGATGCTAGTATGTCTTTAACACCTCTCTAACACTTAGCCTCCCTTTTTATAAAAGAGCCCCAGGCTTTAGACCCAGAGACTTCAGCAGGCAGCAATATCTAGCTAGAGCCTAATAGTATTTTGCTCTAATTGAATTTATTTACATGTTCTTCTGCTACATGAGACACATAATACCGGTTTTCGGGCTTCCCTGGTGGCTCAGTGGTTAAGAATCCACCTGCCAATGCAGGGGACACGGGTTCGAGCCCTGGTCCGGGAAGATCCCACATGCTGCAGAGCAACTAAGCCTGTGCGCCACAACTACTGACCTCGTGTGCCACAGCTACTGAAGCCCGCGTGCCTACAGCCCATGCTCTGCGACAAGAGAAGCCACCACAATGAGAAGCCGACGCACTGCAACAAAGAGTAGCCCCCATTCACCGCAACTAGAGAAAGCCCGCATGCAGCAACGAAGACCCAATGCAGCCAAAAATAAATAATTTTTTTTAAAATACTAGCTTTCATTTATACTAGTGATATAAAATTGGGCCTGTTAGTTAAGCTCAGGACCTCTAGCATCCAACCATCCAGATTCAGCTACTTTCTAGCTGTTTGACCTTGGACAAGTTAGTTAACCCTCAGTTTCCTCACTTGTAAAATAAGTTTTATGGTGTTATCTACTATATAAGGTTGATGTGTAGATTCAATGAAATATTGTACATCGGGCACTTAGAACAATATTTAAAATATCCTACTGTTTAGCACAGGGAACTATACTCAATATTTTGTAATAACCTGTAAGGGAAAAGAATCTGAAAAAAATAGATATATTTATGAATAACTGAATCAGTTTGCTATACACCTGAAACTAATGCAACATTGTAAATCAACTATACTTCAGTAAAAAAATATATACTATTGCTCAATAAATGTTAGTTACGATGAAGTTTAAAAGAAAATGAGCTGATTTACATCAGGATTTCTGATCTTTGGTACTGCTGACATTGTGGGCCAGGTAATTCTTTGCTGTGGGAGGCTGCCCTATGTATTGTAGGATGTTTGGCAGTACCCCTGCCCCCTATCCACTAGGTGCCACTAGCACCCAGTTATAACAAACAAAAATGTCTCCAGACATTGCCAAATGTTCTCCTGGGTGCAAAGTCATCCCTGGTTGAGAACGACTGATTTAGGGGAAAATGTTAGGTAAAAGCCATATTTAGATATGACAAACATCTAAACACGTAACAGGAAAAATTGAAGTTTGGGAAACACTGCTCTAAGACAGTACTATTTGAAGTTTAATTCTAAAAATCAGAAATTACTATTTTTATTTGCAGGTTTATGACAACGTTCTAAGTTTCCTATCAAAGCTAAAAGTATTCAAACAATTTAGAAGGGGCTAGACTAGTAAGTACATGAAATTCATCTTTATTTATTTTTACATCTTTATTAGAGTATAATTGCTTTACAATGGTGTGTTAGTTTCTGCTTTACAACAAAATGAATCAGTTATATATATACATATGTTCCCATATCTCTTCCCTCTTGCGTCTCCCTCCCCCCCACCCTCCCTATCCCACCCCTCTAGGTTGTCACAAAGCACCGAGCTGATCTCCCTGTGCTATGCGGCTGCTTCCCACTAGCTATCTACCTTACATTTGGTAGTGTATATATGTCCATGCCTCTCTCTCACTTTGTCACAGCTTACCCTTCCCCCTCCCCATATCCTCAAGTCCATTCTCTAGTAGGTCAGTGTCTTTATTCCTGTCTTACTCCTAGGTTCTTCATGACTTTTTTTTTTCTTAAATTCCATGTATATGTGTTAGCATACGGTATTTGTCTTTCTCTTTCTGACTTACTTCACTCTGTATGACAGACTCTAGATCTATCCACCTCAGTACAAATAGCTCAATTTCATTTCTTTTTATGGCTGAGTAATATTCCATTGTATATATGTGCCACATCTTCTTTATCCATTCATCTGATGATGGACACTTAGGTTGTTTCCATCTCCGGGCTATTGTAAATAGAGCTGCAATGAACATTTTGGTACATGACTCTTTTTGAATTATGGTTTTCTCAGGGTATATGCCAGGAGTGGGATTGCTGGGTCATATGGTAGTTCTATTTTTTAATTTTTAAAGGAACCTTCATACTGTTCTCTATAGTGGCTGTATCAATTTACATTCCCACCAGCAGTGCAAGAGGGTTCCCTTTTCTCCCCACCCTCTCCAGCATTTATTGTTTCTAGATTTTTTGATGATGGCCATTCTGACTGGTGTGAGATGATATCTCATTGTAGTTTTGATTTGCATTTCTCTAATTATTAATAATGTTGAGCATTCTTTCATGTGTTTGTTGGCAGTCTGTATATCTTCTTTGGAGAAATGTCTATTTAGGTCTTCTTCCCATTTTTGGATTGGGTTGTTTGTTTTTTTGTTATTGAGCTGCATGAGCTGCTTATAAATGCTAAAGGAACTTCTCTAGGCAAGAAACACAAGAGAACGAAAAGACCTACAATAACAAACACAAAACAATTAAGAAAATGGGAATAGGAACATCTTTATTCTTCTTTGACCTCCTTCTCTTCTCCTGCCTTCTAGTGTGCCACCCAACACCTCCCTCTACACACATTCTCCTAAACTGACTAGGCAACATCCTTCATCCAGACTTCTTATACACCCCCTCCCCAATCGAGTACTCTTCTCTTCCCCCAGTGCTCTATTCCCTGCTTTTTGAATTCATGTAAAAATGTAATTGATGCCATATCAGTGTGTTTTCAGTTACAGACAGCAGAAAACTGTACTCTTAAATGGTTGAAACAATGAGGAAATTTATTGGTTCACAGAAATGAAGTTCAGAGATTGGGAGGTTTCAGAGTAATGTTAATTCAGTGGCTCCAGCTCTGATTTTCTATGGTTCCCTGTAGTCTGCCCTTCTCTGTGTGCTAGCTTCATCCTCTGCTTGGTGATGAATTGACTACAGCAGTTTGGGACCTCACATTCACAGGCAACCATTTTCAGAGGACGTTAAAAGAAATTTGTCTCTGGAAGTTATCCAGTGCCTTTAATGAAAGTTCAGCCTCAGGTTGTTCAGCCTTATAAGTTATTTGCCTTTAATGATTAGATGCCTGAAAAACTCTATCTCTGAAGTTCATTAGTTTCCTGGGTTGTTGATAGATTAAGTGAGATAATATAAGTGAAAGCACTGTAAACTGATTTGTAAACTGATATGTAATTGTAAGATATCTTCTCTTGGAAGGGTCTTTTTTTAAAAGAATAATCGATCTACTGAACTAGATGATTCATAGTGGAGTTTATTGTACAAACACTCATAGAAAAACAATGGTGCATGAATGCCAAAGAAACCTCAAAACTGGTGCTTTAATAAAGCCAAACAGATCTCAAGGAGACCTGGTGATTGATTCTAGACTCAAGACAGCTCTGGACTACTCAGCAGCAGAATTTGTGGACCTTATTATGCTCTGCATTGATATGGCTCAGCTATAATAAATGTTTCTACTTTCTTCTGTCCTGCTCCCAACTGGCAAATTATTTCTGCATTTGTAATTCAAATTTCCAGGATGGGGATGATGATTGACTTAGCCAATACCTCATCTATTTTTGGACTAAACCCTTTACCCAGGCCACATCAAAGGCCACTGGCCAGCTTGTGGGGAGGATGTGCCTGGTCTCCATGCTTAATAATGTCTTTCAAAACCTAAATGAATGCCATTTCACACTACACAATATGTTCTTGCACAAATCAAGAAATTGACTTAAGTAAATAGAATGTGTAAAAACATCAGTACTCTGTAATTAGACTATAAATGTAATACAATTCTCTACTCAACAGATATACCCATAGGATGGGGGCTTCAAAAAAAAGAATTTTCAGAAAAACTGAAATGGGCAAGTTTAGCCAGGAAAATTTTTAAAAATAAGGGTAGTGAGGAGGTGATCAGGCTACCAGATATTAAAACATTATAAAGTTACAATGTTTAAAAGCTTGAAAAGAAATCTAGATCAATGAAAGAGAATAAGAAGAAAACAAGAAGAATAGATTATTCAGTAAATGATGATGAGACAACTGGAGAACCATCTGAAAAATCTTGGATCCCTACTTTAATTTCTTACCAAATTAAATTGTGACTGGATCAAAGATTTAAACATAAAAATTGAATCCATAAAAATACTAGAAAAAACATTGAAGAATTTTTTTATAATTTCATCAGGGAGAAAGCCTTTCCAAGCTTGACATAACTCCAGAATCCAAAGCCACACAGATATTCACAGGAGATATTGATAAATCTGATAAATGAAAAAAATTGCCAATAATGAAAAATATTAATAACAAAATTTTAAAATAGATAATTTGGGAGAAATATTTACAACATATTACAGAAGTAGTGCTTATTTCTTTGCTTTATAAATAGCTCTTATAATTCAATAAGAAAAAGATCACAACACAATTTTTTTAAATAGAGGGAAAAATACATAAACAGAATATTTTACAGCTGGTAAGTAAATGAGGCAGATCTATATAAACTGATCTTAAATTATCTTTCAGATATATTAGTAAGAGAAAAAAGGATATGGTAGAGGATAAGGAATCAGACATAGAGGGTGATTAGTTCTCAAGAGTGGGGATTCTGGCTAAACTGATTTAGCAGCATTCTTCCTAAAACTGGGCAATGCAGACAAACATGTCGGCCCAAAGTTCAAGACCTACTTGAAAAGGTGGCTCAGAAGAGCCTGACTAAAGTTTGATCAAGGAGAGAGTCTTTGTTGATAGTCATAGATTCCAGGGATTAGGAAAGGGGGGTTATTATTCTGCCTACCACCAAGCAAATTGATCAGCCAAAGAGAATCAACTGAAAAACTATTATAAACAATAAAATAATTCATTAGAGTGGCTGAGTATAAAATTAATGTATAAATTAATATAAAAAAGGCAACATCCCATCCATCTAGCAACTAAAATTATAAAATACATAGAAATATCTATGTTCTTGATTACTCAAGAAAACAGTAAAAGTGTTGTTGAGAAGGGAAAATATCAACCTGGGATCAGAATTAGGAAGAATTATTTTTCAACGTATCCTCTTTTGCATCATTTAAGTCATTTCATAGCCATATGCTGTTAAACATATGAGTCTGATCTTGTCAATGCCTACTTAAAATTCGGTATTGGTTTTTTGGATGTTATTGCTGCTTGCCAGAATTGTTTTTGTGGGTTTGTTTTTGTTTTTGTTTTTGTTTTTGCTGTCTATTATCCAACTCCCTTTTCCTATTTTGGGAGAATCTGCTACTGTGTATGGTTTCAGTAGGACTCAGTGCTCCATCATTTTCTATGGAAACTGAAGGGGGAAGAAATGGGATCTTCCTGCCCAGGGCATTGACTCTGGAGGTGGTTACACTGAAGCCAGGGACACTTAGCTCTATCATGGGAATCTGCAGAAGCATCCCACACAGGTGGAGGTGTTCCATTTTAATTAAAAACAGCCATTGTACTTTGTGGTTTTTTGCTTGTTTGTTTTTGTTTTTATTTATTTGGCTGCGTCGGGTCGTAGCTGCGGCATGTGGGATCTTCATTGAGGCATGCCGGCTCTCTGGTTGAGGACCATGAGCTCAGTAGTTGTGAGGTGTGGACTTAGTTGCCCCGCGGCATGTGGGATCTTAGTTCCCTGACCAGGGATCGAACCCGCGTCCCCTGTGTTAGAAGGTGGATTCTTAACCACTGGACCACCAGGGAAGTCCCTGTACTTTGTGTTTTTTGACCCAAAGGAGCATCTTGGTTTTTTTCTGTTTTCCAGATCTTATCTTCAGCCTCTTGCTGATGTTGTGAATCCCGAAAACTAAGTAATAATACGTGATTTTTTTCCTATTTCTTGCGATCAAAACCCCTAATTCCAGATATCAGTCAAACCCCTTAGCAAGTCATACAAGGACCCTCCTTTATTTTTAGGCTTATCTCTAGTCTACCTCATTCCCAGTACATACCTGGATTTTCTATAATTTCCCAAACATGCCATGCCTTTTTACCCCTCTATACCCATATAGAATATTTTCTTTTCCCAACAGAGGGGTAAATGCCTTCTGAGCTTTTAATACCCACTTAATTCAACCATACTTTCTCTGCATCATCCCCTCAGTACTTTCTCTCTTACTTCTATGGTCTATTACAGTATTTATCATATTATGTCTAAAGTATTTGAACTATTCTGTATCAGACTGAGAATTCTGAGGTTTGCTCAGACCACCAGGGCCTGGTCCAGCACAAGGCATGTTGAGGCACCTTAATAAGTGTTAACTGACTACATGAATGAAATTAGTTAAATGCATTTTTGATGATTCAAGATTATTTTGACCACCATCACCCTTTTTTTTTTTTTTTTTTGTCCATTTCACTATAGCTCTTTGGGGTTATGAAAGGGTAGAGTATGATTTGTTCCTTTAAAAATCTATTTAATATTTGGCAGCTTAAAAATAGCTTACACATATATTTTCTTAGTTGATTTTTGTTACAATCGTGTGTGGCAAACTAGGGTAATGAGTTTCAGAGAGATTAACTTTCCTAAGATTATATGACATATATATATATATATGGTAATAGTAATATAAAATTAATAAAGGAAAAACATGTAACATTTACTTAACACTTACTATGTCCAAACACTGTTGTTGTTTTTTTTTTACTTGCTGTATCTAATGTGATCTTTTCTACCGCATGGTAACTATTATTATTATCCAGTTGTGTGGTTGGGGAAGCTGAGATCACCAGTCAGTACATGGTAAAGCTGAACTTGAACTGTTGAAATGGAATCGGTGTCCCAGATCATTATGCTACTCTGGTAATTTTACGGTAACCTCCTGCTGTTATTAACGGCCATACTTATGGCTTCGTATAGTTTCTTTTTCTGCTATTTTCTTGCAATGCCATCTTGCTGCTGCTAATTCACTATTTCTTATCTGTGCTGGAAAACAGATAAGTAAACTTATTGTGTCTAAAATTAAGAGGAGGAAATGAACGAATATCTATGGTTTCTGTAACACCTTTTATGAGAAAAACTTTATTTTGTTGTTGTTCACGTTTTGATTCTCCATCATATTCTATTTAGTAAAAGTCCCAGAAAAGTGCCCCTTCTCAAATAACTTTATTTGAGTTAACTCATACAATTGACCTGAACACAAGTTTCTCTAAGTAGTCAATAATAAGGCGTTGGAGTGACAATAATCTGGAAGCCGTAATCTTTTTTCAGCCCTTGAGCTCGTCCACCTGAAGGAGAGAGACAGTGCCTGGCTCAGTGAACCCACCACGGAGTGTCTATACTATAAACTGCTCAACAGTGTTAAATGGCTGAAATGTTAAGTGGATAATACTTTACCAAAGGAGCAGAGCTCACAGTTTCAGAAGAGCTACTGAGCTCTAGAACACTTGTTAGAAATTGCCCTTTTGTTAGTTTATTCTTTCATTAGTGTATATTTTCCTTTAGTACAGCTTCTTTTCTTTTTATCATTTATATATATGCATTTATATATCATTTGCATATGTATGTATCACAAAAAAAGACCAGAGAGCTCGAATTTGCCTCCATCACTGGCAGTAGAAAAAAGCCCACTTTTGTATGTGTACTACTTAAACAGCACAATAATGGTTAGTTACCCATGAATGGGTATTCATGTAGTTTCTTTCAGAAAAATGTTTAAGAGTCTGATTTCACTCATTCAGTTCATTTCATGCACATTTACCATGTGCCCAGCACTCTATAGGTACAAGACATACAGTAATGAACAAAATCAATATGGTTCCTAGCTTCATTGAGATTATGTCTCTTGGTGTATGGCCTCATTGTATAAACAACTTTTATTTTTAATTTATAACCCAAGGTCATCATAAAATACTACCTGTAAAATTTTTATAACAATATGAAACTTCCCAAATATACTCCCTCAGAAAATATGGGGCCAAATATAATCATTGAATTTTAGTGCTGAGATACATTTTAAAATAGGCATATATTATGCTTTTCTGCTGTGTCTTAAATTTCATTAGGTACTATATTAATTTCCTATTGCTGCTGTAACAAATTGCCACAAGCTTAGCAGCTTGAAAGAACACAAATTTATTATTTTACAATCTGGAGGTCAGCAATCCAAAGTGGTATCTTACTGGGCTAAAATCAACTTATCAGGGCTTTGTTCCTTCTGGAGCCTCTAGGGGAAAATCCACTTCCCTGTGTTTTCTAGCTTCTAGAGGCTTCCTGCATTCCTTGACTTGTGGCTTTATTCCTCCATTTTCAAAGTGAAACACCACTTTGTTAACTGTGGTGAGATTATGGAAATTATTTTAATTTTTCTTTTCAGCATTTTCTGATCATGTTTTCTTTTTATAATACAAAAAAAAAGAACATTACGACAAGATTCTGTTCAGAAAACATTTTAAATTCCTGTGCAACTAGAACAGATCAGTAGGAATTGAGGCTGTTCAGATCCGGTTGGAACCAGACCAAGACCAATATTGTAGCCTGGGTAATGATCTTAGCTTGACCTGAAGAGCAGTGGAGAACTGTGGGAGATTTTTAAGCAGATGATTACCAGTCATATTTGTAATTTAAAAACAAGCTGTAATTATAGATTTTACTAATATAAGATAAACTTTACTACTATTTTATAAACCCCCCTTTTAGATTCACAAACTATAATTTAGTTGTCTCTGTTGTTAATCTAGGCCATTTCTTCATACCATCAGGCTGATACCAATTTTTAATTCACTTTGCTATGAAAAGAAGCATTTACTTTATGCTCTTATGGATAAATGGCTGGATTCTTCATCTTTTGTCTACGGATATCTGGTTCATACTTAAACACTACTGTTTCAAGTGAATCAGAATTTCTCCATTGTCAATGGAAGTGGAGTGGGAAAAATTTCAGCAAATTTTTATTATTCATTAGCCCCAAGTATCTTCTTGACCTTTGGCCAGGGGGTAAAGCAGTAGTGTTGATTAGTAGGTTTGGTTCTGATAGGTGGGATTTAGGACACAGATTTTCAGAAACATGCTTGTAGGGGTCAGCAGAAGCTGCTGGGGGAGGAACTAATTGCGTGAGAACTCTGCCTCCATCCCCAGCCCCAGACACAGGGACAGGACCACAAGGTAAATGCCTTATTTATCTACTTCATAGTATTTATTATGTTTTGTATGAGATTAATCTGAAAGAAAAGACGTAGGTTTGAAAATCTTGGAAAACACTATTGTAGCCCATTTTTAGAGTGACATTTTGCTCTATACTCAGCTTATAATGAAATAATGGGTAAGCTGCTTGTCTAGCTGTGGCTTTACACCCTCCTTAGATGTCTACACACATACCACCCACTGTGTCTCATAATGCATCCAGCCTGCTAGGAGGATAAGAATTTAAATTTCATTTCAAGGACACAACAGCTATTTCAAATATTTAGTCACTAAAGGAAATGAATCAAAGATTCCTTCATAATTATTGCCCTAATTATCTGAATCAATATTGTCTCCTAGAAGTGGTTTACTTCCACTGAAAGCAGCTTACTGTCATGATCTAGCTCAGCAAACATGAATTATTATAGTTACTTTGAACAAAATATGTAGTTTATAGTTGCTAGATTTAAAAATTACCCAATATACTTTCTTTTTTTAAATTGAAGTATAATTGACTGACATTATTATATTAGTTTCAGGTGTACAACATAGTGATTCGATATTTTTGTACATTGCAAAATGATCGCCCCAATCAGTCCAGTTATCATCTGTCACCATACAAAGTTATTACAATATTATTGACTATATTCCCTATGCTATGACCTATTTACTTTTTAACTAGAAGTTTGTACCTCTAAATCTCCCTCACCTATTTCACTCATTCCCCCACCCTCTAATATACTTTCTTGAACGTAAATAACAAAGTACAAGCAAAACAAAACTGGATTTCTTTCTTTTTTTTTTTTTTTTTTTGCGGTACGCGGACCTCTCACTGTTGTGGCCTCTCCCGTTGCGGAGCACAGGCTCCGGACGCGCAGGCTCAGCGGCCATGGCTCACAGGCTCAGCCGCTCCATGGTATGTGGGATCTTCTCAGACCGGGGCACGAACCCGTGTCCCCTGCATCGGCAGGCGGACTCTCAACCACTGCACCACCAGGGAAGCCCTGGACTTATTTCTTAATTCTGACAGAAGTAATCTTCTTATGACTGAAAGGAGAGAAGCAGATCAATTACTTTTCAATATATTAATAGAATTCTATTCACTTGCTAAAGAGTGTATTTTGTGGTACAATCTATTCAGTATGTTAGTTTCACTTTTTAAAAATTTGACCAGTGACTGTCAAGCAATAATTAACTGAGTTCTGTCTACTTAGAATTAATACTACTGAAAACTGCTCTCAATTTTACTTTTCTACAACAGCCTTAGTAAGTCAATGAAAAATCAGGCCCACAGCTACTGTTAATATGAAACTGTCTTTAAGTTTCTATTTAGCTGCATAAAAGAAACACCACTTTAATTTTTTTAATGAAATGGCTTTGTTATTAGTTAATATCAGGTTACTTTCACAAAATCACATATTGTATTGATGGATTACATCATTACAACTCAAACTCTACCTTTTATTCAGGTTTGGGCAAATGAAACCAAATTTCAAATAGGAGATTTCACATTTCTAAAAATATTGACTCATAGTAGTCAGATGACAAAGAAGGATGGGACAAGTCAATAAATACTAATTACTAACATCCACATAGGAACTGCAGATTTTCAAACATTTTTCATAGGTATTACGCTCATAAGAATTGATTGTTTCACAACAATTATTATCATTTTTCTCCTCAAGTACCTTGAAGAACAGAAGATATGGAGGAGGTAAACACAAAAATATTTATGAAATTCAAAATGCATGTTAAAACAAAATTTAAAAGTGCTTGAAGAAAAAAGTGCTTGAAGACATAGTTTAACTATTGGGCTGGCCAAAAAGTGCATTCTGTTTTTAAGTAAAAATAAAAGACACATTTCTCATTTTCACCAAGAACTTTATTGAACAACATATTCACCCTTTTGTTCCACTACCTTCTGCCATTTTTCAGGCAACTTCATCTTCTAATTTCATCTTCCCAAAACTTTTTATCTTTTTGAGCAAAGAACTATTCCAGGTGCCTTTTACGGTTCCTTTGCTTCCAGGGAATTGACATTTTTTTCCATTAAGAGAATTTTGTAAAGACCTAAATAAATGGAGATCCAAAGGTGCAGTGTCTGGTGAATACGGCAGATGAATCAGAACTTCCTACCCAAGCTGTAACAGTTTTTGCCTAGTCATCAAAGAAACATGCAGTCTTGCATTATCCTGATGGAAGATTATATGTTTTCTGTTGACTAATTCTGGATGCTTTTCGTCGAGTGCTGCTTTCAGTTGGTCTAACTGGTAGCAGTGCTTGTTGGAATTAATCGTTTGGTTTTCCGGAAGGAGCTCATAATACAGGACTCCTTTCCAATCCCACCATATACACAACTTTACCTTCTTTGGATAATGACCAGCCTTTGGTGTGGTTGGTGGCGGTTCATTTCGCTTGCCCCACAATCTCTTCCATTCCACATTATTGTACAGTATCCACTTTTCATCACCTGTCACAATTTGTTTTAAAAACAGAACGTTTTCACTACATTTAAGTAGAGAATTGCATGGGGAAATATGGTCAAGAAGGTTCCCCCCCCCCCGCCCCCCGCTTAACTTATGTGGAACCCAAACATCAAAGCGATTAACATAACCAAGCTGGTGCAAATGATTTTCAAAGCTTGATTTGAATATTTTGGGTGTGTCGACTCTCTCCCGCGTGGTGTAACATTTATTGTTCTCTATTAATGTCTCGATTTGATCACTATCAACTTCAACTGGTCTACCCGTCCGTGGAGCATCGTCCAGTGAGAAAGCGCAAAACTTTGCAAACCACTTTTGAAACGTTCCATCAGTCACAGCACCTTCTCCATACACTGCACAAATCTTTTTGTGCGTTTCAGTTGCATTTTTACCTTTCTTGAAATAATAAAGCATAATATGCCGAAAATGTTGCTTTTTTCTTCCATCTTCAATATTAAAATGGCTACACAAAAATTCACCAATTTTGATGTCTTTTTTAATTTTTATTTTATTTTATTTTATTTTTTTTGCGGTACGCAGGCCTCTCACTGTTGTGGCCTCTCCCACTGCGGAGCACAGGCTCCGGAGGCGCAGGCTCCGGAGGCGCAGGCTCAGCGGCCATGGCTCACGGGCCCAGCCGCTCCGCGGCATGTGGGATCTTCCCGGACTGGGGCACGAACCCGTGTCCCCTGCATTGGCAGGTGGACTCTCAACCACTGCGCCACCAGGGTAGCCCCCATCCCTTTTAAGAATAAAATTATATCATGCAATACCAGAGCAATTTATATTCTGGGAAAAGAATAAAGAACATAATCTCATTTGTTAGAATGCAGTATAGTGTAAAGAGAACTAGCTTTGAGGTAAGAAATCTGGCTTAAGATCTTGCTCTACACTATTAGCTATGGGACTGGGTCGTGTCACTTAATTTCACTCTATTTCAGTTTTCCAGTTTAACAAATGGGGTTAATATTTAGCTCGTAGGTTATTGTGAGGATGAATACACAGTAGTAATGGTAACTGTCATTATAAATATATAGATAGAAGTGCTTGCTTTTTCCTTTATCGCTGAGGTTCCCAATGTAGTGCTTTAAAGAAAAATATTCTCCATTTTTTTCTATTTTTCCTTCTACTCTTGATTGTATTCTGAAAGTGTTCACATCTAAAAATGTTGCCTTATACCAACATTAAGAAGAAAAAAATCCATCTGTAAAGTATTATCTGTTGGGCAGTAAAGTAAGGGTTAGGGAGAGCATAGAAGAGAGATGAATTTTGGAGCATGACAGTGGATTATTATGAACTTAGATGATTATTCCTACTGTAGCTGCTGTTCAGATGTGATTTTGTTGCTGGAGCAAATAAAAACTGAGCCATTTATACAGAACCATTCCCTGAAGGAGATCTATGGGCTATTTGGGGGCAGGTTTATTTTGTTGGACCACTTCCGTCATGGGAGGAGCAGCATTTTGTTCTCAATGGGATAGACACTCTCTATATAGATTTTCCTTCTCTGCACATAAAGTTTATGCCAAAACCACCATCCATGGACTCATGGAGTGGCTTATCTTCTGTCACGGTATTCCATACACCATCACTTCTGATGAAGGAAGTCTTTGTATAGAAATAAAGAGTGGCAATGGGACTATGCTCATAGAATTCACCAGTCTTACCCTGCCCTCCTCCCTTCCTAAATCCACTGGCTTGACAGAATGGTGGAATGGCTTTTTGAAAAATTATTTATGGTACCAGCTAAGTGGCCTATGGCATAACTTGTGCAGCTGAGGCAATGTCCTCCAGGGTGCAGTATTTGCTCTAAATTAGATAGTAATATAGATGGTGTTCTTTCTCCTATAGCCAGGATTCATAGGTTCTGGGAATTAAGGAGGTGAAAATGGGAGTGGCTTTTTTCATTATTATCTCTAGTGATCCACTAGCAAACTTTTGCTTTCTATCCCTGTGACTTTAGGTTCTGTTAATGTAGAGGTCTTAGTTCCAAAGGGAGGAATGCTTCCACTAGAGGTCACAATAATGGTTCCATTAAACTAGAAATTGAGACTGCCACCTGGCCACTTTGGGCTCCTCATACCAATGAATCAACAGGCAAAACAGGTGATTACTGTACTTACTGTGGTGATTGATCCTAACTACCAAGGGGAAATTGTGTTACTACTGCATAATGGTGATAAGGAAGGATAAGCCTGAATTGTGGGAGATCTCCCAAAGTGCTCTTGTTACTCCCATGTCCTGAGATTTAAGTCAAGGAAAAAACTACAGCAACCCAATGTGGGTGACAGAAACGAAGGTTTGGGTCACCCTACCAGTCAAGGAACCAGGGCAACGGGACTATGGAATTAATAGTAGTTATAAAAGTCAGCTACAACCATGTGAGCAGGAGTAAAAGTGAGGTCTGTAATAGTTATAAGTATTAAACTGAGAAAATTGCTTTAGCCACATCAGTGATTACAGAAACCTCTGAAAGTTTTTATTTACCTTCTATCTGTGTCTATTCTGGAATTTCCATTTCAGAAGGCAAAGAATTTTTTAAAAGTCTACTTTTCAAAATTAACTTTTAGCACATTACATAATGTCAAATAAGCCAACTAAATGTTTTCCACTAAAGGTTTGATTGAATAGTTTACATTTTCAAAATTAGCACATGAAAGCATAGCTGAGGCAGTGACAGCTCTCTATTAGTTGCTAAAGTGCTTTGTGGATATTCCTAAGCAGTATTCATACTTTATATTCTGGTTATTCATTCACTGTTACAGTTTCCAGGCTAGCCTACAAACTCTATATAGGCATATTTTTTCTCCTTTTTATATCCAGTACCCAGCTAATGTCCAGGTCCTAGAAATACTCTGTCTGCGACAAAAACGTTTACAGTATATGTGGGATACAAATGAATGAATTAACACTGCATGTGTATAAATGAGTAACTCTAAAGTGACTAAAAATTGATGACTGTAAGTAAACATCCTTATAATCATTTAAGAAAGGTGTAATGAAGAGAAGTTCGGAATCAGAAAGATGGGAGTTTGCCAGCTTAGCAGCTTGTTAACTGTTAAGCATTGGGCACCTCACTTAACCTCTCTGAATCTCAGTTTCCTCTTTTGCAAAATGAGATAACATCTTAACATCTTGCAGCATTGTTATAATTAGATATAATTTACACACCTGACACAGTGCTTAGCTCAGAGTAGGTTCTCAATAAAAGGTAGTTCTATTATTATTTACTGCATATGTCCAGGAGTGATTAAACAAGTCTTTGTATAAATCATTAAAATTTCTGAGTTAACATATTGAGTTTACTAGAATTATTTAGAAAACGGAAAACAATGTATGATATTCTGCCTCATAGCAGGATTTAAAAAAAAAAAAAACTTAGAATACTCTTCTAAACCTTGAGAAAACCCTTCAAACTTTGAGTCTTTTTAAAAAATTGTATTTATTTTAAAAAATTATTTATTTTTGGCTGCATTGGGTTTTCGTTGCTATGCGTGGGCTTTCTCTAGTTGCAGTGAGCGGGGGCTACTCTTCCTCATGTGCCCCGGCTTCTCATTGCGGTAGATTCATTTGTTGTGGAGCACGGGCTCTAGGTGAGCGGGCTTCAGTACTTGCAGCACGCTGGCTCAGTAGTTGTGGCACGTGGGCCCTAGGGCTCAGGCTCAGTAGTTGTGGCGCACGGGCTTTGTTGCTCTGAGGCATGTGGGCTCTTCCCGGACCAGGGCTCGAACCCGTGTTCCCTGCATTTGTAGGCAGATTCTTAACCACTGCACCAGCAGGGAAGTCCAAACTTTGAGCCTTGAGAAATGTCACCTATAAAATCTTCATCTGGACTTCCCTAGAGCCAGTGCTCCACAGTAAGAGAAGCCACCACAATGAGACGCCCCTGCACCACAACAAAGAGTAGCCCCCACTCGCCACAACTAGAGAAAGCCCACGCACAGCAACCAAGACCCAACACAGCCAAAAATAAATAAATAAAATAAATAAATTTATTTTAAAAATAAAAAAATACATAAATAAAATAAAATCTTCATCTATAAAATCTTCATCTTCCGGCTTCCCTGGTGGCGCAGTGGTTGACAGTCCGCCTGCCGATGCAGGGGACACGGGTTCGTGCCCCGGTCCGGGAAGATCCCACATGCCGCGGAGCGGCTGGGCCCGTGAGCCGTGGCCGCTGAGCCTGCGCGTCCGGAGCCTGTGCTCCGCAAAGAGAGAGGCCACAACAGTGAGAGGCCCGCGTACCACAAATCTTCATCTTCAACACCTACCCTACCTATGTTACAGAATTCTTGGAAGAATCAAATCTACAAATGAATTTTGTAAACTATAAATGCTAAACAAATGCTAATTATTGTTTTTATATCTTCCATCTGAGTGCTTCAGCTATCATTGTGACTTTTTTTGTCACTGCACTATTATAACAATGCATTTTTACCTCCTTGTCCATTTTCTTAAGAAAAATCAGAGCTAAGGGCTTCCCTGGTGTCGCAGTGGTTAAGAGTCCGCCTGCCGATGCAGGGCACATGGGTTCGTGCACCGGTCTGGGAAGATCCCACATGCCACGGAGCGGCTGGGCCGGTGAGCGATGGCCGCTGAGCCTGCATGTCCGGAGCCTGTGCTCCACAAACGGGAGAGCAAACGGGAGAAGCCACAACAGTGAGAGGCCCGCGTACCGAAAAAAAAAAAAA
The DNA here is from genome assembly GCF_003676395.1 of Aethalodelphis obliquidens. Lineage (NCBI taxonomy): Eukaryota > Metazoa > Chordata > Mammalia > Artiodactyla > Delphinidae > Aethalodelphis > Aethalodelphis obliquidens. The sequence continues at coordinate 323,416 of NW_020838003.1, read as the reverse complement.
TCAGAGCTAAAATTTGCCACTTTCTTCAAAAGCTATCATGAGCCCAATGATCTAATGTTTGTTACAAATTCATAAAATTCTCAGCCCAAGAGACATAGATATTGAAATAGCCCAAAGAAAATTTAAAAGCAAAGTGTTATGTATCATTCTGTACTCATCATCATAGTTCTGCTCATTGAAAGCCTACGGTCGTTGAAGTAGACTTAGAAACTTGAAAAGTCAGTGGCACATTTCATCAGGCACCAAATGTGCCATTGACTCTCCTCTTAACCTTTACTTTAGAAACTTTAGGATAAGAGCTTTGTATGAACAAACCAAGATGGCCCTCAGCATTATAGGAACATTGACTTTGTGTGTTTATGAGGTGAGGGTCATGTCGTTTGGGTTTATTTTTATGTGGCTTCACAGCTAATAGTTCCTAAATTTAGCTGCATATCAGAATCGCCCAGAAATTTGCCCCAGATCTATTGTGACAAAATAATAAGAGGAGTCCTAGAAAGAGTATTTTGAACAAATTTCATGTCTTTCTTATTGGGAACCTCTGGCTCATCTTGTACTGTTTTTCTTTTCTCCATTTTTAGTGCTCTTTCCCTTGCTAGTGGCTCTGTACTTCTCAGGATTCCCAATGTCAGAATGAAATCTATCTGATATGTCATTAACATCCTAGTGTGACTTAATTTAATGTGCCACTTCTTCAGAAATGCTAATGGTGGAATTTGGGACTCTGATAGCATGGAGTGGGGGTGGATGAGGGAGGAGAAGCTTTGCTTCCTGGCCCCCAAAATGGCATTACTTAGGGAAAGCTCCCTTTTATTACCTTCCCATAAAGTCAGCCCTACATATAAATTACGCACCACTAAAAAGAGATGAATTTCAGGAAGAGAAAGTGCAAGCAAAGTCAATGGAAAATCTGGATAGCACCTGGAATCTTGACTAGCAAGTCCCTACAAAGCTCCCTGCTTTTTCTTTTTTCTTTTAAAAATGAGAGCAAATGCATGCAACCTTTCTTATGGAATAGTGGATTGTTCTCACTGGAATTACTTAACTTGGGCTGGGTCCCCACTTAGTAGGGATGTTGTAAGGGGATTCAAACATTGGGTTAGAATCTCTCAGTAATTTTAATTTTTTTTTTTCTTTTCATCCCAAAGACGTTACAATCCTTTGACATAGTAAAAATTACTCTTTTGGTTTAATATTTCCCCAGTTTGTGACAAGTAGGATTAAAGCCTTTACTTTTTTTTTTTACATCTTTATTTGAGTATAATTGCTTTACAATGTTGTGTTAGCTTCTGCTGTACAACAGAGTGAATCAGCTATATGTATACATATATCCCCATATCCCCTCCCTCCTACCCTCCCTATCCCACTCCTCTAGGTCATCACAAAGCATCAAGCCGATCTCCCTGTGCTATGTGGCTGCTTCCCATTAGCCATCTATTTTACATTTGGTAGTGTATGTATGTCAGTGCCACTCTCTCACTTCGTCCCAGCTTACCCTTCCCCCTCTGTGTCCTCAAGTCCATTCTCTACATCTGCATCTTATTCATGCCCTGCCACTAGGTTCATCAGTAACGTTTTTTTGATTCCATATATATGTGTTAGCGTACGGTATTTGTTTTTCTGTTTCTGGCTTACTTCACTCTGTGTGAGAGAATCTAGGTGCATCCACCTCACTACAAATAACTCAATTTCATTCCTTTTTATGGCTGAGTAACATTCCATTGTATACATGTGCCACATCTTCTTTATCCATTCATCTGTCGATGGACATTTAGGTTGCTTCCATGTCCTGAAAGCCTTTACTTTTGATATATGTCTGTTAGCTCCTTCAGTTTGACCTTTCCCTGGAAGCCTCTGCCCAGGGCTGCCATAAGGCTTATAGAGGACAATTTCAGGACAGAAAGACAGTCCAAAGAGCTCTTGAAGTTGCTCTCGTGGTCTAGGCACTCCTTATTTCTCCTGTGAATTATTGCATTAGCCCCCTAATTACTTCTGGTCTCTTGTCCTCATATTCATCTTCCGAATTCATCTTCTGAACTATTGCCAGAGCCCAATTTCTAAATGTAAGTGTGCTTATATCAATTTCAATGGGCACCCCATTACCTTCCAGATAAAGTTCACATTCCTTACGATGTATGTATAAGGCTTTTTAATGATCTGCCTTTTCATCATTCCCACTATGTTAGTATTCTTGCCACAAACCATTTGCAATTCCTTAAATTCTCTAGATCTTCTTATGTTTCTGAGATTGTGTAAAAACTGCTCCTTCTGCCTAGAACAGCATTCCCTTTATTTTGCTAATCTTTATCTGTTCCCTCAATATCCAACTTTGTTATCAATTCTGTTGACATGGTCTTTGACCCATAAGAGTGTGAAAGTGTCCCTCTGTTGAAGTCCAATGGTATCCTGATATATCTCATTATCACAGCAAATACAGTGTGTTGGAATTGATTTTCTTATCTATCTTCCTTATTAGACTGTGACAGCCTTGAAAGTAGGGACTAGTTTCATTATATATTTCTCAGTGTCTAGTACAAAAAATGCAATAATAAATATTTCTGAAATTAATGAGTCTCAGAATAGATCACTCCTAAGTCCATGATCTATGAGGTCAGATTCATGGTTAGCCCTCAAGATAACTGTCACCTATAGAAATTGTAATGAGTGGAAAAAACTGTGGGGTTGGCTATTGAAATACAGTCCAGCATACAAATTCTGAATGGAGAGTAGACCTAGAAGCTCAAAAATATGTCCACGAAGTTGTAAGAATGGAATAGGAATAGAATTGGTAGAAGTGCAATTACTTTCTTGAGTTATTCCAGGGATAGCCCTTGTGATAGCTTAGATTTCAACTATCCTGTGTTTTTATTTGAAGAAAAATACCTAGAAAGCAGGCCCTACGCATTAGTTAACTCTTTTTTCTCCTTGAAATCTTGAGGATTAATTTGTGATTATAATAGTAGATGGAATAAGTAATTTTGTGTAAATGAAGTATAACAAGTGATCATAGTAAAATTATATATTAGGTGAATCACTTCACATGCAACCCTACAAATGATAACAGTATTTGCCCAAGTGACTTCAATATAAATTAGGTACTATATGTGTACTTATAGCAGCCTCTAGTAAGTGTTTGTTATAAATGGAGCCTACAAATAGTCAAATTAAAAATACATATTAAGATTATTTTAAAATACAGGTTTATATTTTTACTAGAAAAATGTCCTCTCCAATGTCCAATTTACCATTAGCTTTTTCATTTTTGTTACCTCTTGATCAAATAGAAATGTTACCTATAAAACCAGCATTATATCCCTTAACCCAGTGGTCCCCAACCTTTCTGGAACTAGGGACTGGTTTTGCGGAAGACAATTTTTCCACGGACTTGGGGCGGGGGGGCGGCAGGTAGGGTTCAGGCGGTAATGCGAGCGATGGGGAGCGGCAGACGAAGCTTAGTTTGCTCACCCACTGTTCACCTCCTGCTGTGCAGCCCAGTTCCTAGCAGGCCACAGACCGGTACTGGTCCTCAGCCCAGGGGCTGGGGACCCCTGCCTTAACCCCCACACATATACACACACTCATATATATGTATGGTACAGATAGGTAGGTATGTAGGTAGAGAGGTAGATATAAGGATTTTATGATACAGACCCTTGTTTCATGAATAAATGTAGTTGGGAAAACAGACTAAATATAATATATAAGAAATAGGTACTTCCGGGAGTGGGATGAACTGGGAGATTGGGATTGACATATATACACTACTATGTTTAAAATAGATAACTTATGAGAACCTACTGTTTAGCACAGGGAACTCTACTCAGTGCTTTGTGGTGACCTAAATGGGAAGGAAATCCAAAAAAGAGCGGATAAATGTATACATATGGCTGATGCACTTTGCTGTACAGCAGAAACTGACCCAGCAGTGTAAAGCAACTATAGTCCAATTGAAAAAAAAAAAAAAAGGAAGAAAAAGAAATAGGTACTTCCAAGATCTTTTTACAGTGATGAGTCTCAATCCTCTGATGTCCCTTCAGACCATTAGACCATTAGGGTATATATATCTGCCCTAGACCCTAGGACATGCTTAAACAGGTCTCTTCAGAGTTTAGCATTAAACTTGGTGTTTTCTAATTCAATAGAATTTATTTCGAAGAAAATTTTATTTTCCTAGGGAGGAAGCTGTCTTAAATCCTTGGATACATTGTTAACAAATAAATATTGAGGTGGCTATATGCCAACTACATTTCAATTAAAAAGATAAATAAATACTGAGATGGGATCAGAGGGAAGAAACAGAATTAAAATACAACAATAACCATTTCCTTTAAACAATGCCTAAGAAAATAATAATAGTCACCACTTATTAATTTTTTCCTATGTGCCAGGTAACTCACAACTTTATGTGGTAGTTAATACTATCTCTATTTTTTAATTTAGGAAAACAAAGCTCAGAGAGATTAAGTAATGACCAAAGTCATGTAGCTCGACAGTGACATAGCCAGGATTTTATCAGACACTGATTCTAAAGTCTTGTTTTTCCTAATTAAGCTATTTTTAAATAGGGAAAAAATTATTCTTCCAAATATCACCTTTCTTTCATGCCTCTTTTCTCCAGTGTCCTTTGTTCCTTGTGACACAGAAGCCAATTTGTCTATTGTGTTTCCTTTTCCTTTTGCTCTCAATTTAGAAACAAACTGTCTTCAGAACATCCTTTCACAGCAGGTGGAAAACTTGTCAAAATCCCAAGTACAGCAGAATTACCAAATTTAAAAGTGATGAAACACTGCACAGACCATCATGGGAAGGGTACACAAAAAACTGGTAACATATTTGAGAACTGGATGACTGGAGGCCAGTGGTTAGAGGCAAACCTTACTCTGTGTGTGTGTGGGCGGGTGGTGTATGCACATGTTTGTACACGTGTGTATATATAATCTTGCATGGCTTGACTTTTTTTTAAACAGTAAGTTTCTGCATTACCTATTTTAAAGAGGTGATTATTCAGAATGAGACCTATTAACAAAGGCTTCTCGGTTATTTTGTGTCTCGTGTGAGAAGGTTGATGCACAGAGCCTTGGCTCCTGTTGCACCCTAGCTTTTGCCCTCCTAGGAAAAGCTAGTCAGCTCAGTTACTGACTAGTCAAAAGCACTACCACCTGATCTCTGTAAATATGGCCAGAGGATGCCATAGCCCATCATCCACTTTCCGTACATCCACAATGTGAGCTTTACACAGTAGTACTGACTCAGCATCCATAGAGGATTCAGTTTTGTGACCGCCTCATATACCTTGGAGTAAATCAGTTCCTTGTGATAATCGTGTTGACATTGTATTCTGAGAATTCCCTCAGGAATCCAGTTCAGGTTTCCAGTCTTGTTCATTTAAAAATTGCCATGGGAAAAAATGGACTACTAATATAAGATAATCCTTTTATTTTTTAAATTACTGTTTCTTGATGGTATTTTTCATTTAAACAATGAATCAGCTACTCTCTTTCCCAGACACCTACTTTAATTTTAACAAGCTCATTTTATTTATTTATTTTTCTTCTGTATCTTATTTTATTTTGTTTTACTGTTTTTTTTAAAGTTTCCTCTTTTTTCCACAACTCACACACACACACTGTATTTTATTTTTACAAGAGATAAATAAACTGACACCAAGCATTGTAAATGGATGACCACAACAAAAGCAACAATGATTGCAATTACCAAACACGAAACACACTCATACTATGTCATAATATTGACATTCAGTCCAGGAATCCTCCACTGTAACAGCTCCTTTACTTTGCAGTGAAAATTGATTTGTATATTGTATTTTATTTTTTTAATTATTTTTTATTGGAGTATAGTTGCTTTACAATGTTGTGTTAGGTTCTCGCTATACAGCAAAAGGAATCAGTCATATGTATACATATATCCACTCTTTTTTGGATTTCCTTCCCATTTAGGTCACCACAGAGCATTGAGTAGAGTTCCCTGTGCTATACAGTAGGTTCTCATGAGTTATCTATTTTACACATAGTAGTGTATATATGTCAGTCTCAATCTCCCAATTCATCCCACCCCCCGCCTCCCCCCTTGGTGTCCATATATTTGTTCTGTACGTCTGTGTCTCTATTTCTGCCTTGCAAACAGGTTCATCTGTACCATTTTTCTAGATTCCACATATATGCGTTAATATACGATATTTGTTTTTCTCTTTCTGACTTACTTCACCCTGTATGACAGTCTCTGTGTCCGTCCACATCTCTACAAATCACCCAATTTCGTTTCTTTTTATGGCTGAGTAATATTCCATTGTATGTATGTACCACATCTTCTTTATCCATGCCTCTGTCGATGGACATTTAGGTTGCTTCCATGTCCTGGCTATTGTAAATAGTGCTGCAGTGAACATTGGGGTGCATGCATCCTTTCGAATTATGGTTTTCTCCAGATATATGCCCAGGAGTGGGATTGCTGGGTCATATGGTAGCTCTATTTTTAGTTTTTTAAGGAACCTCCATACTGTTCTCCATAGTGGCTGTACCAATTTACATTCCCACCAACAGCGCAGGAGGGTTCCCTTTTCTCCACACCCTCTCCAGCATTTATTTTTCGTAGATTTTTTTGATGATAGCCATTCTGACCTGTGTGAGGTGATACCTCAGTATAGTTTTGATTTGCATTTCTCTAATAATTAGCGATGTTGAGCATCTTTTCATGTGTTTGTTGGCCATCTGTATGTCTTCTTTGAAGAAATGTCTATTTAGGTTTTCCACCCATTTTTTGATTGGGTTGTTTTTTTGATATTGAGCTGCATGAGCTGTTTGTATATTCTGAAGATTAATCCCTTGTCAGTTGCTTTGTTTGCAAATATTTTCTCCCATTCTGAGGGTTGTTTTTTTGTTTTGTTTATGGTTTCCTTTGTTGTGCAAAAGCTTTTAATTAACAAGTTAATATGAATAAGTGAAGAAGCTGCAGTATTTAGAGGTCTGTTATGTGTCAATCATAAATATTATGATTATTATTTTTATTCCATCACAGAAGGGTTATCCAAATGCAATCTATGGGAGAGATAAAAATTGGTTAGCATGGGACTTGTTAATAGTGAATATAGACCAAATGACAAAGTTAACCTAAGAAACACATCACTGCAGCAGAAACAAATCTTTGAGCTTGTGGATCCAGTGGATCAATTTTTCTTGTCAGATAAAAGAATAAAGCAGTGATAGTGGTGATAAAATGCACCTCTTTGTCTTTCCTTGGAAGTAACTGGTAGCTTCAATTCCTGAAGTTCTCTGTATCTACTCAACGTAATAAACTTCTTCCTTTAATCTTGGATGATGAATAGCACCTTAATCACAGGTTACACAAATGGGCACCATTTCTTTATGGTACTTGACTTCAATTCCTTTTCCTTTTGCCACCCTAGGCTTATTGACATCCATGGTTCATGATTTTTTGTTTCTTTCAAATGCAAAGGTAGCTGTGGGGTGGGATCCTTTGAGATTAACTCAACCTCATTGCGTATCAGAAGAAAAAGTGTGTTCACCTTTAAGGATTGAGGGGCATGGAAAATAAAATGAGTTCCTTCACTTATTTATTAGTAATTAGAACAGTTGTCCCCTTCCAGCTCCTTTCCCAGCTCCTAATAATGTGCTCTTTAGAGCCAAGAGGGCTTCTTTAGAACATTCTTTCCTAGTGATGCAAGGCAGTCGTTCTTCTCCTTCCTTCTCCTTACGCTCCCCCAAATCCAGTGTTTCTTTACACCAATTTAGACTAAGTAGTTCTACCTCAGGAATTCTCCTCAGAGAAGCAGGCTGACACCCTCTCAGTGCTACTCTGTATTTAGTACTGTAATAAGTGCTAAATGACCACACTAGAAGAACAATGTGCTTTATGATTAACTTATAGAAACGGTGGAGGAGCTTTCTCCTATTTAAAGCTAATCTCTGCCTCTGAGCTTTGATGCCTCTCCTCTTTCACCTTTCTAGGAACCCACACACCAATTATGCCTATTTTCTTCTGGTTACTCAAATTTTTATCATCTGAATCCTTTCCCGCCAGCATTTCAGCATGCTTTACTCTCATTCAGTTTAATCCAAACAAAGCAAAACAAAAGCCACTTTTGACCTATACTTCCTTTACTGCCTTATTGTTTTCTCACCTACAAAATAACTTATTTTGCACTTCTATCTCCATTTCCTCACCTGTGCTTTTTTCTGGCCTCTGCTCTCACTCCCCCAAACAATTGTGGATAAGGTTATTGAAACCTTCCCATATCACTAAATCCAAGACTTTTTCTTGTTCTCACCTCACTTGATGAGTACATCCTGATCTTAATAAGGACTTGACACTGTTGAATACTATCTATTTCCTTCCAGAAATACTCTGTTGGCTTTCCTTAATTTACTCTTAACTCTCTTGCTGCTCCTTTCTCCCCTTTTGTTAGTTTATTTTCCTGTATGGGGCATTCAGTGTTGTAGTACCTCAAGCCTTGTTTCTAGGCCTTCTTCTCTTCTCACTCTAAACTTAGTCCTAGCAATCTCATTCAACCAGCAGCTTCATTTATACCGACAGCTACTGAATAAATATTTCTAGGACAGACTTCTCTGGCTTAACCCAAAATGGGGTTGATTTGCTTCCAATATATCTATATTGAATTCTAAACTTTCCCAGGTATGAAAGTCATCGCCATCCATCCCTCCAAGTTCTAAATAATAACAAAATAACAGAAAACACTATTCCCCCTTTCTAATCTAGCCTCAAATTCTGTTGATTCTACCTCCTAAAAAAATCTCTCAAATCTTCCCTCTTCTCTTCATCTCCATTGTCATAACCCTACTCAAGAAGTCTCTCAATGTAGTTTTTTTTTTTGCTCAATAGTCTTTTTATTTCCATAATAAAATTAGCAGTAAAGAGGACTAGTTATAGTTATTTGGGTTTAAAATAATATTTATTAACACAACTTTTAAAATCTGGTGTTCCATAAGACATTAGTTTCAATTTTCAAAATTTGCTATTCTCTCTTTATATAATCCAAACATATGTAAGTCTAAACATCATTTTGATATTTAGTCCGTAAACTTATTATTGTATCCCTGAATGCATACAGCATAGCACAGTGCCTGGAACACAAAAAGCACTTAATAAGTGTCTGTTAGATGAATGACTAAGTGTTCAAAGTTAGTTTCTTTTCTCTTTTATTTTCTCCCAACTTCCTCTAAATAAAAACTAAAGCTTTCCATTTTGGTAGTTAGGTGTTACTCCTGATTATAATCTGTAAGATTTCACTCTATGTATTTAGGTTTCTAATCCACTCAGAATTACACAATATGGATGATGGTTTTGGCTATTAAGAAGATGAAGGCAAGATTCTGTAAATATGGACAGAATCCCTAACATGTCCCCAAATTGTGATTTGTAGTAGTGATAATCTGTTATGAAGAGCTAACCCATTTTCCTTCTTGAATGGGAAATCTAAGGAAAAAACAAACTCTAGGATTCCTAAATCTTTCAGAAGTTCCCTTCTCTTTGATATTCCAGGTCCATAGAGCCAAGCCAATCAGATTTTTTCCTGTTCTTCACTTTTTTTGGTGAGTAAAGGGTTTTCTAGGAAATACTGAACTTTCCTTTCCCTAAAAGTAGGCCAGAGTAAACAATCAAACTTTAAATGCAATAATCTTTCATACTTTAAACCAGCTGTTAAAAACAAAACAGGTCCAAAATGGAGTCACTTATGCTAAGCCCCACATCACCAAACCTAATTACACTTTTGGGCTTTTGCAGAAATGGAATCTTAAACTAGTCAATCAGGAATTACCTGATCAGCACTAGTGAGGTAGTCTTCCCGATGGACCCCAACTACGCCCTAAAGGAAAGCAACCTTCACACAACCAATTCACTTTTTTTTTTTTTTTCTTTCGGTACGCGGGCCTCTCACTGCTGTGGCCTCTCCCGTTGCGGAGCACAGGCTCCGGACGCACCGGATCAGCGACCACGGCTCACGGGCCCAGCCGCTCCGCGGCATGCGGGATCCTCCCAGATCAGGGCATGAACCCGTGTCCCCTGCACCAGCAGGCGGACTCTCAACCACTGCGCCACCAGGGAAGCCCCCCAATTCACTTTTTGCTAGTATGATTTCCTTGTCCCGCCCTCTTCTGCCTATAAAAGTCTTTCATTTTATACAGCTCCTTTTTACCTACTAGATGAGATGCTGCCCAATTCCTGAATTGTTGGATAAAGCCAATATCTTTAAATTTTACTCAGTTGAATTTTTTTAACACAACTAATCTGAATGTCATTTTTTCCCTTTTAAGTCATTATCAGTTTAAGATGAATGCTGAAAGGATGATTGACATGATCTTTGGGGTTTGCTTTAAAATAGTCCAGATATTTTAAACAAGAGAGAGATGAAACAAGAATGAAAAACGTTGATACAATTTCTGAAATTCTAGAAGTTTATTATACTTTTCTTTGAGATTTTCCACAATAAAAAGTTTTAAAATTTTAGCTTTTTCTATTTTTCACTCTCTGAACTTCCTTGAGAGGGGTCCTGGCCACCGGAGGAGGAAAACTGCACAACCATTCCTTCGCAAACCTCTGCCTGTCTATTCCTGAAACCTCAGGAGGGGCTTTAATCTTTGTTATACAGGTTTCACCTGCTGTCCGAAAGCAGAGCGTTCCTATGAAACCTTTTGGAAGCCAAAATGGCATAAAGTGAGGAAGCAATTACCCTAGAAGACATCTTGCTAAGGAAATAAAGCACAGATGTTCAAATACACAGTTCAAAGCTATAGCAGGGAGATGCTGAGTACAGTGTCCCAAGACAGAGCTTGGCGATGCCACTGCAGCCTCTACCACGGCTGCTGTAAAACAAACGCCGACTACTATTTTAAATTTTCGCCTTTTCCCATAAAAGTGAAAATCACATTTCTTTCCACTAGCAAAAATAGGTACTAATATGGGTCTTCGGTAAAAGCGAAGCGGCCTGTTGTGAACTTTCTACCAGCGGAGGAATACCTGTATTCGTTATTAACATATAACAAGTATCTATAGATTTCATTTTAAAACAAAGAAAGCTGGCTTTCCGCACATAACCCAAGCTGGGGGGCGTGGAGGGGGCGTTATTAAATCTCCGCCAGTATTATCCCAACCTCTTTTTATAACCAGAGTATCACAATTCCTTCCAGGAACGTCCCTTTTGCCCCTCACGTCACAAGACTGTGGAGAAAGTGCAGAGCGTCGGTAGATATCCGTTCCAGGGCTCAGCCCTCCAGAGAAGGAAGCCTCGTCCTCTTCAGGCCTCAGTTTCCACCAAGTGAAAGAATAACCGGGCGATCATACCGGCCCCCGGCCCCTCCCGGCCCGCGGGCAGCCCCGCCCCGCCCCGCCCCGAGGGCGGAGACCGGGCGGAGCAGCGCGCTCTCCTCCGCCTCCTCCCGACTCGCCGCTGCCCCTGGTGCCGGCGGCGCATGTGCCCGGCAACCCCTCCCCGGCCCTGGATTCCACTTCCCCTCCGCTCACGCTGCAGCCGCAGCCGCCTTCAGGCCCCGCGCCGCCTCCGGAGTCCATGGCCGGGACGCGCTGGGTGCTCGGGGCGCTGCTCCGGGGCTGCGGCTGCAACTGCAGCAGCTGCCGGCGCACCGGCGCCGCCTGCCTGCCCTTCTACTCGGCCGCCGGCTCATTCCCCTCGGGAGTCTCGGGCCGTCGCCGCCTGCTGCTGCTGCTCGGGGCCGCCGCGGCCGCCGCCTCTCACACGCGGGGCCTCCAGACTGGGCCTGTGCCGGCCGGGAGGCTGGCGGGGCCTCCCCCAGCGGCCGCCTCCGCCGCCGCCGCGGCCGCCGCCTCTTACCCGGCCCTGCGCGCCCCTCTGCTGCCGCAGTCGCTGGCGGCGGCGGCGGCGGGCCCGGCGCGCGGTTACAGCCAGGTACGTGGGCGCCGAGAGGGGCCGCGCGCGGGACCCTTCCCCGGCAGTGCGCACGCGCCCCCGCGCCCCTCCGCGTGCGCCTCAAGTGCGCGCCCGGGGATCCGCGGCACGCGCCACAGCCCCCCGCCCGCTCCCACCTTCACCCGCCCAGTCCTCCTATTGGGCCCCAGAACAAGGGACGGTCTCCCAGCGCTCGGGTTTTCTCCTTGTTTTGTTCTCCTCTCGAGTCTCTGGTCGGTTGGGCAGTGTAAGTGTGGCTGGGGGTGAATGTTGAGGCCTTGTTTCCCGCCCGCCCATGGTAGGTTTTGTGAGGCTGTTGACGCCCCCACCGCGCATCTCTGTCGCTCTCCGCCCGCAGGTGGTGAAGTTGGGAGGCCGGACCCCCGGAGGGCTGGGACTCTCCGTGCCGCCCGAGCATTAGGCCTGGGCGGCCCTTGGTGCGCCTCGCGGCCCGCTGCTACGAAGGTTCACGCACACACTTGCGTGGGCTAGGTTTGTGGGGAGGGAGGCTGGACCCCAGCGCTCTCCTCGCTCTCGTGTCCCTTGGGAAAGGCGGGCTGCCCCAGTTACTGAAGGTCACCTCTGCACCTTCACTTCCTCTGACAGAAGGTCCTTTCGGACCGTGGGTCACCGCTGATGGGAAGGACAGTTTGGAGACTGACATTGGGGGAGGGGGACCGAGGGTAGGGGGACCGAGGAGAGGAGGCGTCTGGGGCTGAGGCGATGGTTTGGGGACGCAGGAGTGAGTCTACAGTATTTTTTTTTGAGTCAGTGTATGCTTTAAGTACTCACATTGCAAATGTTTTGTGCCTCGTAGGAAGCTTTCTTTTCTGCTTCTTACGTGGCATCTGGGAAATGTCCGCACACTTTTTGACTACCATGTTCCTGATGCCTTGGGTCATATTATTGTTAATTCAATTTGTGCTTCTCCTTGAACTTAGGGAAACTGGGAAGCTAATCAGCGTGGCTGCTGTCTGCCAGTGGCTGAGCTAATTGATTTGAATCCTGGCCCAATACTTTCTGCTGCCCTTTTCAGTGAAAGCTTGTGATGCTTATGGAATTCTGGGAAAATGGGGAATGTTGCTCTTATTAAAAAAAAAAAGCAACAAAAAAACTGTCTCTAATAAGCCTTTGTGACCTGGTTACTCTCTTTACTTGATTATTTTTTTCTGTGAATTTGACTAGCATAATGATCTGTTGAGGCTCTGCCAGTAAGTAAGCCTCTGTGCTTACTTTTATTATTGATTGCATAAAATTATGTGTAAATTTCCATGAAAATGATGGGGATATACAAAGGAGTGAAGTATCTCTCTCTTTAGCCCAATAGAGTGCAAGTCATTTGACTTAAAGCCTGAGTTGTCTTCCCATGTTGATAATTGAAGTGCTTGTTGCATTCTTATTAAATAATGTATGAAGCCTCTGCTGGAGGTTTACATTTATCATTTACTCCTTAAAATTAGACATAAATCTTCGTGTAAATGGTAGGATGGTACAGAGAAATCTATTTCCTTAGCCTAGTAGAGTGCAAGTCTTAAAACCTGAGTTGTCTTCCCTGGTTATGGTTGTGCTTGTTGGAATCTTATAACATTTCGGTTTTTGTTTAGTGTTGTAAAATAGAGTTCTTTGGGTATGTCTCAGGCTCCTGTTACCTCACACTACTGCTGTTGCCTTTTGTGATCTTTCCCTTATTCAGTTGGTCTGACATACTAGTTGACAAATTAATCTTTCCAAGCATCCTGCTGTCTTGTTATTTACACACTTCTAAATGTCTTTTATTAGCTCCCCTTTGCCTACCAGGTTAACGACACACACTGAGCTCAACCCTCAATTCCTCTGCTATGTGGTACCCAGTTTTTTTTGCCAGCTCATCTTCTTTGGCTCCTAATTGTACCCTACAGTTTAGCCAAATGGAATTATTGCTGTTTTGCAAATGGGCTTCTGTTCATACTGTTTCTTCCCCTCACTTCTCAAACTGGAATGCCTATCCTTTATATATTTCTCTCAGAATTCTAGCCTTCCTTCAAGGCTCATCTCGTATCATGTCTTGATTCTTCTGTTGGTGCTCTGTTATGAATTTCTATAATATCTTGTATCTTAATTATAGCCCTTAAAGCATCTGTCTTGTGTGCTTGTCTTAGTCTGGATGGTACGCTTTTTGAGATGAGGGCCTAATTATGGTGTGCTGTGATTAGGAGATACATATTTGTTAAATTGAAGGGACCCCTGTTGTCCTGCCTTAACTAAAACACTATTATGAGGTGTACTTCGGGACTGATGAATTTAAAAACAAGCCTGGAATAAAATTTATGTCCTGCCAAACCATTAGGCTATACATGCTTGTTGCTTTAGGATGTACAATTTAAGCCAAAATAGGATGAGTTAGATTTGTGAATTTTACTTCTTGCCTCTGAAATACTGATGGTCCCCAAATAATAATATCCAGGGTGTTAATTTGTAGAAATAAACTTTGAAAATAAATTTTCTAAGTAGGTTGTTCAAGAAATATTTCTACATTTCTTCATTTCTCTTGGAAGGAGTCCAAAACTACCTACCTGGAAGACCTTCCACCTCTCCCTGAATATGAATTGCCTCCGTCCAAGTTAGGAGAGGAAGTGGACGACGTTTATCTCATTCGAGCTCAAGGATTACCGTGGTCGTGCACTGTAGAAGATGTGCTTAGCTTTTTCTCAGGTATATTTTATGTATGTTTTGAATATGTAATTTCATCTGACTGAAAGGTAGTCCCATAAAATTCAAGTTAGGCTGTGCTGTAGACATCTTATTTGATGCATGGGAATTGTCTCATTCTGGCTGGTTACATATGCATAGTGACATCATGTGTATCATTTGTCATATATACCAGGTTGAATACCGAAAAAATTTTAATGTTAAAAAACTACATGATGCAAAACCCGTTTTCTCTGAAGTTTTAATACGTACATATCAAAAGGTGAAACCTGTTAGCGGGAATGTGTTAGTGAGAATATAGATTGAGTAGCTTTTTATGTAATAACATACATTTAGAATACAAGATCACTTAGCAAGTGATATAATTCCCTTAATAACATGTTTGAAGGTTTATGCATCTGTAGTTAAAGTTTCTGTATCTGACTGATTTTTAATTTTCCTCCCTCTTAAGAAGCCTTTAGAAGGTGTTGCCTTAAATGTTCTAAAACAATGTAACTGTATTAAGTACCTGATACGCATTTGTGTGGATCAAGCAGTTTATAAAGCCACTTACATCTTCAGCTTGCTCCCAGTATAAGTAGTGTGCAGTATGGGGATGTCTTTCTTTGGTAATGAAAAGGGGGAAAAGTTAAATTATTCTTATAGGAGATATATTAGAGTTCTTACGGATATGATCATAACGAAAGAAGACACTTACGCAGAAACCGTATTTTAATTTCTTAAGTGATTTGAAACTGATTGTAGAAGCATTTGGAAGTCCATATTACATTTTGTATTGAGCCTAGCCTGATTTGCCATTTAATGATCAGGGGGTCATAAGCTTTTGTGCTAAGGTTCGCTTATTTCTCCACATGGATCATTTTAGAGACTAGCAGCTCATCAGCATTTGGACGTCTTCAGTGATGGGGGTTTGTGTAAGGAAAATGACAGGCATTTTGGATATTGCTTTGTTTGGGTTTTGGAAGATTGCAATTCTAGTGACTTGTATGATTGATCTAAAACTTTGATTTCTGGTTTTAATTGATTTTACTCACATACTTTCAGACTGCAGAATTCGCAATGGTGAGAATGGAATCCACTTCCTCTTAAATAGAGATGGGAAACGAAGGGGTGATGCCTTAATTGAAATGGAGTCAGAGCAGGATGTGCAAAAAGCCTTAGAAAAACACCGCATGTACATGGGGCAGCGGTATGTGGAAGGTATGTGAAGTCGTGTTATAGCTTTTCGGGTTCATTACATTGACTGTACTTTTCAAGCCAGCTTCATTTGATCCTGTATTAGATATTATGAATAGTGAAGTAGTTAGATTCTATGAAAAACCCTTTTCCAGGGTGTGAAAATGAAGCACACAAATAATCTCAGTTTCTTATCTATAAAATGAGGGTGTTGACCCAGTTTACTTCAGAAGTTGTGATGTTACAGCTGGCGCATAGTAAATACTTGATAAATGTCATTTATTATTTTCTCCAGAGAAGTATGTAAGGTTAAAAATACTAGTTTTTAGATTCCTGGATAACTCACCCAGTGTGATTATTTTTTTAATGGCTTCTTCCTTTGTTATGTAAATATTGCATACCTTTTGTGCTCTTTTTCTTAGTATATGAGATAAACAATGAAGATGTGGATGCCTTAATGAAGAGCCTGCATGTCAAATCTACACCTGTGGTAAATGATGGTGTGGTTCGTTTGAGAGGACTTCCTTATAGTTGCAATGAGAAAGACATTATAGACTTCTTCGCAGGTGCTTTTCAGTTATATCGTGTTGGGGCCTCATATCTTTTCCCCCCATTGTTTCCTTCTTTATCTTAGGTGAACCTTCTCCTGGTAACTGCATGCAGTTATATTAGGTTGTTTAGGGGAGAACTCTTCACTTGGATTGCCAGTATTTATAGATTATATAAGTGTTTTGATCTAAAACACTGATCTTTGGGGGGTGTCATATTTCAAAATAATTTAATGTGGAGGTTTTTTTTTTTTTTTTTTTTTTTACTATTGAGGAAAATATCCTCTCATGAGAGTGGCTGTATTTGTCTTAGACAATAGTGATTTATATGATCTAAAAGCATTAACATCTAGGGAATTCCCTGGCAGTCCAGTGGTTAGGACTCTGCGCTTTCACTGTTGAGGGCGCGGGTTCAGTCCCTGGTCAGGGAACTAGGATCCTGCAAGCTGCACAGCACGTCTGTTTAAAAAAAAAAAAAGCATTATCATCTTAGGGGTAAAATATGCACCAGTAGTGATGTTAGTCTAAGTCTCTGTATATAACTAATGGCAAAAAAACAAATTGTGTGTTTTAGATGGACTGCTTGGACCCTAAATGTTCTGGGAATGTGTGGGTGTTATTAGCTTTTGGCTGCATAATAATTTTCTTCCCATTAGGCATGTATTCAGCTTTGGGACTGGCAAAATAGGCCCACAATTTTACTAATAAACTTAAAAAGAAATTCTTAGTATTTGAATGAATGTGTTAAGTCTAAGAATAAAAAAGCTTCTGTTAGCAGCACTAATTTGTAATAATTTTTTGACATCCTAGGACTGAACATAGTAGACATTACTTTTGTCATGGATTATAGAGGGAGAAGAAAAACAGGAGAAGCCTATGTGCAGTTTGAAGAACCAGAAATGGCCAACCAAGCCCTTTTGAAACACAGGGAAGAAATTGGCAACCGGTGAGTGAAGCAGATACTAATGTTGCAGAAGGATCATATTGGCCAATACACTGGGTCGTTTTGATGAATGCAGTATAATATGACTGTAAAATTATCTAAACACAGAAAAAGTAGAGAGAGTAGTATGATGAGCTGTCAAATGCCCATCACTTAGATTAACAAATTCTTAACATTTGTTGTATTTGTTGCATCTGTTTTTTCAGTATGCATCTTTAAGAAAACATTTTTACATTATCCCAATATTATCACATTTAACAAAATTAGTGATAATTTATTATCTAGTGCCAGTCCGTAATCACATGTTCCCATTTATACCCAAAATGTCTTTCTCCAGTTGCTTTTTTTTTTTCCCTCACCAGAATCTAGACATGGTCCATACGTTGTATTTGATTGTTATGCTTCCATTTCTCTTCAATTAGAGCAAATCCCCATTTCCTTTATTTTTATGTTCCCTCTCCCTTTTTATTATTATTATTTTTTCTTTTGGCTGCATGGAGCAGCTTGCTAGATCTTAGTTCCCTGACCAGAGATTGAACCCAGGCCCACGGTAGAGAAAGCATGGAGTCCTAACCACTGGACCACCAGGGAATTCCCCTCCCCCTTTTCAAGATGCAATTGGCTTTTGAAGAAATTGAGTCATTTGTCCTGTACAGTGTCTCACGTCCTGTGTTTATCCTTTTGCTTCCTCACAGTGTCACTTAACTTGTTCCTTTGCATCCTCTATTATTTCCTGAAAACTGGAAGTTAGACCTAAAGTCTTAGATTGATTCAGGTTAACAATTTTGATAATAGATACTCTATAGGCAATACTGTATACTGCATATCACATCACACTAGGATACACGTAGTGATGGGCTGAGTTCATTTCTGTTTTTTAGTTTTCTTTATTTCTTTTTCTCTTTTATTTTACTCTTTTTTTGTGTGCTCATTTGTGTTTTAACTTTGGGGGAGTACTCAAAAGTGTCAAATTTTAATTCATTGTCTTGCTTGTTTTCTGACCTTTTTTCTTGAATTCTTTGAAGTTTAAAAAAGTCATTCCAAAGTCGTTCTATTTCAGGATCTACGTATAGAATTGGTTCAAAGGTCTTTATTAAAAAATTTTTAATGAAGAAAATACATGCAAAACACACACCGCCCCCCTTAATTTTCTTTCAGTACTCTTCATATTTTTTTATAACTGGGAACACGTCAGTAATATGTTTTTATGTGGGAACATCAAGGCAGTGTATAGATCTCTTCAGTAAATTAAGAAATGTTGCACATCTGGGTCTGTAAATGCAAAGGATTTGTACAATTCAAGCTTAATAACCTAATTTGGAAAAGCATTGTTGAGAAAAAGAAAACTGGTTCCAGAAACTTGGATTTAACAGTTCCACAGCCAAACAGCAAGTTAGAATTGACATTTAGTTCATTAATTCTCATTAGCCTCTTAGTGAAGTCCTGGGAGAAGTTAGCTCCTCATATATTGTGACTTTTAATATCTTAAACACATATGAATAATTTTCACAGAATTGAATTGTAAGACCTCAAGAGATTGTTAATCAACTGTAAAAAACAAAATGAAACCTTTCTCACTAGATTCTTGTCATACACACAGTTAACCTTTGCATATTTGTCCGCATGAAGCAAAACAGGGTAGAAAACATTTGTTAAAATGTATATGAAGAAAACTTACCTTGGGAGGATTAAATCAGTGACCTGCTCTGTTGAGAGTACTTTTTCATGGGTGAATATCTATGTCCATTTTTACTTTATGCCCCACCTGTTGTCTTTGGACACCTCTGTTTGTTAGCTATCAGAAATAACATGTATGCATGTTTTATTTTAATTTATTTTATTTAAAAAAAATTTTTGGCTGCGTTAGGTCTTCGTTGCGGGCCTTCTCCAGCTGCGGCAAGCGGGGGCTGCTCTTCGTTGCGGTGCGTGGGCTTCTCATTGCGGTGGCTTCTTGTTGCGGAGCACAGGCTCTAGGTGCACGGTCTCCAGTAGTTGTGGCTCGAGGGCTCTAGAACGCAGGCTCAGTAGTTGTGGTACATGGGCTTAGTTGCTCCTCCGCATGTGGGATCTTCCGGGACACAGCAAGATCCGCCTGCATTGGCAGGCAGATTCCTTTTTTTTTTTTTTTAACATCTTTATTGGAGTATAATTGCTTTACAATGGTGTGTTAGTTTCTGCTTTATAACAAAGTGAATCAGTTATACATATACATATGTTCCCATATCTCTTCCCTCTTGCGTCTCCCTGCCTCCCACCCCTCTAGGTGGTCACAAAGTACCGAGCTGATCTCCCTGTGCCATGCGGCTGCTTCCCACTAGCTATCTATTTTACGTTTGGTAGTATATATATGTCCATGCCACTCTCACTTTGTCACAGCTTACCCTTACCCCTCCCCATATCCTCAAGTCCATTCTCTAGTAGGTCTGTGTCTTTATTCCTGTCTTACCCCTGGGTTCTTCATGACCTTTTTTTTTTTCCCATAGATTCCATATATATGTGTTAGCATACAGTATTTGTTTTTCTCTTTCTGACTTACTTCACTCTGTATGACAGACTCTAGGTCCATCCACCTCACTGCAAATAACTCAATTTCGTTTCTTTTTATGGCTGAGTAATATTCCATTGTATATATTTGCCACATCTTCTTTATCCATTCATCCAATGATGGACGCTTAGGTTGCTTCCATCTCCTGGCTATTGTAAATAGAGCTGCAATGAACATTTTGGTACATGACTTTTTTTGAATTATGGTTTTCTCAGGGTATATGCCCAGTAGTGGGATTGTTGGGTTGTATGGTAGTTCTATTTGTAGTTTTTTAAGGAACCTCCATACTGTTTTCCATAGTGGCTGTATCAGTTTACATTCCTACCAGCGGTGCAAGAGTGTTCCCTTTTCTCCACATCCTCTCCAGCATTTATTGTTTCTAGATTTTTTGATGATGGCAATTGTGACTGGTGTGAGATGATATCTTATTGTGGTTTTGATTTACATTTCTCTAATGATTAATGATGTTGAGCATTCTTTCGTGTTTGTTGGCAATCTGTATATCTTCTTTGGAGAAATGTCTGTTTAGGTCTTCTGCCCATTTTTGGATTGGGTTTGTTTTTTTGTTATTGAGCTGCATGAGTGCTTGTAAATTTTGGAGATTAATCCTTTGTCGGTTGCTTCATTTGCAAATATTTTCTCCCATTTTGAGGGTTGTCTTTTGGTCTTGTTTATGGTTTCCTTTGCTGTGCAAAAGCTTTTAAGTTTCATTAGGTCCCATTTGTTTATTTTTGTTTTTATTTCCATTTCTCTAGGAGGTGGGTCAAAAAGGATCTTGCTGTGATTTATGTCATAGAGTGTTCTGCCTATGTTTTCCTCTAAGAGTTTGATAGTTGCTGGCCTTATATTT
Organism: Aethalodelphis obliquidens; assembly: GCF_003676395.1. Lineage (NCBI taxonomy): Eukaryota > Metazoa > Chordata > Mammalia > Artiodactyla > Delphinidae > Aethalodelphis > Aethalodelphis obliquidens. Next base: position 302,746 of record NW_020838003.1, on the reverse strand, counting down.
AGGTCTTTAATCCATTCTGAGCTTATTTTTGTGTGTGGTGTTAGGGAGTGTTCTAATCTCATACTTCACATGTAGCTGTCCAGTTTTCCCAGCACCGCTTATTGAAGAGGCTGTCTTTTCTCCACTGTATATTCTTACCTCCTTTATCAAAGATAAGGTGACCATATATGCGTGGGTTTATCTCTGGGCTTTCTATCCTGTTCCATTGACCTATATTTCTGTTTTTGTGCCAGTACCATACAGTCTTGATTACTGCAGCTTTGTAGTATAGTCTGAAGTCAGGGAGCCTGATTCCTCCAGCTCCGTTTTTCGTTCTCAAGATTGCTTTGGCTATTCGGGGTCTTTTGTGTTTCCATACAAATTGTGAAATTTTTTGTTCTAGTTCTGTGAAAAATGCCAGTGGCGATCCTTATCAAACTACCACTGGCATTTTTCACAGAACCAGAACAAAAAATTTCACAATTTGTATGGCAGGCGGATTCTTAACCACTGGGCCACCAGGGAAGCCCTGCATGTTTTATTTTAAAAGAGTTCAATGTAAAGTTACTTTGTACCATTTATGCCTGTTCACTTTTGCTTTGACATAGATACATAGAGATATTTCCAAGCAGAAGGAATGAAGTTCGAACACATGTTGGTTCTCATAAGGGAAAGAAAACGGCATCTTCTCCCACTGCTAAGTATATAACTGAGCCAGAAATGGTCTTTGAAGAACATGAAGTAACTGAGGATATCCGACCCATGACGGCTTTTGAAAGTGAGAAGGAAATAGGTCAGGATTTGCCTCTTATTGAAACTCATTGTGTCTGCCTTGTACGTTTTGATATTTGTTAAAAAAAATTTTTTTATGACCATGTTGTATCAAATTGTAGATTATAGGACAAAGGAAATTGAGTTAAATGTTTAATTTAATATGTCTTTGAGTGTAGTATGTGCTATGAATACAGTCGTCCCTCAGTATCCCCAGGGGATTGGTTCCAGGACCCACCATGGATACCAAAATCCATGAATGGTCAAGTCCCATAGGCAGCCCTCCATATCCACGGGTTCCACATTCACAGATATGGAGGGTTGAAGATGGTCTTAATTATTTCATTGGTTTTTTTTTTTTAATTTAATCATTTTTGCAGATTCTGTATCAAAACCTGGGTTGCACATATACAACAAAAAGAAGTAAGATGTCAACATTTAAACTTAAGGTGGGAAATGATGTGTGTAGAGAGCAGGATTGTTGATTAAAGTAAGGTGTTTTGTTTGCCTCTGTGTTTAATTATTCCTTTGATTCTTAATCCCAAAGCAACATTTGGAATCTTTAAAAGTTTGATAAATACTTTTTAAATTTGTGCTCTAGGATTATCCTGTTAACCATATTTATTCCTTTTTTTTTTTTCAAAGTGACTATAACCCAGGGAATTTCTCTTGTCTTTATTTTTACGTTCATAATCATTTTTCCGTCTCTCAGTTGTTAGAGAAAGGTACGTTCTTTTGTAATCTGGTAATGGTTTGAGACACTAAATCCTTATGAGTGTTCAGGTGATACTTGTTAGGCAGCAGAAATTTCAGATCATCTTGGCTTTTAAAATTGAAACCCTCTTCGTTACTAGGGTATTTCAAGAGTAATTGAGGATTTTGTCATAAAGGTCATTCCTAATTATAATCTGCTAATAACTTTTGAAGTGTTTATGTTCTTGACAGTGCTTTTTGTCCCATTTCTTAGAATTGCCTAAGGAGATGTCAGAAAAGATCCCAGAGGCTGTTGATTTTGGAACTACGTCTTCACTACATTTTGTCCACATGAGAGGATTGCCTTTCCAAGCCAATGCCCAAGACATTATAAATGTGTGTGGCAGTAAGATATCCAATCTCAGTAGCTTTGAACAAAAGTTCTAAAGTTTTGAACTTCTATTTAGGGAAGGTAGAGAAGAAAAATATAGTATTTCTGCAGTATCTTTGGACAACAAGGTGGCATCTCCACAGTTGTGGGGGCTTGTTTTATTTTCTTTGGCTGAGAGGTGTGGGTTTTATTACATTCTAAGGTCATGTGTATAATGGATGATAACATTTCATAGGTGCAAAATAATATGGCGTAGGTTAAGTATTCAATGTAAAAAAGCTTGGTCTTTCTCTAAATTAGTTCAACCCATTCATTTTTTAAAATTAATTAATTAATTAATTTGGTCGCACCGGGTCTTAGTTGCGGCACATGGGCTTCTTAGTTGTGGCATGCACAAACTTTTAGTTGTGGCATTGAGCCAGGGCCCCGTGCATTGGAAGCACAGAGTTTTATCCGCTGTGCCACCAGGGAAGTCCCTCAGCCCATTCATCTTTGAGTTTAAGAAAAGGAGACTCCGAGAGCATTTGTCACAGGGCAGTTATATACTAGACACGAATCTAGTACTCCTAAATGCCTGGAGTTATCATTACACCATATAGCCTTCTTGCATCCAGCTTCCCTGATTTTTGAGAAAAGGAATTTTTAAAATATTTTCATTTTATGATAGGTACTCTATGAAATGAAAAGATGAAATAACAGAGCCCTTATTGACTTCCTGAACTCCAGGATGTGTGCTTAAGGTAGATGAAAATCTAGGATCCAGTTAGTAGTGGGGCCTCAGAATTAATTAGTAGTGGGGCCTCAGAATTTGTCTTTATTACTTCAAAAAACCTATTAAGAATCATATTTTTACCTAAATGAAGGTTGCACAGTCTCATTAAAGAATTGGTTTGGTTTGGAATATTAACCACTCAGTGTGGTAACTCTGTTTAGGTAGTGCTGATAAGAAACTTATTATCAGCTCCATGTTTGATTAAAACATGGTAAAAATGAATTATTAAGAAATGAAGTGTAGGGACTTCACTGGTGGTCCAGTGGCTACGACTCCGCACTCCCAATGCGGAGGGACCCAGGTTCGATCCCTGGTTAGGGAACTGGATCCCACATGCCACAGCTAAATGTCCCGCATGCCACAAGTAAGATCCAGTGCAGCCAAATGAATAAATCAATCAATATTTAAAAAAAAATAGAAATGAAGTATATTTGACGGACAGTTTTTAGAAACGGGAAAGGAGGTGTGTGGGAGGAATAATAAAAGTGGTCCTTGTTGGTATAAAGAAAAGTTTGATAACTATTGTATATTATTGTATTGTGTATATAGTTTAAGTTCTCTGTGAACAGATACTTGAAATGTAGCCGTGAGTTCTCAGAAGATCAGAAGAGCCAGCAGAGGTAGTAGATGTGTAACTACATTGTTGCTTAAAGAGATTTCCTACAAATAAATTTATCAGGTGTATGAATGAAAGTCTGAAAGAAAAATGCAGAGCCACCAGACTTCTAGAAATTGACCTAGTAACATTATGTTCCTTTTGGCTTCCTTTGTTTGTTGTTTAGTTTTTTGCTCCACTGAAGCCTGTTAGAATCACCATGGAATACAGTTCCAGTGGGAAGGCCACTGGAGAAGCTGATGTGCACTTCGAAACCCACGAGGACGCTGTTGCAGCTATGCTCAAGGATCGGTCCCATGTTCGTAAGTGCTGCCCATGGTTTTTGTTATTTTTGATGTCTATCTTTGTTTACAAATGCCTTTCTCTGTTTTTTGTGGGGTTTTTTTGTTTCTTTTGTTTTGAGAAAAGCCAGCATAAAGCACTTATATTGCAATAATAAATCTTGAAATTCATATGTAGTGCAGGGGGGTAGAAGTAGGGGTGGAGGAATAAGCAGCAGTTTCGCTCACCAGATCACTACACAGGACAGCACAGGCGTGAGAGAGGGGGAAGGAGAAGCCAGGAAACTCTGAGATCAGCAGGGGGAGCTGAGCATCAAAAAACAGGAGATGCTGAAGCTGTGATGACCAGCATCATTTTCTGAAGACAGCACTCAGGGATTTGTCATGATGGCTGGGCTTTCATGGGTGTTAAGTGTCTACAAACAGTACCTTCAATTTAACTTTCGATTAAAGTTCTTAGAATTAGGAAGTGGAGCTTGGATAGCTATGAGATTACAAAAGTCCTAAATATCCATTAGAAAAACCACGGGATGGGAAAAAAAGCCAGGTCATGAAGAAGGCTTCAGAGGTCCCTGCTGGCCTGGGGACAGACACCTGTAGTGTCCAACATCTCAGTGAAAACGATCTGCTTTCAAAAGGCAGAGGGTTAAGAACGGATCCTTTTTTGTCATTCTCAGACCATAGATATATTGAATTGTTCCTGAATTCATGTCCGAAAGGAAAATAAGACTTCCAGGGATTCCAGAAAATAAGGTAAACTTAAGAGGTGCAATTGTGTAAATTATTTTCAGTTGATAAGTTAATCATTAACTCACAGATTTATAATACGGTTGAAAACTATTTTAATAAACATCAAACTAATCATGATAATTGAAGCCTGACTATAGGGAATGAAATTCTCCTGGGAAATAGAATTCATTATGATCATACAGTAGCTTTGAGTATTTTCCCCATTAGAATCTTTTTGCATCATTCCCAACATTCATCATGCTATGTGCTTAAAAAGAACTTTTCATCTTTAGTAGCTGTATGTTATAATACACTGAAAATGTGCCTTGTGTTAGCTTGTCGTCCTATAAAATTTACATACATTTCCTCAGTTCTAAGATATTTTTTAGATATCTGAAACCAGGGTGTGTCATGGATTTGTACACTTAATGTAACACTGCTTCTTTTCCTGAAATGGCGTTATGAAAATTGTCCTAGGAAGTACACAGATTTCGGAGTTTTATCTGTGACAAATCAACTAAATATGTATTGATGTCCCTTCCCTGACTCAGTGCCATGTGTTCTCTTTTTCCCCATAAAATCTTTTAATATATTGTATTGTGATCATTTTTCTACATGTAATGGGGCTTTCCTTTAAGACACTTACCTGTAGTGATTTCTTGAAAACACATGGGGCATTTGTTTACTATAGTTGTCATAGGCTATTTTTGGATATAAAGTCCCACAATCTCGTGGGATTTAAATATTTACATTAGCTAAAATCTATGCAAAATATATTCTGCGCCCAACTCTGAAAATCTGCTATCTTCATACCAGGCTGCAAACACTAATGCCTAACTAATTTTCTTCACCTTAGCTTAATTGGTTTGTCAGATAACTTGCAATAAATCAGAAAGAAAAAAAACTATTGAATTTGTAGTTTTAAATGGTATGGGAACTTGCGCAACACATTTTCATTTTGAGTAAGCATGCAACATTTTTTGTTTTATTTTCAGGATGAAGCAAGAAGCATTTCATTTGCACATCTTTCTTGGACATGGGATCTAAAGTTCCAGGTTTTTAGCAGCAACTGCTAGAGAAACCATTTGGGGGTTTGGGGTTAATTGCTTATAAGAAAAATTCCATAGTGGACTGTTTAGAAAGAAAAAGGAAAGATTCAGTTTGGGATTATGAAATAAACCACAGATTTACTTTTTTGTTTAAACTGTCCAGGATCTGATTAAAAAATCTGGTCTTTATTTTATATGATTAAACAGTTTTCATAGACGATTTGTGACCCAGTGTAAAGACTACATATTTTTATTCAGCGCTGTCCTTTAAAATCTTTCTCCCATTTTAAAAATGATCTGTTTGAGGTTTTGTTTTTTTGCCTGTGAATTAAGAGCTCTGATGTGAAACTTTTTATGGAATGAAATACTGATTATTTTAACCAAATACTCACCAAAGCAAGGAAAGGTTTCAGACCTTTGAACCATTATGGTTTGGCAGAGTTATTTTAATTTTAGGTGTATTTGGTTACTTAGATAGGGGTAGGAATTTTAAAAAAATCAAAACAAAAAACAAATACCACAGGTTAGTGAGTGTAAATGACAACAGTTTGGCAGTTTTATGTCTTTAGAAATGTTTTGCCTTTCTAAGCCTTGTGCTGAAGGCATTTAACATTGGTGCCTGTATAATTAAGGAGGCAATTATAGTCTTAATGTAAAAGTTGTCTGACCCCTGCCCCCCCACCTGTTTTTGGTTTTGGGGTAGACCTTAAGGTGTGTGTTAGTCTCAATACTGTGAAGTGACATGTCATAACAGTCCTGACTGGTAAGGACATTAATGGCTTCACTTGAATTTAAACCAGCTCTAGATAGGAAAAAATCTGAGTCTCATTTGCTTTTTCAGTGGGGTAGCACATCCCATATTTTAGAACAAGTAGGGGTGCCTTGCTTAACTACAAATAGCATTTAATGTATAATCGTGTGAAAGGATTATGGATAAAGCTATATTTCTGTCACATTGTGGCAGTATTTTCTGCTTTAATATTAAACAGCTTGTTATTTAAATATTGGATCAAAATGGCTGGCTTCAAAATGTAGTCATTAATAAACTAACTTTATGTGTACCTGTGTAGGAGAATCAAAGTCCTGTATGTTTTCTTTGCCTTGTTCCTGTTCTCAGGGTGACGTGGTTACCAGGAGATGCAGTTCTAGTTCTTAAAGTTTAATTAGCCCAGATTTCTGAGAGGTGGTATCTGGAAGAGAGATTATGTCTTCTCTCACTTAATACATAACCATCTTTGATTACCAGCTAAGATACGGAATCACTGTACTGTAAGTAGTCAATAAATGAAGGCTTGTTTCAGGCTGAAGATTACCTAAGAGTATTTATTTTGGAGTGTGTGAATCAACCTAGTACATTTTTATTACATCAAGTCCTGGTATATTATTATAAGAAGAAATGGTTAATTTGTAATTGTGTTTGCTTTTATCATCCTATAAGAGCATGATTCAGTCAACCAGCTTAACATCTTCCGTATTACGACCTAAATAGAAATGTATTTTCATATGTGGTTGAATGTATTGAGCTATAAGAACTGGTGTCTGTAGCCATATGAGCTACTAGAATGCGATCTTTTCTTTCTCCCTCTAGCAGTAGGTCTGTGGAAAAAAATCTGTAGTGTTGATTAGGATTGGGGTTGGTGAGGAATTAATTCATTTGCAATTACTTTATTTTAAACCTAATGAGGGACTTCCCTGGTGGTCTAGTGGTTAAGACTTCATGCTCCCAATGCAGGGGGCCAGAGTTAGATCCCTAGTCAGGGAACTAGGTCCCGCATGCCGCAACTATAGACCCGGTGCAGACAAATAAATACGTAAAAATAAAAAAGATAATGAGTTTCCCTTGCACATCTCTCTGAAAAGAATGAGAGCAAAGCATTAATATATTACGTGGTGGGTAAGCTTGAAGTGTGTATCTTCTTGTCACACTAGTGGCCAAGTTCTCAGAAAAAAGGTGGGCATTCTTGGGAAGTCATCTTATGAATTCATACACTTTCCTGTACTTCCTTTAGTAGGTTATTGCTCATAATTTACATTAGTAAATGAATAATTGCTGACAAGGCAAATTACTAGAAAATTACTAGAAAGGGAAGAAAAACAGATAATAGAATAAAAGTAATCTTTTATTTTTATCCCATCTAAAGACATACTTCTCCCTCTTGAAATTTGACAAGACTGGATTATGCATCATCATTTGCTATTGAAAGAAATAATGACAATGAATTTTGCTCTTCTCTTTGGGTCCTCTTTGTCTTTATAATTTCCTTTGTGGTAAAGCTCTCAGAAATAGTGGGGTTGGATATGTCCAGGTTACCCATATCCTGCTTTGGCTAGCTCAAAGGAATTGCAAGGGAAGACGCATAAGGAGCATGTAAATACCAAGGAGAAGATTGTTGAAGATTGTGATCTGATGTGATATACTCACTTCTGCCAGGGAATTAAGCAGAACCATTTTGTGCTTGTCTTTCCACGTCTGGGTCAGACGCTTCTGCCAGGTGGCAAGGGAGACTGATTCTGCTGTGGAGCAGTAGGCTCTAAATCCTTCTCACTTCTGTGGTGTGGAGAGAAAGAAGCAGGAGAAAGCCACTTCCATCTATGTGACATTTTGAGGCAGTGACCCTGCTTATTACTAGTTAACATGCCCTATTGGCATCCTCTGCCCTAAACAGTCCCTTAGCGGGTTCTCACTTGGAGATTTTTCTCTGGATTACATCTTGATCATTTTATAATTTAAAACATTCCATTATTTTGAGAGTTTTCCCTAAATTATGTGAAAGGGTTCACGTTCAATTGGTAGGGCCTGTGTTATAGAGTAGAGTGGTATCTCTCAGCAGTAAAGTGCCTAAGTGCCAGGGCTTTGAAAAAAAAAAATTGCTCTAATGTAGTAGGAATACATTTTTCCCGCCTGAATTCAGCAGATCAGAAAATAAATCTCTGAAGTTTGTACGAAGGGAATAAAGCTGCTATAAATATTTGTGTGTAGGTTTTTATGTATACATAAGATTTCAACTCATTTGGGTAAATACCAAGGAGTGTGATTGCTGGATCATATGGTAAGACTATGTTTAGTTTTGTAAGAACCTGCCAAACTGTCTTCCAAGATGGCTGAACCATTTTGCATTTCTACCAGCAAAGAATGAGAGTTCCTGTAGCAACTCATCCTTGCCAGCATTTGGTGGTGTCAGTGTTTTGAATTTTAGCTATTCTAATAGGTGTGTAGTGATACTTAGTTTTAATTCGCAGTGCCATGATGTGCAGGATGTTGACATCTGTATATATTTGCATCGGCATATTGTCTTTGGTGAGGTGTGCAGATCTTTTGCCCAGTTTTTTTAGTTGGGTGGTTTTCTTACTGAATTTCAGGAAGAGGATATAGGAAGGTTTAATTTGGTTCTTAAACCTCGATGATACGAAAATAAATAGAATAATTTTTAAATTTTGTGGTTTTTTGAAGGAAATAAAATTCAAGAGATATGAAGGGCTATACGGTGAGCAGTTTCCTTCCCATCCTATACTTCAGCCACTTAGTTCCCCTTCTCAGGCAACCCTGTTATCAGTTTCTAATGTAAACTTCCAGTGATTTTACTGTATAGATAAGCAAATATTAATAGGCATTTTCATTTATTTAAAAAATATAAATTATAGCATAGTATGCATACTATTCTGTACATTTCTTCCCATTTAATTACATTCTAAATATTTTATATCCGTATATAAAATCCTTCCTCATTTTTTAAAATGATTGTACAGTGTGGGTGTATTTCATTTAACCTGTCCTTACTGATGAAGATGTAAATTGTTTCCAACCTTTTGCTGTTATACTGCTGAAATGAATTACCTTGTATAAATTTGTATCATTTTGTACATACATAAATTTCTCTGTAGGATAAATGATCAGAGTATGTGCACTTGTAATTTATATCTAAAATTCAATTGATATCTATAATTTGTTTTTCCTTAGTTTGCACCAGCAATGCAATGCAAGTGTCCATTTCCCCATAGCCCCCCAACACAGTGTATTAGCAATCTGTTCTTTGCCAATCTGCCAAGGTTAAAAAAAACACACAGAATGGTATTCTCTTATGATGGAGCATTTCTTCATGTTTAAGGGGCTTTGGGATTTTTTTCTTATAAATTTGTCTTCATATCCTCTCCCCATTTTTCTTTTTCTCTTATAATCCCCATCTACTTATCCTCATTAATTTTAAATCAACTTCAAGACAGCATCATTTTATCTGGATATATTTCAGTGTACATCTCTTTTAAAAAAAAGACTTTAAAAAGTACCATCATTCCTAAAAATACTAATTTCTTATCAAATATCTATATAAAAGTATATTTGAATCATGATCTGAACAACAGTCCACACATTGCAATGGTTATTATGTCTCTTTTTTCCCCTGCAACATGTTTTAATAAAAAAATTCAAGTATCTGGAAAAGTTGGATTAAAAACATGCCTATACCTACCACCTAGATTCTACAAGTAACATTTTGCCATATTTTCTTCATCATGTATCTGTGCACCCATCAGTCTTTTTTCTTTATGTGTGTCAAAGTTGTAGACATCTATACTTGAATCTTAAGCTTTGTGGCATCCATATCATTAAGTAGACTTCTTGTTCTTGAGGTAAAATTTACAGTGAATTGAACAAATATTAATTTGATGAGTTTTGACATACAGCTGTGTAACCCAAACCCCTTATACAAGCTATGGAACATTTCCATCACGTCAGAAAATTTCTGTAGTCAATTCCTGTACCTCTCCCATCCCTTTTTATTAGGATTTTGTCTTCACCATAGATTAGTTTGGCCTATTCTAGAACTTCATAGAAATGGAATCAGTATGTATTATTGTGTAAATTTCTTCCTCTCAGCATGTGTTGAGATTCATCTATGTGTTTCAGCTCTTTGTTCCTTTTCATTGTTGAGTAGTATTCCATTGTATGAATATGCTATAGTTTAACCTTTCACTTGTCGGGTGAACAGCTTGTGGGCGCTGGGCTGTTTCCAGTTTTTGGCTATTATGAATAAAGTTGCTGTGAATATCCTGTGCAAGGCTTCTTGTGGACCCACGTTTTAATTTCTTTTGGGTAAGTACTTAGTAGAATATCCTAAATTGCAAGGTTGATACATTTTTAATTTTACTAGAAATTGACATACCCTTTTCCAGAGTGGTCATCCTGTTTTAAACACCCGCAAACAATATGAGAGTTCCAGTTGGTCCACATCCTCACCATCTGATGTTTTCAGCCTGTAATTTTAGCCATTCTGTAGATAGTGGTATTTCATTGTGGTTTTCATTTGCTGTCCCAATAAATGATGTTGAGCATATTTTCATAAGCTTATTGACCATTCAGATATCTTTAGTGAAATTGAAGTGCCTGTTTCTCATTTCTTTTAATCTTAATGTTTCCCCTTCCATTTCTTTTTTCCCTTCTTAGTTGTTGAAGAAATGCGATAAACCTTTAGAGGTTTTCCACAAGCTGAGTTTCGCTGATGGCCTTTCAGTGATGTTAAATGAGCACTTTTCTATTGTGTTTGGTCTTTTTCTTAATTAATTGGCTTAATTGGCAGGAGACCTTGCAATGAGCTGGCTTTAAATACTGCCCCCCCCCACCCCCTGACAGTTTGTCACTTTATTTGCTTATCATGGCAGAAATTGTTTTTATGTGGTAGATTTCTTAAATCTTCCCCTTTTATGGCTTCTAGGTTCTGTGTCAGAATTAGGACATCCCGGTGAAATGATTTTGAAAGCACCTGGTGATAAAGCATGAAGTTGTGTAGCCAATGTAGACTGTAGAATATGGACAGCTCAGTGAAACCCACAAGGATCACCAAGGTACATTTAAGAATAAGCTTCTCAAATGATCCAGACTAAATTTGAAGCCTGTGAAACTTCACAAGTGTATTCAAAGACTTGTGATCCCAAAACGTGCTTGGTTCTAACTGAAATAAAGAGGCTCTCAACCTTTCTGCCACTTGATGATGACATTTGGGAATAAAGACCAGAACTGAGAAACCAAGTTACTCAGAATTTCTGATAGGCTGGCAGTAATTCCATCCATTTCTTGTCCCCTCAAGAGAGCAAATGGGGGAATACAAGTGATAATATTGGGCTAATTTTTAACCTGCTCTAATTTACAGGAGTAAACTATTTGTGATAGACCTTATAATTGAATATGAATGATCCTAATCTGCTGAAAAGCAGCACCCCAAAATGGCATGGTAGTACTGCTGCCTGGAGACTTGTTCAGTCTTTCTACCCCACTACCCATTAGAGTCCTGAGTCCTCTCTCTTTACCAAGCTTAGTTATTAACTCAGGAATCTGACATCCTCAGCACTGCTTACAGTTGGTCTCTGGTTCTATTTTTAACTATGTTTACATTTCAAGATGATATGCTGTCTTTGAATAAAGTTTGTCTTTTATTCTAGGTATAGAAACTGTGCTTATCAGATCCTTGATTTCTGATTTGGTAGATTGACATGCTTGCAAAATCTCTTATACAAAAGTAATTAATGTGTTAACAACAAAATCAGCTGTCCTCAGGAATGTTGAGAATAAAATAGAAAACCTCAATAATTGACAATCCCCAAGCTAACAAATGTCTAAGAATCATTAAGATTTGACCTGGGAGAACATTTGTGGGGTTATTAGGCTAAGTTATTAGAAAGATGCTTTACTATATATCAAAACATGCCACTTACTTCTGAAATATAATTCTTTAAAAAGGGCTACATTTTCTCTTGGGCAAAGCTGAAATGAGGCTGTAATATAGGCGAGGGCCCTGAGAGTTACTTCAAAATCATTAGGCCATACCTGGAGTCCTTTTACAGAATGGTTAAATTCCCTTTTAAGAATTTAAATCATACATTTTTTTCCTGACTTTCACTATTTTTTATTACTAGGTGTTTTTTATTTCCATTAAATTTTTTTTAAAAAAATTGAAGTATAGTTGATTTACAATGTTGTATTAGTTTCAGGTGTACAGCAAAGTGATTCAGTTATACATATCTATATCTATCCTTTTTCAGATTCTTTTCCCATATAGGTTATTAGAAAATACTGAGTACAGTTCCACGTGCTGTAAATTAGGTCCTTGTTGGTTATCTGTTTTATGCATAGCAGTGTATATATGTTAATCCCAAACTCCTAATTTATCCCTCTCCACTGCTTTCCCCTTTGGTAACCATAAGTTTGTTTTCTATGTCTGTGGGTCTATTTCTATTTTGTATATGTTAATTTGTATCATTTTTTTTTTAGATTGCACTAATAAGTGATATATACTTGTCTTTCTCTGTCTGACTTACTTCACTCAGTTTGATAAATCTCTAGGACCATACATGTTGCTGCAGATGGCATTATTTCATTCTTTTTTTAGCTGAGTAATATTCCATTCTTTATCCATTCATTGATGGACATTTAGGTTGCTTCCATGTCTTGGCTATTGTAAATAGTGCTGCAGTGAACATTGGGGTGCATGTATCTTTTCAAATTATCATACATTTTTATAACTTGACTGTAAATAATGAATGAACCAAGGACGTTGTGCTGAGCTATAAATCTGATTTAAAATCCTCATGCTGAGGAAAATTCTCAGATTCTATTTGGAAATAAACTGCATTTAGGGAGTTTAGTCAAGTTCTATTAGGTCAGACCTGTAGTTGTTTTGAGTATGAAAGCACGATTTTTAAAATTTAAATAAACTTTATTTCAAAATAGCTTGACATATACAAAAATGTTGCAAAAGTAGAATTCCTACTACTACCTCACCCAATTTCCCTACTGTTTACATCTTACATTCCTACAATATATTTGTCACAACTAACTTTAGTACATAACCATTAACTAAATTCCAGACTTCATTCAGATTTTATTAGCTTTTCCCTAGTATCTTTCACTCCAGGATCCCACATTACATTAGTCTTCGTGTCTCCTTAACCTCAGTCTTTCTTGTTTTTGATGACCTGACAATTTTAAGGAGTACTGGTCAGATATTTTGTTATATGTCCCTCAATTGGAGGTTGTTCTCATGTTTAGACTGGGGTTATTGGTTTTGCAGAGAAAGAATACAAAGGTGTCATTCTCACTGCATTCATCTTATCAAGGATTCATGTTATCAACATGACTTATCACTGACCATGTGAATTTTGATCACCTGACCAAAATAGTGTCTCCTAGGTTACTATAAAGTTCCTTTTTTCTCTTTCTATAGTCTCCTTTCTCGAAGTTACTAAGCACAGCCCAGATTCAAGAGGTGGGGAGGTAAGCTCCACTTACCTGAAAGAATAGTAGCTACGTAAATTATTTGGAATTTTTCTGTATAGGAGAGATGACATTTCTTCACCATTTATTTAATCCTTTATATTAATATGGACTCGTAGGTATTTTATACTCTGGGTAATAATCCTATTCTACGTTATTCTGCTCACATTTTTTCAGCTTTACTCATTGGGAGCTTTTAGCTTGTTCCTGTATCCCTTTGAGAATCAGCCATTTCTCCAAGGGGTCCTGGTTCCTTTTATTGGAGAATGATATTAGAAACCAAGGTTTGGTTTCTAATGAAAGATTGGGCATTGGGTGTGCCCAGTGCTACTGGGGTGTCGACTTCCAGACCCTCTCAGCAGATGGGGCTTTATGTCTGTGTACCAGCCATATACACATACATATCTAATTATTTTCTGTATCCGACTGGAAAGCATGGTACTTTAAAAATCGTGGTAAAATATACATAACAAACTTTACCATTTTAATCATTTTTAAGTGTACATTTTTGTGGCATTAAGTACATTCATATTGTGCAAACACCACCACTACCATCCATCACCAGAACTTTTTCATCTTCCCCCAACTGAAACTCTGTATCCATTTCCCCCTTCCCCAAGTCCTTGGTAACCACCATTTTACTTCATCTCTGCCATTCTACTATCTATGAATTTGACTGCTCTAGGCACTTCAAACAAGTGGAAACCTACTTGTCCTTTTGTGACTGGCTTATCTCACTTATGTCCTTAAGGTTCATCCATGTTGTAGTATGTGTCAGAATTTCCTTTTTAAGACTGAATACTACTCTCTTATATGTATCTGTCATATTTTGTTTATCCATTCATCAGTCAATGGACACTTGGGTTGCTTCACTTTTTGACTATTGTGAATAATGCTGCTATGAATTTGGGTGTATGAATAATTGGTTCGAGTCCCTGTTTTCATTTCTGGGTATATACCCAGAAGTGGAATTGCTGTATTAATGGAACTTTTAATTTCTTTATGAACCAACCACGATACTGTTTTCCACAGTGGCTGTAACACTTTACATTGCCACCAACAGTGCACAGGAGTTCCAGTTTCTCCACAAGTTTTTAATTTTGATGAAGCCCAACCTATATTTTCTTATGTTGCCTGTGCTTTTGGTGTCTTATCCAAGAAATTGCTACCAAATCCAATATCATGAGTCTTTCTCTTCTCTATGTTTTCTTCTGAGTTTTATAGTTCTAGCCCTTATGTTCAGATCTTTGATCCATTTCGAGTTAATTTTGTATATGATGTAAAGGTCCCTTTTAATATTTTTGGCATGTGGATATCCAGTTTTTCCAACATCAGTTTTGAAAATACTTTCCTTTCCTCATTGAATAGTCTTGGCACCCTTGTCAAAAATAATTTGACCATACATGTGGGGGTTTATGTCTATGCTCTCTATTCGATTGGTCACTATGTCTGTCTTTATGCCAGTACCATACTGTTTTGATCACTGTAGCTTTGTAGTAAGTTTTGAAATCAGGAAGTGTGAGAGACATTCAATTTTGTTCTTTTTCAAGATTGTTTTGGCTATTTAGGCATCCCTTGAGGTTCTACAGGAATGCTTCTATTTCTGCCAAAAATATTGGGATTTTTGATAGAGATTACATTGAATCTGTAGATGGTTTTGGGTAGTATTGGCAATGTTTTGTAGTTTTTGGTGTACAAGTCTTTTACCTGTGTGGTTAAGTTTATTCCTAAGTATGTTATTCTTGGTGATGCTAAATGGTGGAAAGCACAATTTTCAAGGAAGAAAGGCCTAACATTAAGTCGAGGTATTCATGACTTGGTCCCCTTGCTTTTGTGGGCAGCTGCACTAATAACAGATCTTTGGAGCTTTGTTTTATTAAAAAAAACAAAAACGAAATGCTATATAGCTTATGTGCATTTCAAAATCAAATCTCAAGTGGTTAATTACTTATTCCTCCTTACATTCCATGTGGCCTCTTTTCAATTTAATTCAAAATTAATTATAAAATAACTTTTGCTAACTCAGGATAATTCCCCACATTATCTGTAGCACTTAGAACAGTGCTGGCACATATATGTGGTAAAAAAATAAGGAGAATGAAGAATCACAAGAAATAAATATTATTTAAAGGGAAAAAAATGACAACAAACGAGGCTAGAATTATTAGGTTTTATTTTTCCCTAGTACTCTTAAAACTCAGCTTCACCAAGTAACAGGTCAGACCTCTGGAATAACAACTCTTTTTCTGGGCTGTAACCCTTTTCAGGAGACAGAATTTATCAAATATCATAGTTCCAGGATGTTTCTACCCCATAATTCTAAGCCACTTACAGAATCATATCTTCTTAGGTCTTAACTGGAATCAAACAATCTAGACACATGTAACATAATCAAAAGAGCATAAACCATTTCTTTTCCTTCCCCTGCTGAATGCACTTCCCTCTTTTTCCCCAAAGGGTTTGTCACTAAGAGATGTTGAAGTATCTTACTTTCCAAGAAACCTGCCTACCAGTTCTGAATCTGAGCCTGGAATAAGGGATCTCTTAATTCACAAAAGAATTTAATAAATATTCTAAGCTAATTATTCTCAGCCAAGACAAATTAAATTTGTTTTACTTTACACCCGACATAGCTTTGCTTCAATACTTCCTACTTGCAAAAGTCAAACCCTATCTTTAAAACCCCTTATAATTTCCATGACTGAGAGGAAAGAGGGAGTGGGGAAGGCGGGCTTGTTGTGTAGTAGGGGATTCTGAAAAGGGCAGATACTTAGTTTTGAAGTCACTAAGTGGAAAAACAGCAAATGTTCTTCCTCCTTATTCCGATAATGAAAACACATGTAGGCCAGAACTAGAAAATTCTGGTCCTAAAACTATAATATATTATAATAGTTTTAAGTACATTCAAAATTTATATTACTCTTTAATTTATTTTCCCTGAGTTTGGGTTCACAGTTTGGTAGAGATACTTTAAAGAAGAGGTAGTTAGTGGGGGTAAAGAAGAAATAATGTTTGTGTCTAGCAGCATCTGGGAAAATATGTAACATCTGTCATTTCAATCTCAGTTAACAATTCTCTTTTCCTCTTGAATCTGAGAATGTAACAGAGGGATGATCGTTTTCCTTTTTATTCTTATCCGCCAAGGACCCTCTCTCCTATAACATCCACCCCAGTAGTATTATCACTATTCATAAAAATGAACAGCCCTTCCAAATGCTCCAAAGTGGGGTTGTTTAGATTTAGCAGAGAGAGGCTCAACTGAGTAACTTTTATTCATACAGTCATTAGAGAAAATGAGCAAAATTCCAGTACTGCCAACCACTGCCTTTTCTCCCTGGACCTGGTTTATTTAAATCATTCCTGTCAATTCTTGAGTTGATTCTAAAGTCTGGGCTCTAGGAGATCCTGACATCTAACACAGGTAGGGACATTTTGGTCCAGATCTCAGACTCCAGTCTTACAATGGGCTGCTGGAATATTGTTTCATCAGATGCTCATGACAGGGATTGCAAACTCGCTCAGGCTTGATACTTGAAGGAAGAGGCAGTTCGTTTGTTGAGCAGGCATTACAGAAGGTTCCTCTGCAGTTCTTACACACATTCTACAAGGAGAGGGGGAGATCAAGTGGGTAACAGAAGAGCAGGGCATAAGGATGCATGGGATATAAGAGGCCAAATATGATAGATGCTCAATGTCTAATAAAATACTGGCTGAATGTGTGCCACACAGTATCTAACTAAACAATCTGTCTACAAAGAAGCATACAGTCTAGTTCTTAGATTTAAATGAAGAGAAGCATTTCCACAGAATGCAAATGAACAGATACTACAATAATTATTTATCTTTATAATATATACTTTCATTTATATTCACCTTTAGGTGGGCTACTTCTAAAATTAGTTTGCAATTACCCAAGCATACTTCAAATAAGGCAGGCAGTGACCTAGCCATGGGTAGGGTTGGGTAACTGACATAAGATTAAAAACTTTGCTGAGCATGAACTGAAAGTATAATTTCTAATACACTGATGTGCTCAGTGCTTTCCTGTGATGCTCTACAAGCACATCCTTTGGGGTTATCAGTGCAGCAGGAGCACAGCTTCCTGCATCCTTTTTATTGGGAAGTTAGTCTCTTTATTAAGCATTTTGAGTCTTTAGTGGCCAAACTGTGGGACAGCATGTGAGTCATTATGGCAGTGCCACTGGTAAAGCTGTGATAGGTTGGTGCACACATAGCTCCAAGGGTCCCTATTTAAAGGCTGTGAAGAATGATTTCCCCCATAAATAATGCTACTTTTCCCCAAACAATTCATCTTCTTGAGGGTGCAGCAGAGCTAGGGGGGGTCATTTTTATTTGAAAGCCTGGGAGGAATCTTCCTCTGACATATTGCAGTTAGTTTGCATGGCTTAGAAAAGAAAAGCCAGAATTAGATTAGCAGCTTCTTCTGTTTGGGAACACATTTCTCTAATTACAACTTCCAATTCCATAAAGGCAGTTTATCTTTATCTGCTTCTGCTAATTTAAGACTAGGTCATGCTACAATTTTGCTTGTTAAAATTTAGCAGGATCGCAAATGGTGGCACGCAGGTTGTAACCCAGAATTTGGGCACGTTTCCTTCTCTTCTAAGCACTTGTTTCTGACATTCATTTGTCCATAACATTTCTTGAGCATCTACTATGAACTGGGGACCATATTAGGTGCTGGGGGATCCTACTGTGAACAAGGCACAGCTATGGCTGTCAAAGACACTTACTTTTCCTGCATGCTTCCTTCACCCTGCTGACTCTAGGATAACAAGCTGGGTAGGGGTTTAGGCAGAGACCCTTGAGGATCCAAGGGGAGAACAAGTGATTTGGTGGAGAAAGAGCTCATTTCCCTCTCAGAGGCTGTTTCCCAAATAATTCAAAGAACCAAAGAACCCAACCCCCCACCCCGCCCCAACTTATCTTCTCTGTACTAAGCAGGATGGAGTACTGGAAGGCGTATAGACTTTGGAGCCAGAGTCAGGTTGCATCTGGGCTTTCAGTAACTGGGATAATGCACTTGACACCTCTGAGCCCAAGGTTCTTTATATGATGATAGCACAAGGGACACAAGCTTAACAAGAACAAGGACTTGGGACTCGGTCTACATTTTGTTGATTACTCTTTCTCCGGCACATGGAATAGTACATTCCGCATAGTAGGCACTCAATAAATATTTACTTACAAATTTATGTTTGTTTTAAATTACTTCTATAGTTAATTTAATATTTTAATATTTATAGTATTTAATATTTTAATGGGGACTTACTAACATGACTTAATAGGACTGAAAAAAAATAGGTACACACTAAATGCTTGCTCCTTTTGCTTTTCTCCCCACTCTCTGCACTCTATACAGCGAAGTCCCTATCGTGAGAAGCGGCTGGTGGTGCAGTGGGTGTCCCTGTGAAGAACCTGTTCATTTCTCGCCACTGTTACCTTTGTTAGACTGCAGTCTTCCTGGCACAGCTGACACATCTGTGGCTTTTCGGAGGGCAGCGGCTGATCCTAAACCACACAGTGAGCCGGTTAGTTTCCCTTAGCCCCGGAAAGACCAGTATTTTCAGAATATGCATTTTTTAGTTACAAAATTAACATAATCACACTACAGGCTATCTGGAAACTAGAACAAATTACATACAGTCTCACCACCTTATATACAACTCTGATAATCCTATCATTATCCTTGGTGCTCTTTTAATTTTTATAATAAAGTAACGTGATTTTATCTATATAAAGAAAATTCACGTATATAAATGTAAAAAGCTAAAAAAAGGAAGCCCCATCCCTCTTGTCTTATTCTATCACCAAGAATGGAGGGAGTAGGCATCATTATATCCTAATAGATAGATGACAGCAGTGACTCAGACATAGTAGCATTTATCAGTTTTCTCATGGAGTTGTCATCTACCACTATATTTGTAAATGTTTGGTTATTTCTAAGTGATCAATAAGTATTTTTTCTCTTCATTTTATATAAGGGAAGACTAAGGGAAAGGGAGGTACAGTGAGCTCTCAGGTCCCGTGGTATGTCAAAGAGAATCTCAGATAGGAAGTTAAGAGCTGCTGTTTACTTAGTAAATTGCTCCAAACTGTGCTACTTCCTGTGAGCGTTTCAGCCAAATGCATGTTTGTTCAGGATATTATTAAAAGGATGGGAAGCAGAGGCCTGTATGCATTCATCTACCTCCCTTGCTGCCTTGTGTACAGCTAGGCATGGTCCAGCCAACTATTTAATTTATACAAGGTGTTTTAGGACAGGAGACTCAGTTACCTGTTCATTCACAGGGTGAGACGGCAGCCTACAATGGGAAAGTAGAAACAGTAACTAATAGCAACATATTTCCTTTTTAATCATTTCAGAAGCACACAAAAAGCAATACCATGGTTCTTTTATGTTGCTGAGACCAAAGTAATTATTAATGTTGACCTCCAAAGAGAGGAAATTTTGGTTGTTAAATCTATTACTAGAATATGATCCTACATTATGCTAGTAGCTTCCTGTTTAAAAATAGATTGGAGTTACATTTTGTTTCCTTTTTACTACCAAGAAAATAGTGGTTATGTTTCCCAACCTGTAAAACGTCAATGGCCAAGGCCATACTTTTAATAGCTTTTTTCCTATCCAATATTATGGAAACCTACCCATTATCATATGTCACGTATTAGTCCCTTCTCCCACGTACCCATTCAGATTGAAATATTGCTTCATGATACCAGCTGAGCTAACCCCGATCTTCCCAACTTGGAACAGAACTTATACAAGAGGAGAAGCAAAGCCTCCTCCTCAGCAAAGCCTCAGCTCTGGGAAAAATGGACCACAGATCTACAATGGTTCCAATTCTCTTTGGTTGAGTGGCAGTGTGACCATCAGCGTTACCAGGTTTTCAGCTGTTCCTTGGACCACAATCCCAGGAAACCTCGGTATGTTTTAGGATTGCAGTTCTGGCCAGGATAGGCCCTGGCAGCAGCTATTGTATAGTGCAGAGACAAAGGGCTTAAAAACAGAAAGACATGATAAGGAGAGGCAACTTGGGCCTCTCTGTGGGCCTCAATTTTCTCACCTGTAAAGTAGGAATGGATGATTAAACTTTTGTAAGGAGATAATGAATGTGACACACTTTTTAAGCTGCAGAGCACAATACAAATATAAGGTAGTACACTTGTCCCTCCCTATCATCAGGTTCCGCATCTGTGGTTGGTTAAATCCCCAGATGAGCAACCCACAGATACAGAGAGCCCAGTATATTCGTGGTACTAGGCCATTTTATGTAAGGGGCTTGAGCATCCATGGATTTTGGTATCTGAAGGGGCTCCTGGCACCCTGGATACCGAGGGACAACTGTATTGTCTTATATTCCCAGGGCCTAAAATCAGAACCTGGCATGTAAGACCCTCTTGAATGTAAATGACTTGATTTTAGTCTGGAACGTGGCTGACTCTGAAAGGCCCTTTTGAGCCCTGGTTAATTTTGTGGTCTAATTCCTTCCCATGGCCCATGCTGATCTATAATGTTAGATGGACTGTAGTTTAATAAGGCTGGTCCTAGATCAGACCATGTTCTTTGGGAGTAAACTTAAAGGTACTAGAATCATTCTGGCCTTGGAGGTGAGGAAGAGCAGTTTAGGCTAAGTACCTGCAAAATCAGCCTACTGTTGGACTGTGTGATTTATCTTCCCCAGCAGCTAGTTTTGCTCCAGATGACACCCTATCTCATTCTTAAGGCATTAAAGGCTGGACAGGTACAGCTGCCAAAAATGTATACTGTATAGGTCTCTCAAAATCCCTCTATGGTATCTTTCCTTGATGATAATCTATTTTTGTTGTTGTCATTAATAATAGACTTTAAATTTTAGAGCAGTGTTATGTTCACAGCAAAGCTGAGCAGAAAGGACACAGATTTCTCATATATTCTGTTGGACCTCCCACCCTCCAGTCATTATCAATGTTCCACACCCGACTGGTACCTGATGTTACAGTCATTGAACCTAAACTGACACATCATAAGTCATAGTTTACCTTAGGGTTCACTCTTGGTGTTGTACATTCTGTGGGTTTGGACAAATGTATAATGACATGTATCTATCATTATAGTGTCATACAGAGTATTCTCACTGCCCTACAAAATCCGATTCATCCATCCACATCCTCTAAGCCCTGGCAATCACTATCTCCATGGTTTTGCCTTTTCCAGAATGTCACATAGTTGGACCTTCTTCATTTTTTAATACAGTGGCAGTATGTAATGTTTTGTTGTTAAAATAATTGTTAAAAAGTCAACTTCCTTGGAACGATCCCGTGTTCTTCGTTGCGGGGAAATGAGATGAAGAGTTAAGAAAAAGGAATAAAGCAAAACTGTTTTTCTCCTTAAGACAAAAAAAGTAAGGGAAATTAGAGTATTTATTTGAAACATAGCTGCCTTTCACTTAGTACTTAGGTGGAAACAAGTCATGCCCAAGTACATTTAAGAACCTAGGAAATGCTATGGTTTGTGCTTCATTTACTTGTCCTACTGATCCAGTAAAGATTAGATTAGACATAATCCTTTAAGTGATAGTTTGGGGATTAACCAGGGAAGAATCAGAGGACAGCTTGATCACCTTTCTTTCTTTCTTTCTTCTGGAGTGGACTAAATGAGTTTGGTTTAATATCTGGCTTGTTATTTATTCACTCCCCCTTCAAAATGTCTTTCTGAAATATTAATATTACAAGTCAGTGTCTGGTCTGTGTCATTGCCAGTGTATATCAAAAGCTCCCTTTTTCCCACCACCCCAAAATAGCTTTATATCCTAGTTAATACTTCATTAATAAACACCTGTGGCTTTCTTCCAGGGGCTTTTTTAGTTTAACATTTTCCTCTTCAATTTTGTGCTTCTCATCCTGCCAAAAGAAAACAGCCCAATTTATTAATTATTCAGACCGCTAAACAATGATGATGCTGCAGACATTTTCTTCTATATTGTCTTAGCTTGGGTATAAAGCTAAGCAGCTTTTTTTTTTTTTTTGCGGTACGCGGGCCTCTCACTGTTGTGGCCTCTCCCGTTGCAGAGCACAGGCTCCGGATGCGCAGGCTCAGCGGCCATGGCTCACAGGCCCAGCCGCTCCACGGCATGTGGGATCTTCCCGGACCGGGTCACGAACCTGTGTCCCCTGCATCGGCAGGCGGATTCTCAACCACTGCGCCACCAGGGAAGCCCTTTTTTTTTTTTTTAATTAGGGAAGGAGTTTAACTTTCGAGATATTTTCCATCATTCTTTGTTCCAAATAGTTTCTTAACAAATGATTCTGATAGGGTTTGCAACAAATGATTTTCAGAGTAGATATTTTCTTTAATGCTTGAGACTCAAATGAAATTCAGAATGTATCCTATTTACTTACAAAGTGGCTTCAAGGTATCAGTTACTTCTTAGGAAAAAAAAAAAAGAAACAAAAACATACACACACACAAACCCCCAGCTGAGCTCTGGACAGCTAGTGAAACCGAGCATGGCCATGTCCAGCAGACTGTGTAATCCTCTAGACGCTCGGTCAAGTAGTTGCCTCAGTATCATGACAACTTCTATAGCCTATACAACTCGAGGAGTTTTCTATTCTGAAGGACCAGTGGAAAATTCCAAACTGCATTTCTACCAATGCTGCTAAGCCCTGCCTGGGCAGTTTTGGGGGGACAAATTCCTCCTGTGGCACAAACACTGCTGTCTGCCTTGAACTCCTTGCCCATCAGCCTCTAAAAGGAGCATGCACGTTCTCAGACCACTCCTGGAAAGGCTCGCACTGCACGGCGATTCAAGATTGAGAAATCTAAGGCCTCACTGGAAAAACAGGATAAGATAGGCCAAGATTTTAAGTAAATCTCTGTACGCCCTTATACGTAGCTTTTATGTTCACTAAACTAAGATAATAAAGACAGCCTGCTACAGAGAGAATGGTTCTTTGCACATGTTACATTAGAGGTGTAATAAATTTCCATTCACCACTTTTCTACTCTCCAGCAAATTAGCAGCTCACTCTCTAGGAATTTTAAAAAGCTTATAAATTTGTCCTGCTTTGTTATATATAATATTTACAAAGAAGGTATTTTTTTCCCTGTATTTGACAGAAAAAGTATTTCACGCTTTCCTGATTTTATTATTTGAAGAGAGTGGCTCGGTTTCCTGGGTCCCAGAGATGATCGTAATCCAATGTTGGATCTCTCACCACTACAGGTTGCTGGAGGTCTCTTTCCTAACACTGTTCTGTAGAAGCTTCTACTCCTGCTCTTTAAACTCTATATTACCTTCCTTTCCCCGTGCCTAATTCCCTTTTTTTCTAATTTTCCCAAGAGAAGTACCTTGAGTATACTAAAATTGAAATCTTCATGACTTGAAAAAGGTGTACAGAAGCAAATCCATATTTAAGACAATTCTGTCAAAGGGCAATTCAGGGTTGGGGAGGGATGACTATACCATATTATTAAGAATATTAGATACTAAAATAATCTTACTTAACAAACTGAAAGGAATAAGATGGTCACTGGGAATTATGGTCATTAATCCCCTTTTCCAAATGAATTCAAGTTAGAGTGACCCAGGGGCAGACTCAGAATCAAGCCTCCATGTGTTTACTCCAGCTCTCGCCTGCCACCTACGTACTCAAGGCCATAGCAATTAAGCATGTGTTCCATAAGAGAAAACTGTCCGGCCCATCAAGGTAGCCTCTAAAAATTAAGTAAATAAACATGGGAATAACAAATATTACCGTTTTGGGTTCTGGCTTCTGGGAACCCTTTCCTGGGATGCTCCTGTTGTTTTGTAACCTTCTTTCTCTTTCCTGTTTTAGTTCTAACTCAAGCTGGTTCCTGGGATAGGTGGGAGAGAAAAACGATGAAAATTTGGATTTCTGTACGCCTATCTTCTAAAGAATGCCAAACCCTTTTCTTAGAGTTCAGTAATTAAATTTTAATACTTGATTAATAAAAAGTATACCAGATATATATGGACAACCAGGTTTTAAAGTACTAAAATACAATACAATCAAACCAGTAACACTGAAATACATTCAACATGTTTAATCTTCCTTGGATGATTAAGAATGCACTTTCAGATCTCCCAGTGCCTGAGGGTCACGGCTCCGAATAGCAACATTTAATACTAACTCTTAATGAAAAGTTGTGGTCAACTGAATGACAACTAGTAAGATTTACTATAATTGAAAGACAGTATTTCTAAATTTTCAGCAAGATACAGTATGAAAGCACTAACTCTGTAGTCCCATTACATATGAATTAGCTGCTCTCTCTTCACAGTTACGTAGTTAATCCCCAGTTACACCCTCAACCACTAGTATCCTTAGTAACTGTGTGCTTTTATATCCAACAGCAAAGTTCTATTTGTTTGAAGTCAGTGCCTTAGGTACAGAGTTGAGTCTCATTTAAGAGACGGTATGGAAGAATGGTTAAGGGCTTGGAGTCAGAGAAATTGGCTTTTAAATTAGTGTTGCTACCTATTAGCTTAACTGTGTGAATTTGGACAATTTAACCCCACTGAGCCTCAATTTCCTCTGAAGGTGGGGGTAATAAGATCACCTACAAATAGGGTCGATGGGAAGATGTTAGGAGAGAATGCATATGAAGTGCTTTGCTTAGTAAAGTATTTGGCACACAGTAAGAATTCAGGAAATCCTGTTATTATTAGTGTTGTGTTGGCTATTAATTCTGTTACTCCATCCTATTTACCTGGGATCTTGGGTTCTAATTTCCTAATTCTTTGATGGCAAAAGATGTTGACGAGATTTTGGGAATGCTTATGTATGTGAAGCTTTCTGAATTCTAATTCTGGAGAAAGGACATGGCAGGACAAAACAGACATGGCTTGATCAGGAGACCGCCCCTCTCTCGCTGTCTGGCCTTAGTACTTCCCATGACCACCCTGGCCGCTAAAGCCACCCGTTCTTCACCGCTGCCTGGTGAGTTCCTCCACTTCCAGCTGCAGACTGTTGATCTTGTCTCCGAAGTCCTGCTTGAAGAGCCGGTTGTCCAATTCAGCAGACTGGCGGCCTCGCTCAGCCTGGTGCAATCTGGATGTGAGCCATATGAACTTGTGATAAAAAACACAAGCCATGGTGGGGAGGAAGACCAAGTTCAAAACACAAAATAAAACAACCCAAGGGCATGAAGAGACAGAGAGAGGAAAATAAACTTTGTAGGACGTGGGAAGAAATTATGGGGGGAGAAAAGATGGAGAAGAAACAAATTCTTTAAAAAAAGCAAGATGAAGGTGAACCAGGCAGAGGAATAGTTGATTTTCCATTTTTTTTTATTCTAGTACTACAGTTTACAGCCATTAGATGATAAACAATAAAACATCACTTTTTAGAAAATCCATATCCAAAGCCAACCTCAAGTACATAGTAATTAAAGTTAAATCCACTTTTTTGTTTTTATTTCCTAATAGGTTTGGTACTTTATATTTCTGTTTTATACTCACTGGAACTTGCAAATGGGCAACTACCTTCTTATATGTGGAACTAGAACATTTTCCTGGTCCCTTCCCTACACCACAAATTATATTAAATCACTGGACACTATACATCAACCTTTACCCAGGCTTCGGGTTTTTAACATAATGAAAAGCCTTTGGCTATCTCTTTCCTTTTCCATTTCTACCAACTGGTGTGTGACTAAGTGGACAAACAATTCAGCACTGGGCCTGCATAAGATTCCTGACCATATTCTCTGGAAGGTTGTGAATGTTTTCTTCCAAATATCCTATAACTTTGCACCTATAAAGAAGCATGTTCTAAGGTGAAATATCTGGGGCTCTCTGTAATAGAATCTGGGAGCATGCTACTATGCTACTATGTATAGTCTTTAAAATGTTTTATTTTGGTGTTTGAGCACTCCTTCCAAATGCTCATAGAAAAGGCACCTCATCACCACAAAAGGTTGATGAAGGTAAGAAGAGGTGCAAAATTATAAGAGATAAACTAAGTTCAAAAGTACAGGCTCTTCCATGAAGTTGGTCATATTTTCTTTGACTTGACCTTGGTTCAAGTCTGCAAGGACCTATAAAAACATACATGAAATCTATCTTACTCTCTTAATTCTGTTTTTTTCCAAGAAGACAGTAAAGAATTTCAAGAGCTGGGAGCAAAGGGGTTATCTTTGTCCCCACTTAAGCAGCTGAAATGCTGCAAATCTACTAGAATGAGAAAAAACAGAAAAACAAAAATTTTCCCAAGACTTTTTGAAGGAATAAAGGCTTATGTAACTAACACCTGTTCCCCCAAATCAAAAGTCATTTTTAAAAAAAATCAAAGTATTTATAGGATTATTACAATGTAATGCCTAGGAATGGTCAGATCTGTGGTCACTTAGAAAAAGAAGCCCTGCTGATTATTGTTTATGAATACCTACTGGGAACCTTTATTTTTAGACTAAATAATAATAATGAATATGTTTATCATTTGTCTATTTCCTACTCTGAAATGGTTTTCTAATAGATTGTTATTCTCCTAGAAACTTAAGCAAATTCCCATCTGAACAAAAAGTAACAGAAACTCTTAAGTAAACGTTGCCAGCAAGGAACAAGAGGCAGGAAACCATCACTCATGTCTGTGCCTTGTTGTCTTTACTCCGAAAGGAAAAGCAGGATAGATGTGAAAAACGTGTAGCGTATTTTTTTTTTTAATAGAAGAGGTGTGCTTTTATTAAAATTGTTCTCTCTGAGCTACCTAAATAGGAAGTGGAATTGCAGGAAAATGGCAGAGGTAGAAGATGACAAATATTAGGAGGGTTTTCCCAAGCTTCCACATTATTATGTTATCATAAGTTACCTAATCACTAACTTTATCTCTATGACTTTAAAGAAATGTAAGGATGCTGTTCCCCGCCCTCACCCCACTGCCCCCCACCAAAGTCACTAAGGCAAAATAGTTGCAAGCAATCTTGGTTACTGAGAGTAGAACTGTAGTGGAATACTAAGTACTTATCCTTGGCTTGGGGATTAAACCTAGATGACAAAAGTGAAAAGGGGTCATGGCCTAAGAGACACAGAACTACTTTAGAAGAGTCCAAGACCATGTGGCAGTCACCTCTAGTTCATTACATCGCAACGGCAGAACAGGCTCAATGACACAGACATCGCACCTAGAAACTGGTATTGTTGGGGACTGGACTGTAAAGGTATCAGTCATATATGTACAGAGCTTCAATTCCCTAGGATGTTTTTTAATGGTGTGTTTATTTATTGGTCAACTCAAGTAATTTCTCAAAGTTTATTTGGTATTTAATTGAGAACTTATACTCAATTTTCTAACTCTGGGGAGAAAATAAAGAAGAAGAAAACACAGCCTATATATATCAAACGTTTTTTTTTAAAAGTCCAGCAAATTCAATGTTTGGTGACATTTTATATAGAATCAGAGCATAAATGCAATAACTTTCAGATTTCTTCCTTTTACAATTAAGCTGTGGTATCCAACTTGCGAGGTGACCAGCTGTAAAATGCCTAATGATGTTTTGGGATCAGTTTATTTGCTGCACTATTTAAGGTCTTTGCCTGTTTCACCAAATCCTTCTCACTATATTAATACAATACAAATAAAAATGGGAATGAAAGGGGAATGAGAAAATGAATAAATAGGAAAGACAAAAATAGCAAGAGAACAAGTCAGCTTAATAATACTTGAAGAGGTAAGTCATTATTTTAGTTCTGTCTGCTTTAAATGCCAAGCCAAAAATCCACTGAAAAATAATCTGATACATTTCAAAAACACAACTTATGAACACTAAAATTGATTTCTTAAATCATAAACATATAACTGCTATGAGCAAGCACTGAGATAACTTCCGAGATAGACTGATACTTTTTCATTTCAAATCAGCCAAACCAGAGTTTTCAAGCTTATTTATTAATTTGCAATTAACTTTTGATTCAACAGTAATATGCAGTGCTGTTCAGGACCCACCCTGGTCAAGAGCCATCTGAATAAAAGAAGCCATCCATTCACCCTTTCATCCATGCACTTACTAAATGAATGCCTTGCACACTCAAGGCACTGTGACAGATCCAACAAGGGAACTTAAAGGATTAGTTAACGAATGTCAAGGAACTCAGACTCTCATCAGAAGATATGTATATAAAGGTTTATAAGGTAGGACAAAGTCAGAAGTGCTATAAGCAGTATAGATAGGTATGGATATAAGGCTATGGGAATTCCAACTAGTACAAATTCGCAGTTTACTTTTAGCTGGGAAGGAGTGTTAGAGGAAGCTTTGGGTAGGTGGCATTGAAGCCTGAACATAAAAAATGTATCTGAAGAACAAGGAAGTGGGAAGACAAAGGGCATTTCTAATTGGTGAAACTATTAGGCAAGACATGGATGGGGAAAATGGGAGGCATGTCTAGTAAGTAGTTTAGTTTTGCTCAGGTGCAAGAAGGGTGATCAGTGGGTGTTAACAGGTAGCAACACAGGCTGGCAACGCTTAATGACCATGGGTGCCGCGGCTCATTCAATCTTCAAGCCTTAGCCATTTCTCTTGGCAGCTGAGTCATCAGGAAGAACATGGTGGCTTCAGACAGAAAGAGAAAAGAGTAGCATAGGGAGAAGATGTACTCTGGGCAGATTGAATTGTAGGTACTGGTGGGAAGTAACTGGTCAGGGGATGAAAATGCAAGACTGGTCTCCAGATTGAGGACAGAGCGGGAGACCGACAGATCTAAGAGGTGTGGGCGGGATGTGACAGTAGAAGCTATAGAACTATTCAGGAGAAAGCAGAGAGAAAAAGGAGATGAGAGAGGAGGGAAAGGGGTTACAGTTATTAGAAGGGCCCTCAGTACCCCTCCATCACCTAGCACCAAAGTCTTCAAAGACCTGAGTGATGAACGGTAACAGAATCACAAACAGATTTAAAAGTCCTTTCATCCTTGTAAGTATCCCTCCTCTAACACATGACACTAAAATGGTTTTTAGTGACATCTTTAAAAAACACAAAATTTAACTGGCTTGCTTTCTACTTGCATGCCTGGTGTTAAGCTTGGAGATTCCCACATACTCTCTGCCAAATGCATAGCGCATTCTCTTCACGTCCAGGACTGAACGCCCTAAGTGTTTCACTAAAGAAACAGCACTTTTACCTTTGTTCAAGTTGTTTAATGGTAGCAGCCATCTGATTAGTCTTCTCTTCCAAGCGACTGTTTAGTTCACTTTTCTGTTTCACTCCTAAGTCTGAACTCTGTTATGGAAAAGAATTATGAGTGATGTTTATGTTTGCATATAACATAAAATCCTGAAACAAATCACACATACCTTTTGAACCTAATGGTAAGCGGGAACTAGAGAAATAGAAATGCTCATGTATTTGCATATCAGTTAATTACCAAGTGTAGAAAAAGCAAGAAGCAACATTTAAGATTAGTATTGTTATATGCAGTTTTGTCTCA
Organism: Aethalodelphis obliquidens; assembly: GCF_003676395.1. Taxonomy (NCBI): domain Eukaryota; kingdom Metazoa; phylum Chordata; class Mammalia; order Artiodactyla; family Delphinidae; genus Aethalodelphis; species Aethalodelphis obliquidens. The sequence continues at coordinate 272,757 of NW_020838003.1, read as the reverse complement.
AAAATCAACATTGGAAAGTACATCAATTTATCTATATGACTCAGTTGGCAAGTTAGGCTGGAGAGTAGAAATTATTTTATAGGATAAAAAAGACCCTCTTGCCCAGTTACAATGTAAAAAGTGGCCATGACTTTCCAGAACAGCAATACAGGATCCTAGGATAGACCGATTCCTAAAGTGGTTTATTGGTAGCTAGCCTCAAAATGAGATGTGACCCTTTCTTCTTCTATTTAAAGTGTGATTCTAGAGAAGAAGAGGGGCAGAGGGAAGCCCTGGGATTTTAGAGAGCCAGTGAGCCTACCTGCAACTTAAAGGCAAGTTCATGCTTAAGAGCCCTGAGATCATCCAGCTGCTGCCGCAGAGACACCAGGGCATCCTGCTTCTCACAGACATCCTTCTCCAGCATCTTCATAGCCAGTTCCATCTCCTGTCTCATGCTGATCTGGATTTCCAGTTCTTTTTCAACATCCTGCCCCGAAAGGAAAACAAATTACTTATTCTCTCTTTCCTCAACTAAGTGCAAACCACAAAATTCCACAGGACAAGGTAGACCAAAACTCTCAGGTATAAAGTCTGGCAAAACAGCTATAAGCTATCATTCAATACAGAGACCTTAACAAAAAGAATAATAATTAGGATAATTACAGTACCATTTACTCAATAATTTACGAATCTGAAAAACTCCGTAGGCCAAACATAGTGCTATCTAATATGCCTAAAATACTTGAGTCACTTCATTAGATACTAAAACAGACAACTGATGTCACATCTTATTATAGAAATATATATTACGTGTTACAGCAGCCAGCACAAAATGAAGCAGTTGGAATTCTCTTCATTTGGAGGCTACTGACATTTTCAAGAGCCCAAGGAACTCAAAAGATACTTTGGGTCCCCAAGGTAACATCTCAGTTACAGAGAATGGTCAATATGGCTAACTGAGTTTTTTAAAAAATTTGTATTTCATATTGGAGTATAGTTGATTAACAGTGTTGTGTTGGTTTCAGGTGTACGGCAAAGTGATTCAGTTATACGTATACACGTTATCCTTTTTCAAATTCTTCTCCCATTTAGGTTATTACAGAATATTGAGCAGTGTTCCCTGTGCTATACAGTAGGTCCATGTTGGTTATCTATTTTAAATATAGCGGCTAACTGAATTTTTCTATTCATTTATCATGAGATGTATTTTTGTTTCAACCATTATTACTGCAACATTATTTGGATGATCAGGGGTACAAAGACCTGAGGTTCTTCTGCATCCATGCTGTGCCCAGGGCACATTCAGAACCTTGCCTACTTGCTTGGTTTCTTTCTCTTTTAATGAACATTTATCTTAATGTGGTACGAGAATGTGGAAAATTTTATGTAAAATTTTTTCACTTGCCACTTAACTGAGGCACTCTTCTGTACATGGTTAGCATGACAGAAGACAAGATCAGACTGCTTCTTAAAATGCTGACATACATTATTTCTAGGACCTTCCTTATGGAAAGTATTTTGAGATCAAATCCACAAACACATAGAAGGAAAATGATAAATATTTCAAGGATGTTAAATAACAGTGTTAAAGTAACATTATAAAATAACCTGAAATTCTGTTCTACACACTGTTTGTTATAACAAACTACGAATCAGATCACCCCTTAGTTTTAGACTTCTCCCTGCTGTTAGAGACATTATTGGAGGGGGATTATTTGGTCGTCATACTATCTAAATTACAGGAAGAGTTAATGTACTAATACCACGGTGTATTTAATATACTAATATTTGGATAAAATCTATTATAGGAGTATTAGTCCTTATTACACATTCTTTTATATATGTATATATATATTTTTTAATTTCTAAGAATATCTTAAGACTAATACTGATGTACATTTTTCTGTTTATGTATAAGAACAAGAATAAATTCAGAAATAACAACTAAAAATAAAAGCGTACAATTCTAAATTAATGATTCTTAAGGAGAAGAGGAGCTGCCCAATCCAAGGAGACATATCTTTGCCGGGGTGAGGAGGGGAGATAGCATAGTTTAAAAATGTAGGTTCTGCAACTAAGCCCGTGCGCCACAACTACTGAAACCCACGCACCTAGAGCCTGAGCACCGCCATGAAGAGTAGCCCCTGCTCGCAGCAACTAGAGAAAGCCCACGCACAGCAATGAAGACCCAACACAGCCAAAAATAAATAAGTAAATTAATTAATTAAGAAAAGAAAAAAGTAGGTTCTATATACCTAATGTTTTCGCAACACAAACTATAAAAGCAAAAATAAGTTAAAAATTAAAATAGGTAAAATTCCATTGGCTGTTGAGAATGCTCAGAAAAAGGACTGAGGAAGCACTGTAGGGAATATGGGTTAAAAGAATGAGAAACTATTTCATAGGATCCATAAAATTTGCTAGAACACTACTGATATTCCTTGATCTGTGAGGTAAAACCCCTAGGTAGGGGTTTTAATGTGTTCCTGAACTATTAGGACCTAAGCAAAGTTTACCAGTCGTAGTTGTGTCTCCTCCTTTAAGTGCTTCCTTGCTTCACTCAGTGCTTGCCCTTCTGAAGTTCTGTCTGGCTTAGGGCCCTTGAAAAGATAAATAAAATAGTACATATTTAAGGATTTAAAGAATTTATACAGTTTGTGGACACTAGCACTGCTATTTAGTAAGGGAAATGATCATACCTAAACATGTATGATAATGAATGAAGACAACAAAGAAACTGAAGAAGTTTAGTAAGTATTCTTAAGCCAAATTGGGAGTTTCTTTCCATTTTGTTTAAAGTCCTAAGATAGTTTACCAAACCAAGTGGTAGAAGTCTTAAAAAATCAGCCTCTGAAAACAAAATAGCATTTACTGTAAACTATAAATTGGGCCAAACGTTCAAACAGGAATGTAGTCCTACTCCAGAGATCTCACATCTGGTGTCTCCACCCATACAGAGAGATCAGAGCTAAACATGAGTAGCTCATCAGAAAATGCTGAGTAGTCACACTTGTTTTTACAAAGTCCATGCATTAAAGGCAAACATATTACTCATGTCGGTCCCCACTCAGAGCCTAGGTGCTTACTCTTTAAGAACAATGTTAATAACTGGATTTCTGGATTCCTAGGTCACAGCAGGTTAGAAGCATTAGAATAAGTAGGGAGACCTTTCTAGAGAGAGTAATGCTAACAGCAGTAAGAAGCAATAGATGCCAGTGAAATAAAAGGCAGAAAAAACCACCCACAGTAATCTGGGAATATTTAAGCTCAGAAGCTAGAAGCTCTATCAACTTCAATAGCCGACCCCCACCAAAGTAGCACCGTTATAACTCAGTACAGAATTGCCAATGTTGATAATTATGATATTCAGTCATCATAAAGGGCTAAATGTGTTCAATTACATCCTCCACTTAAGAAAGCTTAGAACTGTACAATATACAAAAGGTTTGCAAAATATCTGTTTAGACATATATAAAAAGTTTGGTATTGGGTTGGCCATAAAGGTCGATTGGGCTTTTCCATAAGATGTTATGGAACCAACCCTATACTTTAAGGGATTGAGTTATCTAGAAAATTCATTTATATGGTAACTCTTTCCCAGTGATATCAGATAAACACTTTTTACAAAACAGTAACATGGTCTAAAAATAATGGTATATTTAATATAGTAGAACACTTAAATATAGTACAAATCATTAGTATGTAAAGACAAGACGTCGAATTAGACTGTTTATTGAAGTCTCTAAACAGATGTGGGTGGCGGTGAAGCCAAGCAGTGTTTGTAGGAGAAGGGACATAGCCCCTCCCATAACCTTTGCCATTCACTCAATTGTGCCTGGAGCCTCAGTGAAAACGGTGCACTTAACATACGCAAATGCTCACAGCTACCAAGTGGTCCTCTGGAGGCAGCCCCCCCCCCCCCGCCATGACACATGACATGCTCTCTGGGAATATTTCATAAATCCAGTAAGATTAACCTTCCGATTAGATTCCAATATGTAGGAGCTTTCCTCTTTAACTCGTTCCATATCTTCTTGCAGGGTAATAATCCTGTTGTTTGCAACTGCAAGCTGTTGATAAAATTTTAAAAATAATCGTTATCTTTCTTTCACTAAACACAGGATAAGATAATTCATGATCTGCTAGGACATCATTTTCAGGCTTAGCTATTCTTAGAAGGAAAGAAAGCTATCTATAGCCCCATAAAAATGTTCTTATAGGGAACTTAGGAGAAATGTCTTTAAAGATAAAAATAAAAAATATCTCCTATTACTGCTTTTAGCGTAAACATTTTTTCAGTACCACAATGTTATCTTACAATTATTTACCTCAAGGGTCTCCTCATGGATAACTTGTAATTATATTTAGTTATAAAATCTATTTCTGGACTTCCCTGCTGGCACAGTGGTTGAGAATCCGCCTGCCAATGCAGAGGACATGGGTTCGAGCCCTGGTCCAGGAAGAGACCACATGCTGCGGAGCAACTAAGCCTGTGCGCCATAACTACTAAGCCTGCGCTCTAGAGCCCACGAGCCACAACTACTTAAGCCCACTCGCCTAGAGCCCGCGCTCCACAACAAGAGAAGCCACTGCAATGAGAAGCCCATGCACCACAACGAAGAGTAGCCACAACTAGAGAAAGCCCGTACACAGCAATGAACACCCATCGCAGCCAAAAAAAAATTTAAAAAACCTATTTCTTTTTTTTTTTAACATCTTTATTGGAGTATAATTGCTTTACAATGGTGTGTTAGTTTCTGCTTTAAAACAAAGTGAATCAGCTATACATATAAATATATCCCCATATCTCCTCCTTCTTGCGTCTTCCTCCCCCCTCCCTATGCCACCGCTCTAGGTGGTCACAAAGCACCGAGTTGATCTCCCTGTGCTACGCAGCCGCTTCCCACTAGCCATCTATTTTACATTTCGTAGTGTATATAAGTCCATGTACTCTCTCACTTCCTCCCAGCTTACCCTTCCCCCTCCCTGTGTCCTCAAGTCCATTCTCTACGACTGCGTCTTTATTCCTGTCCTGCCCCTAGGTTCTTCAGAACCTTTTTTTTTTTTTGATTCCATATATATGTGTTAGCATGCGGTATTTATTTTTCTCTTTCTGACTTACTTCACTCTGTATGACAGTCTCTAGGTCCATCCACCTCACTACAAATAACTCAATTTCGTTTCTTTTTATGGCTGAGTAATATTCCATTGTATATACAGGCCACATCTTCTTTATGCATTCATCTGTCGATGGACACTTAGGTTGCTTCCATATCCTGGCTATTGTAAATAGAGCTGCAATGAACACTGTGGTACATGACTCTTTCTGAATTATGGTTTTCTCAGGGTATATGCACAGGAGTGGGATTGCTGGGTTGTATGGTAGTTCTAATTTCAGTTTTTTAAGGAACCTCCATACTGTTCTCCATAATGGCTGTATCAACTTACATTCCCACCAACAGTGCAAGAGGGTTCCCTTTTCTCCACACCCTCTCTAGCCTTTATTCTTTGTAGATTTTTTGAGGATGGCCATTCTGACTGGTGTGAGGGTGATACCTCCTTGTAGTTTTGATATTCATTTCTCTAATGATTAGTGATGTTGAGCATCTTTTCATGTGTTTGTTGGCAATCTGTATATCTTCTTTGGAGAAATGTCTACCTAGGTCTTCTGCCCATTTTTGGATTCGGTGGCTTGTTTTTTTTAGATATTGAGCTGCATGAGCTGCTTGTATATTTTAGAGATTGATCCTTTGCCAGTTGCTTCATTTGCAAATATTTTCTCCCATTCTGAGGGCTGTCTTCTCATCTCGTTTATGGTTTCCTTTGCTGTGCAAAAGCTTTTAAGTTTCATTAGGTCTCATTTGTTTATTTTTGTTTTTATTTCCATTTCTCTAGGAGGTGGGTCAAAATGGATCTTACTGTGATGTACGTCACAGAGTGTTCTGCCTATGTTTTCCTCTAAGAGTTTTATAGATTCATAGTCTGTCTGGCCTTACATTTAGGTCTTTAATCCATTTTGAGTTTAGTTTTGTGTGTGGTGTTAGGGAGTGTTCTAATTTCATTCTTTTACATGTAGCTGTCCAGTTTTCCCAGCACCACTCATTGAAGAGGCTGTCTTTTCTCCATTGTATATTCTTACCTCCTTTATCAAAAGTAAGGTGACCATATGTGGATGGGTTTATCTCTGGGCTTTCTCTCCAGTTCCATTGATCTATATTTCCATTTTTGTGCCAGTACCATACCGTCTTGATTACTGTAGCACTGTCGTATAGTCTGAAGTCCGGGAGCCTGATTCCTCCAGCTCCGTTTTTCTATCTCAAGGTTGCTTTGGCTATTTGGGGTCTTTTGTGTTTCCATACAAATTGTGAAATTTTTTGTTCTAGTTCTGTGAAAAATGCCATTGGTAGTTTGATAGGGATTGCATTGACTCTGTAGATTGCTTTGGGTTGTATAGTCATTTTCACAATGTTGACTCTTCCAATCCAAGAACATGGTATATCTCTCCATCTGTTTGTATCATCTTTAATTTCTTTCATCAGTGTCTTATAGTTTTCTGCATACAGGTCTTTTGTCTCCTTAGGTAGGTTTATTCCTAGGTATTTTATTCTTTTTGTTGCAGTGGTAAATGGGAGTGTTTCTTTAATTTCTCTTTCAGATTTTTCATCATTAGTGTATAGGAATGCAAGAGATTTCTGTGCATTAATTTTGTATGCCTCTACTTTACCAAATTCATTGATTAGCTCTAGTAGTTTTCTGGTAGCATAATCTTTAGGATTCTCTATGTATAGTGTCATGTCATCTGCAAACAGTGACAGCTTTACTTCTTCTTTTCTGATTTGGATTCCTTTTATTTCTTTTTCTTCTCTGATTGCTGTGGCTAAAACTTCCAAAACCATGTTGAATAATAGTGGTGAGAGTGGACAACCTTGTCTTGTTCCTGATCTTAGAGGAAATGGTTTCAGTTTTTCACCACTGAGAATGATGTTGGCTGTGAGTTTGTCATATATGGCCTTTATTATGTTGAGGTAAGTTAGTTCCCTCTATGCCTACTTTCTGGAGGGTTTTTGTCATAAATTGGTGTTGAATTTTGTTGAAAGCTTTTTCTGCATCTTTTGAGATGATCATATGGGTTTTATCCTTCAATTTGTTAATATGGTTCATCACATTGATTGATTTGCGTATACTGCAGAATCCTTGCATTCCTGGGAAAAACCCCACTTGATCATGGTGTATGATCCTTTTAATGTGCTCTTGGATTCTGTTTGCTAGTATTTTGTTGAGGATCTTTGCATCTATGTTCATCAGTGATATTGGCCTGTAGTTTTCTTTCTTTGTGACATCTTTGCCTGGTTTTGGTATCAGGGTGATGGTGGCCTTGTAGAATGAGTTTGGGAGTGTTCCAACCTCTGCTATATTTTGGAAGATTTTGAGAAGGATAGCTGTTAGCTCTTCTCTAAATGTTTGATAGAATTCGGCTGTGAAGCCATCTGTTCCTGGGCTTTTGTTTGGTGGAAGATTTTTAATCACAGTCTCAATTTCAGTGCTTGTTGACTGGTCTGTTTATATTTTCTATTTCGTCCTGGTTCAGTCTTCGAAGGTTGTGCTTTTCTAAGAATTTGTGCACTTCTTCCAGGTTGTCCACTTTATTGGCATATAGTTGCCTGTAGTAATCTCTCATGATCCTTTGTATTTCTGTGGTGTCAGTTGTTACTTCTCCTTTTTCATTTCTAATTCTATTGATTTGAGTCTTCTCCCTTTTTTTCTTGATGAGTCTGGCTAATGGTTTATCAATTTTGTTTATCTTCTCAAAGAACCAGCTTTTAGTTTTATTGATCTTTGCTACTGTTTCCTTCATTTCTTTTTCATTTATTTCTGATCTGATCTTTATGATTTCTTTCCTTCTGCTAACTTTGGGGTTTTTTTTTTTCTTCTTTCTCTAACTGATTTAGGTGTAAGGTTAGGTTGTTTATTTGAGACATTTCTTGTTTCTTGAGGTAGGACTGTATTGCTATAAACTTCCCTCCTAGAAATGCTTTTGCGGCATCCCATAGGTTTGGGGTCATCTTGTTTTCATTGTCATTTGTTTCTAGGTATTTTTTATTTCCTCTTTGATTTCTTCAATGATCTCTTGTTTATTAAGTAGTATATTGTTTAGCCTCCATGTGTTTGTATTTTTTACAGATTTTTTCCTGTAATTTATATCTAGCTTCATAGCATTGTGGTTGGAAAAGATACTTGATAGAATTTCAATTTTCTTAAATTTAAATTTACCAAGGCTTGATTTGTGACCCAAGATATGATCTATCCTGGAGAATGTTTCATGAGCACTTGAGAAGGAAGTGTATTCTGTTGTTTTTGGGTGGAATGTCCTACAAATATCAATTAAGGCCATCTTGTTTAATGTACCATTTAAAGCTTGCGTTTCCTTATTTATTTTCATTTTGGATGATCTGTCCATTGGTGAAAGCGGGGTGTTAAAGTCCCCTACTATGACTGTGACTGTTACTGTTGATTTCCCCCTTTATGGCTGATAGCATTTGTCTTATATATTGAGGTCCTCCTATTTTGGGTGCATAAATATTTACAGTTGTTATATCTTCTTCTTGGATTGATCCCTTGATCATTATGCTTGTCTCTTGTAATAGTCTTTATTTTAAAGTCTATTTTGTCTGACATGAGAATTGCTACCCCAGCTTTCTTTTGATTTCCATTTGCATGGAATATCTTTTTCCATCCCCTCACTTTCAGTCTGTATGTGTCCCTAGGTCTGAAGTGGGTTTCCTGTAGACACGACATATACGGATCTTGTTTTTGTATCCATTCAGCCAGTCTGTCTTTTGGTGGGAGCATTTAATCCATTTACATTTAAGGTAATTATTGATATGTATGTTCCTATTACCATTTTCTTAATTATTTGGGGTTTGCTATTGTAGGTCTTTTCCTTCTCTTGTGTTTCCTGCCTAGAGAAGTTCCTTTAGCATTTGTTGTAAAGCTGGTTTGGTGGTGCTGAATTCTCTTAGCTTTTGCTTGTCTGTAAAGATTTTAATTTCTCCGCTGAATCTGAATGAGATCCTTGCTGGGTAGCGTAATCTTGTTTGTAGGTTCTTCCCTTTCATCACTTTAAATATGTCTTGCTACTCCCTTCTGGCTTGCAGAGTTTCTGCTGAAAGATCTGCTGTTAACCTTATGGGGATTCCCCTGTATGTTATTTGTTGTTTTTCCCTTGCTGCTTTTAATATTTGTTCTTTGTATTTAATTTTTGATAGTTTGATTAATATGTGTCTTGGCATGTTTCTCCTTGGATTTATCCTGTATGGGACTCTCTGCGCTTCCTAAACTTATTTCCTTTCCCATATTAGGGAAGTTTTCAACTATAATCTCTTCACATATTTTCTTCTTCTCTTCTTCTTCTGGGACCCCTGTAATTCGAATGTTGGTGCGTTTAATGTTGTCCCGGAGGTCTCTAAGACTGTCCTCAATTCTTTTCATTCTTTTTTCTTTATTCTGTTCTGCAGTAGTTATTTCCACTATTTTATCTTCCAGGTCACTTATCGGTTCTTCTGCCTCAGTTATTCTACTTTTGATTCTTTCTAGAGAATTTTAAATTTCACTTATTGTGCTGTTCATCAGTTTGTTTGCTCTTTAGTTCTTCTAGGTCCTTGTTAAACGTTTCTTGTATTTTCTTCATTCTATTTCCAAGATTTTGGATCACCTTTACTATCATTACTGTGAGTTCTTTTTCAGGTAGCATGCCTATTTTCTCTGCATTTATTTCGTCTGGTGGGTTTTTTCCTTGTTCCTTCATCTGCTGTGTGTTTCTCTGTCTTCTTATTTTGCTTAACTTACTGTGTTTGGGGTCTCCTTTTCACAGGCTGCAGGTTCGTACTTCCCATTGTTTTTGGTGTCTGCCCCCAGTGGGTGAGGTTGGTTCAGTGGGTTGTGTAGGCTTCCTGGAGGAGGGGACTAGTGCCTGTGTTCTGGTGGATGAGGCTGGATCTTGTCTTTCTGGTGGGCAGGACTGTGTCTGGTGGTGTGTTTTGGGGTGTCTGTGACCTTACTATGATTTTAGGCAGCCTCTCTGCTAATGGTGAGGTTGTGTTCCTGTCTTGCTAGTTGTTTGGCTTAGGGTGTCCAGCACTGTAGCTTGCTGGTTGTTGAGTGGAGCTGGGTCTTAGCGTTGAGATGGAGATCTCTGGGAGAGCTTTCGCCGTTTGATATTACATGGAGCTGGGAGGTCTCTGGTGGATAATGTCCTGAACTTGGCTCTCCTGCCTCAGAGGCACAGGCCTGACACCTGGCCGGAGCACCAAGACCCTGTCAGCCACATGGGTTTTGGTAAGTCTGAGGTCTTCTGCCAGCATTCGGTAGGTGTTCTGTAGGAGTTGTTCCACATATAGATGTATTTCTGATGTATTTGTGGGGAGGGAGGTGATCCCCACATCTTACTCCTCCACCATCTTGAAGGTCTCCTGAAAAAAAACTATTTCTAAAATGTATAAGAGGTCACCTCATGCCTTGGGACCCATCTTACAAACCCTCCATAAAACCTTTAACAGATAATTTTTTTTTAAATGTTCAACTTTCTTTTTAAAGATTTATTTATTATTTATTTATGTATTTAGTTTATTGTAGGCTGCATTGGGTCTTACTTGTGGCATGCGGGATCTTTCATTGTGGCGTGCGGGCTCTTTGTTGTAGTGTGTGGGTTTCTCTTCTTTAGTAGTGGCACCCAGGCTCCAGAGCGTGTGGGCTCTGTAGTTTCTGCGGCACGTGGGCACTAGTTGAGGCACGCGGGCTTAGCTGTCCCACGGCACGTGGGATCTTAGATCCCTGGTCAGGGATCAAACCCGCATTCCCTGCATTGTAAGGTGGATTCTTTACCACTGGACCACCAGGGAAGTCCCTACATATAATTTTTAAGAGAGTAAGGAATGGATTCCAAAGTTCTCACTCTAAAAGATGCCATTAAGCATTAAAGAGATTTTTCTTTTCAGCACCTACAAAGACAAGGTAATGTTATTGGCAGTGTATCTCTAGGGGAAATGTTTATAACCCTATTCCACTGGAGGGAAGAGTACGGTGGAAACGCTCTCCTCTGTACCTACTGAGCTCAGTTCCCACAGAGAGTGGGACGGTGCCTGAAGGAGGCTAGGAAAGGAACTGAGCAGACTCCTCTCAGCCAGGCTAGTCTCCCTTTTCGTCATCTCTGCTTGGTTCCTGTTCTACTATGTAAGTACAGAGGAGCCAAGCTCAGGCAAGCTTTCTAGAGGCAGGTATGGCAGCCCATTTCTCTCTCTGCTCTGTGGGCCTAAAATGCATAAAGAAGTAACTCTGGGCAGACGGGTCTGCTCTCTAGATCCAAGCGCACCTCGGACTGCTTCTTCCAAGGTCTCATCATCAGAGAAAATATTACAAGTGACGACTGCAGATCCAAGTGCACTTTCTAAGTCAGCTTTACCAACATAAAGTGGATGTTTATTTACCTTCATCTGCTCATTTCTTCTCATTTTGTCATATTGGTTCAGAACTCAGGAGGGGAAAAGAGGCCTTTTTTGTTTTGTTTTGTTTTTTACTGGTCCCTTTAAATCCAAAATAGATGGAAATGAGAGAGGGCAGAACTTATTAGCCTTGTCTGCTCTTTATAAAGTCTACACACAGTGCTTTCCTATCTCTAAAAGTTCAAAGCTTTAAGAAAATAAATATTACTGGTAAGATAAATAAGTAAACGAATAAATTAATATTGTTGGTAAGATAAGTTTAGGCCAAGAACACAAGTCCTGTGACTGAGGGAATAAAATTTATATTTACTGAGTGCTTATGATGTGTCAGGCACTAGTCTAGTCCCTTATGCATTAAATCATTTAATTTGTACAAAAATCTTCTTCTTCTTCTTCTTCTTATCCCCATTCTACAGATAAGTAAACCAAAGAACAGGAGCTCAAGTAACTGGCCCAGGATCAGAAAGCTAGCAAGCGCCAGACCTGGGACACAAATTCAAGTCTAGCTCTGGAGAGCAGGCTTAATTAATATGCCACACTGCCTCAATATAACAGCAGTAGAATCACAGTAGAAAACTGCTCTGCAGAATGTTTCCAAAGCCTTGTGGCATAAAATTCTAAGGGTCATATCAATAAATTAAAGTTTTAATATAATTTAAGAATCTACATCCAAAACTAAAGCCCCCAGAACTGAGTAATATGGAAGGTGTTTTAAAGTCATAACAATGAACAATGATTTTTTCCTTCTGAAAAAAATCTGATTAGATAGCGTTTCCTGACTAGTGCTTTAACTTGCTTATTTTAGACCAAAATTTTTTTTTGAAGTATAGATGATTTACAATATTATATTAGTTTCAGGTGTACAACATAGTGATTCAATATTTTTATAGATTATACTTTATATATATAAAATCTATATATAAAATATGTAGATTATATACTTTTATATATTATAACCTTAAAGTTATTATAAAATATTGGCTATATTCCCTATACTATACAATATATTCTTGTAGCTTATTTATTTTATACATAATAATTTGTACCTCTTAATCCCCTACCCCTATCTTGCCCCTCCCCACTGTTAACCACTAGTTTGTTCTCTATATCTGTGAGTCTGTTTCTGTTTTGTTTTATATTCATTTGTTTCATTTTTTAGATTCCACATTTAAATAAGATACAGTATTTGTCTTTCTCTCTCAGATTTATTTCACTAAGCACAATACCCTCCAGGTCCATCTATGTTGTTGTACTTAACCAAATTTTTCTCACTGTATGTAATAGGATAGTTATAATTTGAGAAAGAGAAGATAAAGTCTTTGCCACCTAAAAAATTTTATTTAAGGTTTCTCATAGAAACGTCTAATGCTACTGAAGAAAAAAATATGTCGCTTAGCCGTTGGTAAGTTAGGGGAAAAAAAATTAATCAGAAGTAAAATATGAGGTTATTTTTCCATTCTAATTTTAGGGACTTTTCTAAGAGTTTTCACATGTATATTCTTACTTGATCTTCAGGGTAATTGTGAGCTAAAAGGGGAAACACTCTAATTTGCCAGTTAGGGAACTGGGCCTCTTGGAGGTCAAGTGACTTACTTGCTCAGGAGCACATGACATGTAAACTGCTACACCAAGCACTCTTCTAACTGATTTTACTTGCATTACTTCATTACTCCTTTCAACAACCCCATGTGCTAGGTATGGAGTTATTATTATAGATAAAGAAATGGAGGCAATGAAAGAGTAAATAATAGGGTCATATTTGTTATTTCATTGTCAACTGCAACCACATCTTTGCTAGGCTAACATCCCCACAGTTTACTGTTAGTTCATTATTAGTACTGGTCTCCTGACCCGTGTTCTTTATGTCATCTACCCCATCACCCCAAGGAGAAAATAAAACCCTTGAAGGCGGGAACTTGCCAATCTGGCACACGTAAATCAATGCCTGGCAGATATAAATCTTTGTCTAGCTCTGGCACATACGTAGTACCCAAATTGTTTGATGAATGAATAAATGATGAATATCACGCTACCTGCTAAACATTAACTCTAGGCTAGCCCAGACAAAACCTTCACAAAAGAAAGCAAAATATTTGATCAGCCCAGGTTCTATGACTTCATATTCCAACTGGATAACTGAGACCCCTCAGATAAGCCAGCTGGCCATTCCTGGTCAGAACAAGGAGTCCTATAGTAGATATTATCTGAAAAGTCAAGTCCTTTATTTCCAGGCTCCAGAGAAATTATTTTCCACTAATACACTCTACTAAATTCTATAAGTAAATCAGAAAACTTCCAAAACACTTACCTCCTCTGTCAGTTTAGTGTTGGATTTTTCTAACGCATCCACTTTTGCCTGAAGGTTGTTTACAGTAGCACTATCAAGAGAAGAAAAAACATAATAGTCTCTTTTGATAAACAGAGCAATATCCTGTACTTTCTTTTAAAATACTCATTATACTTTCATTGTTGACTGTCCATAATTCTTGACAGACTTGTAGGCTCTAAGACAGCTTAGAAGGTGATGTGTGTCTTACCTGCTCCATTCTTGGCACTGAAGTTTGTATTTAATAAGTATTTGTTGATGAAATAAAAGAGTTGATGCACTACACAGTAAACTTTGTTTACTTAAATAATAATAATAGTAATAATAATAATGGGCTACATGAATTATGATGTGCTTGCCATACCCCAAGCACTCTTCTGATTTTACTTGCATTATTTCATTACTCCTTTCAACAACCCCATGTGCTAGGTAGGGGGCTGTTATTATAGATAAAGAAATGGAGGCATTGAAAGAGTAAATAATAGGGTCATATTTGTATTTGTCAACTGTAACCACATCTTTGCTAGGTTAACATCTCCACAGTTTACTGTCAGTTCATTATTAGTACTCAGTCCCCAGAGAAAATGTACTTAAATTGTTCTTGAGTTTTCTAAATGGAACCAAGACTATAATTTATATTGATACTGGTATAGTCACATTTTAGGTCTTACTTAAATTAAAATGATTATCTTTCAAAAGAGAACTATAAATAAGGTAATTAATGGGTATATTAATTCTTCTGAATTATTCAACAGTTTTTAGACCATCAGTACACTTGAGAATACCAATAAATTTTGGATAGCTCTCCTCAGGAAAGAAGAGATTGTTTTATAACCTGGTCATGAAAAATACTTGGTGAGTACTTGGTAAATTAATGGTAGTGATGGTGGAAAAAGGGTAAATTAATACTATCAATCCAATGTATGAGAAGTGCAAGGGACCAACGAGATACAATTAAAGGTACTAAAGTGATGAGTGCTTTACCCAAGATTTAGTCCTGAAATATGTGGCTGGATCTACCGAACCAAGAAGACCTCCAATTTCAACTATGTCACAAACTTAAGAGTTCTTAACTGAATATATTAACATAATCACTAAAATTCTAATTACATACTGATTTTATATTGCTTTTCATTAAAGTTCACTAAACAGTTAAATGCCACATATCCAGTGTCTAGCTCAGTGCCTGGTAAGCAGTAATTCTATATATATTTGTTGAGTATTGTCTGAATTTATCCTAACTGCTCATCAGTTTACCTTTCCCTTCCCCCACACCAAAACCCCCAGTAACGTAATAGTATTTATTCATTCTTTACTTCAGATGTCTGTTGAGTTCTTCTACATAGTTCTTCTGATCCAGAATTGCAGTAATCTGGCCATCTCTGAGGGGAAAAAAAAAAAATAGAAAAAAAGTAAATAATATTAGAAATACCAAGATGCCCCACCCCTAATCTTTTCATAAAACATAGAAAGGAAATTATGGCACAGACACACTGTATCAGAAGACAGACCTGATGTATAATCCCCTTGGCATATCAACAAGAGACTTGGAGGTTTAAAATGGAAACCACCCCTGCATATTAATAAAGCTCTTGCTATAGCTTATATATCTTAATAACTTAGGTTATAGGTATAATGTACAATCTGTTAGAGGCATTTAAAGAATAAAAAGTTTCTTCTCACAATTGATAGATTTTTATTTTAGCTTTGTTAGTATTATTTATCATAACAATTTTCCATTTGTCATAGGAATTGAATTAAGCTTATTTGGGTGAAATAATTATTGTTCTCAAAGGCTATATATTTATTTGCCTTTAACTGCTGTTTGGCTTCAAAGTGAATGGTATAAAAGGCTTTCACAAAGATCAGGTGTTTATTATTCCATGAGTAAATTAACTGTGGAAAAAGAAGGTTCACTTCTGGGACCAGATAATCTAGAATAGGCGGAAGTTAAACAGACAGACTTTTCAACTGAAAAACAAAATTCAAGGCCACATACCTCTATGACTACTAAAAGGACAAGCAATATAACCTTAGCTCAATGCCTAAGGTTAAAAATTTCAGACTATGCTTTCAACTGCTCAATTTATAAAGGTAAAAGGTGAGTTTCTGATCGCTAATTTCCAAGTACCATATGAATATTTTTAAAACTTTAAATTTTGAAATTATTTTAGATTTACAGAAGTTGTAAAAGTAGTGCCCAGTTCCCATACACTCAGCTCCCCCTAATATTAGCATTTTACATAATCCCATGATGCACATGTAATAGTGCAAATTTTAAGCAAACCGACGATGCAATCCTTCTGGTCAAGAAAACCATGTTTCCAAACATTACTTTTAAGAGATGAAGCATTTGATTCCTTTTATAAAAATTTTTATTTTGTTTGCCCCTGAGCTACATAGTAGGAAAATCTACTTAACTAAAATCCCTAAATTTTAGGGTTTAGCAGGCATAATTGTCAGATATTTTTGACAAGATTCTATTAAAGCTATCTCATCAGAAATTCTTTCAGCACATGTGTTAAAGCAGTACTGTTGTAAACTTTAAATACTATCAAAGAACATTAAAGAAAAAAGAAAACTAATTTTCTTTGTACGTACCCTTCACTACCTTTACTGCTGTTCCCATCCTTGAGATACATTGAAAAATCTATAACTCCAACCTACAGAGAGAATGTTCAGAATTCAATATAAAATTAGATACTTTTCCCAAGGCATAACACAATGTCTCTTTTTAGGTACTCAAAATAGTATTACGGTCATGACAACTACTAGAAATTTTTAATAAAAATTTAATGTTTTATTATAATCAAGAATTGACGGTTGTAAAGCAATTATACCCCAATAAAGATGTTAAAAAAAAAAAAATTGACGGGACTTCCCTGGTGGCGCAGTGGTTAAGAATCCGCCTGCCAATTCAGGGGACACGGGTTCGATTCCTGGTCCGGGAAGATCCCACATGCCGCGGAGCAACTAAGCCTGTGTGTCACAACTTCTGAGCCTGTGCTCTACAGCCTGTAAGCCACAACTACTGAGCCTGAGTGCTGCAACTACTGTAGCCCACGCGCCTAGAGCCCACGCTCCACAACAAGAGAAGCGACAGCAATGAGAAGCCCGTGCACTGCAACAAAGAGTAGCCCCTGCTCGCCACAGCTAGAGAAAGCCCGTGCGCAGCAACGAAGACCCAACGTAGCCAACAAAAGAGAAGGAAAAAAAAGTTGGAAAAGGTAACTTAAAAAAAAAATGCTCCTCCTTAAAAAAAAAAAAAAAAGAATTGGCAAGGGTTGTAAATAAAGAACCAAGATTAAGTCAGTAGGACATGGCTAAGAAAGTCAACTGAATACTTAATATAAATTAAGGTTTAACATTTCTTTCTCTCTTGCTTATTTAAAATATTCTGCTACTAAACCCCTGTGTATATATTTTGGCTTATATGTGTGTACATATATTAGGTTGGCCAAAAAGTTTGTTTGGGTTTTTCCATAAGATGCTACGGCAAACACATATACATATGTTTGCTGCTGAACCACACAGCACACAGCATATATATATATATATATTTTACCCTGTGCAAAATATTTTTAACAGGGATCACAGTTAAGACAAGAATTTGAAAAACATTCATTATGCATAAATAAGCCAAGCTGGAAGGAAAAACAAACATTTTTTATATTCACATCAAAAATAAAGAAAATCCTATTTATGACTCATAGAAGTTCCCCTAATTTGGTTGGTATAATCTGATCAATCCAAATTCTGAGATAACAGAACTCAGAGTGACACACTAGGTAACCAAGTATCTTCCTCATACCTGAGAGTCCAAATCTTCTCCTTTCATACAGAAATTGGCATCAATGACATTCAGACCCACCAACAGACCAGCAATTATGGCTCCCTCTTCTTCCATCATGAGGGCATTGGGTTCATAGAATTCACTGTAAGAGAAATCCATGAAACAGTCTACTGTAATAAAACCTCAAGAATCCAATGATGTAACCATGAGACAAGGAGAAAAGCACTTGCCTCGTGGTTAAATATGGTCATCTATAGTAACAGCAAAAAAGTAAAAACAAGGATTACTTGGATACTTTATTTTAGATAATAGGGACATGAACAGACTCTAGATAATAGACAGTCCAGCTGAAAGAAAAGTGATTAGAATGGTATTTTCACTGAAGTGAGCATTCATGCTTCTGCCACATATCTGTATTTGTAACGCACCAGGGGATAATTTTTCAATCTTTCATGCGTCTTAAAAAAACCGATTATTTTGTTTTTAAAAAATTGCCTTTTTTCTGATCCGCTTTATTTTTTAAATTTAATTTTATATATATTTAAAATTTTTTTATTTTATATTGGAGTATAGTTGACTTACAATGTTATGTTAGTTTCAGGTATGCAGCAAAGTGATTTAGTAATACATATACTGTATTGTTGTATGCAATAGTAGTTCATTCACTTTCACCTCTGGACAGTATTCCATGGTAGGGATATACCACAATGGATTCATTCTATTTGCTGTTTCAGTTGTGCAGGCTACAGTGCTTTGCTGAACACTACTGCACATGGGTTTGGGTACATATACACATGTATTTCTGTTAGACATACCTAGGGTCTGAAAGTGCTGAGTCAAAGTAAGTGAAAATATGTATTGAAAAGTGTTCCCGGGCTTCCCTGGTGGCGCAGTGGTTGAGAGTCCGCCTGCCAATGCAGGGGACACGGGTTCGTGCCCCGGTCCGGGAAGATCCCATGTGCCGCGGAGCGGCTGGGCCCGTGAGCCATGGCTGCTGAGCCTGCGCGTCTGGAGCCTGTGCTCCGCAACGGGAGAGGCCACAACAGCGAGAGGCCCGCATACCGCAAAAAAAAAAAAAAAAAAGTGTTCCGTCTAGTTCGTAAGACTGAATGCATTTACTCTAGCGCTCTGCTGGATGAAGAGCTAATTCTTCAGACCCCAACTGAATCATATAATTTTGTAGCCGCCTACAGCTTGAACACTAGACCCTACACCACTTTAAGGCTTGATCCTTGGAAAGTTGAGCCTTCCCCTTGTGGAAATAAATAAGCTCTCCAGAATGGTTACTGTTTCTCTTTCCCCTGATTTGTTTAATTTTCTTAGGCAAGAAAACAGCAATCAATGGCACACGCAGCTGCAGCAACATTAAAACAATGCCCCATGTTAGGATCTGCAGCGCAATTTTTTGTAAAAACTAGGCTCTTGAAAAATTCAGCCATGTCTTTAAATTCTCGATTACTTACTCTTCTTACAATATTTCTCAGAGGCAGTCTGCTACACTTGAATTTCTTTTAGTAAATATTAATGACCTATAAAGTATATATTAAAAAGTACACAAATCATACAATACAGTGGAATGAGTTTTCACACAGAGAACACACCTATGTAACCAGCACTATATTAAAAATCAGTACATCATCAGAACCTCCAAAGCCACCTTGTGCTCCCTTCTACTCCGCATTTACTACCCCTACCCTGCCAGTGGTAGCTCTTTCCTGACTTCTATCATGAAAGATAAATTGTGTACGTTTCTGAACTTTATATAAATGGAATAATGCAGAATGTATTTTTCATGTCTGGTTTCATTTGCCCAACATTACACTTGTGAGATTAATCCATATGGCTGTGTGTAGCTGCTATATGGTATTTCATTGTATGAGTATACCATAATTTACCTACCCATTCTACTGTGAATAGATACTTGGGGTCTATTACAAACATTTGGGGCTGGTACAAACATTGTAATAACTATGAACACTCTTGTTCATGTCTTTTGTTGGATATAACTATGCATTTTTTATTGGATACAACAACTAGAAGCAGAATCCTCGATCACAAGGAATGCTCATGATCAGCTTTACTAGAGGATGACAAACAGTTTTCTTAAATTTCTATACCAATTCACTCATCAGCAGGACATTAAAGTAACTTCACATCCTCACCAACACCTGCGATGACCTGTCTTTTTCATTTTACCCATTCTGGTGGTTGTGTGAGGTTATCACACTCTTGTTTTAACTTGAATTTACAACATGGCTAATGAAGTTAGGTATCTTTTAATATTTTTACTGGCCATTTCAATTTTCTTCTTCTGTGAGAGGCTTGTTCAAGTCCTTTACCCAGTTCTGTCTTTGCTCGTCTGCCTTTTTCTTTTTGGACTGACGGAGTTCTTTATACACCATGAGTATGCATAATTTGTTGAATATATGTATTATGTATTGCAAATATCTCCTTTAGAGTTATCGGTTACCTCTTAATCTCAAGAGTGACTTTTGATGGACAGAAGTTCTTCATTTTAATGTAACCAATTTAGCCATTTTCTCCTTTACAGGTAGAACTTTTTGTGTTTAAGAAATTTTTGTCTACTTTATGTTTCTTCTAAAAGCTTTATAGTTTTCTCATTCCCATTTGTACCTATGACTCAACTGGAAATTTTTTTGTGTGCTGTATTTGAATTTAATGTTACACGTCAACTTCCTGTCTTAGTGAGCCTGGGTATATGCTAAGGTGTCAAAAGCCTTCCCTGTTAAGTTTTGACCTGTCCTGCAAAGGACCATACATATGCCACAGAGACAGTGTGAACACACTTAATATAAAAACATCTATTCTTGCGTATGTGTGTGTGTGATGTGGGAGAAGGTATTAGCTGAGCTACGTGAAATTGTCATGAATCGAATGTTTCTGACCCCCCAAAATGATAAATTTATATGCTTCAGCCTCATATGATAAGAACATGGGGAGAAAAAGAAGGAAGCTCAACGAGAAGATCTTCATACCTGAGAAGTTCCTTTTTATTGATCAGAGCTTTCATATACTCTGAAAGTTTCTTTTGCATCAATGCCAAACGAAGCCAGGCTCTTCCTCTGCCTACTGGTGTCCTACAAAAACACAGAAACCAACTAAAAGTAGCAGAGCTAGAGGCCACAGTGGGACAGGTCCATTTACTCCCGCTAACGGGCCCCCCCAGTATAAGGTGCACAGGACGTGCCCCTCACAGCCTCTCCCACCACATTCCTGTGGGAGGACTTCTGTGTGGGCCAGTGGGAGCCAGGGGTGTGTTTGGGACAAATGCTCTCGTGAGGAATTAATTACTGAATGAGACTATGATTTGAAGACAAGACCTCTGGAAGGCCAAACTGAAAATGCTCCATCAGACTAGTTTTGGTGAATCCTTATAAATTTAGTGTGGATCATGTAAGGACCCGAATAACAATAATCAGGACACAGGCCACTTAGACCTCTACTTGATTACAATTAGACCAATCTAATTTGGGAAGGTGATTACCACTCTTTTTCAAGTCCCAAGGCAGGTTCCGGGTGTCAGATCCTGAGGCTCACTTGACAACTGTTTCAATCTTGGTTCTCATCAAACACATTGTTTGTCTTAAGCCCAACACGCCACCTCCCTAGATCTAACTTCTTGAGACTCACTAGCTGATACCCACAAGTGTTTTTAAAAAAAAGAGAACATTTGGTATTTTAACATGAAGACAACCTTTCTTAGATAAAGAATAATTACCCCTCACACTTCTCATTATTCTACGCTACCAGTTCTCTCGTAACATCACTTATTCATAACAGCATTTTGCATTCTGGACTGTTATGAAATAAATTATTATGATCACCGTTGTCTTTAGTCTCATTCCTAAAGGAGGTAGTTAAGAAGAATGTTTTCCCTGACACACAGAATTGAACCTTAAACTTACTTAAGTCCTGGAAGGTCTTTAACACTTGCTGTTATCTCTGCAGCTTCTGGAACAAGCTTTTCTACCAGTTCTAGAGGCCCCCAGAAGGATTTATTTTGTCCAAGAAAAGTTTTCTTAGCTAAGGCGATAAAAACAAAGCAATATTTTAACATTTTTCACAACATAAACACACTCTCAACACACACATACCCTCTCCCATCTATTCAGTGCGCTTTTCCGGGAATTAATCCCAGGTTATCAGACAGTTCTAAAATTATTCATGCTTTCATAATAGATAACATTTCATAAAAATCAAAAATCCCCTACTTTCCAAGACTCGGTCCTTCCTCTTTCAGGAAGAATTTATGGACTAGCTGTATAATAACGATAAAATATTTTAACAATATCATGCTTAAAGCCGTGTGGTATTAGTGAAGAAAACAGTCCAGGGGAAAAGAATATGTAATCCAAGGACAGGTTATCAAAGATTGGAGCAGGAGGAGGAAAAGAAGCCAAGGTGAACAAGACCAGGTCCTGTCCTCAAAAGCTCACAGTTGGGCTTCCCTGGGCTTCCCAGAGCCATGGCCACTGGGCCTGCGCAACCGGAGCCTGTGCTCCGCAGCGGGAGAGGCCAAAACAGTGAGAGGCCCGCGTACCGCAAAAAAAAAAAAGAAAAAGACTCTTATTCTTTGGCTCCACCAGGAATGCTTCTCTTCTGGAGCATGTATTGCTAGGAAACAGGTGTGTGCACATTTGTATTTGGAGGCCATGGTCTACCTTTCAAGCCGTGTTTCAGGCAGTGCTCCATCACCACAAAGAACTGCTGGAGAGGTGCGTAGTCAGAGTCCAGAGTTCTCCCTAGGTTCAGAGCAGATTCAATCAAGCCCTTGATACTCAGCTTGGCCATGTTCATCAGGTTCATGCGTTCGTTAGCCATGAGATAATTAGGATCTGCAGCCAAAGGAGAAAAGGATGAAGCCTGGTTACTGGAAATAGCGCATTAAAATATTCAGTATAAGTTCACTGTGTTGACATTTGCATTGATGGCACAAAAGCAATAGCGGGTAAGACTGTTGGTGTCTTGGCAAGAATCAAGGCCTTGGCACCAAATTATACTATTAGTTGTTGTATTCTTCTCCACCATGTGCTTTCCTTTTTTTTTTTTTTAAAAAAAGATGCCAGTCTCCCTTAGGAATATTCTTGGTGAAACAGTAAAAAAAATGTATTTATTTTATAAAATTTTGAGCCTTGAGTACAGTCTTTTAATATTCTCACCACTGCCTCTGTTACCAGCCTAACTTGGGTCCGTCACAACTCAGTACTGCACAGTCTTCACACTGGGCTGCTTCCACCCTTGCCCTGCCTCACCCATTCTCTACAGCTTGTGAAGCGCTCTAAAAAATAAAGCTGGGCTTCCCTGGTGGCGCAGTGGTTGAGAGTCCGCCTGCTGATGCGGGGGACGCGGGTTCGTGCCCGGTCCGGGAAGATCCCACATGCTGCGGAGCGGCTGGGCCCGTGAGCCATGGCCGCTGAGCCTGCGCGTCCGGAGCCTGTGCTCTGCAAGGGGAGAGGCCACAACAGTGAGAGGCCCACGTACCGCAAAAAAAATAAAATAAAATAAAAAAATAAAGCCAATGTAGAGAAAAAGGACAAAGCGCTTAAACTTTGTTCCAAATACGCTATGTGCATTATTAGTATTTATACTAGTTAGCATTATTATTTAAACTATGCATTACTAAATGACTAAACATAATTAACATTATTAGTATAATGAAGTATTAGAACTTAATCAACTCCCCGATTTTTTAAGACTTAACATAGAGCACGTGGCTCTCATCAACCAAATAAACTCCCTGAGGAAAGGGACTAAGTACCACATTTTACCTGACATCCTCCCAAAAGTTAAATGTGTTAAATTTCTATACGAATTGAAAAAGGCCTAGAGATCTATGAAATATTTTACCTTTTTTAGGAGGACTAAAAGTAGTACTAATAAAAGCCATGCTCCCATAATAGAAACAAGCTACAGCGCAAAGCAGAGATTATTTCATTCAAATTGTCCCAAGTAATTTTCTTCACACAGTGTTTTCATTTAGATATGCATTCACAGTTAAATGAAGCAGAATCAAATAGTCAAATTCTAAGCTCATCTTCTCCATTAAGTTTAAGGACTTGTAGGTTTACAGTGCCCACTATACAAATCTTGGTTTGTTGTAGTGTTCTCTGAGGTAATAATTTTAGAGGATACTTTATTAGGAAAGTCAGAATTGGTGTATGTTGCCACTAATTCTCTCTTGCACACCAACAAATGTTGTAGGGCCATGCCTCAAATCTGGCTCTCTCTGTTCATTGTAGGTCAACTTGACAAGAATGGAATAAACCCACAAGGGACATTGAAATACACAAAAAACTACCCCCTGACAAACCGCCATGAAGAACAACTTTATCAGATATTAATTTCCAACATTATTATCAGCATTTATGTGCACTGTACTGTTTCCGACCTATAATCCCTGGGAGAAAGGAATAGGGCAGGGGTGTGTGGGTATGCATGAATGTTTGTCGAGAGCTACAGAATTCTCCATTTAACATAAGAAAATGTGGCTGAAGTTGGATTAACTGGCAGTCCATAAGGTACCACTCCCTCTGCCTTAAGTCTGTTGACCAATAATTCAGGGAGCTAATAACAAAATTAAGCAATGCTCCTAGTCAAAGTAAATAATCTAATTCCAACCTAGTGAGAACTAGTCACGTGGGAGAGCTGGATTTGGAATATGTACAAAACACGATGCTTTGAGGCATTTTTCCAGAAGTGGTGGTACTGGCTCTTCTACATTGCCTCATCTCGTTCTTGTCATCAGTAGCAGAAATGTTTAGGACATCTGGTCAGTGGCTGGGACGCATTAAACTACAGAAAGATGAACTACTGCCTAGGGAAATTAAATTCCTGATACCTTAGGCTCCATTAGTATGGTGCTATAACCTATTTGAACTAACCTGCATCAAACATAAACAACCCACCCATTCTTTAGAAAATATTACTCTCAGTCTTGGCATTACTAATATTTTGGGTCAGATAATTCCTTTTGTGGGGGGCTGTTCTGTGAATTAAATTTAGCAGCAACCCATGCCTTTACCCACTAGATGTCAGTAGCACGCTCTAGTCATGATAACCCCAAATATCTCCAGATATCGCCATAAGTCCCCTGAAAGACATCTCTTACCTGTGGAGAACTACTACCCTAAACAAATGAAAGAAAGTCAAACAAAATTCAGCGTAATTTGACAACTAGACATAAGAGCTCAAAAGAATTTATTGCTCATTATTAATTGTTTAATTAATGCAAAAGTTCAATGATTATTTAATGCTTACTATTATCAAAGTGGTGGGGCACGGCCAAAAAAAAAAAAAAAAAAGATTTTGTGGAACTAATGTATGCTGTTTGTTTGGCTGGGGTTTTGTGGGCGCACCATGCGGCTTGCGGGATGTTAGCTGCCTGCCTAGGGATTGACCCATGCCCCCTGCAGTGGAAGTGTGGAGTCCTAACCACTGGACTGCCAGGGAATTCCCTGTATGCTGTTAAAAAGGGAAGGGCTGCAGTGACCAAAAGAGAGCATGGGGGGACTTCTGAGGGGCAGGTAAAGTTCTCCTTTTGATGGGGTGTTAGTTTTGTGAAATTGGTGAGTATGTGAAAATTCATTGAGCTGAGTACTTATAATATGTGATCTTTTTTATATATTTTACACTTTTAACTATAAAAAGCTTTAAAAAGTTCTGTTTTATTATATAGACCAGAAAATTATTTTAAAGTGCAGGACTTTTACAATGTTGTCTGTCATACTTTTTCTATGAGAAAAATAATTAAAATTGCAATTATTCACAATGCTAACATTTAACACTATTTTTCCAAAAGTGAACTTTTGTTCGTTCATTCATTCATTCATTTTTTTCAATAAATATTGAACATCTACTTGGTGTTAGATACTGTATTTAATGCTGGGAATCCAGAGATAGAAGACCTAGTCCTCGACATCCAAGTGCTTATTATTTATCAAACTTGGGTTATACAGATGTCTGAAGAACAAAACAGGGCAGCTTACAGAGAATACTTGAAACTTCAGGATAAACATTATCATCTTCAACAAAGATTAATTTTATTTCAGGACAAATAAATTAAAATGTTTTTATGTTAAGCCATATATATGCATTCTATGGAATCAAATGTAAATTTTATATATATTTTTAAGGCTAAGATAGTAGATATGAAAGTAATGTAGGATTTCATGCAAGCTGCGAGTCTGATACAATTTCCTCTGCCATTGGATGTATTCTGAGGGAAAGTTTAAGAAGTGTCCATTACCCATGGCTATTACTTAACATTATACTGAGGGTGGAAGACCAATGCAATTAGAGAAGATAAAGAAATTGGAGACATATAAACTGTAAAAGTGTGGATCATATATTACTGCTCTCAATACAATCTGATTTTACACCCAGAAAAAATCAAAGTAAACTAAAATTTTTACAAAAACATAATAATTCACAGAGGTAGCAGAATACAAAATTAATATATAGAAATAACTAGGTGCCAAATACAGAGGATGAGACTTTTGAGTTCAATCTTAAAGGACAAAGAGAAATTAGTCAGGCCAGGAAGGGTTAGGAGTAGAGCTGTGAAGGGAGTAGGATGGAAGGACAGCTTGGGTAAAGGAACAGAAATATGAAAGAACATGGCATACTAAGGAAAACCAAGAAAATGCCGTAAGTTTATGATACATGTGAGTAAGGGTTGTGAGATAAGACAAGGGAAGTAGGTAAGGGAGAGATTGCTAAGGACCTTGTTTAAGGAATATGGATTTTACCTTAAAGTCAGTAAAGATTTTGATGTGAGGCGTAATGTCACTGATTTGAATTTTAGAGAAGCCATTCTAGCAATCTTGTGGAAGATGGATCGAAAAGGAATAAAATCTCAAAGCTGGGGAGCAAGTAAGGGTTTACCACAAAAACTGAGGAGGAAAATTATAATATGGGATGGAATTGGAGCAGTGTGTGCTTGTGGAGAAGACGGAGTTAGCTCTGAGAGATGTTCTAGGGGTAGAATGTTAGGATTTCAGGACTTGATCACCAGCTGGATTGAGGGAAGAAGGAAATAGAATGGAGAGCAACTTCTGTGTTTCTAGTTTTGGTGATTATTTGATTGTTTCTACATTTGGACGGTGGTACAAATCACCTTGGTGGGAAACATAGTAGGAGCAGTGGACTAAAGAAACCATGTAGAAATGACTGTAGTTGTAATAAACCATATTGGTTTTCAAAGTCCTTTTAGGAGCGTATGGGTCTTCATCACACCTCTTCAAGGCTGCTAATTTCCATATGAGGAAATTCTAACAAACTTTACAGAGTCATGTGGTTCATCTAGTCAACAGTGATGACAAAAATGGACCCAAAGTCACATAGCTAAGAGCGACAGTGAGTCACACTGTTCTGCAAACCAATCATCTAACCAAGACCCTATTTTATCTCCTTATAGTGCAGTGACTAAGGTTCATACCGAGAAATATTGAAATGTTTTATGAATAATTGAAGGAAAAGTAAGTTATCTTTAACATTATGTTAATATTAAGTATGTTACATCATACCCAATTCTTGGTAAAGTGGGAATAATTCATAGGTAGCACAACAGTTACTTTTATCTTAATGTGAAACAAAACAGTTGTGCTACAGAAATTTCCCAATGATACCTAAAAGCATTAATATGAGATTTAAAATGACCAACTAACAGAAAGATATTGAAAGGAAAGCTTACTTGATGTTCAAAATGACTGAAGACCAATGACTCCTAAATAAATCTACTTTGAACTTTGGCTGTAATAGTTCTTAGAGTATAAAATTAAGCATAAAATGAGTTGTCTGTGATAGTGAAAGAAATCACTGAAAGTACTAAAAAGATCTTTAATAAAACACCATTTAACTAGTCTGATGACACTTATTTGTACAAAATAATTATGAACTTTTACTCAATCCTCATTTAAAAATAATAAAGTCTTAAGACCCTTAGATTATCTATATATGTATCTATATCTGTATTTATCTATTCTCCTTAATGTCATTTCAGATATCACATAAGCTTCTACTCAAGAATAATGAAGAGGAAATTCACTTAAACAATATTTTCTCTGGGTTGAAATCTGTTAAAGGAGTTAATCAAGAAAATTTAATCACTAATTTATTTATCCTGATTGCTACCTTTCCTTAGTAATAGCATAATCAAAGATATACTTTGCTAAAATTAAGCCTTATCATCAGAAAGATTATATCCACCCACTACTCAATCTGTTTGATATGAATCATCTATGCTAATTAGCTTATTATATGATGCCAGGCAAGAAATCTTACTTCTTTGGGGCCTCAATTTCCTCATCTGTAAACGTACTTATTCAGTAATTTTTTTTTATAAAGACATCACACACCCGCACCAATCATAATGACTAATTGCAGCACTAATTCTCAAGCAGGGGGCACATGAATATGCCTGGAATGGGGTGAAACAACATGGCTTGGAAAACCCCACCAACCACTCTGATACCAAATGAACTAGATCCTTGCCACTCCAAGTGTGGTCCTGGAACATCAACATCGGCATCACCTGGAAGCTTTTAGAAATGGGAAAACTTGGGCTCCAATGGTACTACTGAATCAGATTCTGGACAGAACCTAAAGCAATTTGTATGTGCATTAAAGTTAGTGAAGCACTGACCTAGCTCTTCGAGCTCTAGCATGTCATAATTCCATGATTTCACAGATGGCTTCCTCAAGGCCAACCAATAAATACATTTATCAGTAGAAAGCCCCCAGGAGAAAGGAATGATAAAGATCGCAGCAGAAATCAACAGCAAATAACACTATTGAGAGAAACCAGTGAAACCCAAAGTTGGCTCTCTGAAAAGATCAACAACATTGACAAATATTTAGCTATACTGACGAAGAGAAAAAGAAAAAAGACTCAAATTACTAAAATCAGAAACGAAGAGGAGACATCACTATTGACCTTACAGAAACAAAAAGGATTACAAGGGAATACTATGGGCAACTGTATGCCAACATATTAGGCAACCTAGATGAAACAATTTCTAAGGACAATTTCTAAGAAAGATAAACTACCTAAACTGACTCAAGAAGAAATAGAAAATCTGAATAGAACTATAATAAGTAAAGATATTAAATTCATAATAAAAAACACACCCCATAAAGAGGCCAAAACCAGATGGCTTCACTACTGAAGTTTACCAAACATTTAAAGAATTACTACCAGTTCTTCACAATTCCAAAAAACAGAGGAAGAGGAAACACTTCCCAGCACATTCTATGAGACCAACATTATCTGAGACCAAAATCAGACAAAGACATCATAAGAAAACTACAGATTAGTATCTCTTATTAATATAGATGCAAAGCCCTCAGCAAAATACTTGCAAACCAACTCTAGCAACATACAAAAAGGATTATACAATATGACCAAATGGTTTCTTAGATGACACCAAAAGCAAAAACAACAGAAAAAATAAACTGGACTACACTAAAATTAAAAACATTTGCACTTCAAAGGACATCATTCAGGAAAAAAAAAGACAGCCCATAGAATGGGAGGAAAAAATATAAATCAGATCCAGTATCCAGAATATGTAGAGAACTCTTATAATTCAACAATGAAAGACAAATACAGCAAGTCCCCTACATACGAACCTTCAAGTTGAGAACTTTCAAAGATGCAAACGTGCATTCCCATGTCCAATCATGTAAGTTAGCTCAGACGTCTGTAAGATTACTGTACTGTAAGATTAAAAATGTTTTCCTTATTTTTTGTGTTTTTTTTTTATGTATTAATGTGAGAAAAGTATTATAAGCCTATTACAGTACAGTACTATATATCTGACTGTGTTAGTTGGACACCTAGGCTAACTTTGTTGGACTTAATGAACAAATTGTACTTACAAGCACGCTCTCAGAACAGAACTCGTTTGTAGGTAGGGGACTTACTATTACCCAGTAAAAAAGAATGAGCAAAGGATTTCAATAGACATTTCTCCAAAGAAATACAAATGGCAGGACTTCCCTGGTGGCACAGTGGTGAAGAATCTGCCTTCCAATGCAGGGTACACAGGTTCAAGCCCTGGTCTAGGAAGATCCCACATGCTGTGGAGCAGCTAAGCCCGTGCACCACAACTACTGAGCCTGCGCACCACAACTACTGCAGCCCATGCGCCTAGAGCCCGTGCTCCGCAACAAGAGAAGCCACGGCAATGAGAAGCCCCTGCACCACAACAAAAAGTAGCCCCCGCTCGCCGCAACTAGAGAAAGCCTGAGAGCAGCAACAAAGACCCAACGCAGCCAAAAATATAAATTAAAAAATATATATATTGATAATTATTGAAGTTGGGTGATGGAAACGTTAGGGTTTCTTATGCTACTCTCTCTACTTTACGTACTTGAAAAATCTCATAATTAAAAATAAAAAAGAGAGGAGCTTCCCTGGTGGCGCAGTGGTTGAGAGTCCTCCTGCTGATGCAGGGGACATGGGTTCGTGCCCCAGTCCAGGAAGATCCCACATGCCGCGGAGCGGCTGGGCCCGTGAGCCATGGCCGCTGAGCCTGTGCGTCCGGAGCAGCGGGAGAGGCCACAACAGTGAGAGGCCCGCGAACCAAAAAAAAAAAAAAAAAAAGAGGTTGTGCTTTCTCTTGCTTCAGGACGAGGTTTAACTGCTAGCCTCCAATAAGAGTCTAGTGCTGCTTTCTTCCCTGAACATTACCAATATTCCCCTTTTGATTGGCATTAGCATTGAAATGAGCAAGCTTATTTGGTTATTTAAATTCCAAAACCATTGTCTATGTACTCCTACTTATTCTTCCTCAGGTATTGTGGAACAATAAGAAATCAATCAATTTCTCTATTTATCTAAGCCCTCACTTCCTAACACAGAGCTCCTAAAACCCTAGTAATTTCCCAAGTGATAAGGGCATATTTTGTTATATTTGGTTCTTGTTTCTAGTTCTGAAATAGCTCCAGAGTTAAAGGTATTATAAAAGGAGCATCTTTGTTATTTATAACAAGTCCCTTTCAAACACAGAGTTTATGCTAATGAGGTGAATTTTAGAAAGCCCCTAAGGATGGGAAGGCTGGTTGCCAGGGGGAACCAGTGGTGTGATAAGAGGGTTGGAACTTTCAGCCATTCCCTCCCCCACCTCCAAACCCAGGGAGGGGAGACAGGCTGGAGAAAGAGCTCAAACATCAAAGACCACGATTTACTCAATGATGCCTACATAATGAGGCCTGCATAAAAATCCTCAAGAAAAGTGTTCAGAGAGCTTGTGGTTAGTGAACACATCGAGCTGCTGGGAGGGTGATGTACCCAGAGAGAGTATGGAAGTTTCATGCTCCTTCCCACATACTTTGCCCTATGCTTCTCCTCCATCTGGCTGTTCTTGAGTTGTGTTCCTCTATAATACACCTGTACTTTAGCAAGTAAACTCTTTCCTTGAGCTGTGTGAGCCAGTCTAGCAAATTATAAAACTTAAGGAGGGGTCACAGAAACCTCTGATTTACAGCTGGTTGGTAAGAAGGACAGGTGACAACCTAGACTTGTGATTGGCATCTAAAGTGAGGGGGCATCTTGTGGAGTCTGTGTTAACCCCAAGTAGACAGTGTCAGAATTGAACTGGTGTTGGAGAACTGGTGGGTGTGGGAAAACTTCCCCACACATTTAGTGTCAGAAATGTTGTGAGCAATAGAGGAAAACACTTTTCTTTCAGGTATCCATTTCTCTAATCTTTAAAAAATGTCCGTTTCTAATTCCAGCTTGCCCAAGAGTTCCTAAGAAACCACACTTTCTTCTTCTTCACTGCCCTCCCATATCATAATACAATCAATTTTAGTTTGGGAAAGTTTCCCAAACATCTTCAAGTACCTTTACCTGAAGAATTCTGCACCACAGAAGAATACCCAGAAGATTTCTGGGAACATCTAGAAGTTGGGACAACAGTCAGTCTTCTCTGTTTTGATGCAACATAAGAAACTTAGGTGATAAGTACAAATTCAGGAATTCCTTACTCTGCTCAATTTACTCCATAGAAATAAGTTAAATATTAGGGGGCAACACAGTGATCTAGCATAGTTAGATCTCTGATCTAGAAGAGTTAGAGCTGTCTCTCTCATATTCCCTGGGTGATATTGGAGAAATTACAAAT
Source organism: Aethalodelphis obliquidens (assembly GCF_003676395.1). Lineage (NCBI taxonomy): Eukaryota > Metazoa > Chordata > Mammalia > Artiodactyla > Delphinidae > Aethalodelphis > Aethalodelphis obliquidens. Next base: position 241,011 of record NW_020838003.1, on the reverse strand, counting down.
TTCTTTATATCTAACCTGTAAGATACTGAGACAGACAATCCTCCATGGACTTCTTGTGCTACTACATGTCTTTATGGGTTGTATCAAGACTGAAAGGCTCTCAATGCTCTTTGACCCAGGCCATTTCTCAGGGTTCTTTATGCAACTGATCATCTTAAGAGAGGAGGCTTTCCTACTGCTTCCTATAAAAACAACGGTTCCCCAAACTGTGTTCCTCAGCTGCAACACTGAACCACAACATGTGTAGCATTTTTCTAAGCAATACAGTGTCTCCCAGGTGCAACTCTGGTGCAAGAGGAACTGACACAAATGTGTTGATGCTCAGACTGCTTGCAGTGTCATGAGAAATAAAGTCTTTTGTCGTGTCCTTCACCAGTATCCAAGAAATAGGCTAATTTTTTAGTTTGTAAGTAGAGTAAACCCCAACCTTGACAAAATATAGGAATAATCTCTACCCTTAACTTAACTCCTTGGAATATTGTACACTTGTGCTCCAAATGAGACAACACCGAAAGTAATATAGTTAAAAGCATGATAAATTCCAGTATAGGATTTGAGGCAGACCCTAAATATGAAATTCACAGAAAACATGGAAGAAAGTATTCCAAATGGGGAGAATGGGTATGTGGAGTGAGGTGAAGGAAATAAGAATGGTGTGGGGAGTTCTTCCTGGGGAGAACTGGAGAACAGGAAAGGTAAAGTCAAATGACAGGTCTCTAAAACTAGACCTGCATATCCAGGAAGCAGGCAATGGGAACCAATGTAGATTTTGAGCAGGGAAGTCACATGATTAGAACTTTGTTTCAGGATGATTAGTCTGAAAGGTTTATGCAAAGAGAATCTGAAGAAGTTGGGGGAGAGGATCAAAATGGCTTCACTTGAAGAACTGGACCTGTTAAGGATACAGAGGAGTCGAGAATAACCTAAAGTTTTTGCCCTGTGAGCCTCGAATACTGTGCTGAAAATGGAAATGAAAAAAACTGAATAACTGTTTTGGAAGTAAGGGGTAAAATCAGCTTGGCTTTGGATACAATAAAGGATACAATGATGTAGAAGCATTTGAAACATAATTTGCATCACATAGTTGTAAATACAAACTAAAGTTTGGGTTGGGATAATCACTAGCCAAGGGATAATACCAATGATTAGAAATAAGATGTTTCCATCAGAGGAGATGGTTTAAAGAGAAATAGACGGATGCAAGGTAACTGGCCTTTAAAGGGTACCAACAATTATAGGCTAGGAACAGAACACAACATACTGGCATTGCCGGAAGAGCTCTTTTGCTTATATCTTGGTAGCTAGAGCTGAAATGGATATACACCAGAGAGGCACTACGGGATACTGGACTCTCTTTCAAATTAAAGGTCACAACCCCTTAGTCGGGTATAAAAATCGATTTAGTATGTCCTACAGTGTAAGGTTATACGTTGTTTCATGAAACTTTTGTTCTAGATATTTAGAAATAAATGATGTGTGTATGGAATTTTGATGAAAAAGTATTTTTGAGAGCCAACTAGGTTTGAACTTTGGTATAGTGGTTAACAGCACAAGCTCTGGAGCTAAGTCTGTTGGACTTTGAACTCTACTTGAACTCTTCCCCTGGCTGTGTAACCCTAGGCAAGTTCCTTTTCTCTTTTCTTTCATTTTTTTTGCACTTATTATTTTGAGACAATTATAGATTCACATACAGTTGTAAGAAATAGAGAGATATTGTGTACCCTTAACCTAGTTCCCCCAAAGGTAACATCTTGAAAAACTAGAGTAACTTATCACAACCAGGATATGACACTGAACTGTATCACAAGGATCCCTCACTTTGACCTTTTACAGCCCACAAGCACTTCCCTCCTGTCTCCTACCCCCTTATAATCCATAGCGACTAATCTGTTTTCCATTTCTGCAGTGCTGTCATTTCAAGAATGTTATATAAATGGAATCATACAGTATGTAACTTTTAAAATTGGCTTTTTTTCACTCAGCATAGCTCATGAGGGATCCATCTAGGTTATCAATAGTTCGTTCCTTTTTATTGCTGAGTAGTAATCCACTGGGGAAGTTTCTTAACTCTGTAGACCTTACTTCCTTCATCCATAAGATAATGATAGGGTTTTGAAGATTAAACAAGTTCATGTATGTTAATCATTTAGAAATGCTTGGGATGTACTAAGAATAAAAAATTGTGGGACTTCCCTGGTGGCACAGTGGTTAAGAATCTGCCTGCCAATTTAGGGGACACAGGTCGAGCCCTGGTCTGGGAAGATCCCACATGCCGCAGAGCAACTAAGCCCGTGTGCCACAACTACTGAGCCTGCGCTCTAGAGCCCACGAGCCTAGAGCCCATGCTCTGCAATAAGAAAAGCCACAGCAATGAGCAGCCTGTGCACTGTGACGAAGAGTAGCCCCTGCTCGCCACAGCTAGAGAAAGCCGACGCACAACAACAAAGGCCCAACACAGCCAAAAATAAATAAATAAAAACAATTTTTTTAAAAAGAATAAAAAATTGTTAGCTATCAAAATTATTATGGTCCTCCATAAGTAAGTTTAAAATTTTTATTTAATTTAAAATAAACCTTCATTGAATGTCTATGTGATACAGTGCTAGATGCTAAGAAAATTTCTTAGATATGTTCCTTCCATTTTTCAGAACGGTGGACATCAAGTCTCAACTCACAAAATATATCAAGGAACCAGTAAGCCATCTTGATGAGGTATTATTTCATACAAGTTATATTATTTCCCTAATTCAAGTAATGTCCCAGCCACTCCAATGCTCAGAGAGATGAGTAATCTGGGCAACTGCAAGTTCACATAATCGGTTTAAAAGGTTTGTAGTAAGTACAGATAGGAATTCAATATTTATTGAGAAGCTAAAGGTAGTAAACCATGTGCTTTTATTATTTCATTTAATCTTCATAATTTTCTAGTGAGTTTCAAAACTTTTAGACCTAAATCAACAGCATATAATGAGATGAGATGTGATCAATGTTGTAAGCATGATACGATTCCACCCTAAGAAGACATTTCATATTCTACCAGACGGGAGTTACAGACACATTGACTGTAAAACCAACCATCACTGTAAGAAATCAGTTCAGCAGAAAAACCTTCAATCTTGCCAAAATCAAAACAAAAGAAAAGAAAAACCAAACCCCAAAGCTAACAGTTCAAATCTGTGACCTCCTAGAGTTTGTTATTTTAAAAAGCAGATTTTCAGGAGGCTGGAAGCCAGTGTTCACACATTTCCTATTAAAAAGCCACCTCTTATGACACAACCATAACAACAGATAAGAAACAGAATTAAAACAGCTCAGCAGTGAAGGTCTCCTGACAAGATCTGAGCCTACATACATCAGCAGCTTTCTCCGGTTCGGACTGCAGGCTCCTCCCCAGACCCTGAGCTGCTCTGGGTATTACATGTGGATAATACTCCATAACTCATGTTCATTCTTGTTACAAGTACTCATTTACAAAAACTCTAAGTTATGTAAACAGTAAAATTCTAGCATTTCATATAACTGAAATGAGAAGAGATGTAGAAAATTGTATAAAAAAGACAAGGATGAAATGACTCAAAAAAAGTTAACAAGTAAAAGCCATTTTCCTTCCCCCTTCCTTCCCCTTCTGACTTTATTTTTTTAAGCTATATTCCAGAAAGACTTTTCTATAAGTAAGTTCTTGGCCAACATTACCATATACCACTTTACTGGTAATCTACTAAGATCATCAAAGTAACACGATTTACATCTTCTTACATGCACCCCTATGTTCATAGCAGCACTATTTACAATAGCCAAGACATGGAAACAACCTAAATGTCCATCAACAGATGAATGGATAAAGAAGATGTGGCACATATATACAATGGAATACTATTCAGCCATAAAAATGAACAAAATAATGCCATTTGCAGCAACATGGATGTAACTAGAGATTATCATACTAAGTGAAGTAAGTCAGAGAGAGAAAGACAAATACCATATGATATCACTTATATGTGGAATCTAAAATATGACACAAATGAACTTGTCTATGAAACAGAAACAGAATCAGGGACATAGAGAGCAGTCTGGTGGTTGCCAATGGGGAGGGGGTGTGGGGAGGAATGAACTGGGAGTTTGGGATTAGCGAATGCAAATGGGTATATATAGAATGGATAAACAACAAGGTCCTACCGTATAGCACAGGGAACTATGTTCCATATCCTGTGATTAACCATAATGGAAAAGAATATGAAAAAGAATGTATATAAGTGTATAAGTGAGTCACTTCACTGTACAGCAGTAATTAATACAACATTGTAATTCAACTATACTATAATAAAAAAAATTCACACATCTTCTGGGGGTTTCCCTTTTTGATTTCACCTATGACAATCATTCACAAAAATTCCAGCAAAAAGAAATGAAAAGGAGGAGGCTGACTCTTAGAGTAGGCTTGATTCTTGCAGTAGTACCTTGTATCAAAGAAATAGAATTTTGCCAGGGCTAAGTCATAGGGAAGAAGTTTCTAAGAAGGGCACAGATTTGTTGGCCTATATGCAGCATTTTTCTTTAGTACGTAGTCTATTAAAGGAATCAAAACCTTAAACCTATCTAGTGCCTGGTAAATAATAATAATAATAATAATAATGATAATGGCAGCTAACATCAGTACTCACTGAATGAATCAACACTGTCCTCTTTTCTTTCTTGTCTATGAACTGTCAATCAACTAGACAATACTGATCTGCCTTTTCATCAAAATACATGTAACTAATTATATTAAAAGTAGAATCAAAGATGGAATAAAAAGATAGTTTGACTATAGGAAATGAGATGAAACTCAGGATAATTTACTCATTCAAAGTAAAGTGCTGAAGAAGAAACTATTGGGCATCACTGGAGAGAGAAAACTGCCTTAGTTGTTTGTCTGGTGTGACCAAATCTACGGAGGACAGTACTGTCCTAAGTCTGATACGAATACCAAGAAGTTTAAGACAATCTCTGCTCTCAAGGATTTTACACTTTAACTAGGAATGTAAACACACAAGAATTAGAGAACAAGTAAAAAGCCTTAGGCTCCAAGTTCTGCAGGATTTGAATGAATGGAGAAATGAACTGGGCCAAAGCTGTCAGGGAGCGCTTCACAGAGCTCTCATCTAGACTAAATGGGGATGTAGGGGGCACAGGGGGAGGGAGAAGGGAAGTAAGTGCTCCGGGTGGGATGTCACAGGAACAACGCAGGAGAGGAGGCTGAGGTCAGCTCATGCAGTCAGTGAAAAGGCCAGTGTGGACAGAGCGGTGGGTGTGCGTGTGCTAGGAGAGCATACACTGAAGCTGGGGGACTTGTAGGTGCCCAGCCAAAGTGGGAGAATGTAAAATGATAAAGTGGAGCCAAACTTCAATTTTTCTATCTTTATTATAAAATGTGTAAATCACCTTGAGATCCCTAAAGTTAGGTGCCAATTATAGAAGAAATAGTTATCGGTTTGGGGAACCTTCATGCATTTGAACATATGTGCTACTTTTCAAGGTAATTCCACCAGAAAGGAATGCTATTACATGACCAAGCTCAAAATGACTTAATGTTCTGGGAAATCTACAAATCAGAGCAACATTCCAGGTACTTGAAGTTCCTGGGATCTGTTTGTTTTTAAACTGCTTGTTCATGGTAATACATATAGATATATATATTTCTTTTCATGAATGATAAAAAATTTACATCTTCCTAACACATGAAAAAACAGCCATAGAAAAATGATATAATCTTGAAATAAAGTCCCCTTTGAACATATTAGTATCTTAAAGGAACAGCCTAAACATATATTAATCCCACTTGGAACCAGAAAGATAAAGATTTTTAAATGCAAGACTCTGAAAACCTAATCCTGTGCGAAGTACCTGCATGGAAAATCTGGCGAATATGCTTACTGCTCCAGTTACAGTCATGGGAAATAAAACCTAAAGCGGACACTTCCTCTTACGGAAAACAATCAAAAGGTGGTTAGAAGATTAAAAAAAAAAAGAAAAGAAAAAGAAAACTGAAAGATGTTGGTGTGGCACGCACCTTCTGTATCATCGCGCATTTGCTCCACCAAATCTGTCAAATCCTCCCAAGAGTCTTTGCAAACAGCAAAAAGAAAGGAAAAGAAAGATAAAATGTCATGCAAGCCAAGAAAGAAAAGTGTTATTAAAAACAAGGTTTCAAAAGGGATAACTGAAAGGGAGATGCCTAGAACTCTTTGGGCTTAACTCAGAGATTAGCAGTGAAAAGCGCTGGGAACATACCCAAAGAGGAATGTGACACTAACCGAGCAGAAATATCAACTATGACTATTAAATAGGTCTCAAAGCTAAGATTAATAATTTCAAGGCTTCTAATTTCACAGATTTTCTATGGGATCTGTATATCCCATAAATAACAGACTTTATTTTCCCACTGAAAATCAAGATGAGACTCTGTATTCTAGTGTACACAACACTGACCTCATTCAGTATTTCTTTTGATCCCTTCAGTGAAGCTAAAAAAACATGTGGAATGTTTTTTAGACTCAGGCCAAGTATCATGATGCAAAACTAGTGACTTTTCCAACCAAAGAATACCCTAAATACCTTTCCCGAGCCTTCCACCCAAACAGCTCTCCTTCCCCCAAACAAAAATAAAGGAAAAGTTGCTGTTTTGAAGATAAATCACTTATAATTCAAAAAAGACAGATGTTTATTCAGTTAAAAGTATAGTACTCTCTCTCCCCTCTTACTATAAACTCAGTGTTCTTGTATACAGAATATTCCATGTGAGACAAAAGGACACAGATGTCACGATTACAAATATAATAGATACTTTATTATAGTGTCTTCTAAGTGTCTTAAAGCTGTAAGATCATTATCTGTTCTGAAATGAATTTTGAGAACCTATAGAAATTTTTTAAAAAATGGATTAGGTTCATCCTTCAGTAACTCTGAAACCATGGTATTATACACAACTGCAATATTCATAATTAAACCCACCAAATCATGTGAATTTTATATGTGTAAACACGCAAATACAAATAAAGGTAAGTTCTCAGAGGATGAAGCATAACAGAAATGAGAAAATGGGCAAAGAATACTTTGCCCATGACAAGCCCTCTTTCTTGAAAAATTTATCATGGAAGCCAGCATAGGGTCTGAAGCAATAACTTGGAGTAATGATCCAGGAAAAGAATTTATCATTTGTCCTACTCACTAGTTCATTATATTAACACTGTAATTAAACTGGTCAACTTTGGTTCTCACGTGGCATAGTGATTTTCAAGTGGAATGTAAGCATTCATTCTAATGTGAAATACATGTTCGGTTATCCTGTAAAGACGTGCAAAAAACCCCACAAATATATAAAAAGTTAAAATTTAAATTCAGAAAACAGGGAAGCAGATGGGGATCTAGTAAAGTGATATGTGATTAAAATGAAACTTTTTTGAAAACTACATATATAGAGATTATTGGTTAGGTCAGACACAAAGATAGGCAATATAAAAAGTAATATAAAAGGTAATATAAAAAGAATGCAAGTACCTATACCCTATTACACTTGTACCGTTCCCCAATTCAAAAGTTTAGAAATCAATGACTTAGAAAACCAAGCACAGGAGTACAGCTCAGAGAACCAGGATTAAATTCCTAACTTCTGTCAACATCCCAAGCAAGTCACTTTATAAACAGAGGTAGGAGAACATGATAGTTCAGAGAACAGACTCAGGAGCTGGAACACCCGGGCTCACGTCCCAGCTCCACCCCTTACTGTTTGTATGACCTTGGTCCAGGTACTTCATCTGTTTTTCCTCAGTCAGTTTCCTCATCTATAAACCATGGACAAGAGGATTACCTATCTTACAGCCCTGCTGCAAGGAGTAAAAAGAGTAAATACAGGTCCAAAATCTTTTAGCTGAATATTTTCTGGCCAAATGTATTCTGAAAGGCAGAATTTTATTTTTTTTAGAAAGGTAAAACGGCATATACTGAGGCCAACGTGTAGAACCAGCAGGGCCTGAGACAGCACTTCACAAGCAAGCACATCAGCATTTCTGCAGGACACATATGGATATTCAGATTAAATAGGATAAAGACTATAAATAGCCTGAAGTAAATTCAGGTCATGTTTTAGCATCAAATGAGTTCAGGCAAATTTATGAAAAATGCTTTTGGCTTTAAGAGCTTTTTTTTGGATTTATGTCTAGAACACTTAGAAAGTATCTCGTACAGAAAAAGCACAATATTATTATTTTACAATGAATTTGTGTTAAAAGACGTCATATATATATTTGCATATATGATTTTCAAGTATAATCCTCTGAAAATATACTATGCTACAGATTTATATTATGTAGGATTATAGATTCATAAGAATATTCTTTTAACGATCATGTTAGTTTGCCATACAGACTTGCCATGTGACCTTGTGAAAATCCGTAAGGTGACTTCCTATTTTATTCTTCATTTCTTTAACTAAAAACTACATTTGTCACCTAATAAAAGTCTACTCTATTAAAGCAAAATATGAAGAAACTCCAAGATTTGTGCAAAGAAGAGCTCAGGAAAGTGAATTTCTAGTTGGAAATGGGTGTGGGTACAAGGGATCTCTCTGATTTTCCCCTTGGCATGGGCCACCTAGAGCACTTTTCTGTTCCAACCAGACATATTTTGTTTTGTTTCTAAAACAACATTTAAAATTAGGAGTGTCAGAGTGATGGAATCAATTTAAAAGAGCCCTCCTCCCCAGAAAGGTAAAAGGTATGTTTTCTCCTTTTAAAGTTGTTACCCACTTTACCTTGGCATGCTCACAGTTTTATTGTAATAAAGAATGGATACCATAATGCTCTTTTATAACACCCAAAGAAGGATTTATAAAAGATTTTTTAAAATTGTGTCCTCTGGAATATGTTCAAATTATTAAAACAACAACAATAAAAACAAAAGTATGTAATACATGAATCAAAGAGATGGGTGGCAGTATGACCAACTCTTCTCTTTCCCAGAACATTTCCTTTTTCTAGGGATAATACTTTGTTGACTTGAGCATGTTTTGCCTGGTCTAAAAAACTATATTACCTTTAATTTGTATCATAATACATATTCACAAATTGCAAAGAAGCATAATCTAAAGCCTCGCTGGTTGATACAAAAGATAGGTCTGGATTAAAATTTTGCTCTAGATAATGCATAGTGCAGAGCTGTAGCAATCAGAATTGTGCCAGATGTGCACTATATTAAAGTGAATGGTAAAGGGGAGCTTCCAAAGTTACTCTGGCTAAACAGACACCCTCAGCTCACTCAAAACACTGACTCATAAGGAAAGGAGTGCATACCTTATAAATGCCAAGTGGATTGTCACAGGGTGTGGTGCCATGAGACCAATGCAATGTCAGGACCACACTCCACTCTAAACGCTTGGATTTAAAGCAGTTAAAAATGCTGCTCCTAACAGACTCTATCATCTTATTTTTAAGATGCACATGAACAAAGACATCTTTTAAAGTCAAGAGATAAGAGACAGGCTGGAACTATACAAAGGCCCTGAATTAGGAAGCATAGGTTATTTGAGGTTCACTGAACCATTTCCTGGCTAAACATGGAGACTAATTTACTTAGCTCTGGAAATATTTAATTAGGTGGTACTGTAAAATAGCTGTTCTTACGGTACGTGGTGACTCAATGATGATGCAGTGTGGTCTGGTAAAAGAGGGCCTAGCTTTGACACTGGACCCTGCATAGCTACTTCTTTTTTCTCTCCATGAGGGAGAGCTGAAGCTCCATCCCTCCTGAGAAGCACTGGAATAGACTCAAAGTGCTTCTCCATTGTTTATGTACCCAGGCTTGTGAGATCTCTCTTTGCGATGTGTTCTCTCTTCAGGAGTATTATTACTATAGACAAGGGAGTTGCAGTCAAATTTAGAGACAAAAGCAACCAAGTTACACTGTCTCCTTGAGGCTAGGTGTCTTTGATTTAGAGTGTTACTTTTAAAAAGTTTACTAGAGTTTCTTGAGAGTTTCTTGAGGGGACAGCCTTCCTGAAGCCCCAACCACTGATCACAAATAACTCCGAAGGACTGTTGTGAAAGTGAATGTTAATTAATTTAAAGTACTTAGCAAATCACAGGTACTCAATGTCAACTTTACATTTGTAAGAAACCAATATGTGCCCTGTATTTTGATTTGGCTACAAACTGGAGTCCTCTAAGTATATTTGCCATAATTATTCAAAGGAAATAGAGGTAATGGCATTGGGAAAACAAACAAACAAACAAACAAAAAAACTAAACTAACTATTAAACACAGGGAAAGAACATAAGTCAATGTAAGTAGAACAAGGACAAATTTAGCAGCTGAGACACTGTTAAACAATAATATAATTAGGTTGGTAACCTAATAATAAATATTAGCAGAGGAACTGTCAAGCTAACTTAAAAAAAATGCTAAGAGGTCCTGCTATAATAAACCAGTAATTTAGGCCAAGGTCTATCTTCTCCTCAAAGTATAATAAAAAACAAAAATATCTGCAAAGAAATACAAATGGTCCTGGAAAAGGTAATATTAAGTTACTGTGGGGCTTCCCTGGTGGCGCAGTGGTTGAGAGTCCGCCTGCCGATGCAGGGGACACGGGCTGGTGCCCCGGTCCGGGAAGATCCCACGTGCCGTGGAGCAGTTGGGCCCGTGAGCCATGGCCGCTGAGCCTGCGCATCCGGAGCCTGTGCTCCGCAACGGGAGAGGCCACAACACTGAGAGGCCCGCGTACCACCAAAAAAAAAAAAAAAAAAAAAGTTACTGTGACACTGTGATTTATAATAAGAAATATATCTTTGGTTTTCATGCCCAGTCCCTGACAGAGGCCTCCTGAAACCGTATAAATTCCTCAGTGCTAAGAACAGTAGGAACATCTTTTGTTCTAATCAGGTGACTCTGGGTGGCTCCTGAATGGGATCTGGTTCCCATCATCAGAAGCTTGGAATTATCAGCAACACTCCCCCCACCTCTCTGAAGAGACGAGAGGGGCTGAAAATGGAGTTAAAAATTGGTCTTATCCATGTGAGGAAGCCTCCTTAAAATCCCAATAGTATGGGGTTTGAAAGCTTTCAGGTTGGTGAACACATTCACACACGGGGAGGGTGATGCATTCCAACTAGACAGGGACAGAAGCTCCTGCGCTCTGGGCCCTCCCAGACCTCACCCTACGTATCCCTTCATCTGGCTGTGCATCTGTTTCCTTTATCATATCCTCTAATAAACTGGCAAACGTTAAGTGTTTCCCTGAGTTCTGTGAGCTCTTTAGCAAATAACTGAATATAAGAGAGAGGTCATGGGAATCTGTGATTTGTAGCCCAGCCAGAGAGAAGTGGTGGGTGACCTGGGGCCCTACAACTTGCATTTGGCAGCTGAAGTGTTATGGTTGTGGGCTGGGAGGGAACAGTCTTGAGGGTCTGAGACTTTGATCTGTGGGATCTGATGTTATCTCCAGGTAGACAGAGTCAGAAAGGAGTTAAATTGTGGGACACCCAGCTGGTGTCATGGAATTGCTTGGTATTGGGAAAAATCCCACACATTTGGTGACAAGAAGTGTCGGAAGTGAAGTGTTCTGTGTGAAAGTAAAAGAGAGACACAAGAGGAGGAACGCAGGTTTTTCCAATACAGTTATCAACATTTGAGCCGTTTAATATTCGCTGAGCACGAACGGGGAGCACAGGCCTTTACTAAGGCAGTTAGGACAGTTAATCTGTACAGAAGAGACAAAGATGAAATATCCACAGACACTGCCCTTGAGGAGAACTATGTAACTATGACACAAGGTAAAAAGGGATTGGTATTAGATAAAACAGATTCCTAAGTCAGGTGAGCAGCTAGGTGACACAGGGCCTGACGGGGAGTGAGGGGATGAAAAAAAGGGGCCTCCACTGCATCAGGAGACCCTTTGCCCTCTTGCCTGAATGGCTGCAATGGCAGAAAATAACGTCTCTGACTAACTGGACCTCAACTGGGTAGCTGCTGCCCATAAAAGAGGACACTGTGAAATTCTCAGATAACACAGAGTACATCTCATACATACCCTAAGTTTTACAGCTCTTGGAGAAAGAAAAAAGAAATTCCAGCAGCCTTTTCATTGTAGAAAGTAAACCATAGCAATCTTAGAGAAGTGTGAAATTTCTCACTGTACAATCAACAGTAAAACTCATTCTCTTCTGCTAGGACATTGTCACTAGCTCAAAGAACCCCCCCCCCCAAAAAAAAACAGATAAAACATTATCATGCAGTTTGCAGCTGCTGAATCAACTGTCCTAAAACCCCACAACTGTTTCCTTTGAAAGTTCAGATTTTAATAGTGTGGGAAACCACAACCAACTGCAGTGGCAAAAGATGAAAATGAGTTGCAAAGAAGCAGCCAATATGAAAATTCATGACACCATGGCATTAAATTTTTTTTAATGTTTACTGCAGCTTGGAAATGTGTATAAAAAAAGTAAAATATATTACTATTTGACCCAGAAATTCCACTTCTAAAAATGAAATTGTTCAAGTGAAAAGTGTTCAATTTATAAACATAATGGTGTACCAAAACTGTTTGGGGTAGCCTAATTTTGAAATAACCTAAATATCTATAATAAGGGAGTAAAGAAATCATGGCACATCCAAACAAGTGAAGACATTAAACGAGGCAGTAGAGATTTCTATTTACTGAAGTGGAGAGAAGAACGGCAGGTCACACAAGACAGGTATGTGATGACCTTACATGCATAAAATTGTGCGAGTTTATAAACGAACCACATGTGTATATATTAAAAAAGAGAATCAGGTTGCTAGAGCTTACCAGTGGTTACTGATAGGTGCTAGAATTTTAGGTGAATTCTACTGTTTTATATATTTTTACTTGTCTGTACTCTGTGACTCTTAAATGCGAGTATATTATACAACTTTAAAAATAAAGTTGTTTTCACTAAAATTCATATATATATATATATATATATATATATAATTCTAAATATATTTTTCTAAGAGAACCCCAGGATTTTCAATATGCTGATATAATATTTTTTTATTGGGGGAAATTTAATTATGATGAAAAATAAATACTTAGGGGTCATTTGACAATAAGTATGTTTCACTGTCCCTCTACACATGTGTTTCTAAGCTCATCAAATTCAGCTATTTGTTCTCTGGCAAAGTTCAAATACAAAAAAATTGCAAGGGAATGAATTTTAGTATTTACTTCCCTGTACTCAAAAGTACTTCATAGCAGTCCCAGTGGGGTTAGAACAACAGCAAAGGAAAATCATGCCCCATTATACTCTCCACCTTCCCAAAAAAGGGGCACAACCAACAAACCCAAAATAATACAGAACCACACTGAAGCACAGAGAATACTGTGGGCGCTCTCAAGTGACAGCCTTGCTCTCTTCCTAGCCAGGTCTCACAGGTACCCAGGCTTGGGAATCCAACAGCTTGAATTCCAATCTGAGATCCATCACTGAGTATTAGTTATCTAATCTGGTACAGCATGTACCTCTGGAAAATGACAAAGATGTCCATGATTAGCTTAGGACAAATAACCTTCTGGCACTAGGCGCTGATAACCCAAAGAAGAGTTAATGTGAACTACACTAAGAAAGTCACAAATTAAAGTAAAAGCTCCGTTCAAAAACGGTCCAGAAAAAGCTCACCAATAAAGAGCAAAGACAGTAGTAAGGCACTGTGATTAATGACAGGGCACTAAAGCAGACTCCAGTGACAGGAGTACTAGGGAGTTGGGAAGAAATTGAAAGCAGACCTGAAATCAGAAGGAGAAAGCTGATTTTAGGGAGAGCACATTACAGTCAGCTCAGAGGAAACATGTAGCTCTTCTATGGTTTCATTACAGATTGAGGTACAAATGGAACTCTGCTGATACTTCTCTCCCAGATTTAGGATTTTATAAAATCTCAGAGGCAAGTGGGTAAAACTTACCTTGGAAAGGTGACTAGCCAGACTATTCCCAGAGCAGAACAACAAGAAGGGATGAACCTTGTCCAAAGAACTCTGTCTGGTAGGCTTCTGAGATGGTAGTAAAAGCTATAACCTCTTCACTTTGAGAAGTTCACGAAGACTGCCTTGTGCACGCGTAATCACAACTCGAGAGAACCTGACTATGAGGCTAACCGGGTTGGTGGCAACAGATATTCCAATAATCTCACTGAAGGCAGATTACAAAAGGAGGAGTGCCAGAGCGAAAGCAAAGAACAACACGATTCTGTAAAACAGAGAATCCTAACAACTCAGGTTTTATTTTCTGAACACAGGAAAGGAATAAATCAAATGCTGTACTAAATGCACCTACGTCTAAGTGCTGTGGGTCACCCTTGTGCACAGCATGCAGCATTTAGACAGCTCTGAAAACAAAGCATGCCAAAAAATAAACCCTGACCTGTGACCTGGAAAAACTCAAGATGTTTACTAGAAATATTAAAAAATTATAGTGGAAATTGAATCTAAAGCAGTAACTCCACTTTTTTTTTTTTTTTCCCCGGTACGAGGGCCTCTCACTGTTGTGGCCTTTCCCGTTGAGGAGCACAGGCTCTGGCCGCGCAGGCTCAGCGGCCATGGCTCACGGGCCCAGCCGCTCCGCGGCATGTGGGATCTTCCCGGACCGGGGCACGAACCCGTGTCCCCCGCATCGGCAGGTGGACTCTCAACCACTGCACCACCAGGGAAGCCCAGTAACTCCACTTTTAGGCTATTTCTCCTATTCATGGCTGTTGGAAACTCTGTCATGTAAGGTACTTAACTCTGAGTTAGAAAGATGGATGACTGCACATCTACAGTTTTCATTAAGCTTTTTTCTTTAAAGAAAAAAATAACATTGTTTCTTGATTATAGTAATATATCCTCTTGTAGAATATTTGGAAGACATAATGAAGTATGAAGACTATAAAAATCATCTGTAGTTCCACTATCCAGAGAAAACCACTTTTTTACATTTTTCGTACATTTCCTTTCACTTGTGTGTACGTGTACCTATATTTAATTCAAATTGTGGCAACTAAGACCCAACGCAGCAAAAAAAACTGTGACCACAGTGTATATGTGGCTTGGGAGACAGTTTTTAAAACTTACTATATTTTATTTTATTTTATTTATTTATTTTTTGCGGTATGTGGGCCTCTCACTGTTGCAGCCTCTCCCGTTGCGGAGCACAGGCTCCGGACACGCAGGCTCAGCGGCCATGGCTCACGGGCCTAGCTGCTCCGCAGCATGTGGGATCTTCCCGGACCGGGGCACGAACCCGTGTCCCCTGCATTGGCAGGTTAATTCTTAACCACTGCGCCACAAGGAAGCCCATAAAACTTACTATATTTTAAAAAATACTCCCTGCCATTAAATATTCTTCCACAACACCATTATTAGTGTTTGTTGTATTGATGCTCTACAATTTATTGAACAATTTTCCTATTAGGTCATTTAAGTTGCATTTAAAGTTTTGCTACTATAAATCATAATACAGTGATAAATATATACACCTATATATTTTGCCTTTATCTTTGATTATCTCCTTAGGATAGATATCTGGTAAAACAACTGGAACTTAATTTTTCAAGGCTCTTGATTCACACTGATAAAGTGATTTCCAAAAAGGCTGTACCAATATATATCCTACTAGCAGAGCCCTATCTGAGCCTTCCCACACTTTCATCAGCACTGAATATTATTCATAGATATTTTAAACAACAACAACAAATTATTTGTTGTACTAAACTTCCATTTTTTTTTTTGCGGTACGCGGGTCTCTCACTGATGTGGCCTCTCCCGTAGCGGAGCACAGGCTCCAGACGCGCAGGCTCAGCGGCCACGGGTCACGGGCCCAGCCGCTCCGCGGCATGTGGGATCTTCCCGGACCGGGGCACGAACCCGTGTCCCCTGCATCGGCAGGCGGACTCTCAACCACTGCGCCACCAGGGAAGCCCTAAACTTCCATTTTTGAAATAAGATACAATGAGTCTATAATATGAGATAAATGATTTTTAAAAATTTAAAATACCCAGAAACATAAGTTATGTGTAATGGAGGGAAGGTATTCCAATAATCTTTTCATAAACTTTTCTTTTAAGAATGATTATTTTCTGGGGTTATGAGGCATTAATGAATTCACCTGAAGTGTGGTACATAGCTACAATAAACAGTACACAGTAATATAAGGCCTTCTGAAGGATGCAAAAGTTTTACCCTAAAGAACTTTCTGTATAATCTCATAAAGTATGAATCACATAGGTTAAAATAAATCACTGGAGAATGATTTAAAGTGCATTCAATCAAGTGACACAGACAGTATCCAACGATTCAGGAGATGAAGGATATTGGACTTGTTGGAAAAGGTTCATTGATGAACCCTTTCCTAATTTAATGTCAGCACGGAGAATCTAAAGTGGGAATAGTATAACAACAAGAATAATCAGGGTTTTGGCAAAGTGCAGAATCACAGCCTGATTGAAATAGGTAAGCATTGAAAAGGAGTTTGAAAAAACATTTGATAAGTAAAATTACCCAAAAGAAGGGCATGGGAATAGTTAGCTAAAGAATAAGGATTCAACGTCGTTACTGTTTCAGACAATCCATAATCATGAACATTACTGCTACCACAAACAACTTTCCACGTCATTTTGCACATCTACTTGAGAAACATTTTAAATTTAGCACATAAAGGTGCTGCCTGCCCACCAGGTCAGTTTCAGCAGTGTGCCATTTTTACTGTTTCGCAGCATCTGCACAACTATGTAAATATTTTTATGGGCTTTATAAAAACGGGTGGAAAGAGGAAAAAAAAAACCCAAGTGGATAAAATGCTAAGGTATCCAATTTAATTGATGGCAATCAGCAAGCCTGCCCCAATTGGCATGCTTTTGGCCTCATTTGGATGCTCACTGGACATAAGCTGGTCAATGCCACGTTCAATTGTGTACAAAACTACTGGAAATATGTCACCAGAGACTGGGAGGAAGATGTTCTTTATGACACACAGGTCTATTGTTGAATTGCGGTGTAGGTGAGCTGCATGTGGGCTGGATGGAGGCTCCAACACTTACTACATCTCTGAATCTGTCAATTTGTAAAATGGGGATAACAGTACCTAGGCTCAAAGGGTTTTTGTAAGGATTAAATGAGATAATACATATATATTACTTAGAGGAAACAGTTCCTGGCACAAAGTAGCTGCTCAATAAAACATAGCATCTCTTCTTGCTATACCACCACCACCACTACCACCTTTTTAGGAATATTCTACATTCAATATAAAGGCTGCCTGAAACAGGCTCTTGTACAACAATGAAAAGTTTACTTTCTTGAAGACTCATTTGGCAATTTTATAAAGAATGAATCAGTATAGGAAGAGAAATGGTTTGGAGAAAAGCTAAAAGTAGGTGTAGGAATCTGGATGTGACATAATTAGATCCTGGTAGTTGCGGAAACTAAAATGAAAGACAAAATTAAGCTTCTGTTGTGGAACGGAGCACAGAAATCCCTCTTTTATGGCCTAACACATACAGCACTATTTGTTTAATCACAGCAGAAAACTACAATAGCCAGATGCCTTAAATCTGGTTTATATAATTTCATACATATATATTTCATACATTGGCTCTGTACCATGGTACTGCAGTGCTTGCCATTTTACTTGTTGAACTACCCTACTTCCCACTTGTCAATAAGCTCAGAAAATACGGAGGAGCGGGCTTATTCACTGTGCTGTACCTCAGGACCTAGCATAATGTGGAGCATAAATTCTGATCTTATGATAAAAACTGTGTTTTTTAAACACTGCTTTTTTTCTTTGGGGGTTCTAACAGACCCTAAGGATTTTTCCCTTAGGAAAAAAAAAGCACAAATGTAAAATTTTACATATAATTTTTTGAATCATGGTTTCCAGATTTAGAAGCCCTGCACTAGACTGTAGTGAATTCATGCTATGAAGTTTCTTGGTAAACAGCCATTTGGCTTCCCCTGACAAAATGCCCACTGGGACAGGCACTTTTTTCATTAAAACATATGCAGGTCCCAAGCAGAATGGGGTTTTACTAGTGTGCAGTGATATTAATGAGTAAGAGTACGTTAGTAAATGTCAATGGAGTTATCTCAGCACCAGACACTTTCCACAGTCACCAGATAACAAACATTTTCCATTTCATCTTCAGCGGATTTTTCCTTGCTTGTTATATCAGTAGCGTATTCCCTACTGAATGGAAAAACCTGACCCCAAATCTACACCCATACTGTTCTTTGGGAAGTGTGGTCACTCTAAGTGTTACCTGGCTTTGAATTCCATGTCCAGTTCCTAAGGAACAGGATTGTCCTTTAGCAACTAAGTAGTTCACACTTGTTTTACAGCAGCCTCTGACATCTTTGTTTCATCTCTTTTCTCTCTTTTCCTTGACTGTGAATTCATTGAGGGCAAGGGCCACCTATTTCTTAGTCTCTAGAACTGGACTTTGCATGAAGGGATGCCCAATAAATATTTCTGACCAACTGACAGACCAAAACACACTCCTTGCATGTGGTGCAGTATTGTTACTACACTCACAGATGTTACATATAAGCTATCTCTTTATACATTACAGTATAAGTGCCAGATAGTCTAATGAACACTAAGGCAAAATGCAACTACCAGGGGAAAACTGCAGAGTTACGCAGTAACAGCACGTCTGAAGTCGGCCATCACATACAGTTCTCTATAGTAACACTGAAATCAAAAACTTGAGCAGAGATTCTCTCCTCAATGTGCCTGCTCAATGTATCATTTCTTCGTAGTCTGCCTCTTATTATCTGTATTTGAGAAGGAAATTTTCTAAGTCAAAAAAATAATTCAAAGCTTATAGCTGTCTTTATAACCAAATGGTATATTATACTGTACTAAACCGATCATCTGCGTTTCACCTCTCAATGTCAGATTCCTCTTCTTTAAAAGAAGGTTAATAGGAAAAGAAGTATTTCTTGATAACTGCGTTTTACTTTTAACCGATTATTTTCTCGTTTATATGAATTTAAGCTACTAACCTTTAGTCTGTCTGGTAAACAAGTAGTTTAGACTACTCCAGAAAGTTAGATATAAAAACAGAAATACACACTAAAACGGCAATAGATTTAAGAATGGGGCTTAAACTGTTGCAGCTCAAACCACTGCTCCATGAATAACTATTACACAAATAACTAAATTTATAGGGCACTTTACATTAAGTATCTCATTTAATCCTCCTAACCTACTATCTGGTAGGTACCAGTCCTAACTACTTGTTATACCCGAGCTTGGCCAGCTCACTATGTACTGTCTGAAACGTCCCCTCCAACCCCTACCCGCCACGGTGTCAGCCTGGTGATGGTCTAGTTATCACGCAAGGTTGAGCCCAGCCCAAGTGTCACTTACTGGATGAAGCCTTTGCTGAACCTTCTCCTTACAATTAAAGATTTGGAGATTTGCTCCAGGTTTTTCAAAAAAAAGTGTATTAAAAGAAGTGAGAGAAAGATCACCTCCTTGACCACCAATAAGTACTGAAATAATTAAGTGAGTTTTTATTCCCACGTATTTAAGAGTTAAGCTAGGCAGAAATTCTAGGTCCAGCCCTACACTTTGGACAGCACAGTGAAGGAAGGAACTGTTTTCAGAAAACAAAAGTTGGAAACCGCAATGCTTGTAGTGCTGAGGCCACAAAGTTAGTCTATATTACCCTCTTAAGAGGATACATTATGCTTTTGCTCCCTTTCTCTTGTGGGAGTCAGAGGGCCCCAATGCAGGATTTGCGCGGTCAGATGTTTGAAGTATTCTATGAATACTCCTGTGCCTGGGCACCAGGTGCTCCATTTTGTCAACACAGTAAGATTCCCATTATCACTGGCCTGGTGATCACCACTTAAAGGTTAGTAGCTAAATTAAACTTAACAATTGTCACTAGCATCAATATTAAAGCAGACATTTCTTTGGTTCAAATGACTGTTTAGACATCCAGAGTTAGCCAGTGGAGCAAGGAAACAAAATCCCTGTATTTTATTTACCTGGTTTCCTAGATCACTAAACCTATAGATGTTTTCCTGGGTCTGGACTTTCTTTTATTACTTCTAGTGCTAATCATTTGAAATTGTTTCTTCTTTTACCCAATTTAAGGCAGAATTCCAAAATTCATTTGTTAGCATTTCTCTATTTTCCTCCACACCCTCCATAGTTGACTCTTAGGTGTTGGGAACTTCCTATTTGTCTGTTTCCCTTAATCTAAGGATGTGCCACTTAAGCTTAGGTTGCAGCCCTCATACATTTTCCATCACAGAGTTCTCCATATTGAATTTAAACAGTACCACTACAAATGCTTATGTGAACCAAACAGCTCACTTTTGTTCACTCACAGGAATCTTGCTCAAAAAACAAACATGTATTCAAATTATTAAATTTGTTAAAAGTTATTTTGAGACACTGACACATTAAATTTTATAATTAAGGGAATATTTGATATCACATGACTCTCAAAATGAATATATTTTAAAACAAAATATGCAAATTGAGGCATTTGCTAAAAGACTTCTTGGTAGCCTTCTAAAAATGTATTTTTCTTCCCTAAAGATTTTTAAAGCTTTGGAGGCTGTTCTTAACAGTACTGGCATTGTATGCAGTTCTAGCTGATGTCCTCTAACCCCTGTGTACATTCTGAAACTTAGAGCCAAAGGAAGCTGTCCAGCTGACAAATCAATTGTTAAAAGATGCAAAGGGCCTTAAAAACTACTTAAACATTGCCCTTAAAGACACACCCAAATGAATGCTTTGTGTTGTGATGTTAACCCTCTCTAAAAGTGTCTAACTGGGAAAATAAAATCCTTTTCAGACACAAAGAGTGAAATCTGAGTCATGATAAGATTGCAATGACACTAGGTCAAGGGAAAGGAATCACTTTTCCTAACCCAATTGCTAAGTGCAATTCACCTTGTGCCCTCTATCCTGCAGTATGTCTAAATATTAGGCAGATTTTATGAAGAATTTATTCTCATACGTGAGCATTTCTGTCTTCACTATTTTAAGGGTAGAGAATAAACACTAGCTAAGAGGTCACTACATAAAAATACAAAACAATTTGACTCAAATTATGACTCATGTTAATTCTCTTTCTTACTGTACTAAGAGAATTTAGGGGTAGAAGATGAAACGCTCTCACAATTTAGAAAAGGTTCTGGGAGAAAGTCACAAGTCAAGAACCACAAAGGTCTCAAAGGTACTGACAGTGGAAATTTCAAATGGGTCATCATAGATACCACAAATAACTTATAAAAAGCAATGGCCAATAGGTTCCATGGGAAGAAATTACCTTATCAATCATGCCTTTTTAAGGCATTGTGCTTTTTTAAGACACCATATTCATTAAATAAGCACTGAATGGAAAACTGCTTTCTCATCTAACCTTATAATCTATATTATTAAAGAAAAAAATGTTTGACCAAATATTTTCTAGATATCATAGCCTGTTTAACATTATATCCTGATGATAGGATACCCTTCATGAGCGTTTCAACTATATCATGTACAACCCTATAATTATGGTCATGCTTTTTTATCTTTATTAAGAATCACTACAATTTCTATAATATTTTAGCATCTAATCAGAATTAATAGCTTTTTCATTGTTGATTAGGGTCAGATGTGATAAGTGACCTCAAATGTTCTTTTTAGAGGCTTCAAGACAAAGAACTCTGAACAAGCACCAGCATCTTTTGAAAGGATACCTCAGGGGGCAGGGAAAAATTATTTTTCCCAGTAAAGTAGAGAAGGGGAGCTGGTGGTAGGTAAGGATGAAAGGTTTTCAGGCTTGTTAATAGTTTACAGCATGGGTTCTTCCTGCCTTTCCCTGACCCTCCCAGCCCAAGTAACAATGGGGATGCTGGTGAGATACTAGTGGATGGGTTCTAACCATACCTTCGTGGGTAGGCTCTGGGTCAGGTGTAAGTGAGATGTCATCCAGCTCTCGCAGGCAGAGCCATTCTCCATCCATAGACACTCGGAATTTGCAAAGGTAGATGGTCTCCATAGCAGCCTGTGTGATCTTGTCAGTGGTGGGGGTCGGCATATCGGTGGGAGGCGTCAGAGCCGACATGATGACTCAGCTGGGACCACAACACACACACACACACACACACACACGCACACACACACCCCGCACAAAAATAAAGCCTCCTCAACAAAAACCCCCAATCCAAAGCTCTGCAACAAAGCTCTCAAGAAACGGGGTGGGGGAGGTTAAAAAAAACACACCTTATGGTTTAAGAACTAACTGTTCAAGATAAACAATTCTACCCTATCTCTTCTCATAGACAGCTCCTACCACCTAGCAAAATAAGATGATGCTTGTCTTCTTCCAGCTTCTCTCTTGTTATCTTCCCTTCCCTACCTCCTTCTTTTTCAGCTGAGCCAGAGGCTTGAAATCCTGCACAGCCGATGCTACCTTAGCTGGCTTTGAAAAACTGGCCTCTGTATGAGTAAGTGAAAAATCCTCCTTCTCTGTGCAGGAAAAAAAAAAGTACAAAAGAAAAAAAAAACGAACAAAAAATAAACCAATATTTTCGATTTAGCTTAAAAAAAAAAATCCTGAACTGCAGAAATCACTTCCAGGATCTGCTCAGAGGAGCTGGGATGCTGAGTTCTAATAGGATTGGTCGTGCGCAGTAAGCAGGGTGTTGACCAAAATGGCTGACTAATGAACTGAACTGAAAATTCAGGCTCATGTGACCAGCTGCTCTGAACGTAGGGCGAGCAATTCCCAGGATGCTTTATAGATGCTGCTGATGCAGGGAGAGCAATTAGGCTGCTAGCTCTCATCCTGCACAACCCACTTCCAGACTATGCTAGTCAAACTGTGATCAGACATAACACAATGCACATATCCTCATCAATTCCCCTCTCTGTGGGATAAAAGGGCTGGATAACAGGAAGACAGTTAATACTGGGTAATACTGCACAGCAAAGATGGTAAAAGAGGTAGTTAGATTACTTTAACAAGCACATAATTCACCTCTTTTTTCCTTATATACTTAGCTATCAAAATTCTTTGCTCTGCTAAAGGTGGTGTTTTAAGAAAAACTAAAGCAGATTTTCCATTTAAATACCATACTCTCAGGCATTCATAATTTCCTTCTCTAAAGTACAAAGACCTAACTTTGTAGACAGGACAGAAGTGCAAGAAAAAAAAACTTGAAGTGAAAAAAGTAAAATCCTTCCTGATTAATGGCAATTTCCCCCTCCCCTTCTGATATTGCTGTATTTACCAAGTTTCTGCATTAGATTATTTTCTAGTACCTTAAAAATTCTCCCATCTTGGAACATGCTAAGGGCACATTATCCAGTTCTCTTAAACCAATCTACCAGTTTACCCACCCACCCACGTATCTATACTATCCAAGGAGACCATTATGCCTTGGTAGCAAGAAGTTAGGTACTTGCTTTCTGAGCTACATAAATAACAAGGAGATAAGGGATGACAAAGATTTTCTTTGAAAATGTTTTGGACGATTGAAAACAAGTTTTTGTTTGTTTGTTTTTTGTTTGTTTTTACTTAAGGGTCTGGTTTTTAGGAGGAGCACAAAACTTCAAGAAATATGTCCCAAGATGATTTATTGTGTTCTAGGATTTCTTATCAGAGGGTTATCTAAAAACTGAAAGAAAAATTTCTCCTTGAGTATTATTAAAATTTTTAAAAATATTTATTCATTTTTGTATGTGTTAGGTCTTCGTTGCTGTGCACGGGCTTTCTCTAGTTGCGGCGAGCAGGGGCTACTCTTCGTTGCAGTGCGCAGGCTTCTATTTGTGGTAGCTTCTCTTGTTGCAGAGCACAGGCACTAGGTGCGCGGGCTTCAGTAGTTGTGGTGTGTGGGCTCAGTAGTTGTGGTGCATGGGCTTAGTTGCTCTGTGGCATGTGGGATCTTCCCAGAACAGGGCTCAAACCTGTGTCCCCTGCACTGGCAGGTGGATTCTTAACCACTGCGCCACCAGGGAAGCCCAAGTATTTTTTATATATACATATATATATATATATACCTATATATATATTTGTGTATATATATATATATATATGTGTATATATATATATATACACACATACACATACATACATACATATAAATAACTGAATCACTTTGCTGTATACCTGAAACTAACCTAACATTGTAAATAACTATAATTCAATAAAACAAATTTTTTTTAAGTAAATGAAAAGGAAAGCCATACTGGAATAAAGTGTTGACAGCAAATACAAAAAAGTTCATAAATGCTTCCATCCTAATTTGAGATTCAACTCAAAGAAAAAATGCTCAGAACCAGATTCTGTAGGTAAACAGGTATTTTCATATTGTTAGAGGGAAGGCAATCTGGTACAATGTAAGAATATATATACGTATATGCTTATTTATAATTAGGAAGGATATCAGCAAGTTACTAAGGAAAATAAAATTTTCCAACTAGGTTTATTCATTTCTATTTAAATCTATTCCAACATTATTCTACATCTGGACCAGAGCTATTCATTCATTCATTCATTCAGTAAATATTCACTGAGAGTACTCCATGTGCCAGGCACTGGGCATGCAGCTTAAGACAAGACCACTTCTTCAAGGAAGCAGAGTTTACATATCCAAATACTGAATATAAGTCTTTATTTAACACATTCACATTTAATTACAGTGCAATTCCTTTCTAGCCAGACATCTTTATAGATTAAAACTTAAAGGGAGATAGTTTATAGTTTCACTTTAAGCCATGTAATACTTCAAAACACCGTTAAGCAGTCATTAAAATCTTTAAAATTACACTGAATAGTTCCTGGAACCACAATACCAAAGAGCCCTGGCTATCTGTACATATGACATCAAGACTCTAGGTCACTGATACATTCTTAAAATATAGAACTGTGAATATGTGAATTAATCTGAATGCTCTGGGATTGCCTGTGTCCACCAACATCTGAATTCAGCCTGTCACAAACCATGATGGACAATCTTCCCACCAACCAAACAATAAGCATTTATTTAACCCTGAACAGGAGATCTGGATTGATTACAACGTACCAGCAAAACAAAAACATCTAGGTCAATAAGCACAGAAACTTGATTAACGTTCCTTCCAAAGGTCCTCTCCAGGTAGACACAAGGAAGGAAGCCCAAAGCAACTAAAACTTCTGCCAAGGAGAGAAAAACCTGTCTGCACTGGTTACCCTTGAGTTTCCCATACCTATCAGTTTGAGGGGGTATTAGCAGTTATTTCAGAAATAAGAACTGTGGGTGGGCAGGAAAACCTGTACTTTTACCCAGTTATACCTGTTTGCAGGTAACCACTCTTGAGTCTTCAACATGACAGTTACTCATTGTTCTGTTCATAAGCAATGAATTTACTATGAAAACACGCACTAGGGCTTCCCTGGTGGCGCAGTGGTTGAGAGTCCGCCTGCCGATGCAGGGGACACGGGTTCGTGCCCCGGTCCGGGAGGATCCCACATGCCGTGGAGCGGCTGGGCCCATGAGCCATGGCCGCTGGGCCTGCGCATCCGGAGCCTGTGCTCCGCAACGGGAGAGGCCACAAAAGTGAGAGGCCCACGTACCGCAAAAAAAAAAAAAAAAACACGCACTAAATAGAGGACTAATAAAAATAATTTTAAATATTGCTTGGTAATGTTTTTACTATGTAAACATATTAGCTTAGAATATAAGGGCAATATTAAGTCATCAGTAAGACATACAAACCTTGAACTTCTTTTTCATAATCTTTTCTCATAAACACACTAATTATAAGCTGTATTGAACTATTTTCTCATTTGATTCCACTTGAGAATAACAGCATATATTTGTAAAAGAGTTGTGAGGAGGTCTGGGGTAGTTTGTGGCCCTAAAACAGAATTAACAAGGCTATGTGAAGTTCAAATCCAAGATAATGATCTGAACAATACTATGTTCTAACTGCTCACCCAGCATGAATTTTCCACATTATGGTTGATTCAAAGCAAATGAGATTCACTTT
The DNA here is from genome assembly GCF_003676395.1 of Aethalodelphis obliquidens. Lineage (NCBI taxonomy): Eukaryota > Metazoa > Chordata > Mammalia > Artiodactyla > Delphinidae > Aethalodelphis > Aethalodelphis obliquidens. The sequence continues at coordinate 215,006 of NW_020838003.1, read as the reverse complement.
TCAAAGTTAGTAGTTACATTCCTTTAAAGTATATTTACTCAGCTACTATCATAAGACAAAGGCTGATTTGTCACACCCAATGTCCCTGTTATACGATGTGGAAAAATTATTACTACTTAAGGTAGCTACCATTTATTGAATTTTTATTTTCTGTTAGGAGCTTTGTAAATATCATATCAAATCCTCACAAGAATCCTGCAAAGTTGGGACTTTCCTAGTGGCACAGTGGTTAAGAATCCGTCTCCCAATGCAGGGGACACGGGTTCGAGCCCTGGTCCGGGAAGATCCCACATGCCGAGGAGCAACTAAGCCCGTGCACCACAACTACTGAGCCTGCGGTCTGGATCCCGCAAGCCACAACTACTGAAGCCCGCGCGCCTAGAGCCCGTGCTCCGCAACGAGAAGCCACCGCAATGAGAAACCCGTGCACCGCAACAAAGAGTAGCCCCTGCTCGCCGCAACTAGAGAAAGCCTGTGCACAGCAACGAAGACCCAATGCAGCCAAAAAAAAAAAAAAAAAAGAATCCTACAAAGTAGGTATTGATATTCCCTCTTTACATTCAAGGAAACCAAAGTTGAGCCACATAACTGGCCCAAGATCATACAATTAGCAAGTGGCAGAACCAGGATCCCCAGCTGCTTCTAGAATGCCCATGAAGTCCATTTTTTCTTCTATACTTTGCAGCTTCAGCACTCCACCCCAAGGATTAAACTTTACTCAGGGAAAATAAAGGAAAACAAAACAAAAGCAAAAACAAAGTAACACAGGCAAGGTCCTCTTGAAATTTCCTAAACAGTTATTTCAACAAAGTTAAGATTTGAAGCAGAGAAAAAATTTAACCGCTTTCATACTTTACACCTTAATGTTTCACAAACCATATATTCCACTTAGTCACCCTTATACATCTAGTTTACGTTTTTAATAAGTGGGCATTTTCTTTTCTTTCTTTCTTTTTTTTTTTTGGCCAAGCAGCAAGGCTTGCAGGATCTTAGCTTGCTGACCAGGGATCAAACCCAGGTCCCAGCAGTGAAAGTGCTGCATCCTAACCATTGAGCACAGGGAATTCCCAAGTGGGCATTTTCTGAGAAGCTGAGAATCCAGCATGTATCTTTCTGCTTGTGCTGGCGAAGGGTAAACCAGATTCTTCCTGACTATTGTGAAGGATGTCACTTGCTTAACTGTACCATTGAAAAAACCATCTTACCGAGTTCCCGCCACATTTACTTATCCGGGTGGACATATTAAGAACACCTGATACATCCAGAAGTGTTAAAAGATAAATGAAGTGGGGGGGGGAACGATTTTCTAAAATGACTCATTTCAGAACTTCTTTAAATAACAAACTTCGATGCCTAATTTTAATTCTTAAAAAAAAATCACCAATACCCATGAAACCATTGCCCAACTGGAGAAACAGACCAGTGTCTTTCATTTACATGCTCCTTCTCTGTTCTGAATTCCTGCCTCCCCTTTTGAGGCAGCTACTTCTGAATTTTGTGTAAATCACTGTCTTATTTTAGAAGTATTACAAATACACGGATGCCTAAATAATATTTTAGCTTTTTTTTTTTAACTGTAGCGAAAAGGGTTTGATACTGTATATAACCTAAGCCTTTCACTCAAAACTGCATTTTCTAAGACTTATCCACATTGTAGTGTGTAGCTTGTACTTTACCCTTTGGGCTGCTGTGTTACAAGGTAATAGTCCATTGTATGTATAAACAATTTTTGATCTATTTTCATGCTGGTGAGCATTTGGGTTATTTCTAGTTTTTTCGTTTTAAATGATATTATTTAGATACTTTTCAGAAATAGATTTCTGGTAGGTATGCCAATTCTTCTTCAACAGGTTTGAGGGTAAGAGACCACTTCACTTACTTCTTTTACAGTTAGCTGACTCCTCCTATTACTTAGCTCCTATTCTGCACACAATAGTGCTTCTTAAAATTTGTCAACTTGTGCAACTACATCAATTTGTAAAGCTCACAAGTTCTGTTCCCCAAGGCTTCCTGGGTCACGGTTTTACAATTTAAGAAGAAAAGTCTCATCCCCTCCCCCCAAGTTCACTAGTTGCTGTTAGCACAAAAGGGTTCCCTTGATGAATTACCATCATGATGCCATCTGGGAAAGCCCAGATGTTTCTGCTAAATTATAAGATTATTCAATTGAAAGATCATGACTTTGTCACATGCGCCAGTCCTCCCTCTCACTTCCTTCCCTCCCCCACACAAAGATCTATTATATCCTCCTCTAATGTTGAGATTGCTACAAGTTTAGGTTTATATACTTGGCAGGCTCAGTATTACTTTGTAGATATTCCAAGGAAGATAATATATACTATGAGTATACCTGAGAAGCTGAGTTATGGTTGCTAAAAACACCACCAGGACTATTACATTGCATAATATTTTTCTTGTAAAATTAACCAGCATAAGACTGAAAATAACTCCTACCTTAATAACTAAAATGGATCTCATGGCTACGTGGCAGTAGGTAATAATTTACAGATGTAAAGCTACCAACTACTTAGTAGACAATCTTGGGAAACTTATCCTCCTCTTGTCTCAATTTATTCAGCTATAAACATGGAACTAAATAACTAGCTTCACAAAGATCACAGGCTCCACGAGAAGAACTCTGCCTGTTTTACACACCATTACACACTTGCTTAAAATAATACCTACCAAATACCAGATACTCCATAGATACTTGTTGGTATAGACATGTAACTCTAAAGCACTCTATATTCTTGCAATGATATATTTCCACCCTCCTGTTTCACTTCAACCATGAAAACCCCCAAGTTCTAGAAAATCAAGCTATATTTATGCCCCAACAAACATGTCATTCTAACGCAGGCTTTATTCATTTATACACAACAGATTCAATGATTTAATATGTATAAAGCACCTATTATGTCTAGCCACTATGGATATGAAGAAAGAACAAGAACAAGAAACAGAAAATTATAGGTGTTTTAAGAAATTTCTAAATCCCTGTCACACACATGGCTATTCAGTATTGCTTACATACCTAACTATTTTCTCTATCACGCTGGTGGCTTGTGAATTTCACATTCATTCATTTTTAGCAAATAGGGCTTTATCAGGTAGAACAAGGAACTAGAGGGCTACTGCTGCCTAAAGAGGAGCCTCCAGTTTAGGATGTGATTCCAGTTATGGGAGGTGGTGAAGGAGGCTGAGAGCATGTGGACTCAAGCCAGAATGCCCACAGTCAATCCTAGGTCCATCACTTAGAAGCTGAGTGCTTGTTTCTGCGCCTGTTCCTTCACTGACAAAATGGCGATACTCATATTCACTACTTCAGAGTTAGATGAAGTAATGAAAGTAAAATGCTCAACATGGTACTTTACACAAAGTAAGCAGTCAGTAAATGGCAGCCATTATCATCATTTTAATATGTGATTCTGCTTTCGAGAGTACCGGGAAACAACCCCAAAACCCAAAAAACCCAAAAACCCTATCAATCACATGAAATGAAAGTCAGTAAGGATGAATGTTCAAGGGACTAAGGTAAAGGGAAGTAAAAAAGGCGATCTGAGTAAAGGGTATGCTGGGGCATCACTTGGGACTTGAGAAAGGAAGAGGAGAGAGGGGTCAGAATTTTACCAAGCCTTCATAACAGGTGACCAGATTTCCTAAGTTCATAAAAAAGGCAGAGGAAGCAGATAAATGTCTGTGGACAGTCCATAAACAGATTCTAAAATTAGACAGAAAAACCATATTCTTAAAGGCAATATGTTGAAACAGGTTCTTCCGCTTTCTACATGCCTTTTGCTGTCACAGTCTGCTAATCTCTCCTTTCCTTATGGATCATGAGGTTTCAGACTTTCCCGCCTCTGCCCCACCATCCACGACACTCCCTCTGACACATGCTGAGTGTCATGTCCATTCCGTATGGAGCAAGTCTAGAACCAGACACTCACTAAGATGGGTTGTGCAAAGAGGAATATCATCTTGGCCCAGCAGCCCTTGATTCCTGATCTGTTATGTTTTAGGAAGACTATGAACTTTTCACAATTATTCAAACATAGCTACAGTAGAGGGCATGACAGTATTGATAGGTACCCTCTCAAGTACCACTGCCTTTGTAACTCTAAAAGCATTTCTTTTCACGTAATTTCAAAGCAATTCTTTATGCTTATGGTATACTACTAACTTCCCAAAATAAAATTTAAAGCTCATACTTGAGCCACGTCGCACTGTAGGAAGAAATTATAATGTTAATAAGGTTTGTGTAGAAATGTAAGTTGTGATGTTCTGCAAAGTTCCTTAAAATGGGATTCTACTTTTATTTATGATGGCTACAGGTTACTTATTGTGTAATGATAGAGAAGCAGCATATCTTTTATGCAACTTGTTTCATTATTTAAGGAATTTTCAAAAATATTAGCCAACAAGGAATTATCATTATTTCATCCAGTTAATTTGGCTAAACGCTCATCATCATCCACCTAGACTTTCTACTACCTATAACATACACTAGAAAAATATGTTCTCAGCTTCTTGATAAAATTTTACCTGTTTAACACATAGGTTTCTGTTAAAAGTCAAACAAAAAAGGGAAAAGATGAGAGACAAAATACAGTCAGGTGAACATGTTTTGAAGCCAATACTATTATTTCAGTCTGAAAAGTTGCCTTCTTTGCCACCTTTCCTCTGCTGTCTCTCCCACCCAAGAACTTTTTTACTGCCTTCTACCCAAACTGGGTTCTTTAAGGCCTTGGTGAGGGAGTACACAGTGATTAACAACATGAGCTTTGGATACTCAGACTATTGAGGAATATGAATTCATTCTCTGTCCTTCAGTTAAAAAAAAGCAATATATACAAATATTGAATTATTATGTTGTATACCTGAAACTAACACAATATGTCAATTATGGTTACCGGGGGGAAGGTTGAGGGGAAAGGATAGTTAGGGAGTTTGGGTTTGACATGTACACACTGCTATATTTAAAATGGATAGCCAACAGGGACCTACTGTATACCACAGGGAACTCTGCTCAATATTCTGTAATAACCTAAATAGGAAAAGAATTCGAAAAAGAATAGATGCATGTATATGTATAACTGAATCATTTTGCTGTTCACCTGAAACTAATACAACATTGTTAATCAACTATACTCCAATATAAAATAATAATTTTAAAAATATGTCAATTATATATATCAGTAAAAACATAAAAACAAAAACCAAATAAACAAAAAACACTTCTGGGGACAGGGACAGAAATCTGTGTTAACAGGACCTCCAGGTGACTCTGATGTGTGCTAAAGTTTGAGATAAGACTTTTCCTAAAACCAAAGAATCTACATCTCCAGAATAATCTTCTAAATCCAAGGTTACTCTAACAGAATTTATTTCATAATAGCTTAGATATCACTAAAAGACTGAATCAAATACTCTGATGAAAAACGTATGTTGCACCTACCTATATGAATTCTATGTGAACTACTCCTCCCCATTTTTTTCTTTTCAGCTTTCATTGTTAAGTGAGTAGTTTTATGCACTAGCTCTTCCATCTAATGGAAATTCTAAGAAATACCTCTTATAAATATAACCCCCCAAATTGATAAGTACTGATACATGTGAAGTTTGTGCCTCCCTGCCTAGAACATAAAAATATTCTATAAATGTAGCCACTAAGTACCATTACTATCTTACTAGTCACATTCTTTATTCATAATTGTTTGGGTTACAGAACTACAGTAAAATTTCTGTTATCTAATGAAGAACCTTTTAGGATCCTCTAGTGTCCAGAATGAAGCTAAGATGAGAACTAAGAAAAAAGAAAACTTCTGAAAGAATGAACCCATGATTATCAATAGCAGAGCAGCCAAAACAAAGACTCAAAAATTACATCTAATATTCTGAAACTGTTGCTTTGTCAATAAGAAGCATAACAGGACTTTTTGATAATGCCAGGCCAGAAGAGGAGGTAACACAAAAGAAAGCAGGCAGAAGAGAAGGGGAGCAATTGGCTGGGAAGACAAACTGTTGACAGTTTAGGCAGCAGTGGTGATAAGAGCAAAATCAGGAAGGCAAGCAGCAGACAGCAAGCTTAGTCATGAGGTGGGAAATGGGGGTATGACCCAGCTCCCAGGACCTTAGATGCTCAAGATCCCAGGTTATTTCAGCTGTGTGTGGAAAAGGACCCACCTGCATTTAGATACTCTTAAGGGCTAAACTACAGGTCTCTGGTAGTCACTAATCTACAATTACACACCGAAGATGCTACGTTTCTGAGGGTTTCCCCCCTTTTCTTATGGGCCTTTACTTCTGCTATTAGACAAAACAGCATTTAATGAATCAGAAAGTGGCTCTTTGCATTCTGAACACAGCTGGAAAAGAGCTGATGGCTGACAGATTTGTGAATCACAATACTGTAAATGAAGGCACTGCTCTACATTAATTATAACAAAATGCTGTCTTCTAAAAAGTCACACATCAAGCTAAAACCTACTCATGTGAGGTGAATGCTCAAAACTTTTTGGTTCTGATGGTTCAACCCTTCCCCTGCACACCTCCCAATTTTGAGCTGATGCCTCTACATTTACAAATCCAAAAAAAGTGACTTTTGTCTTTTCAAAGTTTAAAAAGCACACAGCAGATGAACTGATTAATGTGTATTCAACTCCTAATCAGGTATAATGTTTTCTAGAGTACTATTAAACAATGAAAAGAGAAGAAAGAGAGAGACATAATAATAGAAATACCCATGGAGAATAAAGTCAATGAATAAATACATACATACACATACAAATAATGTATATACGCACATATACCTATATAATACATATATATCTTTCTGTTGTAGGTGTGTGTATGAAACTGTGAACCTAAAATTGATTTTCTCCTCTTAAATACACATTCCTGGGTTCATATGTAAATGAGAGCACTCATTCCCCACATCATGGACTCTTAAAGAGCATCCATGAGAAACAGTGAATGCTTCTAGAAGCCTCATTCTCTGCACTTTCCAGGGCTCAACCAAGGCATTCACTGTTAAGTATACTCAACTTTGACGTGGGTAGTCACTGTAACGCTTCCGGTCCTTCCCAAGACCTGTTTCCCCCTTCTTTCTATTCCTTTCCTAGCTCTCCTATCTCAAAATAGCACATACAAATACAGAAAGAAAGCTGCTACTTTGTGAGTGGACTCTTTTTTGGTACACTGCTGTATTTGGGAGAGAAAAGACAAGGGCAGAGATGTGGGCTATTTGTATGGCATTGCTTTAAATATAAATGTTTGTGGTAGCTCTGAGAGTTGAAAGAGGAAAAGAACTGTCAATAGAAGCTGATAACCATGCAAATGGCAGAGGTGCCTCTTCCCTCCAACACCAAGGAGAAGCCATCTCTTGTCCATTCTGTCCACTCACAAGATGACTTCTAAAGTTAGGATGGAAAAGGAATGCATTAGGTGTTACTGAGCAAGGGCTGGTGTGCCCTTGGCACAGAAAGCCAAACTCTGATAGCAGGTGTTTGTGGCAAAGTAAGGGTTTATTTGCAGGGTGCCAAGCAAGTAGAATGGGCAGCTCATGCTCAAAAGACCCGAACTCCTGGATGGCTTTCAGGCAAGGGTTTTTAAAGACAGTTTTAGAGGAGAGGGTCGTAGGATGCGTGATCAGCTCGTGGACCTTTTTCTGATTGGTTGGTGGTGAGGTAACAGGCTGATGTTTCAGGAATCTCAAACTTCTGGTTCCAACCAGTCTGGGGTCTACCTTGCTTGTGGTCAGCATGTAGTGGCCATCGTCCACCTGGATGGGGGTCTTAGTCTCTACAGAGCAACTCAAAGATATGCATCAGGGGCTTCCCTGGTGGCGCAGTGGTTGAGAATCTGCCTGCTAGTGCAGGGAACACGGGTTCAAGCCCTGGTCTGGGAGGATCCCACATGCTGCGGAGCAACTGGGCCCGTGGGCCACAACTACTGAGCCTGCACGTCTGGAGCCTGTGCTCCGCAACAGGAGAGGCCGCGATAGTGAGAGGCCCACACACCGCGATGAAGAGTGGCCCCCACTTGCCACAACTAGAGAAAGCCCTTGCACAGAAACGAAGACCCAACACAGCAAAAATAAAAAAATAAAATAAAAAATCACAAAGAACTGAAGTAATCTACTGATTCATAAATCTAAATATTCATTAAAAAAAGATATGCATCAGATTGTTATCTATATCCCCTCAGGAGAAACCAGGAGTCCTGTGACACTACTGTCCTCTTCACTGACTGCTTGCATCTGCTCTTTGGAACTCAGGGAAGGCCTAGGAGTCTAAAGCCTTTTTTTCTACAAATAAGAAATGGGACTTTTGTACTTGGGAAAGTCCCACAGGGTCCTGCTTGGTTTCAATGCCCCCTTTACTTTGATACTCCTCAATCCTGAGGGGAACAGGTATGGGACAAGAAAGGAAATAGAGTTGTTGGTTTTTTTTAATATAAATTTATATATTTTGGCTGCGTTGGGTCTTCGTTGCTGTGCGCGGGCTTTCTCTAGTTGCGGTGAGCGGGTGCTACTCTTCGTTGCGGTGTGCGGGCTTCTCATTGTCGTGGCTTCTCTTGTTGTGGAGCACGGGCTCTAGGCGGGCAGGCTTCAGTAGTTGTGGCACGTGGGCTCAGCAGTTGTGGCTTGCAGGCTCTAGAGTTCAGTCTCAGTAGCTGTGGTGCACGGGCTCAGTTGCTCCACAGCATGTGGGATCTTCCCGGGCCAGGGCTTGATCCCGTGTCCCTTGCATTGGCAAGCAAATTCTTAACCACTGCACCACCAGGGAAGCCCGGAAATAGAGTTTTGAATAGAGAGGTTAATCATAAACTTGGCAGAAGAACTCAGTTTTAGGGGGACCTGGTTTCAAAAGTATTGGACCATGGCATGCAAGTAGCTCCTTCTTATAGAGTTGATGAGAAATTGGAATGGACGGTCATACACCAAGGGGGAAATGGCCCCACGAAATACGAACACATACATCTCTGTGAATGCATGCAAAAGTTCTGGAAGAAAACTCACCAAACTCAAAAGTGGTAGTCTCTGATAATAAATTGTGGTGGTGATGGGGGGTGGGGGAGAGGAGGGTTTGGGGGCCCACAAAGAGGAAAGTCACTTTGTGCTCAATGTACTTTTGCATTATAAAACATTTAAATAGTGAGAACAGATCCATGTGCTACTTGTGATTTTTACTTAAAAAAAGCCATGGTAGAAATTTGAGATTTAAAAGCTAGGAGCATAAAAATTTAGCAGATTACCAGCACTCAGAGTCAGAGAGTGACATAATCCAACAAGGCACATCAGAAACCTTTCATATTGCATTTAAGCTCGCTGCATGTTTCACGGACATTATATCCTGCAAGATTTTACACTGAAACCTTACATGTCATGAACCCTGAAAGGTTTAGGCTACCTCCTCTGCACACATTTTTGCTGTTCTTCATCGGTGTCATTTATAACAAATCTTCTAAACTCAAATGTAAAGGTTAATTTTAAAATCTCTGAGTACAGTCAAGACTTCTAAAATGAAGAGATAATAATGCCTTAATAAACAGTCTATCAAAATGATTATATATTATACACTTTTGGCAAGTACATCAGCGAGAGTTAAAAATTCAGTGTTGAGGAGGCAAATGTTCATTAGCTGTTGAGGCTGAGTCTAAGTACTGCCCTGCTAACTGAAATGAGAAGTCTTTGAAAAACTGCTGGTCTCAGGTTGCTCAAATGAGTCATCAGGACAACCCTAGTTCTGATATCCAGGTACATCATATAAAGCAATATTGCACTGACTCTACAGAGCAGCAACAAGGAAGTATTTTTATTAATATCCAGAGAATTCCTTTTTGCAAGTATGTGTGTTCTAAAGTACATATAAAAATAACAGGTAAAAATAAAAACAGTACAAGACAAAAACTACTTTAACTCAGTTTTATAGTTGAATAAAATAAGTATCAGTGATCTTTGACAATATGAACTGTCCTCAGTGACTGGTCTTTAAAAACAGTGTAAGTGGGACACGTGTATTTTCCCAGTAAATTTTCTGAGTACTCACACACCAATAAACTATTTCAGAAATTAAAGACCAGGACGAACTATTAGAACTTTATATGCTAACAAATCATGCCATACATCTGCTACTGTTGTAAGGTAAGGACCAAGGGATCACAGTTACGAAACTTTAGCTTTAAGTTCTCCGTTGCTGATCTTGATCATGCTAAGGCCCCAATTTTCAGACAATACTTAAAAATAAATAAAGTCAACCCTTAATATGAAGAAGGAATCAAATAAACCACCTGAAATTCAGATAATTCCCATAACTGATACTTGCCAACAGTTGAAAAAATTTTCTATATCACAACTTCTACCACAACTGTTACAGAGTTATGAAGAAGTGAGAGGAGGGTCTTCTTCATCCTATAATGACTGGTTAATAAGCAGATTACACAAAAATAGAAATTCTTAGGAAGAAAAAGAGAGGCTGTGCTTAAAGAACAAAGTAGAAAGCAGATGCCTTAGAAAATGAAAAGCAGTGTTGCGAATATTCTTATCTTTACCTCCTCTGCTTATCAAAAGACTCATTTCTGACATTATTAGACACTCTCTTTTGGAAATTAGTGGATTACTGCAACAAACTATGACTTTACTAAGACTCTAGGTCTATGATCAGTGTTGGCCCCCATTCTAGGTAAGTAATAAAGAGAAGCTAACAAAGGATTACCTCCAGCTGAATCCAATGGACCCTAATCTAGGGAGGAACCATCCAATCACAGTTTTGGACGTCTGCTATTCACTTAAAGAACATGGGCTCCGTAGGCAAAGAATCTGGGTCAACTTCATTCTTTCTCTCACACTGTTACTTAGGACAAATCACTTAATCACATTGATCCTCAGCTTCCTCACCTGAAAAAGTGGCATATCTGGCTTACAGAGATGTGACGATTAACTATGATAATCACAGCACATGCACATAGAAAGTATTCAACTAATGTTAACCTTTTTCTAGGGGACGGATCAGGGGCAGAAAAGGCAAAGTCAGGGTTTCTTGGCAGTGCAGAACAGTTAAAAGGTTTGCTTTCGTGCTAAACAAGAAACCTCTAGCTGTGTCTCAGAGAGAGACAGACAGAGACAGATTGATCGATTGATTCCCTTTCACCTTAGGCAAATTTCCCTTTTCAGAACTCATACAGCAAAGTATTAGGCATTTATATCATGCCTTGTATCTTCAGTCACATTTTCATACTCTAAGATCTTGTCTTTTTAAACCAGATTTAATATTCTTCAAGTCTTTTATACACATTGTCTACTCTAGGGCCCCGCTCACAGCAGGTTGCACTAGACATTTGTTGACTGATACAGCACAAAGTGCGGTGCGCTGCATTTAGAGGACTCCGGTGATAGTGCTTTTAAAAGGTGGAGGCCTCTTCCTATCAAACGATATTATCCTGGGAAGTGCCCTCCTAAAGCCACACTTTCCCTTCTCGTCATCTCGCGCACAGTTCCTGATTTCTCTTCCCATTGTGGGGGACGGATATGTGATATTTACGGGTGTGGAGTGAACGCTAGTAAAAAATTTAGTGGTCCAACCGAGGCCACGCGGGCGGCGGCGGCGCAGCAGCCACACCTATCGACCGCAGCGGCGCTGGGAGCCCGCAGAAGGCGGGACAGCTGGGCTGCCGGGTCTCCGGACACCGCCCCCTCCTCCATTCCTTCAGGGAGGGCTCCCACCGGAGACCCGGGGCTGGGACCCGGCGAGCACGTGGGAGGCTGGCGAGGACGAGCGCCCGGCCCGGGAGGGGAGAGGAGGCCGGGCGGGAGCCTGCGGCCTTGGTAGACTAGGAGGTAAACAGTCCGGCGCCCGGACCGCGGCCGCCCCCCTGCGCCCCCGGATGGGAGCTTCCCGAGAGCCGCCCCCAGCGCCCAGTCTCCCCGTTGGCTCGGGGCCCTGCTCAGCTTCGGGGAGCCAGCAGGAGGCGGAGCTTTGCGGAGCCGGACTGGCCCTTCCCGGCCGAGGCCCCCCTTCCCCACCGGCATCCCCCTTCCCGGCCGCTACTCACGGTGTTTGCCGCCGCCGCCGCCGCCGCTCGGGTAGTTCAGCAGCAGGAAGGGCAGCGGGGAGCCCGGCGACGGCGGGGTCCTCCAGGCGCGCTGTTGCTGCGGCGGCGGGCGCGCTACGAAGCCGGCGCCTCCATCGCCCGGGTAGAGCAGGAAGAAGGGGGCAGCCACCGGCGAGCCAGGCTCCGATTGCCCCGCGGGGGAGGCCAGCGGCGGCCCCGCCTCGTCCTCTCGGTCCGCGCCCCCGGCTGGAGCGCGGCGCGGCTCCTCCAGCCGCTGCTTCCCGCCCCTCGCCGGTTCCTCGCTGCAACTTTCCGCGCCGGCAGTGGGCGGCGGCGAGGTCTCAGCCATGCTCGTTCCTTCCTTCGCCGCCGCCGCCGCCTCGCACCCGGGCCTGGGCAGGGGAGCAGAGGGTCACGGCGGGGAGCCGCCGCCCCGTCCCGTCCGCGCCACCGCCACCTTTCTCCTTGGCTACGGGCCGGCGTCTGGGCTCTGCCGTTCCGTCTACTGCCCGCCCCGCCGGGGTCCGAGCCAGCTGAAGGGACGGCCCCGCCCGACGGCGCGGTCTCCCTACCGGCCGCCTCCTCCCGCCTGCCCCTCCCGCCCCGGCCCCCAGCCTGCGGCGCGGCTCCCCTAGGGGGCGGCCTCCTCCTCTTCCCACTTCCCACATTCCGCTCGGCTCCGGCGGCGCTGAGCTCACTCCCGACCCTGGGGGAGGGTACGGTGCCCAGTGCCTGGTCCTTACCGGCCCCCGGCACGGCCCTCCTAAGCGGTCAGGTGTGTTTACCCCCCGGTGCTTGAACGGTGGGAGACCTGGCCAAATATCTAGCGGCGCTTTTCTGTGCAACCGCCCAGCTTCATCGGTAGCACGGAGGCACAAAGACCTGGGTTGAAGAGGCGAAAGCTAATTTTTAAAAGGAACCTGCTCCCCCCACCCCTCCCGTATTAAACTGTACCCTATGCCTTGCATACACTATAACCGTTCATTCACGGTTTTGATTTATGAGCTTTTTATGTGAGACACCAGGGGTGGGTGTCTTCCTTCCCCCACCTCTTTGTTCTCTGTCATGTGCCCTGTATAGAAATCTTGTATTTGCTCTGACTTTAACTCCCTGGTTTTCCGGGGTTCCGCGTGCGCATGAATACGTTTTAAACCAAACAGCTTAGAATTTATGTGACAGGCGTCTGTTACAGGGCGACAGTTTTCACTTTCATAGTGCCTGTGTCTCACTAGTAATTGGCCACTGTTGCTTTATTTTGAATAGTTGAATCGACGATTACTGATCCAGTAATTCCCATAAACATTTCCTTCTGTAATAGAGACAATTTCCAGTTACTATCGTTATTCCTTAACTCTAGATTCTATGAACGTGCCCTCGTATTTCCTAGGTAATTAGCTTTGTGTTCGGGTTGCAAAATGCTGGCATGGAATCCATGTTGACTCATAATTAAAAATCACTGTTGTGTAACATTTTGAACACCTGCTTTTCCTTCTTTCTCTGGTCTGTCTTTCCCTCTGTAGAGGAAGTTATGCTTCTCTGAAAGGAAAAGTAAACCTTTTTATTGTTGTTATCCTCTGAAAATGACTCTTGAAATTACAAGAAATTACCGTGACACGTCTAATACTATCTTTCACCAAGTCTTTTAAACAAAACATTTTAAAAGGAGGTGTTCACAAGAAGCTAACTTCAAGGAGTCAGAAAATTTCTTAGTAGTTTTTCAGTTTCTGGCATTTCCATGACCTGTTGATTCCAGTGCTACAGCCTACTTGAGTAAGTTATTTGTTCTCTGAGCCTGGATTCCAGTTCTGGAATAGGGGAAAATAATTATTATTAGCTATGTATTATCATTTTAGTAAAACAACATATAACTTACAGTAATAAAAACAGAATTGCTGGGGGGAGCTCTTTCGTCATATCTTTAGCATTTTGGAATTTTGTTGGGTCTTTTCAGTCTCTCTCAGGGCGAGAGTCTTGATAAAAAAACATACTTGCCTTTTAGGAATTACAAGCTGTATAATACCTTGAAGAGAAAAACTAAAGCATTACAGATATATGATTTTAATACCCAACCTTAACTGGATCTTTTTTTTTTTTTTTAACTGAAGTATAGTTGATTTACAATGTGTTAATTTCTGCGGGATAGCAAAGTGATTCTTTAACTGGCCTTTTACCTTGTTTTGGCATGCAGAAATTTCCAAGCATCATTGTATTCTTGTCAGGTTCCTTCACACAGGTGTTTTGAAATTTTTCAGTAAAGAATTTAACAAGAATATACACTTATTCCATTGTAGGTAGAAGAAAAGAAAACAGACTCCACACAAATCACTCTTGAGGAAGGGCAGTAAAAGCCAAGGGAGTCACCAAGTTAACAAAGTATAAAATGTTTTCTAGTTTAAATCGCCAGATTTCTCCTTTCTAGTTATCCAGGTTACCTACAGGTATTAGAAACATTGACATGCTGTGGAATCTTGCAGTATACTGGGGTTTTTGTGCCTCTTTACTTTTAAAACAGTTCTGTTTATGCTTTATGTCATTAAGTGGCAGTGCAATGAATATAGAAAATCAACTGAAATATGAGTCCTTTAACATTTACAGGCAAGGCTATTTATGGGCATTTTCTTTAAAGGTGGATGATACTCCAAGTTCCTAGTTTCTTATGCTTTTAGCTTTTGGATCAATATTATAATCACAGCTCTACATAACCTTTAGTGACATAAAGGGCTGATTCAACTGCTACATACATTTAGGGACGCTAAGATTCAAAAAACAAGCCTAACCATGCTGCTCCTTTATGAAAATGCACAGAGCATCTGCCTATACTGTCTTAAAGGGACGAAATCCAAACCACTGTAAGAATCAAATACTATTAATTTTCCTGTAAAATAAAGCAAGAGGTGTTTTTCAACTTTATTTGCATTTTGTTTTTAGTTTTTCATGTTTGGTGGTTTTTTTTTTTTTTTTTTGCGGTACGCGGGCCTCTCACAGTTGCGGCCTCTCACTGTTGCGGCCTCTCCCGTTGCGTAGCACAGGCTCCGGACGCGCAGGCTCGGCGGCCATGGCTCACGGGCCCAGCCGCTCCGCGTCACGTGGGATCCTCCCGGACCGGGGCACGAACCCATGTCGCCTGCACCGGCGGACTCTCAACCACTGCGCCACCAGGGAAGCCCTCATGTTTGGGTTTTTGAAACCCTTAGGGGATCTTAAGAATGGACACTTAGAATATATTACAAACTTTTAAAATATCAATGTCATGGATGTACTTTTAGCCTAAGCTTCTTAGAACTGTGATCAGAGAAAAGATACCACTTGGGAAGGGATGATATTCTTTTTCAGATTTCAGTAGTCTTAAATTTATTGAAACTTATTTTGTGGCTTAGCACGTGATCTATCCTGGAGAATGTTACATGTGCACTTGAAAAGTGTGTATTCTGCTGTTTTTGTATGGAATGTTCTATAAATAGCTATTAAGTTCATCTGGTCTAACGTGTCATTTAAGGCCAGTATTTCCTTATTGATTTTCTGTGTGGAGGATCTGTCCATTGATGTAAGTGGGGTGTTAAAGTCCCCTACGATTATTATATTACTGTCAAACTTTCACTCTATGTTTGTTGATATTTGCATTATATGTATCTAGGTGCTCCTATGTTGGGTGCATACATGCATACATATTTACAATTGTTACATCTTCTTGTTGGATTGATTCCTTTATCATACTAAATGTCCTTCTTTGTCTCTTGTTACAGTCTTCATTTTAAAGTCAATTTTGTCTGATGTAAGTATTGCTACCCCAACTTTCTTTTCGTTTCCATTTGAATGGAATACCTTTTCCATTCACATACTTTCAGTCTATGTGTGTGAGATATTTTCTTTCATAATATTTATTTATTTATATTTTATTTTATTTTTTTGAATTTTAACTTAATTTTTTTTTACACAGCAGGTTCTTATTAGTCATCCATTTTATACACATCAGTGTATACATGTCAATCCCAATCTCCCAATTCATCACACCACCATCCCCACCCCCTGCGGCTTTCTCCCCTTGGTGTCCATACGTTTGTTCTCTACATTTGTGTCTCAACTTCTGCCCTGCAAACCGGTTCATCTGTACCATTTTTCTAGGTTCCACATACATGCGTTATATACGATATTTGTTTTTCTCTTTCTGACTTATTTCACTCTGTGCGACAGTCTCTAGATCCATCCATGTCTCAACAAATGACCCAATTTCGTTCCTTTTTATGGCGGAGTAATATTCCATTGTATATATGTACTACAACTTCTTTATCCATTCGTCTGTCGATGGGCATTTAGGTTGCTTCCATGTCCTGGCTATTGTAAATAGTGCTGCAGTGAACATTGGGGTGCATGTGTCTTTTTGAATTATGGTTTTCTCTGGGTATATGCCCAGTAGTGGGATTGCTGGATCAGATGGTAATTCTATTTTTAGTTTTTTAAGGAACCTCCATACTGTTCTCCATAGTGGCTGTATCAATTTACATTCCCACCAACAGGGCAAGAGTGTTCCCTTTTCTCCACACCCTCTCCAGCATTTGTTGTTTGTAGATTTTCAGATGATACCCATTCTAACTGGTGTGAGGTGATACCTCATTGTAGTTTTGATTCCCATTTCTCTAATAATTAGTGATGTTGAGCAGCTTTCCATGTGCTTCTTGGCCATCTGTATGTCTTCTTTGGAGAAATGTCTATTTAGGTCTTCTGCCCATTTTTGGATTGGGTTGTTTGTTTCTTTAATATTGGGCTGCATGAGCTGTTTATATATTTTGGAGATTAATCCTTTGTCCGTTGATTTGTTTGCAAACATTTTCTCCCATTCTGAGGGTTGTCTTTTCATCTCGTTTATGGTTTCCTTTGCTGTGCAAAAGCTTTTAAGTTTCATTATGTCCCATTTTTAAATTTTTTTTATTATTTTTGTTTTTATTTCCTTTACTCTAGGAGGTAGATCAAAAAAGATCTTGCTGTGATTTATGTCAAAGAATGTTCTTCCTATGTTTACCTCTAAGAGTTTTATAGTGTCCGGTCTTAAATTTAGGTCTCAAATCCATTTTGAGTTTATTTTTGTGTATGGTGTTAGGGAGTGTTCTAATTTCATTCTTTTACATGTAGCTGTCCAGTTTTCCCAGCACCACTTATTGAAGAGAGTGTCTTTTCTCCATTGTATATCCTTGCCTCCTTTGTCATAGATTAGTTGACCATAGGTGTGTGAGTTTATCTCTGGGCTCTCTATCTTGTTCCATTGATCTATGTTTCTGTTTTTATACCAGTACCATATTGTCTTGATTACTGTAGCTTTGTAGTATAGTCTGAAGTCAGGGAGTCTGATTCCTCCCGCTCTGTTTTTTTCCCTCAAGACTGCTTTGGCTATTCGGGGTCTTTTGTGTCTCCATACAAATTTTAAGATTTTTTGTTCTAGTTCTGTAAAAAATGCCATTGGTAATTTGATAGGGATTGCATTGAATCTGTAAATTGCTTTGGGTAGTATAGTCATTTTCACAATATTGATTCTTCCAATCCAAGAACATGTTATATCTCTCCATCTGTTGGTATCATCTTTAATTTCTTCCATCAGTGTCTTATAGTTTTCTGCATACAGGTCTTTTGTCTCCCTAGGTAGGTTTATTCTTAGGTATTTTATTCTTTTTGTTGCAGTGGTAAATGGGAGTGTTTCCTTAATTTCTCTTTCAGATTTTTCATCATCAGTATATAGGAATGCAAGAGATTTCTGTGCATTAATTTTGTATCCTGCTACTTTACCAAATTCATTGATTAGCTCTAGTAGTTTTCTGGTGGCATTTTTAGGATTCTCTATGTATAGTATCATGTCATCTGCAAACAGTGACAGTTTTACTTCTTCTTTTCCAATTTGTATTCCTTTTATTTCTTTCTCTTCTCTGATTGCCGTGGCTAGGACTTCCAAAACTATGTTAAATAATAGTGGTGAGAGTGGACATCCTTGTCTTGTTCCTGATCTTAGAGGAAATGCTTTCAGTTTTTCACCATTGAGAATGATGTTTGCTGTGGGTTTGTCGTATATGGACTTTATTATGTTGAGGTAGCTTCCCTCTATGTCCAATTTCTGGAAAGTTTTTATCATAAAACTTGTTGAATTTTGTCAAAAGCTTTTTCTGCATCTATTGAGATGATCATATGGTTTTTATTTTTCAATTTGTTAATATGGTGTATCACATTGATTGATTTGCATATATTGAAGAATCCTTGCATCCCTGGGATAAATCCCACTTGATCATGGTGTATGATCCTTTTAATGTGTTGTTGGATTCTGTTTGCTAGTATTTTGTTGAGGATTTTTGCATCTATATTCATCGGTGATATTGGTCTGTAATTTTCTTTTTTTGTAGTATCTTTGTCTGGTTTTGGTATCAGGGTGATGGTGGCCTCATAAAATGAGTTTAGGAGTGTTCCTTCCTCTGCAGTTTTTGGAAGTGTTTGAGAAGGGTAGGTGTTAGCTCTTCTCTAAATGTTTGATAGAATTCACCTGTGAAGCCGTCTGGTCCTGGACTTTTGTTGTTTGTTGGAAGACTTTTAATCACAGTTTAAATTTCATTACTTGTGATTGGTCTGTTCATATTTTCTGTTTCTTCCTGGCTCAGTCTTGGAAGGTTATACCTTTCTAAGAATTTGTCCATTTATTCCAGGTTGTCCATTTTATTGCCATAGAGTTGCTTGTAGTAGTCTCTTAGGATGCTTTGTATTTCTGCAGTGTTTGTTGTAACTTCTTTTTCATTTCTAATTTTATTGATTTGAGTCCTCTCCCTCTTTTTCTTGATGAGTCTGGCTAATAGTTTATCAATTTTGTTTATCTTCTCAAAGAACCAGCTTTTAGTTTTATTGATCTTTGCTATTGTTTTCTTTGTTTCTATTTCATTTATTTCTGCTCTAATCTTTATGATTTCTTTCCTTCTGCTAACTTTGGCTTTTGTTTGTTCTTCTTTCTCTAGTTCCTTTAGGTGTAAGTTTAGATTGTTTATTTGAGAGTTTTCTTGTTTCTTGAAGTAGGCTTGTATAGCTATAAACTTCCCTCTTAGAACTACTTTTGCTGCATCCCATGGGTTTTGGATTGTCGTGTTTTCATTGTCATTTGTCTCCAGGTAGTTTTTGATTTCCTCTTTGATTTCTTCAGTGATCTCTTGGTTATTTAGTAATGTATTGTTTAGCCTCCATGTCTTTGTGTTTTTTACGTTTTTCTCCTTGTAATTTATTTCTAATCTCAAAGCGTTGTGGTCAGAAAAGATGCTTGATATGATTTCAGTTTTCTTAAATTTACTGAGGCTTGATTTGTGACCCAAGATGTGATCTATCCCAGAGAATGTTCCTTGCACACTAGAGAAGAAAGTGTAATCTGCTGTTTTTGGATGGAATGTCCTATAAATATCAATTAAATCTATCTGGTCTATTGTGTCATTTAAAGCTACTGTTTCCTTATTTATTTTCATTTTGGATGATCTGTCCGTTGGTGTAAGTGAGGTGTTAAAGTCCCCCACTATTATTGTGTTACTGTCGATTTCCTCTTTTAGAGCTGTTAGCAGTTGCTTTATGTATTGAGGTGCACTTATGTTGGGTGCATATATGTTTATAGCTGCTATATCTTCTTCTTGGATTGATCCCTTGATCATTATGTAGTGTCCTTCCTTGTCTCTTGTAACATTCTTTATTTTAAAGTCTATTTTATCTGATGCGAGTATTGCTACTCCAGCTTTCTTCTGATTTCCATTTGCATGGAATATCTTTTTCCATCCCCTCACTTTCAGTCTGTATGTGTCCCTAGGTCTGAAGTGGGTCTCTTGTAGACAGTATATCTATGGGTCTTGTTTTTGTATCCATTCAACAAGCCTGTGTCTTTTGGTTGGAGCATTTAATCCATTCATGTTTAAGGTCATTATTGATATGTATGTTCCTATGACCATTTTCTTAATTGTTTTGGGTTTGTTTTTGTAGGTCCTTTTCTTCTCTTGTGTTTCCCACTTAGAGAAGTTCCTTTAGCATTTGTTATTGAGCTGGTTTGTTGGTGCTGAATTCTGTTAGCTTTTGCTTGTCTGTAAAGCTTTTGATTTCTCCATCGAATCTGAATGAGATCCTTGCCGGGTAGGGTAATCTTGGTTGTAGGTTCTTCCCTTTCATCACTTTAAGTATATCATGCCACTCCCTTCTGGCTTGTAGAGTGACTGCTGAGAAATCAGCTGTTAACCTTATGGGAGTTCCCTTGTATGTTATTTGTCGTTTTTCCCTTGCTGCTTTCAGTAATTTTTCTCTGTCTTTAATTTTGCCAATTTGATTACTATGTGTCTTGGCATGTTTCTCCTTTGGTTTATCTGTATAGGACTCACTGTGCTTCCTGGACTTGGGTGGCTATTTCCTTTCCCATGTTAGGGAAATTTTCGACTATAATCTCTTCAAATATTGTCTCTGGTCCTTTCTCTCTCTCTTCTTCTGGGACCCCTATAATGCGAATGTTGTTGCGCTTAATGTTGTCCCAGAGGTCTCTTAGGCTATCTCCATTTCTTTTCATTCTTTTTTCTTTATTCTGTTCCACAGCAGTGAATTCCACTATTCTGTCTTCCAGGTCACTTATCCGTTCTTCTGCCACAGTTATTCTGCTATTGATTCCTTCTAGTGTAGTTTTCATTTCAGTTATTGTATTGTTCATCTGTGTTTTTTTGGGGGGGGGGTACGCGGACCTCTCACTGTTGTGGCCTCTCCTGTTGTAGAGCACAGGCTCTGGACACGCAAGCTTAGCGGCCATGGGCCTAGCTGCTCCGCGGCATGTGGGATCTTCCCGGACCGGGGCATGAACCCATGTCCCCTGCATCGGCAGGCGGACTTTCAACCACTGCGCCACCAGGGAAGACCCATCTCTGTTTGTTTGTTCTTTAATTCTTCTAGGTCTTTGTTAAACATTTCTTGCATCTTCTTAGTCTTTGCCTCCATTCTTTTTCCTAGGTCCTGGATCATCTTCACTATCATTATTCTGAATTCTGGAAGGTTGCCTATCTCCACTTCATTTAGTTGTTTTCTGGGGTTTTATCTTGTTCCTTCATCTGGTACATAGCCCGCTGAGTTTTTATCTTGTCTCTCTTTCTGTGAATGTGGTTTTTGTTCCACAGGCTGCAGGATTGTAGTTCTTCTTGCTTCTGCTCTCTGCCCTCTGGTGGATGAGGCTATCTAAGAGGCTTGTGTAAGTTTCCTGATGGGAGGAACTGGTGGTGGGTAGAGCTGACTGTTGCTCTGGTGGGCAGAGCTCAGTAAAACTTCAATCCGCTTGACTGCTGATGGGTGCGGCTGGGTTCCCTCCCTGTTTGTTGTTTGGCCTGAGGCAACCCAACACTGGAGCCTACCTGGGCTCTTTGGTGGGGCTAATGACAGACTCTGGGAGGTGTCACACCAAGGAGTACTTCCCAGAACTTCTGCTGCTAGTGTCCTTGTCGTCATGGTGAGACACAGCCACCCTCCGCGTCTGCAGGAGACCCTCCAACACTAGGAGGTAGGTCTGGTTCAGTCTCCCCTGGTGTCACTAGTCCTTTCACTGGGTCTCGATGCGCACACCACTTTGTGTGTGCCCTCCAAGAGTGGAGTCTCTGTTTCCCTCAGTCCTGTTGAAGTCCTGCAATCAAATCCCACTAGCCTTCAAAGTCTGATTCTCTAGGAATTCCTCCTCCCGTTGCTGAACCCCCAGGTTGGGAAGCCTGACGTGGGGCTCAGAACCTTCACTCCAGTGGGTGGAGTGGTATAAGTGTTCTCCAGTCTGTGAGTCACCCACCCAGCAGTTATGGGGTTTGATTTTACTGTGATTGAGCCCCTCCTACCGTCTCATTGTGGCTTCTCCTTTGTCTTTGGATGTGGGGTATCTTTTTTGGTGAGTTCCAATGTCTTCCTGTCGATGATTGTCCAGCAGCTAGTTGTGATTCTGGTGTTCTCATAAGAGGGAGTGAGAGTACGTCCTTCTACTCCGCCATCTTGCTTCCTCTCCCTGTATTTTTTATATTTCTAGTAGTAGACTTTTCTTTTTGGCTTAGAGAAGTCCCTTTAACGTTTCTTTTAAAGCTGGTTTAGTGGTGCTGAAATCTTTTAGCTATTCATTGTCTGTTAAATTCTATCTCTCTTTCAAGTTTGAATGATAACTTTGCTGGGTAGAGTATTCTTGGTTGTAGTTTTGTTTTTTTTTTTCCTTCTGGCTTGCAAAGTTTTTGTTGAAAAGTCAGTTTATAGCTATAGCCTTACGGAAGTTCCCTTGTATGTAACTAGTTGCTTTTCTCTTGCTGCTTTTAAGATTCTCTCTTTATCTTTAATTTTTGGCATTTTAATTTTAATGTGCCTTTGTGTGGACCTCTTTGGGTTCATCTTGTTTGAGACTCTGTGCTTCCTGGACCTGAATATCTGTTTGCTTACCCAGGTTGGGGTAGTTTTCAACTATTATTTCTTCAAATAAGTTTTCTGCCCCTTTCTCTTTCTCTTCTCCTTCTGGGATCCCTGTAATGGAAATGTTAGTATGCTTGATGTTGTCCCAGAGGTCTCTTAAAATATCCTCATTTTTTAAAATTCTTTTTTCTGTTCAGCTTAGGCAGTTTCCACTACTCTGTCTTCCAGATTACCGATCCATTTCTGTGTATCATCTAATCTACTGTTGTTGATTCCTTCTAGTGTATTTTTAAATTTAAGTTACTCTATTCTTCAGCTCTGTTTGGTTCCTCTTTATGTTTTCTAACTCTTTGTTGAAATTCTCACTGTGTTCATCCGTTCTCCTCCCCAGTTCAGTGAGCGTCTTTATGGTCTTACCTAGAACCCTTTATCAGGTTGATTGCTTATCTCTACTTCATTTAGTTCTTTTTCTGAGGTTATGCCTCTTTGTTCGGAACATATGCCTCTGTCTCCTCATTTTGCTCAATTCTCTATGTTTATTTCTATGTGTCAGGTAGGTTGGTTACACTTCCTATTCTTATTGTTATTTTATTTTTGGCCATGCAGTGCAGCTTGTGGGATCTTAGTTCCCTGACCAGGGATTGAACCTGGGTCACAGCAGTGAAAGTGCCGAATCCCAACCACTAGATCACCAAGGAACTCCCTACATTTCCTGATCTTAGAGAAGTAGCCTTGTGTAAAAGAAATCCTATGGGGCCCATCAGCATGCTACCCTCTGGTCACCAGAGCTATATGCTCTAGGGGTGCCCCCCCATATGGGCTGTGTGTGACGTTCTTTTGTGGTGGGGCTGACTACTGTGGGTGTGCTGGTTGGAGGAGCTGACCCCTGGCCCAGTTGGCTGCAAGGCTGTGCCTTATGCTGTAGCTGCTGTGGCCAGCTGTGAGGCAGGACTGGGTCCCCGGTGCTAATAAACTGCAGGGAGGATTCCAGGGTGGAACTTATCAGCAATGCTGTTATCACAGTAGAATGAGCTCCCCCAAAATGGCTGCTGCCAACATCTTCACTTCCAAGGGGAGTCCCAGTTGCCTCCTGCCTCACCAAGAGGCTCTCCAAGATCACCAGTTTGATCCAGGCTTATTTCAGAGTACTACCTCTCTGCTGGGACTTGGAACATGTGAGATTTTGCAAGTGCCCTTTAAGAGTCAAGTCTGCTTCCTATAGCCCTCTGGCTCTCCTGAACATGTGCCCTGCTGGTTTTCAAAGCCAGAAGTGCTGAGGTCTTGTCTTCCTGGTGCATGACAACCAGGCTGGGGAGCTTGATGTGATGCTCAGCCTCCTCACACTTTGGGGAAGGACCTCTATGATTAAAATATTCCTCTTGCTTGTGGGTCACCAGATTCGGGGGGTGTGGGTCCTGACTATACTGCCTCTCTACCCTTCCTACCCATCTCGTGATTCCTTCTTTATGTATTTAGTTGTGGAAAATCTTTCCTGCTAGTCTTCAGGTTGTTCTCATAGGTTGCTGCTCTGTAATTAGTTGAAATTTTGGTATGTCTGTCAGAGAAGGTGAGTTCAGGGTCTTCCTACTTTTAACATCTGGCCACCTCTCTTATGAGCACTACTCTTAATGCAATACTCTTATTAAGAGTACAATGCACTCTAAAGAAATATATTTAGCTTAAGCTATATATATATATTTTAAATTTATTTATTTAATTTATTTATTTTTAGCTGTGTTGGGTCTTCATTGCTGCATGTGGGCTTTCTCTGGTTGCAACGAGTGGGGGCTACTCTTCGTTGCCGTGCGTAGGCTTCTCATTGCGGTGGCTTCTCTTGTTGTGGAGCACGGGCTCTAGGCACGTGGGCTGCAGTAGTTGTGGCGTGTGGGCTCAGTAGTTGTGGCTCGTGGGCTCTAGAGCGCAGGCTTAGTAGTTGTGGCACCCAGGGTTAGTTGCTCTGTGGCATGTGGGATCTTCTGGACCAGGGATCGAACCTGTGTTCCCTGCACTGGCAGGTGGATTCTTAACCACTGCGCCACCAGGGAAGTCCCCTTAAGCAATATATTTAATCAAGATCAAACAATGGCACTTTTCTTTGGGTGGTAGAAATATGGATGTATTTTTCCAATTTTCTATTTTTCTGCATTTGCAAGTAGTCTGTAATGAATGTGTTACCTTTATAATAGAAAATAAAACATGTTGAAGGACTATTTTGATGAATAGTTTGATAATTATCTTTTTTTATTATGTTATATCTTTTTAATGAAGATCTACTAACAGCAAAGTTGTGTTCCTTGTGTATACTGTGGAGTAGAACTCAAGAGGCCTACCCTAGAGGAGCTTATCATATTTTGTGTCTATTTAGAGTTTTAATATCTTAATAGAATTGCTGAAACTACTTCGTTGTTTGCTTTTGCTGACCGTCTATGACTTTGTCCACACTTTGTTCCAATTTTCATGCTTTTTTTTCAGATTTTCTTCTAAATTTCTCTCATATCTGACCCTGAATTTGTCCTCTTTGCTTTAATTGAAATTTTCATCTTTTCTTGCCTGTGTTATTGCAAAGGACTCCTACCTGTTTTTCATGCCTCTATTTTTAATCTATTCTAACTCCAGCAGCTAGAATGAGTAACTTAATCTTCTGAAGGTTGATCTAATTATGTCACACTGATTCTTGAAAACCCTGGTTGCCTTCCCTATACCTGGTATACAATCTAAGCTCCTTAAGATCATTCCTGATCTAAACCCTCCCCACTTTGCTGATATTATTTTCCTGCGCTTGCTTCACCCTTGTTGGCTCTGGATAAACTTTAACATGTTTGACATTCCTTATATTGCCACACCCACTCTTCCCTCAAGATTTCACTCAAACAGATCTTCTCTGGCCTCCTTAAGTAGAGAGGTACATGCCTCTTTGGAGGTCCCATAGCATGCTAACTAGGGCAGTTAATTGCTCCAACTGTGTCTGTCTCTTCTACCAGAGTGTCTACACCCAAAGTTGACATCTTTGAGTTTCTCCTTTTTCAATGCACAACACATTTACTCGTTTAATAGTTCTCATGCCCCTACCTCCTCCCCCCACCCACGTACCTTTTTATTAACAATTCCTTTCCTCTTCCTAAAATCTTATCAAAATTCTTTGATCCTGTGGCCATCAGAGACCTTGAATAGAAGTGATTCAGAAAATTTGGACTGAATATGAAGTTTAAGGAATAAACATTTATTTGGCTGCAGTCTCTCTTTTTGTGTATGTTCAAGCATGATATGCTTAGAAACTTAAGTATGTTTAAAAGCTCGCTGAATAAATATAAAAAATTCTAGGTGCTAATAAAATTTTTTTTAGTCTTCTACTTTGAATAATCCCCTTACCTACCAATGATTAAGATGGTCCATATATATATATATATATATATATATATTATATATATATATATATATATTTATTTATTTATTTATGTATGCCATATAAAGCAATGCTTAAGGGTACAAGGAACAGTCCCCTAAAGTCTCCTATGAAGTCCGAGTATTCCAGGCTTCAGAGAGTCCAGGAATCCAATGACATGGTATGTAAAATGTTGTGATTATGTCATAGGGAAGAACAAATCTAACTCCATATTGGGTCTGTTTCTTTTATTTTACCTTTGTATTCTATTGCTTTTGCTATTAGAATGTTGCCTATAGCCTGAAATATACAGGATAGCTCATTTTCAAGTCTCCGACCTTTAAAGGTATAACACTTTTGGGACTTCCCCTGTAGTCCAGTGGTTAAGACTCTGCTTTCCAGTGCAGGGGGTGCGGGTTCAATCCCTGGTTGGGGAACTAAGACCCCACATGCTGTGGGGTGTGGCCAAAAATTAAAAAAAAAAAAGGTATGACACTTTTCCATTCATATAGAGATAAAAAGTTACAGAACAGAGAGTAACATTTGTCTTGTTGCAGGTTTACAGGAACTTAGTGACCTGATCTATGTGGATAGTTGCAAAAACAAAGGAATCTGACACCAAGAAGTTTGTAACAACCAACTACACCCCCTCCCTTTTTAGTGTAAAAGCCCGAATTCTAACTTGGGTAAGATAGTTCTCTGGACACCCTTAGTCTGCTGGCTTTCCAAATAAAGTTACTATTCCTTGCCCCCCAATAACTCCTCTCTTGATTCATTGGCCTGTTGTGTGATGAGCAGTACGAGCTTGGACTTTGTAACAATTAGGCCTATGTTATTGTTCTGAGGGGAAGGTCCACTGCTTTCATCAGGTTCTCATGGGACTACTCTAGAGTTTTTGTAGTCTCATGGTAAATAATACCACGTCATATTTCATTCTTGTAATTAATTTCATTCACATGCCTATGTTATAAGCAAAGAGAACCTAAAAAGCTGTGTGTTCAGAGCAGTGTTTCCCAACGTGTTTTATAGAGCTTCTGGATAAGCATTCTCTGAGGTGTCTCTTAAAAATACAGATCCCTGGGTCTACACCAGGCCAGCTAAATAATAAGTTGTGGAGGTAGGGCACAAGAATTTGCGTTTTAAACTTACCAATGGATCCTTAGGCATTCTGGTTTAAGAACCAGTATGACAAAACCAAGGAGAAAATGAACTCTTTCAAGGGGAGAAAATTAGTTTTGTTTTTATTTATTTTTTTAATGGATTAATAGTAACTAACATGAAACACTTACTCCCTGCCAGGTGCTGTCCTAAATGTATGTTATATGGTTTAACTATTTAAATGGCTATAACAATCATATATTATTCAGTGTGAGGAAATTGAGACACAGAGAGGTAAATAGACGAAAGACACATAGTAAGTGGTAAAAGTGGGATTTAAACTCTGTCTTGGCTCCAGAGGTCAAGCTCCTAATTGCTACCCTGTATAGTTTCACTTAAGAGAGAATATTTTTATTAGTTTCCTGCAGGTTTTTTGTTTTGTTTTATAGTTATAAAAAGTGTTGATTCTTAATATTTATTATTATTCAAAGCTTCACTTTGAAGCAAATATAAAAAAATCAGTTTTTCTTCTCCAGTGAATAGCTGAAAGAATATGTATGTAAGAAAACATTTTCTGGAACACATAGTTAAAACAACTACATCAAATTAAAAAATTTGATATGACACTGAGCAAAATTTAAAAACTTTAACATTTGTTGATGTGGGTGGTGTTAAATTTTCTATACTGTTTCTGCATTTAAACTTGTGATGGCAAACCACAAATGTTTTAAAAAGAATCAATATTTGAAATGATTTTTAAAACTCTGACTTATTACCTGAAGCAATATTCAGTTTAAATGATTTGGAACTGTAGTTGAATCCTACATGATGTTTTTGGATCATCTACTATTCAGAAAGTGGTACGTGTTCATCATTGTGATCCCTGAGATGTAAATTATACTGATTTTCACCTTTCCTGAATTATTTTGGTAATGTTAACTTATATTACCATATTAAAATTCTTTTACTTCATACAACCAGCAAGGAAAAATAAGCGACTCTACTCCTCAGATATATCAAATATTTTCTGTATCAGATATGTGAATACAGTTATTCACATTACCTAAGCTAGTTTTTATATTTAAAAATCACAAAAAGTAATTTCCCAGTTTGCCAAAAGTTTTGACTATTAAAGTCTGACAAATTTATTTCCACACAAAAATTAAAGGGATATGTTTATTTTATTAACTCCTTCATAAGTAAGAATATAGGTGAGAAACTATGGCTTACAGAATTGACTAGCCCGAAGCCAGTCAGCTGATTTAGTGGCAGAGTAAGTTACTGCATCACTAATTTGATATTTTCTTCTACTTTAATTTTTAATATTTTGTATTTTCAATAGCTGCCCATAGCTTAACATGCTGACATAAAACTAACAGGTTGTTGCTTTGTATTGATGCCTGACACCAGTAATCTACTTTATTGGAACTCTTATCCATGTGAACTCTCCTGAGTTCACAAAGTGAGTCTCTATGATAAATGATCATACTGAATAGTTAACAATTTATTATTCATGTGTTAGGACAGTATCCAGCACATCTCAGTGCTCTTTAAATGTTTTTTAAGTAAATACAAAATTTGGAAGATGTAAACATTAAATCCAGTAGTTTCTCTGTTACTTCGTTTACTGTTAATTCACCTCAGGCAAAGCCACTTTTTATGTTTATAAAATAGGATAGTACCATCTAGATCCTAGCTATTACAGAATGAATTAATATTTATAGTGTTGTGAGGTCTCTAAAGGAATATGTGATACATCTGGAGAAATATGTCTTAATTTTTTCCACTTTCCTTGATGGAAGATTTTTCTTCCTTTATAACATTTTTTTTTCCTTAGCACAACTTTACACGTGGCAGAAATTCGACGTAGAACATTAAATACCTTCAACCCCTAACTTCATTTCCTTGTTTTTGTCCTGTCCCAGATTTTCTATATCCCTTCATGTGCTCACTTACCCAGTGCTCCCCTCTTGTTCCAAACTTAGAATATTAATTTCTTAAGCATTTTTACATATACGACTATATTTTATTCTCTATGTTCCTGCAATGAATAGGAATCACTACACTATTAGCTATGTGTTGAGCATCTGTATGTCAGATGTGGATGCTCACAACCTGTGATAAGAGCCAACACTGGGAGTTTCCTGGTGGTCCAGTGGTTGGTGGGACTCCGAGCTTTCACTGCTGAGGGCCCGGGTTCGATCCCTGGTTGGGGAGCTAAGATCCCACAAGCCACACAGCGTGTCAAAAAAAAAAAAAAAAAAAAAAAAAAGCCAAAGCCAACACTTATTAGGTGTTTGCTGTGTAACAGGCATTGTTCTAAGTGCATTACATATATTAATTTACTTTATCCTCATAATAATTCTATGAAGTAGGTACTACTACTACTATCCCCAGTTCAGATGAAAAAACTGAGGAAGAGAGATCAAGTAACTTGCCCCTAGTCACAGGTACTAATTGATGAAACTGGGGTAGGAATCTGGGTGAAGCCTGCTCTTCAAACAGAAAAACTTGAGTTTTCCACCTGTGTGTTTCTCCTTTACTGTCACACTATTACCACTCACAACACTTCTGACACCATGTTTCCCCCACCAAGCAATTCTCTGCAACACCAGCTGGGTGTCCTACAATTTAACCAACTCTGACAGTCTACCTGGAGGTAGCGTCAGATCCCACAGGTTAAGGGCTCGGTCCCAAAAGACTGCCCCTACTCCACTTTAGATACCAATCACAAAGTCCAGGTTGTTATCTGTGCTTCTGATCGATGGACTTTAAGTCTGACGTTCCCATAACTCCCACCTTGGGTTTGATTAATTTGCTAGAGTGGCTCACAGAACTCAGGGAAACACTTATGTTTACACTTTACTAAAGAACATGATGAAAAACATAGATGAACAGCTAGATAAAGAAGTACATAGGGTGAAGACTGGGAGGATCCCCAGCACAGGAGCTGCTGTCCCCATGGAGTAGGGTGCATCACCCTCCCAGTACGAGGATGTGTTCACCATCCTGTAAGGTCCCCAAACCCCATAATATCGGGATTTTGTGGAGGCCTCCTCACATAGACATGAACAATTATTAACTCCATCTCTAGCCTCTCTCCCCTCTCTGAAGCACGGGGGTCTGGGGCTGAAAATTCCAAGCTTCTAATCACAGCTTGGTCTTTCTGGTGACCGGCCCCCATCCAGGAGCTCACTTAGAGTCACCTTATTAGAACAAATGCTGTTCCCACTGCTCCTACTACTTAGGAATTTACAAGGGTTTTAGGAGTTCTATGCCAGAAACCAATATATATATATATTTTCTATTGTCTCACAGCTCTTAACCACTGTTATATGTATATACCTATACCCAAGGTAGGTATAGTACCATATAGCTGAAGAAAATGAGTCAGAGATCAAGTATAACTCAAAATCAACCTAGTAAGTTAACTCCAAAACCTGTACTTTTTTACTATATCAGAAAAGGAAGTATAGGATATGGCTCTTAAGCCAGAAAGGCTAGGCTGAAATCCTGGTTCTACCACTTAATAGCTATATGACCTTGAGAAAGTTACTTCTCTTTGCCAGTTTCTTCATCCTTAAAATATGGATAATAGAATTTACTACGTAAGAGTTGTGAGGAATAAGGATATAAATAAAATGCTTACAAAAGTACCTTTGCACTCAATATAAACGTTTATTTCTAACTTTCCTTTTTTATTTATAAGAAAATAATCTGGCATGTGCGCTACTCTGGCAGCAGTTGTAAGCCAGAAGTTAAAAGAATGAAGGCTCAAATTAAGCCGGCTTGGGTCCAAATCCCAAGCATATGTCCTTTAGGAAGTTAACCTCCGGGAATTTCAGCATCCTCATCTCTGACGGAAGAGAACAGTACCACTGCACAAACTTGTGGTAAATGTTTTAATAATAAATATCAACCACTGACCACCTCTGCATTTCTAGCAGCTAGCACAATGTTTAATGAATAAACAGTGACATAGGTAAGATGTCCTTTGTGCTTTCCTTCACTAGTCCTCTCATTTTCTCCCTGGCATCATCCTAAAAATTTTTAAGTTCACCATCTCATCTTTTCCCTACTGTAAAGACCAGAATAAATATAAAGAAAAATGTAATTTTGTTACCACCTTTAGTTACCACTTACCCAGTAGTAATCATACCAGATTTTCAGCAAGTGTACAAAGAGCACCCACCAGTACAGAAGGGGAAATGGAATTTTTATCTTACCACATTAAGGACTATTAAAAAATATTCACATTTAATGTAATTAAGGCATATCTCTTTCTGTTTTTAACCAAGTTCCTCTTGAGTCCTAAGCTTGTACCACAATAAAATGTACAAAATCCATAAGTTTACAGTAGACTCATTATTAACAAGTATGCTGCTCGAGAATTATACTTTAGGTAAATGAAATGTCAGAACTACATTATAGCCTGTCTTACAAATAAGATGACTGCCAAAGGTGCATTCTCTTCACTTTATGTGAAAAATTATAAAAGTACTATAAGTTTGATTGTTGCTCCACAACTAGCTGTGGAATTTCCCTAGGCTACTATTTGACAGAATGTTGGAGAACTTTTTTCATCACCATCTCTCTTCCCATGCACCCTCATATTGTTCCCGCAGTTCTTAGTGTGATCTGATTCCAAATTAAAACACAAATAAATTAAGCAGTAACCCAAACAATTTTCCCTATTGACAGACTTTTAAAAATTTACGGTTAGGTATTAAATATTAATACAATCATGTCACCAGTTAAAAATAAAAATTTATTGATCCAAAATTATTGCCAAAAAACTTAAGCTAAGCAAAAACTTTATTTAAGCTTAATGCTCTTTTTAACCCCTGCACGAATGCCAGATAGTTCACCACTATAACGTTGCTCTTCTCTACGAACTTCACGAACCTGGCCTCTTCTGCGAATTTTGGCTCTTCTGAACTTCTCCCGGTGTTTCACTCTGGGATTCCGATCAATCTTCTTTCTCCTAGGTGTAAGCCCCCTATTTTTAGCAATCTGATAAGTAATGGCTCTCTTTGCATTTTGAACTTCAAGAGCCTGTTCTTCAGTACTATCTTCTTTCTTTCTCTTCAATTTTTGTCCGTCTTCTATTTCTTTATAGTATTTCAGTGCAGCTTCATCAAAATCAGAATCATCAGAAAGGTCTGTAACAGCAGAGGCAGCAACAGCAGAAACAGATTTTGGCTTGGCCTTTGTGGATTTTGCTTTTAGATTCAGTTCTGCCTTTCCAGCATCATCTTTAAGTGTGAGCAGATGACGAATCTCAGAGGACAGCTTCTGATCCACAAATGACAGCTTGTTGATCAAATTTCGGTAGGTAACAAGCCTTTCTATGACAGGATGTCCATGTGCAGGGACTCTCCTAGCTTTCAGGATCAGATAAAAACTGATGTTGGAGCAGTAGTTCAAATAGAGGTTGTATTTGGTCCTCAGGTATTGGCTTCCTTTTCCAGGTGGAATGATCTTTTGCTCCACCAACTGTAGCAATGGCTCCAGCTCATCCTTCACCTCTGTCAACTTAACTTTCAGGTCATCTATCAGCTCCAAGAGCTCTGGCGATTCCTTTCGCAGCATCTTCAGCTTCTCTCTCACTGAAACTTTCGCCAAATCCTTCACGACCCGTGTCTCAACCTCATTTACCCGAGGTACTGGTTTTGCAAAGGCCTCCACCCAGGTAACTCCAAAATCGTCCTCTTGCAGAGCTTGGGCTAAACGCCGCTGAATGAGCTGTGCCTCCTCTTCCTCCTCTCTTTCCTCTTCCTCTACTTCTTGTTGACTCTGCCGGCCTCGGGACTTGGAACCATAGTCCGTGTCGTAGTAAAGTTTTTTCCTCTGACCCCACGACAAACTGGGATCCACCGAGGCCTCAGCCTCACTCTGCATGGAGCTCCCACCATCATCATCGTCATCCTCCTCATTCCCCGCACTCTCTTCATCTTCATCGTCCTCATCGGCGATATCTAGGGCAAGAACCTCCTCCTCATCGCCATCCTCCTCCTCGGCCCCACTCTCCACTTCGCTCCACCCCTTAGCCAAGGCAGCCCGAGATCGGGCCTCATGGAAATCATCTACCTTATCTTGGTAGTAGCTGGAGTCCGCTGGTGAGGGAGGAGATTCCAAATTGTCATTTTCGTCCGCTGGGTCGCGACCTGCCTTAGCTCGCGCAGCTGCCCACTTGGCCGCTCCGCGCCGCCGGGATCGCCCCACCATAGCTCGCAGTGTCAGCTTCTACAGCGACGTCTGGCTTTCGGTCACCTCTGACTTCCGCGCACGAGCCACGCGCTCCAGCAACAAGCCTCTATAACAGCTACGCGCTCTCTTACCATGCGCGTCTGCGGGCACTCCAGTAGGACGCAGGAGTTTCCACCTCCTTCCGGCCCCCAGGATGCTCTCTGTGTGGCGTTTGAACCAGGACTTCCGGTTGGTCCTTCAGGCCTTTCCGTGTAGGAACACTAGGTATAGGAAGTTCAGTTCCGTAGAGCCCTTTAACCCAGTTCTTACTCTCGCGAGGCTGGGCGTCGCTAGGGGGATGGCCTGGTGAACCGCGAGGTGATGTCGCGGTAACCATTGGAGGGCGCTTTACCTCCACGCCTAGGAGAGGTCCCGGGGCGGTGCGGTGAGTTGTCCTGCTTCCGTACCGGTTGTCACCGGCCTGGAGCCGAGTCCAAGTGTAGAAGATTTCTTTGTTTACTGGAATTGTTTTATCTTCTCTGCCTATCCGTCTGGAAGTTAATCAGGTTATTGTTGTCTCAGCAACGTCCAAATATGACATTTCTGGGCCCCGTAGCCTGAGGCGGCAGCGGCGCCACTGCGCTCTGGAATCCTGGCGCGGGCGTCCGGGAAAGCGCTGGCCGGGCCGCCGGGCGGGTGGTAGCCCGCCTTCAGCTCCCTTTCCGCAGGGCTCGGCGACTTCATGGGATTTGTGTCCCTGAGGAGTTGCTGAGGGGTGACGGTGGGAAGGCAGAGCCGCGCTCTAGAGTTTGCTTCTTTCCGAGGAGCTCAAGTAGGCTGCAGAAGACACCGCGATTTCTCTGCCTTTTTAGTGGAAGAGGTTCATTCTTCAAGATATTTTGGAAATGGCACATTTTAACTCTCAAGGGCGGACGCTTCATGAATTGTTCAACACTTAATAAGCACAGGGCAGCGTGCTAGGCTTTGGGAGAACAGTGGTGGGCGAAAGCAGACGCTGTTCTGCAGTGGTGGAACTTGTGGTCTAGCTGGGGGCACGTGTTAATCAAGTCATCATGCAAAACGTGCCTGATTATAATTGGGGTGAGTACAGGGAACACTTGTCCTGTGTTACCCAGCTGCTGAAAATACTCAACCTGCCTTTTTACATCGCTTTTTGTACACGCCATCCATCCCCCTTTACTAAACACTAAAGTGTTGAGTACTCCCGCCCAAATACGGGAAATTTCTGCTGTATTGAAGAGACAGTCTAAGCATCACCCCTTTGATCTCGTCTTTAATTCCCTTAGTCTTTTCCTCAGTTCTTCTGTATCACCTAGTAGACCTCAACGAACTATGATATTGCAAGCACGCAATACAGTGTCTGGCACAGAGTAAGTGTTCAATGAAGATTTGTTTAATGAATAAGTATTGAAATTGCAGTATTTGATTATCTGTTTCAGGTGCTCCATAAACGGAGGGAATGAATAATGCATAAGGCTGCGAACATCCTTAAGGGAGATAACCTGAGCTGGAATGGATTTTAGGAGTCATGAATTCCAATTCCAGTATCTTCATTGTATACATGTGGAAACAAAGACTTGGGAAGGTTACATTAGCAAATCGAGCACAGAAACCTGGGGTAGGGCTCCCACACCAGGCCCTCACATTCAGCTGTTATCAGTCCTTTGCTAATTCAATGTGAATGAGTTTCAGACCTTTTCCAGAGCATAGGCTAAGCTGAGTGGATGAAAGAAACCAAGAGCTCAGATGAAAGTGTTTGAAGAGGAGGGTGGTAATAAGGGAAAAATCAGTCAAATTTGTCTTTAGAAGTATTTCTAGGTCTAGAAGTGTGAAAGGACTGCCCTGCAATCTTAGAGTAATTCAGGGTTTAAGTTTTCAGACATTACATATGATAGGTTCATATTCATTATATATGTTAGGTATTATG
Source organism: Aethalodelphis obliquidens (assembly GCF_003676395.1). Lineage (NCBI taxonomy): Eukaryota > Metazoa > Chordata > Mammalia > Artiodactyla > Delphinidae > Aethalodelphis > Aethalodelphis obliquidens. The sequence continues at coordinate 179,943 of NW_020838003.1, read as the reverse complement.
ACACCTTCAGATGTGGGTAGTTGAAAGCTGAACTTTTGATAAGTTGCTAAAATTAATGGCGACATACAAGTTCTTTGCAGAAAGTGCAGTGTCATTAGATTATGAAAAATAGTACAATTTTTTAGAAAAATGGTATTTTGAACTAAATATTTTTAAAGTGTTAAAAGTTATCTTAAGCATTAAAAAACCTTTACAAGATTTTAGGAAATACAATTTAAAGAATAGAAAAGGTGTGGGTAAAAGTCTTATGTTCTGATGGTAAGCCCAGAATTCATTTTTGAATGTAAATTTTAATAGGTTTTGTCATTCAAATATTAACTGCTTATTAATTGTAGCAGAATGCTACATGCTGTAGTAGATCTAAAGGTGAATTAGCCACAGTCTCTTCTAATCAGGTAGAAAAGAAGACATGCATACAGATTATACTAAAATACAAGGCAGTGTGAGGTAAACCCAGTGCTGTGAGAGATCAGAGGTGAGAGATCGTCTCTGGATTTTGTTCTGGAAATGTTGCTTAAAGAATGTTGCATTTAAGCTGAGACTGTGATTAGATCCATGCTTTAAATGTATTAAATTTACATTATATGTAAGCATTAAGTTTTACTTAGGCATGTAAATCTCAATTTTTCTGTTCATTTTTATTGCTAATTATTTGAGAATTTGTAGTCATACTTAACAAAATGCGTATACTGTTATAGAGAAGGTAGAAAAATATTTTGGATATTTTTAATGGAATGATCACATTCCTCTAATATTATTTGGTTTATACTATACATTACATTTCCTAACTATTTAAAATAAAGTTGCAGTAACCAGTGCATATTCAGAGAGTGTTGTATTCTAACATTCTCAGATCTTTTTGATGAACAGTTCAGAAGTTAGTTCTTCCATTCCAGCAGCTCCCATAGTCTAATCTTCCATAGCCTAATCTTGGAATTATTTGCCATTTGTTGAGGAAATTGTTTTCTTAAAAATTTGTATTGCCGTGACTTACCTGGTGGTCCAGTGGTTGGGACTGATCACTTCCACTGCAGGGGGCGCGGGTTTGATCCCTGTTTGGGGAACTAAGATCCAGCATGCCGCACCGCCAAAAAAAAAAAAAAAAAAATTTATTGCTGGAAAGACAGATTAATGCTTTATTATATTATAAGCCTATGCCAATTAAAAAGAAAAAAAGAGTCCCCAGAGAAAATGCACAAATATTAAATAACATTTAACCATTATTTTTGTGGCAACTATAATGTATTATCAACTTGAATCTTTATTAGATTATTGTGATGCCTGCTCAGGAGTTAGCACACTACACATAATGAGAGCCAACAGGTTTCTTTTCTTTTTTTTCGTTTTTTTTAGAATACCCTTTTTGCCTTATTCTAAGCCTCTTGTAGGATTTTCTTACTGTAGAGGTGGGGTTCATGAATGACACACTAGGTGATATTAGGATACTTTCTTCAGGGCATGAGTTCAAGTTGTTTAAGATATTCTACCACCAGATTAGCTTAAACTGATCTCAGTTTCTTCTGGACTTGCAGCAATAATAATAGCTAACATTGAGAGTAGTTATTATGTTCCAGTACTGTTATAAGCTCTTGACATTTAACCCTATGAGGAAGTACTATGATAATCTCTAATTTAGGAAACTGAGGCACATGGAGTTTAAACGAGGTCTTAAGACTGGTAAATGTAGAACTAGATTTGAAGCCAGACAGTCTGGCTTTGGAATTCACATTGTACTATAGCTAACTACTGTACTATATTGGCTTTCAAATATTCCCTTAATAGGTCTTTTCATTTCCAGTCTCTGCTATACATTTGATTCAGCATCATCAGGTAAATCTTCCTAGAATACCATTTCCCTCATCCCACACCCTTGCTCAAAATGCTTCAATGACTCTCCATTACTGTCAAGATAAAGTTCACAACATACATGGCCCTCCCACAGTTTTGCCTCAAAGCAACCTTTCTCGCCATACCTTTCATTACCTCCCTACTAAAATCTTCCATTCTAACTTAAATGCTCTACCACTCTTTATTCCCCAGACGTTGCTTTGCGATTTCCTCCTCTGTTTCTTTGCTCATCTTTTCAGTGTTCTCATACTTCCTTATGTAAAAAAGTTGCAAATCACTACAGACATCTTTTTGGTTAAATTCTCACACAGGTCCATAATGGGACCTGTATGAGGCTGTTTGAAAAGCTATTATTGATAGCAGGGTGTTGGAGACAACCTGGATGTCCATCCCTGGAAGAGCAGATCAATAAATGTCATGGGTGAACAGCATGGAATTTAGGAGCATAAAGTGACCATACAGCTTAGTTTGCTTAGTACAGTCTTGTTGAACTTGTTATTCTAGTGTAATTATTAATAGCAACCCTTTTACTTTTATGATTTAGATGATAAAGTATATGGTCATCTTAACTATGCAATATTTGGAAAGTGGATTATATATCCACATATCAACATGAATGGATCTTAAAAGCAATGTGCTTAAGAACAAAAGTAAAAAAAATGAGATATGTAATACAATGTGTACAACAATACAGCAGCACACATTTTGTAAGAACATATACAAACAAAATAATGTGCATTAACTACAAAAGAACAGTTGCTTATGGAGGAGCAAAGAATGGGATGAGGCTTGGAGATTAGAAGAAATAGGAGAGGTATCAATACTTTCCATGGACCAATAATGATAATGTGCCAGGAACTGAGGAGAATGATTAACTGTTTGCATCTGAGGTTCAATTAAAAATAAGGAAAACAAAACAAATAAGCAGACAAAAAATGACCATATACGTCTCTAACTTAAAGTCCTTTAAAAGCTTCCCAACATCTATAGGATCAAGTTTATATTCCTTATGACCTGACTCCTGCATACAGCTTAAGCTTTACCTCCTACCACACTCTCACTGCTACTATGTACGGCATAGCCTTGTATATGTACACAACATATGTACAATAGATGTATATATTAGGCTAAGAGCTAAAGCCTTTATTGTGTAGCAACTGAGGGCTGACTAGAAAAAAAATTTATGTGGGTTGTGTTTCAAAAAGCTTCACCATCAAAACTACAGTTATCATTGTATCAATAATTAATATAAAAATAATTGTATCTACCAGGTTCCTCCTTAACCTGGTACAGGCTATGCTTTTTCTTGCTGCCTTTCCTTTACACACGTTGTTTTCTTCTATGCTTTCTAGAGAATTCTTACTCATCATTTAAGGCTAGTTTTTTTTTTTTTTGGCCACGTGGGAGCTTAATTTCCTGAACAGGGATCCATCCCGTGTCCCCTGAATTGGAACCTCGGAGTCTTAACCATTGGACCACCAGGGAATTCCAAAACTAATTTTAAATGTCACCTTAAAAGCCTTTCCTTGTCTCCTCAGACAGGATGAAGAACTTCCTCTTTTGCATTTCCATGCTTCAGATCTCTATTTATACTTACTGCTTTCCCTCCATTAAGTGTATAAGCCCCATTAAGGCTGGATCCAAGCTGTTATTTTTTAAATCCCTAGAATCTAGGCCAGTATTTGAGAAAATATGTTTCTAAACGCAGTGTCAGCATACAAAATAGTAGCCTTTAACAATGAATTGCAATGTCTTTTGTACTGCTCTGGTCATCAGCACAGGTTTGTTTTTTGTTTTTTTTTTAAGTAACATTTAAAAACTGAAATATTTGATATATGGCTTTTGTGAACTTAAGCTAATAATTAAATGTGTATTTGCCTTTCATCCCAGTGTCACAGACTAGGTTATGATGACTGAATTTGTCAAAGAAGTAGTGTTTTTTTTTTTGTTTAATGTTCAGAAGAAGTAATAATAGTTAAAATAATTTGATATGAGAGTAATAATGGGAAGATGTATTCTTGGTGTTAAAAGTGATCAACCTATTTAGATAATTTAATATACCTCACGGAAACTCCTTGAACTACTTTTAGGTACAAAAAAAGAAGGATTATTTTTAGGCGTAAGAAAGAAAATAGAAAAGATGAAGCATAGTTGCCATCTGCTTTCATTTCTGTCAGAAACCACTTACTCTGAAACCAGTAAGTTATTGATTCTTTTTGCAACTAGGGTGTGTATCTATTTAAAGACACAAAAATCCTAAACGTGATTCGGAAGTAAAATATAGAACTTATACTGAAGTATGAGATAAGCATATGAACCCTTGTAAGCTTTTAATTAAAAATGACTAGGTTTGGTAGTTTTAATTACAAAATGAAGAATTTAATGAAATTGTGACACTACTTTCTCTTCCAAACTCTAATTCAACTAAATACTGCACAATTATTTTCTAAACATTATTTTAACCCCTTTTTGTTTTTTCTTGTCATGAGGAACCTTGTAGATACAATTATACATATAACTGTTGATTCAGTGATAATTGTACTTTGATGGTGAAGGTCTTTTGAAACAGTTCACGTAATTTTTTTCTCTTTAGTCAGCCCTCATTCTCTACAGTATAAAGCCCTCTTATCCTAATATTCATGACCTGCCTATATCTGGCCCCAACTTATTTTTCTAGCTGCTGTCCTACTACTTTCATTGAGGAACTCTACATTGTAGTTAAAACTAAAATGCACATTGTTCTTTTTCTCTTTTTAAGATTTCCTTCCCTTGGCCTTTGCTTATGCTGCCCCACATCTCAATTCTTAGATGGCCTTCAAGGCCCAGCTAAAATCATATCTTCTCAAGGCTGTATTCTCTGATATGTTTCCTTCCTTTGGCATCTAATAGCCCTTTAACTCTTCCTATGTTAGGATTTTTTTTTTAAATGGAAGTATAGTTGACTTACATTATTGTGTTAGTTTCATGTATACAGCAAAGTGATTCAGTTATTTTTTTCAGATTATATTCCATTATATGTTAGTACAAGATATTGAATATAATTCCTTGTACCATGCAGTAAATCCTTATTGCTTATCTCTTTTATTTATAGTCGTTTGTATCTGTTAATCCCATACTACTAATTTGTCCCTCTCTCCCTCTCCCCTTTGGTAACCATAAGCTTGCTTTCTATGTCTGTGAGTCTGTTTCTGTTTTGTATATAGATTCATTTGTATTATTTTTTAGATTCTACATACAAGTGATGTCATATAGTATTTGTATGTCTCTGTCTCACTTCACTACGTGTAACATTCTCTAGGTCCATCCATGTTGCTGCAAATGGGAATATTTCATTCTTTTTTATGGCTGCATACTATTCCACTGTGGGTGTGTCTACACACACACACACACACACCACACCACACCACACACCACATCTTCTTAAGCCAGTTGTCTGCTGATGGGCACTTGGGTTGTTTCCGTGTCTTGGCTATTGTTAAGTAGTGCTGGTATGAACATTGGGGTGCATGTATCTTTTCAAATTAGGGTGTTCATCTTTTCTGGGTATATACCCAGGAGTGGGATTGCTGGATCAAATGGTAGCTCTATTTTTAGTTTTTTTAGGAACCTCCATACTGTTTTCCATGGTGGCTACCCCAATTTACATTCCTACCTACAGTGTTCCCTTTTCTCCACACCCTCTCCAGCATTTATTTGTAAACTTTTTGATGGTAGCCATTCTGACTGGTGTGAGGTGACACCTAATTGTGGTTTTGATTTGCATTTCTCTAATAATTAGCGATGTTGAGAATCCTTTCATATGCCTGTTGGCCATCTGTATGAATTCTTTGGAAAAATGTGTATGTAGGTCCTATTTTGGGATTTTAAAACATTTTCTCCATTGTGTTGAGACTATTTATATACTTGTTTTATATTTTCTGCCAGATGTATCACCATTCATCTCTGTAACCTTTATAATATCTGATACAGTTACATAGTAAGTACCGATAATAGCTAATCAAATAATGAGAGTTAAATTGAGTTCTCTTAAATTTCAATAAGGTATTAGAAGTTAGTAAAAATAACTTAAAAATTTAATGAGTCTGAAAATGTGACTGATCTATATCTATTTTTGATATTAAGAGATAACTTAGATTTTATGCTAGGAGCAAAGGGGAACCATTGGGGGGTTTTAAACAGGACAAGATTAGAGGATTGACGGGAAGAGGTGAGATTATAGAGAGGAAGTTAGTGTGAGGCTGTTACAGTCATCTAGGTGAAGAATTTTAGCGTCTAAACTAGGGCCCTGGAAACAAAAATATAAGAAGTACACAGATTAACAGCTATTTACGCGATGGTATTACAGGACTCAGTGTCTGATTAAGGATGAGGAGGTGAGGAGTTAAAGTGACTCACAGGTTTTCTTGGACAACTGAGTGGATGATGGTACCCTCCACTAAGAAAACTCAGGAGGAAAGAGGTTAGCAGGGGTGAGGAAACAGAAAAATAAGTTTTGGACATTGTGCCTTTGAGGTGTCTGTGAAGGGGTTTAAGTGTCTAATCTCTTCTAGACAGTAGGATATATGGTTCTGAAGCTTGGGGGGAGAATATGAACTAGAGCAAGAGATTTGGGTGTCTTCCACATTTAGCTGGAACATGAGACTATATTTGCTATTTAACTAAAAAACAAAATATGGTTTGGAGTTGTTTTTACCTAAGTAGCTAGCGTGCATGAATTAGTTGAACAGAAGGGATATACTACCTGCCTGCCACTACAGTTATAAGACTATAATCAAGTGTGAAATTTAAAAGGTTTGGATTAATAAATGAGCTACATGCAATTAAGTATGTAATTTTAAACCTATTCAAGTTTAAGACCTCTAAACTTACCCTGTAAAACTAAGCCATGAAAAATTACTAAAAACAACAATAACAAAAAATACATCTGAATAAAGCTTTCATGTGTGCTCATCTCTCATTTTTATCATGTTCAGAAGTTTTAGTCCCTGTCTGGGCTTTCTCTACTTGCTGTTGTCAATAACATTGAATATTTGGGGAGATACTAATTACATATCAGGCACTCTACTAGGTGTCTTAAGTATATTATCATATTTAATTCTCACAATATATCTGTGATGAGGGTACCATTATTATCCTCTTTTCACAGATGAGGCTCAGAGATGTGAAGTAATTTGCCTGAGGTTATATAACTGGTTGTTAAACCCAAGTCTGTCTCAATCTGAAGTTATTTTTTTAAAACTATTTTATTATACTGTCTCTTAGTCTACATTTTATCACAATGAAAAACTTATGCCCAGAGACATATGCATTTCTGTTTCAATACGTACTGAAAAAACTTGAACCCTCAGATTTATAGACTAAGATTACTCAGAGATATGGTATCAATTTCAGCCAATATAATGGCAGAAAAATAGGAGAATCAGGAGGCATCAGCCATATTGCATCTCTCCAGTTTTATTTTAGGGCCTGGGAACGCATGAATTGAGTAGATTTGTTCAGAGTACAGGCAAATATAGTCATAAAGTATAATTAGAGGATATCATTCAGAGATTGATCTATTGTTCCTTCATTGATTATTTTTGGGCAGGTTTATTCTGTGTTGTTTTTTTTCTTCTATGATTTTGGTAAGATTGTTTATTCACTATAAATTACTTTGTTTACTTCAACTTATTTTTGTTTACACTGATTGCCGTATCAGAGCATTACTTCACGTTGTGATTACTAACTGTACAATTAATGTTCTATTATGCAATATTTAAAGTAACAGTGAACACATTACTTGTTTCCTTTCATATAAGTATAAATCACTGATAATATTGTGATGTTATATTTAAAATTTGTTTCTTGTTGCTAAAGAGCTGAATTGAATGAAGATATTTAATAATCAAGTATAATATAGTTATCTATACAAAATCATTACTCTACAACCATATCATACAATAATGCTAAGTTTACATCCATGTAAACTATTTTAATTTTGCACAGCACACAGCACTGTAGTAGGTGCTTAAGGGTAAGTGTGTTGAAACATATGAAATATATGGTCTCTGGACTCATACTGCCGTACTGAACTTTCATTTCCTTCAATAGTCATGTTTTCTCTCAACTCCAAATTGTCAATGTTTTATTTATTCCTAGACCATAGTCCTCCCATTTTTGCCCTACTTCTACTCATCTTTCAATCTCAGCGTAGATATTGCTTCCTCTGGGAACCTTTCCTTGACCCTGCCTACCTCTCTCCCAACATCTGTGCTCCTATCGCACTTTGTACTTGTCATCATGTAAACCCATTTGATCAAGGGTCTTACCTATTTTGTTCACTTGTATCCCTGCCACATAGAGTTGATGCCAATAGATACTTGAGAGAAAGAAAAAATGAATGAATGAATGATCATTTGAATTAAGGGCCAGGTAAGCATTGGTCTTGCAGGCCACATATACACATTTGCTATAATGGCAACTTTATTTCAGTATCATAAAGAGAAAATAAATTTGAAATTTATTTTTAAATTTTTAAAATAAAAATATGTGGTTGCCTCCAATTATATGAGGAAATTATGAGCCAAAAAGATAGCTATATTAATTTCCTATTGCTGCTGTAATAAACATTGGTGCTATAAAAAAATTAGCCGGGAATAATCAATTATTGCACATATTTTGGGCCAAAGCAACTTATTTGAAACTCTGAGAGAAATACAAAAGAATTATATAATAGTCTTGAAAGAATGCATCAGATATTTTAAAAAATTTCTTTGGATATTCCTCACTATGGATTTATGCTTTCTCCTTGTTATTGGGGAAAACAGACTTAGTATGGCACTTAAATATGATGTAAAAACTGAGTAAAAGAGTTAGGAACAAGAAAAATTTTATTTTCTTAACCATTTTCCTAACTGAGTCTTTATAATTCCGTTTTGGTACTTCCTTATATCCTTTTAATGGGGTGCCAATTGCTACTGCTCTTTATGAACCCCTCTCTGCATTTAGAAAGTGTTTATTTATTTTTACTTTTTTAAAACATCTTTATTGGAGTATAATTGCTTTACAATGTGTGTTAGTTTCTGCTGTATAACAAAGTGAATCAGCTATGCCTCTCCGTTGCAGAGCACAGGCTCCACATGCGCAGGCTTAGCGGCCATGGCTCACGGGCCCAGCCGCTCCGCGGCATGTGGGATCTTCCCGGACTGGGGCACGAACTTGCGTCCCCTGCATCGGCAGGCAGACTCTCAACCACTGCGCCACCAGGGAAGCCCTCCCCTCCCTCTTGTGTCTCCCTCCCACCCTCCCTATCCCACCCTTCTAGGTGGTCACAAAGCACCGAGCTGATCTCCCTGTGCTATGCGGTTGCTTCCCGCTAGCTATCTATTTTACATTTGGTAGTGTATATATGTCCATGCCACTCTCTCACTTCTTCCCCGCTTACTCTTCCCCCTCTCCCATTCCCAAGTCCATTCTCTATGTCTGCGTCTTTATTCCTGTCCTGCCCCTAGGTTCATCAGAACTGTTTTATTTTTAGATTCCATATATATGTGTCAGCATATGGTATTTGTTTTTCTCTTTCTGACTTACTTCACTCTGTATGACAGACTCTAGGTCCATCCACCTCACTACAAATAACTCAATTTCGTTTCTTTCTTTTTATGGCTAAGTAATATTCCATTGTATATATATATGTGCCACATCTTCTTTATCCATTTATCTGTCAGTGGACACTTAGGTTGCTTGCATACCCTGGCTATTGTAAATAGTGCTGCAATGAACATTGTGGTACATGACTCTTATTTAAAAAATTTTTTTTGAATTTGATTTAATTTATTTTTTTATACAGCAGGTTCTTATTAGTTATCCATTTTATACATATTAATGTATATATGTCAATCCCAATCTCTCAATTCATCACACCACCACCCGCCACTTTCCCCCCTTGGTGTCCATACGTTTGTTCTCTTCATCTGTGTCTCAATTTCTGCCCTGCAAACCGATTCATCTGTACCATTTTTCTAGGTTCCACATATATGCGTTAATATACGATTTGTATATTAACAAATATACGATATTTGTTTTTCTCTTTCTGACTTACTTCACTCTGTATGACAGTTTCTAGATCCATCCACATCTCTACAAATGACCCAATTGTGTTCCTTTTTATGGCTGAGTAATATTTCATCGTATATACGTACCACAACTTCTTTATCCATTCGTCTGTCAATGGACATTTAGGTTGCTTCCATGTCCTGGCTATTGTAAATAGTGCTGCAGAGAACATTGGGGTGCATGTGTCTTTTTGAATTACGGTTTTCTCTGGGCATATGCCCAGTAGTGGGATTGCTGGGTCATATGGTAATTCTATTTTTAGTTTTTTAAGGAACCTCCATACTGTTCTCCATAGTGGCTGTATCAATTTACATTCCCACCAACAGTGCAAGAAGGTTCCCTTTTCTCCACACCCTCTTCAGCATTTGTTGTTTGTACATTTTCTGATGATGCCCATTCTAACTGGTGTGAGGTGATACCTCGTTGTAGTTTTGATTTCCATTTCTCTAATAATTAGTGATGTTGAGCAGCTTTCCATGTGCTTCTTGGCCACCTGTATGTCTTCTTTAGTAAATGACTCTTTTTGAATTGTCATTTTCTCAAGGTATATGCCAGGAGTGGGATTGCTGGGTCATATGGTAGTTCTATTTTTTAGTTTTTAAAGGAACCTTTATACTGTTCTCTATAGTGGCTGTATCAATTTACATTCCCACCAGCAGTGCAAGAGGGTTCCCTTTTCTCCACACCCTCTCCAGCATTTATTGTTTGTAGATTTTTTGATGATGGCCATTCTGACCGGTGTAAGGTGATACTTCATTGTAGTTTTGATTTTCATTTCTCTAATGATTAGTGATGTTGAGCATCCTTTTATGTGTTTGTTGGCAATCTGTATATCTTCTTTGGAGAAATGTCTATTTAGGTCTTCTGCCCATTTTTGGATTGGATTGTTTGTTTTTTTGATATTGAGCTGCATGAGCTGCTTGTATATTTTGGAGATTAATCCTTTGTCAGTTGCTTTGTTTGCAAATATTTTCTCCCATTCTCAGGGTTGTCTTTTCATCTTGTTTATGGTTTCCTTTGCTGTGCAAAAGCTTTTAAGTTTCATCAGGTCCCATTTGTTTATTTTTGTTTTTATTAGAAAGTGTTAATTTATTTTTTATTTTATTTTAAAAATATTTATTTGGTTGCACTGGGTCTTAGTTGCAGCTTGCTGGCTCCTTACTTACGGCATGTGGGCTCCTTAGTTGTGGCAGGTGGGCTCCTTAGTTGTGGCCTGCGAACTCTTAGTTGCAGCATGCATGTGGGATCTAGTTCCCTGACCAGGGATTGAACCCGGACGCCCTGCATTGGGAACACAGAGTCTTAACCATTGCACCACCAGGGAAGTCCCTTGAAAGTGTTAATTTAGTATGAGATAAATTGTACACATATGAAGAAGAGTGATAAAAATGGAAAGTAATATGCCAACTTGTGTAAAATGATATAAAGAGATATAAGATGAATTTATTAGCAATGAAGAAACAGAGTAATGGAGTGAACAGAATGGGATGACGTGAAGCAGGGAAGACTTACTAAAATAAGTTTAAAAAATTTTAAGATTTTTGACAAAGATTGGCAGGAAGTAAAACGAAATTTATGGTGAGGAAATAACAGAGTAAAAAAGATTCTGAAACAGGAGTTAGCAAATCATATATAGGAAAAGGAAAGCAGACATATTTGACTAGAGCAGAGGCCTCCCTTGAAAATAAATTAGAATTTTCTTAAAGCAGCAAGGGACCAGACCACTGGAGTTAATGGATTGGAAGGAGTATTTTGTTGTTTGAGGGGTTTCCTGGAAACCTTGTTTATTATTGTGTCTCAAAAATTATCATGAAACCTAAACCATTGTTTTTCAAATGAATTTTTGGAGATAGGCTGTTTGTAAATTAGGACCAGCCCAGAAGGTAGTGTGGTGAGAGGGAAGAGCTCTGTATAATGGTCAAATGACTAATATGTAGTATCCCAAATAGCAATTCTGTGAAAAGCCACTGCAGGTGCAAGTTTATTTAAAAACAGACTACAACACAGGTGCAATTCTCCTTATAAACATTTAACCACAAAACACTACCCTGAAAGTCTATGTGGAAAGCCATTGGGAAAGAAAGATAATTCAGTTTCTTGTTTGTTTTAATTTTTAAAAGAGTTGAGGATGAAATTTCTTTCTCATAGTTTGAATTCTTTTTAAATTTAGTTTTTGCCTCCTGATATCTACATATAAATTTTACATATGCCGTGATTGGAGGCAGATCAATACTTGAAGAAATTCTGTAGCAAGAACCAAAATGTTTAGGGTTAAAAAATGTCAGTTAGAAGAAATTTCTCCATACAGATGTGAAAAAAATACTATTGATGACTTTTGGTTTTGTGGGAAGTGAAAGAGACTGGAAGTTAGGAGGCTTAATGCTCTACTGTTAGCTTTAGAATGACTAAGATTGATTGAAAAATTCAAAATAGATTCTAAACTTGTACAATTTAAATGGGAAAAAAGTTCCTCTTATCAATATAAAGAAGTGCATGGTGTCATTACTATGGTTTTCCCTTTCATCATTTTGCTGTAGCTCCAGGGTTCTTTTTGTTTGTTTGTTTTTTGCTATTGTCCTGGGCAGGCCAAGCTCTTTCCTATCTTAGGCCTTATACTTGCTGTTTCCTTTCTTCTTGGGATAGTGTTTGTCTGAGTCTGTGGAAGGCAGAATAATGTCCCCTCAAAAATGTTCATGCCCTAGTCCCTAGCACCTGGAATCTGTTACCCATTACATAGCAAAAGAGACTTTCAAATGTGATTAAAGGTATTGGCCTTACAATGGGGAGATTATCCTCAATTATCTGGCTGGGCCCAATGGAATCACATGAGTCCCTAAAAGCAGAGAACTTTCCCTAGCTGGAAGCAGGAGAGAGATGGCAAAAGCCCAGGTTAGAGACATTTGAAGCTTGAGAAGGACTTGACCCACTGTTGCTAACTTTGAAGATCAAGGGGGCCACTAGTCAGGGAGTGTTGTCAGCATCTAGAAGCTGAGAACAAACTTCAGCTGAGAGCAGGCAAGGGAATGGGGACCTCAGCTTTAAAAGTGCAAGGGACTGAATTCAACCAACAACTTGAATGAACTTGTCAGTAGATTTCTCTACCAGAGCCTCAAGATAAGTTAAGACTCAGGCTGGCTGACACCTAGGTTTCCACATTGTGAAATCAGAGCAGAGGAATTAGTTTACCCAGACTTCTGACTTAAAGATCTGTGAGGTAATTCATTTGTGTTGTTTTAAGCCACTCAATTTATGATAATTTGTTATAGCAGCATAGAAAGCTAGTTCAGGCTTCTTCTCACTTGCTCCTGTTTCAGCTTAGATGTTACCTCTTCAGAGAGCCCTTTCCAGAGTATGTCTTCTAAAGTAGGCTACATCAACCCTACCCCAGATGCTCTCTGTCACACTACAGTTGTCCTCTGGTATCCGTGGGGGATTGGTTCCAGGACCCCCTGGGGATACCAAAATCTGTGGATGCTCAAGTCCCTTATATGAAATGGGATTTATATAAAATGGGTCTGCAGATTGCGGATGTGGAACCTGTGGATGTGGAGGGCAGACTGTACTTTGTTTATCTGCTTCATTGCATTTATTGCAAACTGTGATTGTTTTATTTATTTTTCTCATCTGTCTTCTCCACTAGAGTATAATCTCTGGGAAGGCAGGGACAGGTTAGTCACGGTCAGCTATATCTTAGCACCAAGGATACAACATATTAAATACATATTAGGTTGGCAACATACATTTTTTGAAAAGTAATTTTTGATATATAGGCATACCTTGTTTTATTACACTTTGCTTGTGTTTTCTACAAATTAAAGGTTTGTGGTAACCCTGCATTTGAGCAAGTCTATTGGTGCCAACAATGTTTGCTCATTTTATGTCTTTGTGTCACATTTTGATAATTCTTTGACTATTTCAAACTCTCCACCAGCAAAATTACAACTTGCTGAAGGCTCAAATGATGTTTAGTATTTTTTTTTTTAGTATAAAGTACTTTTTTAAAAAAAATTTTTCTGGCTGCACCACATGGCATGTGGGCTCTTAGTTCCCTGAGCAGGGATTGAACCCATGCTCATCTTAACCACTGGACCACCAGGAAGTCCCTAAAGTACTTTTAAATTAAGGTTAGTACTTTTTTTTTTTTTTAGACATAATGTTATTGCACACTAAATAGACTATAGTATAAACATAACTTTTATATGCACTGGGAAACCAAAACATTCATATGACTCACTTTATTGCAATATTCACTTTATTGCAGTGGTCTGGGACCAAACCTGCAATATCTCTGACGTATGCCTATAATAGTAAATGAAATAACTCCAAATAGGGTAGTAGAGACTATGTGACAAACCATAGTATATCGACATTATGGAATATTACATAACTACTTCAAAGGTTAACATGTGTTCTATATAAATTTTTGGAAATTGGTGTATAAAATATACAAGTGACAAAGAGGAACACAAAATAGTTTGCATAAATGTATAATCATTAAAATGCATTTATATAGACTTTTAAAGATTAGAAATTAATTTTGGAAATAAATTTAGTATTCTTAATTCTGCCCTTAATTCTAAGCATTTGCTTAACCTGTAATAATATGCAAAATGTGAGGCCATCATTTAATTCTTAATCTACAAAATAGATCCAGGGTTAAGATTCTGAAAGGGAAGGGATAGGCATGCACTGTTTGGAGTGCTAATTGATCTTTCTTTGATACTGACTCAATTATCTTTAATTTATTATGAATATATAAGTTGTAAAGGATAATATAACAAACACCCATATACTACTACTTGATTCAAGAAATAAAACATTACAAATCCAATTGTAATTGCTTGTTTACTTCTTACCATTATTAAGCATATCTTTAAAATTTTTTTGATAATGATTCTCAATAAGTTATATTTGCTTTTGTGGAATTGGAAGGAGAGTGCTCTACAGGTGTTTTGGGAAGTCCAGACCAACCCAGCCAGGAAGGATCTCCCCTTCCAGGGGAGAAATAGATTACCAGTAGATCAAGGGCTTTAGCTTGCATTTGTCATAGAAAAACTCCCTCTTTAATCTTTGTGAGTAACTTTACGTACAATGGATTTGTGGAACTTTGAATGACTATCGGATGTTTTGGGGCTTCTAGGATGTTTAAAATTAATTGGTAACAATTATATATTTATTATACTATTTATAAATACACAACGAATTTTCCACTTTTTTTTTGGCTGCGTCTGGTTGCAGCACGTGGGATCTTTGTTGAGGCACACGGGCTCTCTTGTTGAGGAGTGGGAGCTCAGTAGCTGTGAGGTGTGGGCTTAGTTGCCCCACGGCGCGTGGGATCTTAGTTCCCCGACCAGGGATGGAACCCGCATCCCCTGTGTTGGAAGGTGGATGCTTTACCACTGGAGCACCAGGGAAGTCCCCAGAATTTTCCACTTTATCTTGCTTCTCTTGGAGATCATTTTTGCAGTTAATGATTCTTGGATCTTTCCTCCAGTGCTAATAATGATCTTCCCTCAGTTTATTTTCCTATGTTAATTCAAAAATTACTTTTGTATTGTCTAGTGTCTCAAAGGTATAGAAAATAGATATATAGAGAGAAGGTGTAAAGGCTTTGTTTCTGATGACTCTGTAACATATTTTAGAAGTTATTTTTTGGAGCTGATTTGGGCAATACTATTTACTACCGAAACCAGTTTTTCATATAAAGTTCAAGGGCAAATTGGAGCAGTGAATTGTTAATACTAAATGTAGAATTTAATCCATTAGAAGGAAAATCAAGAGTGTTGAGCTACTTCTTGGATTTAAAGCCAAGAAGTCTATTAAAAAATATCATCCTTTTAAGTGTTTAACTGGAAAACTGCTAGGATATCAAGGATCCTTTTATATTATGGAAGACTTTCAAGGAGAGAAATCACATGATATTAAAGATAGAGGCTAAGGAGAGATTGATTACTTATGGTAAGTATTCATGCTCTCCTTATGGATGAAATGGAGAATTACAGTCTGTGTGATAGTATGGTATTAACTTGATAGTATGGGTTAACTTGAAATGAACTACTATACCCAAAATGTGCTTATTAATGAATTGTTGTTAGCTTGGAGGGGGACTTTAGATGTATGCCATAGAAGTCTATCTTCAGCACTATGCCACTGTACCTTTTTATTACTGACTTAAATGAGGATTCTGGTGGCATGTATATTAAGTTTGTAGATGCTGTGGAGCTAAGAGAAATAACTAACGTGCCAGGTTTCAAAATCTGGACTCAAAAAGAATCTAATAGGTTGTAATGTTGGTCTGAGTTTAGTAAGAGAAAACTTAGGGACTAATGCTAAATCTCACACCCAAATCCCAACTGTTCAAGTATGAGGAAGTTATTACTTTATAGAAACACTTATTATTTTTTTTCCAACAAAAGGTTCACATATTTATTACTGAGCTACACAGTGAGCAGTGGTGAGGAAAGATCAAGAAAAGAGGAGAGGGCATCAAACACAGGTGGCTGTTCCAGACACTAATGATGTTCTGATGCGGTAAGATACAGTTGACCTTGATAGCATAAGTGTGGGCCACTTCATATGTGAGGCTCCTTATAGACCCAGCTTGGTTCTTCTCCAATGTCTTCTCTTAGAGTTGTACCTGATTTTATTACCAGTTTTTATTTGAATCCACTGGGGAATGGGACGATTCTGCTTTTGTTTCTTGGCCAGGAATCTCTTGATCCTGAAAGTCTTGTGAGAAGACATGGCGAGGAGCAAATCCAACCGCACATAGGATGGCGGACAAGAGAAAAGACTAGAAACACTTATTTTTTGAAAGAAGATTTTAGTTGACTGACATGTAATAGAAGCCAATAGAGTAACACAGTTGTCAAAAAAGAGATACTATAATCTTAAGTATCATTTATTGAAAAATGTTATATTCCTGCTGTGTTTTGTACTTGGTCAAATAACACTTGGACAGTTGTATACATATCTGGACATTACACTTTAAAAAGTGACATTGACACTATGGAGCCTGTCCAAAAAAGAGATGAATAGTATTAGAGGACTTAAAATTAGACACAGTTTTCAATGCCTTGTGAAGATGTTCTCCATTCATCCTTTATTCAGTAATATATTTTAGGCAGTCCTGTGCTTCGTTCTTGGAAACAGAAGTGAGCAACAAGACAATGCAGTTCTCAAGGAGCTTTTATTCTAATGAGGAGGAGACAGATACTAAGTAAACAAAATAAGATATTTGAACAATGATAAATACTATGAGGAAAATAAAATAGAGTAATATGACAGTGACTGGTAGTTAAGATGATTAGCAATCAGAGAAATTGTCTCTGAGGCAATGACATTTGACTTGAGACTTCAGTGATGATGAGGGGCCAACCATGCAAGGATATGGAAAGTGTTTCATGCAGAGGGACTATAAAGTACAAAGGCCCTGCACAGAAGTAGCTGCTGGAGAATGATGAATGAAAGGGAGAGTTGTGGGAAATCAAGCAAGATAATGAGTTTGAATTTATTCTAAGTGTAATAAGAAGCCAGTAGAGGGTTTTAAGTCAGATATGATCTCATTTACCTTTTGAAAAGATCACTGCTGAGTGGACAATGAGTTATGGGGGTAAGACTGGATGTAGAGAAGAGTTTAGAGCAGAAAATAGTTTAATGAGTAATAAACATGAGACCATTTTTTCCTCCCAATCATTGCTTCCAATTACTGTAATTAAATTTTTCTTTGCCTTACCTTGACAAGGTTTTAAAAAGATTCAATAATTTTGGTAATTTTCCATTATTAAATGTTTGGTTTATTTGCTGTGAACCTGTGAAACTGTTGTAAAAAGTAGTCTATTAAAAAAACCCCTCGGGCTTCCCTGGTGGCGCAGTGGTTGAGAGTCCATCTGCCGATGCAGGGGACACGGGTTCGTGCCCCGGTCCAGGAAGATCCCACATGCCACAGAGCGGCTGGGCCCATGAGCTATGGCTGCTGAGCCTGCGCGTCCGGAGCCTGTGCTCCACAACGGGAGAGGCCACAACGGTGAGAGGCCCACGTACTGCAAAAAAAAAAAAAAAAAAAACCCCTCTAGTTCAGTCTAAAAACTTTTATCTCATACTTTATGGAAACACTTATTTTTAAAAGAGAAGTTTAGTTGACTGTATAACTGATAGAAGCCAAATAGAAGCCAACAGTGTAACATAGCTGCCAAAAAAGAGATACTGTAATCTTAAGTAGTATTTATTGAAAAATGTTGTAGTGTTGCTTTTTGTTAATTTCAAGCCTCTGGCATCTAATTCAAACAAGATGGAATGGTAGAGACCAGATTTGCCCTCCTGCCTGGAACAACTGACAAAATCTATGAAATAATGATTTTTAAGACATTGTAAATTAGGCAACAAAGGACAGTGATCTCTGAGAAACAGAAAACAGATGAGGAGACCTCTGCAATTGCCCCAGCTTGCTTCCTTGAAAGAATTTCTAGGCCATGGCTTTACTGGTGAAATCTGCCAAACATTTAAAGAAAAAAATAATACTAATTCTACACTCTTCCAGAAAATTGGGGAGGAGGAAATACTTTTAATCTTAGTCTATTGGGCCTGCATTATCCTGATAAAACCAGGCAAAGACATTACAAGAAAAGAACATTTCAAACCAATATCCATTATGAACATATATGGAGAAATTCTAAGCAAAATTTTAGTAAGTTGAATCTATCAATTTATGAGAAGGATATTACATCATGATTAAGTGGGGTTTATCCCAGGAATGCAAGGTTAGTTTAACGTTTAAAATCAATGTAATTTACCATATTAACAAACTAAAAAAGGAAAATCATATGGTCATCCAGCAGACAGAGAAAAAGCATTTGAAAAAATACAATATCCATTACTGATTAAAAAAAAAAACTCTCAGCAAACTGGGAACAGAAGGGAACTTCCTCAACTTGATAAAGGACATTCAAGGAAAACCTAACATCATGCTTAAAAAATGAATTCTGAAGATGTGAATGTTTTGAACAGCTTTATTGAGATGTAATTGGTATACAATGAACTGTACACATTTAACCATACAATATGATAAATTTTGACTTATATGTGCACTCCTGAATTCATAACTACATCAAGATAGTGAACATATCCATCCTCCCTAAGAGTTTCCTCATGTGCCCTTGTAATCCTACTCTCCCTCCCTTTTCTCCCTGTCCCTACCTTCCCAGGCAATCACTGATCTGCTTTCTATCACTATAGATTTGTTTGCATTTTCTAGAATTATTTATATTAAAACATTATGTATTTTATATGTAACACTTAATATAAAATTTAATATCATACATTAAAATATATTTTTAAAGAATCTTTAAAAATATATGATTATATATTTTATAATATATTTAAATATTTTAAATATACAAAATATATGGGATCATACAGTATGTACTCTTTTTGATAATTTTTCTGGCTACTTTCGCACAGAACAATTATTTTGAGATTCATCCACGTTGTTGTGTATCGCAACAGTTCATTCACTTTTATTGCTGAGTAATGGATATGCCACAATTTGTTTATCCAGTTTTTTTTTTTTTTTTTTTTGCGGTACGCGGGCCTCTCACTGCTGTGGCCTCTCGCGTTGCGGAGCACAGGCTGTGGATGTGCAGGCTCAGCGGCCATGGCTCACGGGCCCAGCCGCTCCGCGGCATGTGGGGTCCTCCCAGACTGGGGCACGAACCCGTGTCCCCTGCATCGACAGGCGGACTCTCAACCACTGCGCCACCACGGAAGCCCTATCCAGTTTTTTTAATAGACATTTAGGTTGCTTCCAGTTTTGGGCTATTACAAATAAAGCTAACACTTTTCCCAAGTGTCCTTTGCCTCCCCCTCCAAGTCAGAAAAACTTTGGATATATTCTTTTTCTTCCTTTTGGCTTTATTGAGAAATAATTGGCATATAATGGTGTGTAAGTTTAATATATATATCACAGTTTCTTTATTTGTCTCTGTGTGGACACTTAGGTTATTTCCACATCTTGGCTATTGTGAATAATGCTGCAATGAACATGGGTGTGTAGATATCTCTTTGAGATAGTGATTCAGTTTCCTTCGGATATATACCCAGAAGTGGGCTTACTGGGTTGTAGAGTAGTTCTATTTTTAATTATTTGAAAATCTTCATATTGTTTTCCATAGCCACTGTATCAGATTACATTCCCACGTACAGTACAACAGGTTTCCCTTTTCTCCACATCCTCACCAGTATTTGTTGTCTTTTGTCTTTTTGATAAGTCATTTCAACAAGTATGATGTTATATCTCATTGTGGTTTTGATTTGCATTTCCCAGATGATTAGTGATGTTGAGCACCTTTTCATGTACTTGTTGGTGATTTATATGCCTTCTTTGGAGAAATGTCTATTCAAATCCTCTGCCCATTTTAAAATCAGATTTTTTTTCTGCTATTTAGTTGTATGAGTTCCTTATTTATTTTATATATTAATCTTTTATCAGATATGTGGTTTACGAATATTTCCTCCCATTTCATAAGTTGCACTTTCATTTTGCTAACTGTTTCTTTTGCTGTGCAGAACCTTTTTAGTTTGATATAGTCCCAGTTGTTGATTTTTTTTCTTTTTTTGCTAGTGCTTTTGGTGTCTTAGCCAAAAATTATTGTCAAGACCAATTACAAGGAGTTTTTTCCCATCTGTTTTCTTCTAAGAGTTTTATGGTTTTAGGTCTTATGTTTAGGTCCTTAATCCATTTCAAATTAATTTTTGTGAGTGGTGTAAGGTAGAGGTCCAGTTTCATTATTTTGCATGTGAATATCCAGAAGAGACTGTCCTTTCTCCACTGAGTATTATTGTCTCTCTTGTCAAATATTAGTTGACCATACATGTGTGGATTTATTTTGGGGTTCTCAATTCTGTTCCATTTGTCTATGTGTCTGTTTTCATGCCAGTATCCTACTGTTCTGATTACTAATATAGATTTGTTGGATATTTTCATTCATACCTTATAAGGGTCATATAGCAGGAGCCCATATCAGTTTCTATGTTTCTACATGCCTGCAACCCAAGCGGATATGTGAAGCTCTCCCAGGAATGTTTTCCTTAAACTTCATTGCAACTGATAGCCCCAAGTTGAGTTTGCATTTTCTGCAACTCAACAAGGCGTGACCAACATAATGTTGGTGATAATTGTTATGATGATGATAATAATCACTGGTACCTATTTAGCACTTAGCATATGCCAAGATCTGTTTTAACTTCTTTATATGTAGTAATACATGTTAAGCCTCACAACAGTCCTATGAAATATGTATTGTTATTATCCCCATTTTATAGAGAGGGGAATTGAAACATAGAGGTTAAATGATTTGACCAAGGTTTGCCTAGTGTCTCACAAATAGTAAGTGGTGGATTGGGTGGTAAACGCAAGCAGTCAGACTCAGAATCCTTTGTATTCCATTGGCCAAAAAGTTCGTTCGGGCTTTTCCGTAACATCTTGCAGAAAAACCCGAACGACCTTTTTGGTCAGCCCAATATTAACTATTATGTATATTGTTTCTCAGTTTCCCCTTCTTGCAGGGTTCTTGATCTCTTTATTTTCTTGATTCTCTCCCTCACTTACCTTTGGGGAGAAAAGAACACCTTGTCCTGCCCCCCTCTCAAAAGTAAAAGGGGGAAAATCTCTTACCACAAACAGTGCTATTTCCAAAAGGCCAACAGCTTCTGTGATAGCATTCCCCTTTTCCCTCCAAAGTTCTCTAAAGACTAGAGGATTGAACCTGGAAGTGGTGGGGTAGTGATGGTAGTAAGTTGAGTTCTGTTGCTTCTTGTTAAGTCTTGGAGGAAGTATCCAACTCTCTTTAGAATTTAGGGTACTTGGCCATTCTTGTTTGTCATCTGTGAGTCTGAGTTGCCAATGCTGGGGCAAAGGAAAAAATCACTTTTTATTACTGAGGCTATTATAGTAGTCTAGGAAAGAAGACAGAGGCTTGGACTAGGGTAGCAGTGAAAATGGAGAGAATCATAAAGTTGGGATATATTTTGGAAATAAAACCAACAAGACATGGTAGTAAATTGAATATGAGGGAGAAGAACAGAAAGGGATCAAAGAAGAGGATTTTGCCTTGAGTAACCAGGTAGATGGAGGTACCACTTACCGAGATGAGGAAGACTAAAGATGAAAAGAGATTGGAATGGAAGTGTGAGGGTGGCTTGTCATCAAGAGTACTGTTTTGCCTGGTTAAGTTTTAGGTACCTGTATCAAACAGAGAGTTGGATACAGGAGTTTGCAGCTCGATGGGCAAGGGAAAGTCTACAGTTATAGATCTGAAAGTCACAGCATGTCCTATACTCAAAGCCATGGGATCAGATAAAATCAGTTAGGGAGAGGATGAGAGAAAAGAGAAGGCTGAGGATCAACCTTAATATTCAGAGGAAAACTCAGCAAAATACTGAACAGGAGTCATCAGTCAGATAGGAAGAAAACAAGGAGAGTGTATTGTCTGTGTCTCAAGAGAATCAAGTCTTTGTCATGATTTGAGTATCCTAAATATCATCAGCTATGTACAGAGGAAGTGAAGCATCGACCTATTTCAGATGGTTTTCTGAACTCAGGCTGTCTGCTGTATAGGAAATTGAAACAAAACTTGAGTGGGAATAAAGAAGGTGAGACTAAATTACCTTAAGATCTCTTTTATCCAAATGAGTCTACCACTGAAACTCTTACTGTAAGAATCATATGTTTAAATGTGGAAAAATAAACCATTTTTGGTGAAGAATTTAGAACATGGGACTAAGCTCCCAATTATTTAACTCACTTGAATGGATACATTTTTTAGTAGGAAGAACAAAATCAGAGATGAAGTGGTTTAAAAATTAAACCAGACCTACTAAAAAGATTAGGAAACAATTCACCTATAAAACATAAATAGAAGTGAATATAAGCCTCAGCTAAGTGATTTCCAATGTAAGCCCATTTGTTTAAAAAAATTACCTTTATTAGCTTCTGTCTCTTCCATTGTTAATGCTGCTAGTTATGTCTCCTCCCCACAGGCTTCTAGTCTACCAATTTTCAAATTTTAGTGTACATCAAAATCAACTGGAAGACTTTTTAAAAATACGTATTTCAAGGTCACATCTCTAGAAATTCTGATAGGGTGTAGCCAGGAAATCTATATTTTGACTAATACTCTAGGGAAGATGACCCCGGGACCACACTTGACAAAACACTTGTCCTGATCCTATGTTGCATGTATAGGTAACTCTCTTCTGGTAGCAAAAGTGCCACTTGGTACTGTCCACACTATTTTTATTAAAATAATTTATTTTAGATGCATGGTTTACATAATAGAGTTACAAAACTATAAGGCTGAAAGAATAGAAATCAAAGAGCTTTTCTTTAGCTTAGTAGTTATATGTCAGTCTTGGCTTTTATAAAAAACAAGTTTTGGGGGAGGCTATAATTTGTCTCCAGAGATTTATCCAACTTGCTTGTTGGGGAGGCAGTCTACCCTTGAGTTTATTTTCAAGGAAATAATGGCTTAAAAAACGTATCCAACTAACTTCTAATTACTCTTTTTTTTGGAGTGATATAATAAATCAGTTATTTAGATCTTAAGTGGTTGATCTTTGTTTTGACATCCTGACCACACACTAAAATAATGAGCTTTCAGATGTTTCTTTTTCTATAAGATATAATTATTCATGTGAATCCAGTGTATTTTTCTTAACCTCAAATAGTTTCTAAGTCCTATGAAAATATAAATTAAAATGAGAACAAAGTTTGACAGTGCAATAATATTGTGTGTTCTAGTGCCTGGCACTTTGTCCTTGCTAGACGTTCAGTACGTGTTGACTGAAGGAGTACAGTTATGTGCTAGTCTTTAATAGCTTTCATTCTGCCATTTTTTACTGCCAGCTGTGAAATCCGCTTGCCTACTTATGGTCCTGAAGTATTTCTTCAGTAACTCGCAAAATTCTACGAGATCCTTAAAAAATTAGGGAACTGAAAACCAAAAGTAACATAGATTTGATGTTGTATAATTGTAGCCAACCCTGCCTAAGAGACATTCTAGCATGTTGGGGTAGGAGGTAGGGGGATGCCCTATCCAAAAGCTCAGGGTTTTTTTTTTTTTTTTTACACTAATTAATGAAAAAAATTTATAAGCAATACTGTGGTGATTCAGTTTTCTGTTGAGGCATCTCAAACACGCATCATTTCATGGATTTACAATTCTGAAAGGTATAACTGGGTGAGCAAATACAGGGTCTGCTTTAATACTATCAAATTGAAACATGGCAACTGATAACATCTAGTATCCACCTGTTTCTAATTCCAGTTCCACATTTGAACTTATAAAATAACTGAAAGTAATGAGAATATGTATATATTATATATATAATCTATAATCTCTATGTTAAACCTGGTAACTTGGTTAATGAAGGACGAGAAGAAGAAGTTGACATAAAATGCAATTGGAACCTTAAAGGGCTTTAATTTTTTCCTCCTTCTTCTCTCTTCTTCATTTATTGTTCCAGGCACAACAAATACTATATTATGTTTGACTTGAAAACTTTATTATCTAGGTAATAACGTTGAGAATCCCCATTTAAACATTCTTAATGGACTACTGCCTTGAAATTATTATTAGTCTTCTGATTTAATTATATAGAATAAATGTAAAATAAAAAGTCATTGCACCAAAACATGGCTTTAAGGGATATTTTGGAAGAAAATACGTAAATCTGAGCCATGATTTCCTCCAGTGCAGTATTTAAATTTCAGACTTCAACCGCAGTTGTGATTGTTTTTAGTTTGTTAGCTGCCTGGAGTGTTATTTTAAGAAAGCAGAAGCACCATCATTTGCACACTCCTTATAGACCACACACCTTAACCCTGACTTTTTAGCTCCAGTTTTTCAAAAGAAAGTCAAGATGAAGAACTATTTGCTTTTCTGGGGAGTCCTGGCCATTTTTGTTACGGCTGTTCTTGTGACAGGTATGTGGTATTTTGAGAATGAACCCAGATAAAAGGAAAAATAGAACACAGATCTGTTCTTCAGATTTAAACATTTATATTTGTGTTTTGGTTGGACAGCTAGCTGGCTACTTTTTTCTAGCATGTCTTAATCTTTGTATGAGCAGTGATATTTACATGGACAAGACTCATTGTAATTCTTTTTATTCTTTTTTCTCTTCTCTTATTTGTTTGCCTACTGCAACCTAGAGAATAAGAAAGTAGATATTTCTGGATAAGTACAGATAGCTATACTTACACGAATACCCATATTGAATCTTGAAAATCAGTAATCTTCTCCTTGAGTATCTCAAATTTATATTCTGGAGAAATGAAGTAATAATTATTATAAATACAATATAGAGTGCATTGGGATTTTATTTCCCCAGAGAGCTTGGTATTAATACGTTCTAACAACGTTCCTGGATCTGAGCCTACAGATTTATTATGACCCTTTAACAATGTTTAATGTTGTACATGTTTCCTATAACTTGATGGCTGAACTTCAGTTATTTTGTTTATTAACTTTTCAAACTATTATAGAAAATGGATTATTTTCTGAATATAGAAGTACAGTGTTTAATAATTTTCATCTAGAAGGGCATATGAATTAGAAGTGATACAATTTGGCTGGTTTGTTCTAAGACTTACTGAGTTTTTTCTTTTTTTTTGATCTCATTCTTATTTCAAGACAGAGTATGATGTAATTAAGAACAGTGATTTTACATATACTAACTTAGCATTAAGAATAATGAATTTAATAACATTTAAAACAAAGATATTAGTAGTAAACCATGTATATGTACCTATACATATATAAATACATACGTTTATAACATTTATATACCTATAAACATGTGAAACATATATATAGCTATATATGTATAAAAGAGCTATAATTTATTGAGTATATACTATATTCTAGGCATTATGCTAACTTTAATTCTCACAATAACCATTTGAGGGTAGGTACTATTATTGTTTCTGACATATAGTTGAGCCCATTGAAATTTAGAGAGATGAAGTAACTTACCTAAGGTCATACAACAAGTATGTGGTAGGTAGAACCCAGGCCATCAGACACTATAGTCCACACTCCTAACTACTATCCTATTCTTCCTGTATAAAAGAATCACCTTTTAGTAAACTCATTACGTTCATATCTAGTATGTATTGTCTATTTTCTTACCCGTTTGAATTGAACTAAATTTAACAAATATTTATTGAGCACCTATCTTTCAGGTGCTCTTGGAATAAAGTAAGGCATAGTCTACAATAACAGGTTTATTAGGAAAAATACTGCTTGTTGATGAAACAGAATGTTAGAATCTTACAAGTCTTGGTGAATTGAAAGTATTTGTACATTTTTCTGGTAGGTATATTAGGCTACCTAGTATTTTTATATAGTAACAGTAATGATGGTTTTTTCCTAGGTTTCTGGCAAGAAAATATGTGCCATAACTAAAGTACAGATATTTTCTATTTAAGATTTAATGGTCAAGTCACTACTTGACTCAATCTGTATTTTTTGGTCAGGCATTACATGCTCATTTCTGTTTTATTGAGAGAAAACATTTAAGAGTCATGAATACAGGAGGAGGAAAAGGACACCATTTAAGTCATCTTACACTTTTCAAAAAATTAAGAATTATATCATTGTCTTAAATTGCTTCGTAATGATTTTTCTCCAATACCATACAGACCTTAATCAGAAGATTTATTAAGAACTTATGACTAATGGCATAATAATACATTATAAAGTACTTCAAAACAATTATAAGTACAATAACAATGGTCTTAAAATGTTTTGTAATGACTGTTATCATTAAGACTGAAATACTGCAGTTAGCTCCTTTCTGCTCTGGGATTGTCACCAGAATAATTAGATTTCCAGTTACAGTTATATCTGTCCTTATCATTTAACCTTTATAACTTGAATTTGTGTGCTAAGTCTTTGTTTTTTTAATTGAGGCTTGATGGAAGGAAATTTTAAAGGTCACTTAGCTAAAATTATAGGAATAAAAAAGATATTTAGCATCATTATTATTGTTTAATTAACACTATTAAATAAAGCTATTTATTTTTGGGGAGGGAGTGGGTTGTCACTTTTTATTTATGTCTTTTACATTGTTTTAATTTTTTACAATAATTTTTCAACTTTTTAAAGAAAAAACAATGTTTTTTTTACTCAGGTTCTTATGCATTTTAAGAGAGATGGAATGACACTGTTTTCCCCCCACTACATATATTATAAGCATCTTCTCTTTTTTTATTAAAAATTTTTACAAGACAAGGAAAGACTGAGGAACTGTCACAGATTAGAGTACATACATATATACTAAGGAGACACAACAAATAAATCCAATGTGGGATCCCAGATTGGATCCTTGGACAGGAAAAGAGTAGTGGAAAAACTGGTCAAATCTGAATTAGGTCTGTAGTTTAGTTTATAGTATTATATCAATGTAACTTTCCTCATTTTGATAACTGTACTATGGTTATGTAAGTTGTAAATATTAGGGGAAATTAGGTGAAGGATATATGAGAACTTTCTGTACTATTTTTGCAAATTTTCTGTAAGACTAAAATCATTTCAGAATAAAAAAATGTAAAACTTTTTTTATATATTCCGGAACTTAATTCACTATTTTCCTTTCCAAGCTTGCTTTTTCTTCTCTGTTCCTTATATTTATTAATGGGATTATTAGTCTCCTCGTCACCAGTAAAGCTATTTATTATTAACTCTTCAGGTATCTGTTAACTGATCTAAGTCCAGATAATAAGAAATTTTCTTTGTTAATTCTTTGCGGCACTTACCAGACCTCACTGTCTAGTATTCAGATTAGACAATAAATGTTGACATTCAGAGTTAAGGCTTAAATAGTCATCTGTGTATAATATTCAGATTAGACAATAAATGTTGACATTCAGAGTTAAGGCTTTAATAGTCATCTGTGTATTCACTCATTCATTTATTATTTTTTTCTGTACACATGCATATTATATTAAATAGAACTTGTACCTCACAATATATTCTAAATTGTTTTAGCAAATTTATAGCACCTTATGTCTATATATATTGTATCTTTAAAAATAATTCTTATAAGAAATATTAATAAACATAGCACTTATTATTTTATTGTATTAAATCATTATACTATGACAACCTGAATGTTATTATGAAAAAGAAGAATATAATTAAGTTTAGGAAACTTTTAGTGGAGAATATTTAAAGTGTTACAAAATAAGGTTATCTTTGGGAAAATATGCATGTTCTTAGTTCTAATGCAATCTAAGGAAAAAAGAAAATATAACTGGGAGTTCAGGAAGGACGTGACACTTCAAACTGGGCTTATTAGAAAGGCTAATGTTACTTTTTTGTTCACTTTTGAATAAATTGCTCTGGTCTGAGAGAAATCCAGTTTAGATTTTTGTTTTCTTTCTCATTTTGGCATTTGGCACTGACTTTTACAAAGCCACATCATTCAGAGGGTTGTGCCTATATTCATAGCATTAGATTAAAACCAGAATTCTTTCAGTCAGGTTAGAAAGACCATGGACTGGTCCAAGGGAAGGAGAGAAAATTCCTTTTGGAGTTCATTTGGATTTCCTTCACTACGCTGTGAGATTTCACTTAGCTATTTTAGATTAGGAAAAAGAACAAATGGAGAAGCCGAAACTGATCAACCATAAAACTTAAGTTTTCTCCTGGGGGGAAGGGCATAAATTAACTCGATAGAAAGTATAAAAACAGACTTTCATTTACCTTTCTTCTTAATATGTTTATCTTTCAAGCCCAAGATGAAGATGAAAGGACTGTTCTTGTTGACAACAAATGTAAGTGTGCCCGGATTACTTCCAGGATCATCCCTTCTGCTGAAGATCCTAGTCAAGACATTGTGGAGAGAAACATCAGAATTATGTATGTGGTATTTCATGTTTCATTTTTTCATACTGTGAGCAGAGATACTTTCTTATATTAGCAATTGTTTGCATGTGATACCTATATCTTTGCTCCTCTTTTTGGTGTGTAGCACCTTACATTAGTTGAATCTGGTTAATGGGCTTGAGCCAATTATGTAGAAGTTGGGAGCAGGAACAAAGGTTTCCAGGCAACCTAAAACCAGTCAGCTAGATCAAATAATAACCGAAGGTCGCATCTAGTCGTCAACATGCCCTGTTTATACGGAGTTATTTCAATTTGAATCAGAACTTTTAGTTGCCCTTGATCAGTTCAAAGTGAAACTTGAGATAACATTAAAAGGCTTGTTTTGTACCATATATGGACCACAGAGTATTTCACTTTGTACTCAACTGCCGGTCTCCATAAAAGTAAGGTAGACTAATCAAATTGACTAAATTAATTTCGTCTACACTTGTATATTGGACTTCAGATATTTATTTCATATCACACATAGTCTGTCATAAGCTATGAGTCTTATTCGACAGCAAAAATGCTAATAATACTTAAGAACTGAGATTCCTATTGGATCTAGTCATTAATGTCTTCCTTGTGAACTACTTCTACCTTGAATAGCCTCCCCCCCAAATCAAATACCTCTTATTGAAACAGAACATAGTATTCGATCCCATTTAATCAATGGGAGAAGTATAATATGCTTAAGAATTTGTTTCGAGTTCTGGCTGTCACTAAATAGCTATGTGCTCTGGGATGCTAGTTACTGAACCAATCTAAACTTGAACTTTCTCATCTTTACTAATAGGAAAATAATATGTATCTCATAGGGTTATTGTAAAGATAAATTGAGAAGATCTATTCCTTTTAAAGACTGTATAGTTCCTGGCACATTTTCAAAACATATTTGTTGTTATTTATTCACCTATGTGCCAGTTATCATTATGTCACTATCCTTCTTAAAATCCCTTTGCTGGTTCCCGTAATGTTGTTACTAGGATAAATTACGAATGTCTCAGCCTAACCTATAACGCTCAGCAAAACTCTCAAGCTCTTCCATTGCCACTTCTTTTTTCACCTCATGTTTGAAAAGCCAGTACATTGCAGTACCTTTATTTTCTCACACCCACAGTGCTCTCTTCCTCCCGTTTTTGCATAACCTAGTTCCTCTGCTTGAAGAACTCTTTCTCCCACCCCTCTTAGCCTGGTTAACTCCTCACCCTGCATGTCTTAGCTTGGACATCTCTTCCTCTAGCAGATTTTCTCTGACCACAGAGTCTATACCACATAGCTCCCTGTTAAGGATAGAACAATTGGAGAAGCATGTAACTTGAGGAGATGGCATCCATGACACTGGCACTTAAACCATGTTGAAGAGAACTGTCTATCTTATGTTTAAATCTCCAGGGGACAGATTTAAAATGGCACACCAGGATTCTCTAATTTATCTTTTTCTTCTATTACATGATTCTTTTTATGATATATTATTTATTGGAATCAGGCAATTCAGTTACTTCATGCCACTTCCCTGATGTGTATTGATGCTTCCCTAATCTTATTTCTGAAAGTTTTATTATCATTGCTGTGTCATTATGGCATTATTCCCAACTCCATCACTTACTAATGATGTGACTTTGGGCAAGTTACTTAACTAATCTGAGCCTGTTTCCTAAACTGAAAAAAAGGAATAATTATATAGGTATGTATATATACACATATACTTCCTAAGGTTGTGAGGATTAAATATAGTAATGTATAAAAACACATAGAACAGTGTTTGGCCCATGGTGAAACACTCATACATGTTTATTCCCTTATTTTTCTCATTATTTAAAGCATTTTTAAATACTACTAGAGATTTTACAGTGTAATAAAGAGTTGATCATTCATCCATTCATTTGGCAAACATTTATTGAGTGCTTCTGAAAGCCACTGAGGATTGGAGCTGGGGATAAAATAATTTACATAAAACACAGTCCATGCCATCAAAGAATTTACAGTCTAGTAGGGAACTTTAAATAATTGAAAAGGCAATTTCAATACAGTATTGTAAATGCTATGACAAGAATAGGCATAGGATGTTATAGGAGCACAAAGTGGGGGCACCCAGTCCAGTCCTTGGGGGAGGTGGGAGAGTGGCAGGGGGAGGCAGGAGAGGGTATTTGGAGTAAGTGGTAGAAGTGGATGATGGCTGTTAGCTGACTGAACTGGAGTTAGCTAGGTAAATGTGTGTGGGGGAACGGCAGGGTTGATGGGTGAAGCAGATCATGCCAGGAAAAGGAAAAAGGGTTGCTGTGAGGATTATATGAAATCATCATGTTAACATGTTTATCATAGTACCAGGCACACTGCAAGTGCTCAGTAAATGTTAGAACTGTTATTGTTTTTGTCACTGTTAAGACTTGGAGATGAGAAAATCGTGGTTAGTTTGTGCAATTGCAAACAGTTGTTTACAGCTGGCACCTGTTATAAAGAGGGTGGTGTGGTGAGAGAGAAGGCTGGAGAGTTAGAGGTATTTCATGTAGTGTCTTCTGTGCCATCTTAATGATACCCTGTTTTCTAGGGGGAGACAGTGTAGGTTTTAAGCAGAGAAGGAAATTCGGCTTGTATTTTAAAAAGACTATTTTGACAGTAATGTGGTTAATACATTGGAGGGGTCAAGACTGAAGGAGAGTATTGCTGCAAACTAGGAGAGAAATGGTGGTGTCCTGATCAAGTAGCTGGAGTTCACAGGTGCAAAGAATCAGAATCAGTTGAACTGTGAGATGGATTAGATATAGGTCATGACAGAGAGGGAAGACTGAGGGTGGTATCCAAGTTTTTGGCTTGGATATCTATGTGGATAATATTGCTAAATACTGAGTTAGGAAACATGAGGGGTTTTTTTGGTTTGTTTTTTGTATTTTTTGGTAGGGAGGGATGCATATGATGAGGAGTGGTGACATAGATGAAAAAATGTAAAATTTAACGAAATCACCTGAACTAGTTGATGTGTAATTTTTCATGGAACATCTCCAAATCAAGAGGTCTAGATTCCACTTCCAGCTTTACTACTTAGTAGTTGTGTGACCTTGGGTAGGTCACCAACCTCTTTGATTTATAATTACTGCATTTCTAAAATTTGGATATTAGTATCTGTCCATTCATTCCATAAATATTGAACATATTCTACATGCCACACATGTAGCAAGGCACTGGGAATGTGTAAACATTTTTGCTTCAAGGAATTTATAGAATCTAGAAGCAACTACTGTGTAGGTAAGCAACTGTAATATGGCATTTGTTACAATAAGATATATGAAACTTTAATGAGACTACAGAGGAAGGAGTTTATTGAGGGGTGGGGATGGGATCAAAGTAAAAATCACAGAGAAGGTAAAACTTGAGCTTATTTTGAAAGGAAAAGCAGGGATTTGCCAAGTAATCAAAGATAGTTGACAGAGGAGTTGTTGTGAGGTTTATTTTGAATGACAATGTTTAAAATGTAACAATTACTGTGAAGTCTGAGTAATAGTATTACTAAAGAGTGTTTATAGAGTGCTAAATGTCCGAATGAAATAGTAAGTACTGTCCTAGCAATATACCTGTTACCAAAAATAGCAGTAGCTGCTAATTTCATTATTCTTCTTTGTTTTCCTTCTTTCTTTCTTTCTTTTTTTAGTGTTCCTCTGAACAGCAGGGAGAATATCTCTGATCCTACCTCACCCCTGAGAACCAAGTTTGTGTACCATTTGTCCGACCTGTAAGAGATTTTCCTTCATACTAATATAGATATTGAAGTCAATAACTTTTAATTAAATTGTTAGTAAGAATGTTTTTGAAAACAAATTGGGGTATAAACATTTACCAATATAATTTGAACTTTTGAATACATTAATTCCTGTGTTAAACATTAGGTATCATAAATTCATAAAACTTTATCACAGATAAAAGTTAGCTGTAAATTTATTCTAAAGATGAAATTATTGCCATTAGTACAAAGGACCAATTTGTCGTTATAGTTCAATAATCAGACACATTAACATGCAGGTGTTTCTTTGGAAACTATAGAATCCAACATAAAAAATTAAAGAACAAACCCTTCTTTGTTACTATAAATAACTCATTTACTCCTAGTACCTCACAATCATATTCTCATATTATTAATTATATTGCTTCCTTTCAACTGAAGGTTGAAAAATTACGTAAATAATTCTGTATTATAGAGACGTTGAAGTCTGAAAGGAGTCACCCTTTGTCAGAACTAATTGATTTTGGATAGAAATGTATAGTTACTCACATTCTGAGACAACATTTGATGGGGGTTGTCTAATGCATCTATTTGTTTTTCAGCTGTAAAAAATGTGATCTTACAGAAGTGGAGCTGGATAATCAAGTAGTTACTGCCACCCAGAGCAATATCTGTGATGAAGACATTGAGACTTGTTACACTTATGACAGAAACAAGTGCTATACAAACAGGGTCCCACTTACCTATGGTGGTAAGACCAAAATGGTGGAAACAGCTTTGACCCCGGATTCCTGCTATCCTGACTAATTTAAGTCATTGCTGACTGCACAACTCCTTATCTTGAGAGGCTCTCCATTTTGATTCCAGGTAGTTAATATATTTACTACCAGTGAATGTGAAACCATGATTTTTTTGGGGGGATAATATAAAACTAACTACCCCACTCCCCCCCACCCCCCTGCCCCTGGGAAAATAACTGAAATAGTAGCATTGTTATTTTTTAAGGTAAATTTCTAGCATTTAAAAAAATAAACAAGGGGAGAAAATAAAACTCAAAAGAGTAAAAATAAGGAGACATAACTAAATTTTGCCTTTTTTTTTTTTTTGGCTTTGCCCTGGAGAGCCCAAGCTTTTGCGCATTCCACACTTTTCTCTTCAAAAAAAGTATCACTGTGCAGAGAAAATTTATATGTATGTATAGGTCAATTGTTTGTCTTCATTAGAAAAATAATAATTGGAAAATATGTTTTGGAAATATTCATAAAATAATTTAAAATGGATCTCTAATATTTATGAAACCAATTAGCTGAAAGTGACATAATTAAGCGTATAATTGAAAAATATATTTTGATATAACAGATTTGGGAGCAAATGATATGGATTTTTTTTAATAAAATTTTTTTGATAATCAGGAGAGTGTGAGAAATTCCCATTAGAAGTCACCTCTGTTATAACTGAATCTAACAAATTATGTATTCCAAAATATGTATTCTCCAGCACAGTTTGAACAATTAAATAGATTCATAAGCATATACCTGTGTGAAATAATTTACTGGAAAAAAGTTTGCTTGTGTTAACTTTGCTTTATGTAAGTTAAAATGTCATTTATGGGACTTCCCTGGTGGCGCAGTTGTTAAGAATCCGCCTGCCAATGCAGGTGACACAGGTTCATGCCCTGGTCCAGGAAGATCCCACAGTCTGCATAGCAACTAAGCCTGTGTGCCACAACTACTGAGCCTGCACTCTAGAGCCTGTGAGCCACAACTCCTGAGCCCACATGCCACAACTCCTGAAGCCCAGGCTCCTAGAGCCCCACCCTGCAACAAGAGAAGCCACTGCAATGAGAAGCCCGCGCGCTGCAACCAGAGAAAGCCCGTCACAGCAACGAAGACCCAGTGCAGCCAAAAATAAATAAATAAACAAAAATATCATTTATTACTGAGGAACAGTTTGTAAGTATAATTATGCATTAATCACTGAATTCAAACCTGTAATATTTGAGGTAGCTTTGTCATTTTATACCTAAAATTAAATAAAAAGGCCAGGTCCATCCTGACAAATATAGTGTTTCTCATGGCACATAAAACTTCTTATGGCAGAAAGTCAAGGCCAATTGGCATACATATCTAAGACTACTGTGGAAAGTAAATGCTGACCCTGCATTTAAAATAATGAGAAGCTGATTAGTAAAATCAGTTTCTTGAAGAAACATTGTTCTGTTTTCTTTTTTTTCAAATGGTAATAGTCATTTTTAATAACTTCCACTGTGTTCATACTGATTATTCAGTGTTTTTTGTTTTTTTTTTTTAGGGATAAGGCTCCGACACTCTGGTACTTCAGTAGGAATCATAGTTTTGACATGCTAAAGACAAATCATTCTTGACCAATCTTCAATCTGGTATGTGGTTTTAGCCAAGAATTTGAACTTTATTTAATCAGTAAACAGTTATTGAATATTTACCACATGCAGGGAACTCTGGTAGATTTTTGGTGATTAATCTGTGATAAGTGCCCTCAAGATAGTGCCACTCACTTCCTAGACCTCTGCTCAGTTGGACCCCAGTTCAGTTCGGTAACAATCTTCACCATGAAGCTCACCCTGACTACTTAAAAAAAAATTGCAAATCCTGTTCCCTGTCTTGGTTTATTCCACCCCCATGTACTTATCACCCTCTAGCAGACTATATCATTTTACTTATATATTATGTTTATGGTGTCTCCTCCACAACAATGCATAAGTGCCACAAGCACAGCCATTTTCGTTTTGCCCATTGATGTATCCCCAGCACTGGGAAGGGTGTCTGGCACGTAGAGAAGCTCAATAAATATTTGTTGAATGAATGAATATGAGTACAGCTTAGTTGAGGAAACAAGACATATGCATAATCACAATCACTTGGCAGAGTCACGTAAAGCAAAGAAGTAGGTTTCGAAGTGTTCTGAGTATTTATGGGAGACTTCTCCCCCAGTTTTATTGAGATATAATTGACATACAACTTTGTATAAGTTTTAAGGTGTACAGCAGAATGACTTCACATGCTTATCTATTGTGAAATTGTTGCCACAATAAGTTTCGTTAACATCCATCACCTCATATAGGTACAAATTTTTTTTCCCTTGTGATGAGAACTTTTAGGGGGAGACTGTTTCTGAAGAGGCTCCTCTACTGTATTCCCATCTTTGCCTTAGTTTCTCTGCATACCCAATAAAAAAAGTTTTTGGTACCGTGTTGCAAATTCTCGTAGGAGAGAGCCCTATGCCAGTATTATTGCCTCATTAAATGCCAGCTGGAAGAGGACTGCAAACTTAAAGTCCTGCGGGTCTTCCTTCTTTCAGAAGTTCAGTTAAACTCTAGAATTATCATATTGAAAACAACTTAGCACTTATACTAAGTGCTAGGTGTTAGTCTAAGTGCTTTATTAAGCATTAACTCATTCAGTATAAATCCAGAGTAGCAGGTGACTCTTAAATGAGTTACTGAAGAGTGATTAAAGCCTTCCTGTTAGTTTCATTCATACATTTAAGTGGACAATTTAGCAGGGATACATGAGAAGTCAGTGCAGATGAAGCAGCTGTGAAAGGAACCTCTCCTTTGTCTTTGTGTGAGGTCCATGGGCTGTTCCCAACCAATGATGACTGAGTGTGGCAAAGATACTAAGACAGGCTTTGGGGTGGCAGTGTAGTATAGTGGTTAAATCCATGGCCTAGCTTGGAATACTCTACTTAGAGACTAACAAGTCACCAAGGGCAAGTTTATTCAATGTAAGGTTGAAAAATGAGTAAAAATAACTATCTCATAAAATATCTCATGAAATAACTATCTTATAAAAGTAAGCATACATGCCATAATGTACGTATATCACTTAACACAGCTTTTATAGCTTTCAGTAACCTGTAAATTACAGTTGATGTTATGTGTTGTCTTTTGGCTCTTCTCTTTGCTCAGGCAACAAATCAGAGAAAAATGTGAACACGTATTAGATCAGTGATTCTCAAACTTTAATGTGTGTGAGACTCACCTGGAGGACTCATTGAAACAGATTGCTGAGCCCCACCCTCAGATGCTGATTAACTAGTTCTGGGATGCCACAGGAGAAATTGCAGGTCTCAAAAAATTCCCCGGTGCTGCTGCGGCTGCCTGGGAATTGCTTTAGAACCACGACTTTAGAATTATAAACCTCCATCTCCACCTAGTGGCTGATTTGTGAAATACAATGCATATGCATTTTAACACGTTTCATTTAGTCCTCATAAGTGTCCTGTGAAATAATCATTGTCTTCATTTTACAAATCATGAAACTAAGATGCAAAGAGTTAAAGTAATCTTATTAAGGTTTGACAAATAGTATATGGAGAACTGATAATTGGATCCAGACTGTGAGGCTCCAAAGCCAATGATCTCATTCAATGTTATCCTGTCTAAAATACATTTTTCAGACCATTTCCTCCAGTAATTCCACTTCTGAGGAAGTAATCAGAAGTATGGACAAAGAGGAATAAAGATATTTATCACAACATTATTTATTATAGTGAAAATTCATAAGAGACTTTAAGTCCATCATTGAAAGGAATGATAATACAGTATATACTTGAGAATATTTTACAGACAACAAACATGAAGCTTTAAGTATTTTTAATTATATGGAAATTGCTTATATAACGTGAAGAGGGAAATGTAGGCTATTTCATAAAATAATTACTTCAAGACCCTCCCTCCCTTATACACATAAAAGAGAAAATAGACCAAAGTATTAACATTGGCTAGTGGGATTATGTGTTATTTTTATTTGTTTATCTTTTACTTTTTATTACTTGCCAAATATTCTACAATGAGTATGTATTTCGGTAACTAGAAAAATATTAATTGTTATTAATTGTTATTTTTAATCAATTATATTAAAATTTGGGAAATTCTAAATTTCTATCCATTTACAAAATGTATTTAAAGAAAAAGTGACATTTATTTAGCATCTACTCTGTCCTCAGCACAATGCCAGTTACTGTGATAGTTACATGAGATGAATAAGAACTGAGCCTCCCTTTTTAGGAGTTTTCTTCCCTCTTCTACAGGTAGAACTAACACAGGAAAAAATCAGCACATGATATAAGACAGTGAGTGATTAAATATAAAGAACGATGTGCTGTGAGCCTTCATGAAAGTTGGGGAGCTTAGGGCTAGGGTAATCTTGGAGGAGATATTAATGGAATAGGGCCTTCATGGATGGAAGTAGAACTTTGTAGAACTACATGAGCCAGGCAAAGAGACAGGAGGAAGCATAACATACATGTAGGAATAGAGAGAGGATTGGCCTGCCCCTCTTTCTTTGTGTTCTGTATCGAACCTGTCACTTACATGCTTCATTTATATAAATCCCCTCAAATTGGTGATATTCAGTTTTTTCAGTGGTTGAGACCTTTGTGTTCCTTCTCTGGTGAGTGTGCAGTTACCCCTTACTTACAGGAAATAGCCTAGCACTTCACCATTCCAACTTTGATCTACCAACTGGCTGATTCAGCATCATCTGGGAGCATGTTCATTATACAGAATTACAGGCCCCACTCCAGATCACAGAACCAAAACCTGCATTTTAATAAGATTCATGTGCACGTTAATGCTCGAGAAACTTTGATGTAGTGTGCTGTGATTAGACTCACTCTTTAAGGGCATGGTGGATGATTTGGGAGGACCACATATTAACCAACACTTGAGAAGGAATATTTTTGCCAGGCTAACCATAGCAAATACCAGCTGTATACAGTGCAGAGAAGAATGAGGCATGGTTATTTGGATAAGTACAGAGGAAATTACTGTCCCTTTTTTTTTTTTTTTTGTGGTACACGGGCCTCTCACTGTTGTGGCCTCTCCTGTTGCGGAGCACAGGCTCCGGACGCGCAGGCTCAGCGGCCATGGCTCACGGGCCCAGCTGCTCCGCGGCATGTGGGATCCTCCCGGACCGGGGCACGAACCCGCGTCCCCTGCATCGGCAGGCGGACTCTCAACCACTGCGCCACTCGGGAAGCCCCTACTGTCCCATTTTGACGAAGCACAGAAATGGAGGGTGCGGGTGCTGTGTCCTCAGGGAGATGAAATGGGGCACTGTGATAGCAGAGGACCTTAACTGGGAAGGTGATGGGGCATTGAGGGCAGCTTCATCTATTTCACAGTTACATCTGTGTTGAATTACAGCTTAGTTTCCTCTTTGCTCCTTTATTTGAAGAATTCTGCTCTTTCAGCATGCTATTCTGTTTGTTACCAGCTGAATCCTGTTTATTGGCTATGAATTCAAAGGCAGAGAAAAAGATCCAGTGGCTGATGTTACTGGGCTAGGGATGAGGTGCAGAGGCATGGAAGAACAGGTGGACAAAACCAATAGCTATAACCCATTATTAAACGGTGATTACCTCTTTCCTATCAAGTGCAGTTTTCTTTTGAGTTTTAGTTGTGTACTTGGTCTGAGTCACAGTGAAACCTTTGAGGTTTTGTGAAGGAAGGACAGAGCTGTTGACTTCAAGTCCTACATATCTGGTTCCCTTTTTGGCTTTTAGAAATAAAGTTTGGTTTCCTGAAGACAAGATGAATCTTCTTTAGGGTCCTTCAGGTCATGACCAAAGGAGACTAGGTTAAGTGAGGGCAGAGTCATGTCAAAACAAATGATAAAAGTAACTCACATGGCACGTCTTGTGAATTTTCTTTAAAGATGTATAAATTTAAGACTCTGTTATGAGTGACTAAAATAAATAATGTTCAGGGGATCCAAAAAGCCAGGGAAGAATCTCTGTGATAAGGGCTACTAGGCTGAGTTTTCAGAGGTGGTTTGACCCTATATTTCATCATCCTATTTTGCTTCTTGCTCAAAGTGAAAAAATAAAGGACTTCCTCCAGCTAACTGGATCAATGCCCAGCCACCCCTTAGAGAAATCTATTATAGGCTGTGAGACAGAAAAGCTTATAAGGCAAGTGTGTGTTAGCTTTGCTGGATTATTTCCTTTGTTTGTCATCCTCAGATATTATTTTCTTCTTATTTAATTTATCAACTGAAGTCATGACTAGGATATATCCAGCTATTTTAGAATCAGCAGGTGATGACCACTAAACATAGGAACTCATCATAGAAATAGGGCCACGGTGGTGGGATGGGGGCATTAGAGGCAAGAGGGGATCACTTTCAGAGCCTGCCATCCCCACTGTATGCACCTTCATCTTAGAGCTGACCTTAAAAGCTTAATGAATAACTTAGCAAGGGCACACAGAATAAGTTTTTTATTGTAAGGAACTTAGCCCTGGTATCCAGGTTTATGGAAGAATACCTATGGTGGTAAGAGGAAGAGTCGTTTTCTACAGGGATGTCTCCTCCCCCCTTTTCTTCATTCTATATTCTCAAATTCAGTAGATATTTTTGTCCCCCTGTGCTTTTGCATTTTACATTACAGAGGTCTGAGATGATAAATTAAAGCTGTGGTGCCTTGTAGATGAAGATCCATTGACATATCTGCCAAAAGAAATATATGATCCATGCATTTTGATGAAATACTGAAGTGAATGAGTATTTTACAGTGAAAGTATTCATATCTAGATTTTAAAAATCATTTGGAAAATAGTAATGAAACATAACAATGTAGTTTTATTTTGATGAGGATAATTCTTAAGAGACAGTTTTATATAGAATAAGTTAATAATTTTTCAGTGTGTGATTAAAATCTGGTGGTGGCGGTGGTGGATTTAAGCACCTAGTTGACTGGCCTAGGTAATCTACCTCTAAGATCCCTTCTTACCCTGAGATTCCACAATGCAAATGTTGTTGAATATGTAAAGCTACAGAGTGTGGTGGCTTGTTCAGCATCCCAGATGGTTTACCAACAGGACAAGCACACTGTGCTATTTTCGTGGGAGCTTCAAAAGCTGTTTTAAAACCAGTCAATAAATATTTATAAGCTATCTACTATGTGCAAGACACTGCGCCAGGAACTTGAGAAGACTCAAAGGACAAGAATCCTCAGGAAGTTTTCAACATATTTTCTTATTGTCTTCTTGTGAAATCTGTCCCAGGAAATTTTCTCCTAATAAATTCCTAAGAGCTAAAAGGTAACTTTCTAGATAATTCAGAGAATTCTTCCTCTCTAGGAAGGAATATACAGAGAGTAGGCCGAAGTGCCATTATTAAAAACAAAACAAAATACCTAGATGTATTCTAAGCAAGGCAGTATAGAAATATCTACTTTACAAAATAATTTACACTATTTAATCAAGATACAAAGGAAGTGTGTCTGTGAATAATTCTACCAGGGCATGAAGAATAAGTCTATATGTTAGTAGTAGCATACACCTGTAGGATCACTTACACTGGGCTACTAAAGAAATTAACCACTGAGTGTTTCTCTTATTGGATTGGGATAGTGTTATCCCCAATATATTCTCTAGATCTTGCAGGTTATGAGTTGGTGATGGGGTATGGCAAGTCCTACTCTTTTTATCTGATGCTCAGTCGAAGAGGGGGAGTTCTTCCCTCTCTACCTTCCTAAGTCGTGTCTCCAGGCTACTAGTTCTGGGTAAATATTCTCTCTTCCCCCGTTCTTCTTCTTGAATGTGTTCCTCTGGCTGAGTTGTGTCTACCTGGTAAAGGCCATAAGAAAATTAAAAATAAAAGTAGGTAATAGTGTCTACTATTTCCAAAATACATTCTACAATGATGGTTAGGCTGGGCCAAGAGAAAAATTGGGATAGAATTTAGAGGAAATACAAAGAGGGAGTGAGATGGGGAGTCTTAAGATATGCAAATGGTATAGCAGGGAAAAAAGATAAATGGAAGGGAAGAAAGGAGTCAGAGAAAGAGATTGATTGACAAGTGATACATTGGGAGACAGAACAGAAAGGTGAAAAGAGAGGAAGACATATGGAGAAAGTAGATGTAAAGACTAGTGATGGTTAAAGATAGCTTATTATATAAGAAGTGATAGAGAAAGATAGGGAAGGAAAAAATAGAAAGCTAAACATAGAATGGTTGAAAGAAAGAAAAGAAGGAAGGAAGAGAAAAAAGGAAATGGTAAAGGTAAAGAAAGAGGCAGTAGAAGAAAAAATTCCAAAAGAGAATATTAACCAGGAAAAAAAAAAAACCTGACAAAGACCAACATGAGAAAAAAAAAAAGTACAGTGAGTGCATTAGGGTTATATTGATGTATAGATCTCCATACATAAAATGGAAACTTCATCTGCTTTTCTGTCTTGCAAAAGCAGACAATTTTGCAAGTATGGAACCTTGAGAGAAAAAGGAAGATTGGGCAAGCAAAGGGAAACTAATCCAGACAAGTGGCTTCCAAGTTTCAAGGCACTGGTGGTCATAGCCTTCCTGTTTGTTTTTTTTTTAAGTGTGTGCTAATTGGTGACAATACTAGATCTAGCAACTCCCAGAGCCCCAGCCTCCTATTGCTGGAATGGGGAAAAACTTAAGGATAACCAAGAGGGTGAGATACTTATCAAATCTTGGGGGAAGAATGTCTGGAAACCACTGTAGAATAGCAGGTATTTTCCTTCCCCAAAGAATGCTTGATTGAGATAATTCCTAGGCCTGAAGTAGTAAGCAGTCTTGCACCTGGTCCTGTGGATTGGTCCCTACTTGAAGAGAATCAAATAGAGTGTGTTCATCTGCATTAAGTGGGTCTACATTTATATTCTGAAACTGTGCCCTGGTAGCTAACTCAGCCAGTGAGTTAGGAATTTCAGTAGGCGTAATTGGATCCCCATCAAATGAGCCTTGCCTTCCCATGCTAGATGGAGTTCCAGTGCTGGAGGTGTGATACTTTGTTAATTTGGAGCCAAAACATGGTAACTGTAGGATGCTAGATGGTCTCTGCTGCCTTTCACCCTCATTTCCCTGCACTTCACTTGGAATTCCTTCTGGCTTGGGACCTTCATCAGGTGTACCAATAACAAGCTGCTCAGGAGTAAGATCAACAGTTCTTTCATTGAGCTGGTTGCCTTCAAATATTTGTTCCAAAATGTTTCCTTCTCCTCCAAGATCACTTTTGAGGCAAGGTGTATTCTTTGATTGAAGGGAACTGGTTTCGGGAAAGGGCATAATTCCCCTTTGGCCCAACTGATTTATAGAACGTGGTGTGTTCCTCTTCAGAGTGGACATGTCATCTCTGAAAGGACTTGGGTTTTGACTTTCTCCAGGCAGTCTTTTCTCTGAGCTGTTTCTTTGGCCAGCTAGGATGCTTGTCGGGGAGATAGTATGTCTTACATGCGTAGTTTGACTGTCTTCTATATACACAGGGCTGGTGTCTTGGTTCTCCCCTAGTGCAAGACCAAAAGATGGAGTGTAGTCTTGTAGAGCAAGTGGATTGTCCTTGGGCCCTGTGGAGCCACCAGCACAGCAAGGGCCTCTCTGGCTTAGGTGAAATAAATGTGCTCCTTTTTGAACTGCTGTGTAACTTGGAGGAATTAAGTCTGGGAAAACCAAGTGTTCTCTTTCTGGTGAATTTAACCTAGTGGTCTGCATGCCATAATTCAAATTCTCACCTTCATGCCATATTGGATTTTTCTGAAGCCCAGCTGGGGAGTCACTGGAATAAGGCTTGTTCTCCTTCTGGTATGGTGAACTAGCAGGGGCTTTGTGTAAATTTGTTGGCTGATCCCAGAAATTTCTGTTAAAATATGGCTTTCTTTCTTTCTGCTCTTGGGCTTGAATCCTGTGGTCCCAGGAATTCCAAGAAGGAAACATAGTGCTTTCTTCTTGTCCAACGGCATTATTAGCATAATAGCCCCTGCTCTCCACTGGCCGCGGTTCAGTGGGAGCTGTATTATATGATGGGAAATTCTCATCTGGGCTCCAGGGGTAAAATTCACCATAAGGGAAATCCTTCCTGGGTTTTGATGGATTAATATCTAAGGAATAGGGAAGGTATTCCTTTGGTTGATTTGAGGTATATTGCTCGCCTTCATAGTGCCTAACTGTTGGGTCTCCTTTAAAGCTTGACTCCGCCACACTCCATCTGCTTTGTCCTGGAAAAGATTCATCTCCAGTTGGCTCTATTGGGTCTTCTTCATTATAAGGGATTGTCTTTTTTGGGTCTGGAGTATTCATGG
This sequence comes from Aethalodelphis obliquidens, assembly GCF_003676395.1. NCBI lineage: Eukaryota > Metazoa > Chordata > Mammalia > Artiodactyla > Delphinidae > Aethalodelphis > Aethalodelphis obliquidens. The sequence continues at coordinate 136,274 of NW_020838003.1, read as the reverse complement.
GATAGTGTGGATTTTCAGGTTGCCTCATTGTATTGGGAGAATCATCTCTTTCAGCCCATGTATTACTTCTAAGGTATGGTGAGTTTTCCCTGGGATCATAGGGGTTATAGTCAGGGTAATAAACACGTCCTCCAGAGCCATGGGAAGGATGAGGTAAGTGTTCTTCATGCCTTCCAGGATCTTCCTTAAAAGGTGGAGAGATTTCTTGTTGGTTCCAAGTATTTCTTCCAGCATTAAAATGTTCCCTTGCAGGGGAAGGAAATCCCTCAGGGTACACAGGCTGATATATACTGTGCTTTAATTCTGGCTGATTAATTTCTGACTCATATGGAATTCTTCTTGGCTCTAAAATAATCCCTTTGAGCAAATTCTGGCTTTGGGTTTGTCCATTAGAATTTGGAGCTCTTCTGGAATCTCCTCTCAGGTAATAAGAGTTTTCACGTTGACCAATAGAATTAAAATTTGGGACTAGCATGTTGTCCTCAGGGTGAGGCAGTTTATAGTTTGATTTATTAACTCCATAGTCTTGAGAGTTTCTCCAGGGGCCACTTGGATCCCTTGTAGGAATGACTATTCCTTCTTTTTGACTTACTGGCTTCTCTCTTGGATTTTGGATGTTTTCACTGTGGCCAACAGTACCATGTTTGGGACCCAGAGGGGCAACATTGGTTCCCACAGGGTGTTTATTTGGCCCTTCAGGCTTTCTTCTGAAATTTGCTGGATTTCCTGCATAATTGGGAGAGTTGCCTCTTGCAGTGGAAGCATAAGCTCTGCGGTATATTGGATATCCTGGGCGAACTGCTTGTTTGCCTTCCAAAACAAAGGAGTTCCACCGGGGACCCCTTTGAATTTGTTGATTTCGGTAAAAAGGCCCATTACGTTTGTGCCCCGTAGCGGTGCCAGTAGGTCGCCATTGTCTTCCTGCAGGAAAACTAGGGATGTTAGGATTTGGATAATTTTCATGAATATTTGTCTGACTTGGTCCCCGTGGGGTTTGACTTCTTGGAACTCCCTGGCCTGAAACATTTACTGCAGGGCTGTTTTGAGCTGTAGGATTGCTCACAGTGTTAGACCCCTGGACACTGTTTCCTGTTGGGCTGGTGTCATTTCCACCCTGACTCCCTCTGGGATTGGGTGCATTTGACTGGGTAGAATTAGTTTCAGGAACTGTTGAATTAACCGAAGGATCAGTGGCTGGACTCTCTGTTTTAGGAGGATCTTTTTCTTTTGGTTTTTCAAAATCTTGTTCAAACATCTCTTCTGAATAATAAGGAGGACGGCCCCCAAATCCATGATATCCAAAATATCCAAAGTAAGGATTCTGTAGGGAAGAAGATGGAAATTGATAATTATTCTTTGTTTCCCACCATGGTGCTGCTTGGAATTTTTAAAAGTGATAGTAAAAATCTTATTGGCCACATAATTTTTAAATCACCATTGGCTACGCTTTCTTTCTTGAAATTTGATTCCTCCTTGGTTTCCATGACCTTTCTTCCTTCTGGTACTCTTACTCTCTGACCATTACTTTTCAGTTTTCTCTTCCTAGGCCTGGATTCTAAATCTAAGTTCTTTTTGTTTTTTTTTAGGATTCCATCCTCTATCCACCTTATTCTTCTGTTCTCATTTTGCACACCTGCTTTGATCAATCTATTGCAGTCCAGTTCTTTCAATACAGATACATGCCAGTGACTCCTAAAGCCATAACTCTGGCACATGATTCTCTCCTGAGGTTGAGACAGCAAGACTGCTACGCTAAAGAGTTTATGAGTATCTCCAATTGAATGTACCCAGACTGGACTCATTTTCCCCAAAACCTTATTCTCTAATATTCTATATCTAAGCAGAATTCACCACTATATACCCAGTTTCCCAAGTTTCCACTCTCTCCTTTATTTCCCCCAGATAATTAATGACCAAATCTTATAAAATCTAAACTTTCATCTTTGTCTTCTCCTCCTTTATCCCCAATACCCCTGAACTATTGCAACAGTTTTCTTACTGGTTACTCTGGATATAATTTTACTTTCCTGTAATACTGCCTGTCCATTGCCATCAGAGTAGTGGAGGTTGGGGGTGGGTATGTGGGAAAGTTCTGTCACTTTCCTCCTTAAATATTAAAGTTGCCCTTACCTTACAGGACAAACTGTAAACTCAGAGCATAACATACAAAGCATGGTGCCAAAGAGTGGGGCTCTAGACAAATATGGGTTAAAATCCCTATTCCACCAGTACTAATAATATGACTCTGGGCTAACCTCAGTTTATTCATTTGTAAAATGGAGATAATAAAATAATATCTACCTCATAGGTTATCATGAAGATCAAGTGAGGTAACATATATAAAGCTCAGTGCCTAGTACTTACTAAGTGCCTGATAATAATAATATATAATATTAATAAAGATAATAATTATTATTTTAAATAATCATCTGGCCCATAACAATTATATCCAGCCTTATTTCCTCCCCCTTGTAGTTTATGCGGTTGTAAATCACACTACTTGCAGCACTATTCACAATGACCTTAAAAAAGAAGGAAACTCTGCAATATGCACCAACATAGATGAACCTTGAGGACGTTTTGGTAAGTGAAATAAGCCAGTCACAGAAAGATGAATGCTGCATGATTCCATTTTATGAGGTATCTAAAAGAGTCAGATTCATAGAATCAAAGAGTAGAATGGTGATTGCCAGGGGCTAGGGGGAGGGGGAAATGGGGAGTTGCTAATCAACGGGCTTAACGGTTCAGTTAAGCAAGATGAATAAGATCTGCTGTAGAACATTGTACCTATAGGCAACAATATTGTATTGTATACTTCAGAATTTGTTGGGAGGGTAGATCTCATGTTGTGTTCTTACTACAATAAATAATAATTTAAAAACAGCTACTTTTAGTTCTCTGAGTACTCTATGTTTCAGTGCCTTTGCACATGGCTTCTTCAGATTGAACTTTCTCTTTGCCTATACATTTATCCCTCCTGGAGAACTTGATTCATCTTCAGGACTCAGCTTGAGTGCTCCCTTCTCTGTCCTGGTTTTCTTAGGCAGAATTAGGCTCTACTCTCAGGTGTCCACAGCAGTATAGGCTTCTGCTTTAACAATTATCCCACTGAATTTCAGTTGCTTATTTTTCTGGGATTCTCCCACTTGACTTTCCCATGTGAAGTTTTTGAGTGAAAACATTCTTCTCATCTTTGTTTTCCCCAGTACTTAGCACAGTGGGAAGTGCTTAATAAATGTTTGTTTAATGAATGATGCAATCATCATGAGCAGTGTCAGTATGTTTGTTAGACACACATGTGGCATTTAGGTCATTTAGTCTTTCTTTAAAAAACAATACAATCTAAAGAAAAAGTATTTTTATTCCTACTTGTGGATAGAGGTGAAGAGACGGATGGGTGAGGATATGTCTCGGACAGCATGCAGCAAATCAGGCAGTGTCCCTGAGAGGTGGAATGCAGATGTTAATACCTATGCAAATTGCCTGTGTCATCCTCTTTCACTCTCTCATGAAATGTTTGTAAAAATTTGAAGTCCCCATATTTACAATAACCAGGACATGGAAGCAACCTAAATGTCCAAAAGAATGAAATAATGCAACATGGATGGACCTAGAGATTGTCACACTGAGTGAAGTCAGAGAACGACAAATATCATGTGATACCGCTTATATGTGGAATGTAAAAAAAAGGGTACAAATGAACTTATCTACAAAACAGAAATAGAGTCACAGATATAGAAAATAAACTTATGGTTACCAGGGGGTAAGGAGGAGGAGGGATAAATTGGAAGACTGGGATTGACATATACACACTACTATATATAAAACAGATTACTAATAAAGACATACTGTATAGCACAGGGAACTCTACTCAATACTCTGTAATGGCCTACATGGGAAAAGAACCTAAAAAAGAGTGGATATGTGCATATATATAACAGATTCACTTTGCTCTACACCTGAAACTAACACAACATTGTAAACCAGCTGTACCACAATAAAAATGAAAAAAATTGAAGTGCCCATTTCCAGGTTGCATGCACTTATCTGAATAATCATTTGGGATTATTTCACAATGATATATCTGAAAGCACCTTATGCCATTACTGAATAGGAATTTTCAATGTCATTATTTTAACAACCCGCCCCTCAGCCCCTCCCCCTAGAACTATCAGGTTTCCACATTTCACTGAGGACATATCACATATTTAGGGAAAAAGAGGAAGTACACTCCAGGGGTGGGGTACTGTGCCACAATCACTACAATGGCTTTTTTTGATGACACATTGCTAGAATATTTAAATAGTGTATCACTGCATTTGGCCCCTCTCCTAGTGTGGTGTACTAAAAAACCCATTGGATAGGATATCAGAACACTTGGATTCTGGGTCCAGTTTATCCTCTAACTCAGTAGGTAAAACTGAATAGTAATTTAGCTTCTCTTGGCTTCAATTTATTTGTACAATGAGGTCATTAGATGGTTACTTAATTTCCTTCTGGGGATAACATTCTGAGATAGATTTACTTTATTCCTGTTGACTAGTTGTTCCATCACTGTTTAGAGTCCAGCATCAGCCTTGAGCAAAGGTTAGTAAGTTAGCCTTCTGAGAGAGAGAGAGAGAGGTTGATTTCTATACATGTAGGGGAGAAATGATATATCACATTTATTTTATTTTAGATTACTTGCTTGGTTTGTTTCACTTTTTAAAAATCACAGGTGCTTGAGCTACAGGTTCATGTGTTGGATTTTAACTTTTTTATTAGATAGGGATAAAAAAAAGCAGAGACTTTCATATTGTAATTCCTAATGAGGATTGTAGCTTTGCTTGTACTTACTCCACCTTCTTCATTGCTGACTGGTGGACGTCCATAACCTGGTGGTACCCTCTGAAAGGTGAAAGACACAATGAACACAGGGAAAACCACTTTCTATGCTGCCATTTGATTGTAAAACTCAAGATTTTTAAAAATAGTTCAAGTCAGCGTTAGCACTGTTGGTGGCTTTTAGCTTCTGAGTCATTAGCTCTTAAAATCTAGCTATTAATAATTATGACATAACCATCAGTGAATTCTGGTAAATACAAAGCCTTCATCTGGATCCCAGGTTATCTTACGGAAAATACCACATGTGGCTGCATATCCTGGCAGTCGTCCTGCCCCATCACCAATACACACACGTGTGCATGCACACACACACACACACACACACGCACAGAGATTTGAGTGCTGTTAGGATCCAAACATCTATATTAGAATATCTAATAATTGAGATTAAATAATGATGTTATTTTTTGAATGTTTACATTTAAGGTGACAAACTGACAATCCTTCCTGGATTATTACTAAAATATTTTTATAGTCAAAACCAAGGTTTATTTTCCTAATCAAACTAGGAGGTTGGGTTTCTGCTCATAGGAGTGTTGAGAAAAGCATAGTGGGAGGGTTTCAAAAAGCAATTCAGCTCCCACAGAAGTTCTACATAGATGAGATTAATAGATATTTCAGCAAGAGAATCATGTTCATCTCCTTTTTAAATCTTCACCTGGTACTGCCTTCATTTTCTTTGTTCAGTATTGCCAGTAAAAAGGATGTCACTCTTACAAGGAAAAAGAAATAAGAAATTTTTACTGCTTGAAATGAATTGTTCCTTGGTTATAAAAAGCCTTCTTGACTATAGAGTTGTAGACAAGAAAAACCAATGCCGTAGCTAAATGAAGTCATCAAATATTTATTGATGTTGTTTTTGTTAGTTTAACTGCAACTGACCATTAATATTTCTATAGTTCAATTAGTTTATTTTGCGATTCATATCTTAAATGCTTGCCATGCAATTTCAACATTATGTTTTATTTTAATGATTTTAACCTTTAAAGGATTCCTATAATTATTATTTTGCAAAATTCTTTACAATGAAATATCTTTGTCTAGAAATAATAAGACATTATGGAAGGATCTTAGCCTAATCATGGTTTTCAAACTCCATTTTGTCCCACTTTCCCCATTACATTAAATGAGGATAATCTTTGTGTTTTCTCATCTCTTGGGTGAGGAATAGTAGTGAAGGAGCACAACCTTTTGAAATTAATTCATTATCTAAGTTAGTAGTAGTGTTGGATGATTTAGGCTATGTTCATTTCAACAATTTGAGTAAAAAATCCAATTAAAAATTCTTTTTTCCTACATGATTACTGATGTGATGATTTTGTTTCATATTCTCTACTGATTGGCATATGGCATTCCATTTAAAATGTATGAACTCAAATTAGTTTGAGATACAGCATGCTAATATTATTTTTCAGTTCTAGTTTAAAGGAAAAGAACTCACATGTGGAACATGCCACGGTAGCTGTTGATAGGGAAATAGCCCATTGCCAAATGGTGGGAATGCCTAGAAAGAAGAAAAGAATCAGAGTGATGTGGAAATGAGAAGAGTAAATGAAAAATGAAACAAACTTATTAAAGACAATTATTTAGAACTTGGAAGTCTACATCTTCCTTTGCATTAAACTGAATTTTTTAAGGGCAGAGATGATAATAATAATAATAACAATTAGTATTATTGAGCACTTACGTTCTAGGTAATGTGCTGAGAATTTTATACTAGTAAGTTCATTTAATCCTCACATAACTGTAGAAGATATGTGCTATTATTATTTTCACTTCACTTAAGATTCTGAGGTTCAGAGAAATTGAGTCACTTGCCCCAAATCTCAGAGCTGGTAAATGATTGAAGCCAGGATTCAAAGCCAGGAGTGTCTTTTCATTCAAATTTGTATTCTCTACAGCTATAATAGGTCTGATAATGAAGGCTAATCGACTCAAGACAACATTTTAGAAGCTCCATGATGGATGAGATCTTGAGAAATCATCTGCCCGTCTTCTTGTTTTAAGTCAGGACTACATTTATGCTATCCTGAAGTCCTGGAAGCAGTGTTAACTTTCAGAGCAATGTTTTAGACAGTCGAAGCATAGATCTGGAAGGGACTTAGAGAACATTCCATTTACTCATGATGAACCTGGAGCCTAGAAAGGCAAAGTGACTTGCTCAAGATCATACAACTAATAAGGACCGGGGTAGAATTTGAATCTCTGTTCCCTGACTTTTCTGTTGGTGCTCATGTTTATACCCTGTTGCCTCTGTATTTCAAAAGGAGCTTCTCAACAGTATTTGGGTAATTTTCCATTAAATGAAGGCTAGAATAGACTAGCCAGGCAGTTTTGGATAGGTGGTGACAGCATCACCTTGGAAGAAAGTGTCCAGACTAATGATTCTGTTTTGTACATAGCGGTATCTGTGTTGAGGAGCATTGGAGGAAGTGTGTTTGTGGGGGTGGCATGGCCCTCTGAAGCCCTCTGAGGCCATTTATGACTCTGGTTTGGAATTTTGCTCGGCAGGCCTCACCTGAGGTGTCTGGGTTTCCTCTTGGGGCTGAGTTGGGGTGGGTGATGGCTGCTTTAAAGGATGCTCCGGTAGGGGCTGTTTTAGTTGAGGCTGGTTGGGTTTCTGGGTCTCTGGGGCTTGATCAGTCTTGCTCTGGTGTTTGGGTGCTGAGGGAGATGAAGGTTTCTGTGGGCGCTTCTTGTTGGGTGGTGGCTGAGGCCACATGGGCATCTGGTACGGCAGGAAGAGCTGAGGGAGCTGCATACCATTTCCATACAAGGGACCCAGGTGTACCATCTGCAAGGGTAGTAAATAACAGTAAATTCACATGAGTGCTGGTACTCCAGCTCTCCCCACCCTCTCTGTCAGTCTCTAAAACTCAGTCCAGGATCTTAAAAAGCCTATGAAGCTTAAGTCAACAATGGAAGCTTCAAGCTCTTTAGCTAGCATTTTATTTTATTTATTTATTTATTATTTTTATTTTTTATTTTTTTGCGATACACGGGCCTCTCACTGTCGTGGCCTCTCCCGTTGCGGAGCACAGGCTCCGGACGCGCAGGCTCAGCGGCCATGGCTCACGGGCCCAGCCGCTCCGCGGCATGTGGGATCTTCCTGGACCGGGGTACGAACCCGTGTCCCCTGCATCGGCAGGCAGACTCTCAACCACTGCGCCACCAGGGAAGCCCTAGCATTTTTTTTTTAAATACTCTCTTATACTTTTTATTTTTGTTATTTTTTTAAATTGTAGTATAGTTGCTTTACAATGTTGTGTTAGTTTCCACTGTACAACGAAGTGAATCAGCAATATGTATACATATATCCCCTCCCTCTTGGACCTCCCTCTCACCTGCCTAGCTAGCATTTCTTTACATGTTTTCTTACAGAAATGAATTTCAGTCTTTCAGAAAACCAATGAAACAAAGCAAAAGGCAGAATTAGGTGAGAAATTTCAGTTAAAGAATTCAGGTTATAATTTTCTAACTCTGAAGCCCTGACTCAGGTAAGAAGTATACAAGTCAAGTTGCAGAGGAGTTGATATCAAGTTCACAATTCCTGTGACTTGTTATAGGCTGGATGAAGAGGAGAAAGAGCAAAAAGAAGACGAAGTGAGAGTGTTAAAAAAAAAGAAAGAGAAAGAGTAAAAATTTTATGTGTGTAAATATCCTTATATGGGGCCTGTGCTTCTCGATTACAGGTGAATCCTCATTAATTCCGTTTTCATTATGAAAATCTCCACAATTACAAGGTTGGCAGGGAAGCAAAAGCAGTTATAATCTGAAAATGCTATGTATGAATTGACCTCTTACAACAGTAGTTCCCATTCAAACATTCCCTCTCTGACTTAACACCAGTCTCTGTCTCCAGGCTTCATTAATCAGTCTCTCACTGTCTATGGATGATACACACACAATACCGTGCAAATGCCATGTGGATTGATGGAAGGTGAAATTGCAAATCTTGCATTAAGATGTAGGATTTCATGACAATTAAGTTGGTAAAAATTTCAAATCACTGGCAAAGTTGCTAAAACTGAGAATGAGAGTTTGAAAACTTGGGCCTATCAAAAGATAAAGATGAGAAAATTGACAATGGTGATGATTTTAGGTGAGAGGCTTTAAAAGAGAATGACTTGAATGAAAAAGATTAAGGGAAAATTGATGAAGTCCTTGATTTTTCCCCTCAATGGGTCTCATGATCATGTTACCAAAGTCAAAAGTAACATATAGTATTATTGTACTATTATACAATTTTTTCAGAAAAATTATGCCAGAAGATTCAACTGATAATACGTTCATTATTAGTTAGTTCTAAGAATTAGCACATAGTGGGAAGTATAAGCTAAATTTTAAAAATTAGACAAAAACTTATTTCATAATTTTAGTGTTATCTTTCAAGATAATCCAAATAAAACTTTATCTTCCTCCCAGTATTTACTTATGCTATTTTTTTCTCATTATTTGTAAATATATCTTGTATAGTCTTTTCCCAGAACAAATTTCTCTCAGATATAAAGAAGCAGTGTAATTAATAAATGCTTTTTTCTACATGAAAGTACAATATTAATGAATAAGAAGAAAATTTGGTGTAAGGGGATAGGTGAAATAATTTTTTTTCCTTGAAACTCTTATAATGGTTAATTAAAACATGTGAATAATGATTGGTGTCTTTATTAGCTAAGACAGACCTTATAACTATCTGTATATAAACAAGAAATCATTAGAAATAATATAAAGCGGAACTTACAGGTGGGGAGTTCATAAAGTTGAAGTGACCATAGCGCATCTGTGACAACAGGAATCCATTTATGTGGCACAAAGTGAAAATTTTTTATTCAATAAAATCACAAGAAGCAAGTTTCTGATTTTTAGATATAATAGTCATAATGTCTTTGACTAGTTATACATGAATTTAAAATAAGTAATGAAATTTAAAAACCTTCTATGGCACTATGATTTGAGAGTTTAAGAGGTAGAGTCTCTCTACCTCTTTCATAAGAAATTTTATATATCAGAAAGTTTTCCATTATTCTCCTCTTTATTTTTTATTTTTTGGTGGCACCTGCAGCTTGAGGAATCTCAGTTCCCTGACTAGGGACTGAATCTGGGCCTGGCATTGAAAGCCCAGAATCCTAACCACTAGGCAACCAGGGAACTCCCTAATATTCTTTTTAAATGAACTCTCAGGACAGGGCTCTGGAAAATGTCTCTCCTGAGACTAAACATACATACCTCCTCACTTTTACTGCTAAATCCAGGCATTCGGGGCATTTGCATCTGGAAGTGAGAGAATATTTGTGACAAATTCAGAACATCAATTGAAATAAGCCCAGGAATTTCCCCCAAACTATGCAACAATAGAACATAAAGAAAAGTCCTAAATTTTTTTAATACTCACTGGCATAGCTATGGAATAACAAAGCAGACCTAGAAAGACCAGGAGACTCTTCATTTTTCCACTTGGTACCTGGGATACAAAACTGGATTTTAGTTTTGAACTGTGAAATAATTCTGCTGGGGGCACTTGGTGCTTATCCAGGCACTAGCCCACCTGCCTGTCAAGGAGAACACTGATATACACAGTGAAAGGGACCTCTGCTGCCATGTTTATTTTACATTAAGAAACTATTAGATGGTTATTACCTGGTACTGTTCTAAGCTGCCAAAAGGGTCAGTTAAAAAGGAAAGATAAAAGTAAGAGGGAGAGAGAGAGAGAGACGGAGAGACAGAGAAAACATTGATGCTTGAAAAGATGGCTCATAGCACTGGAATGTGAAAATTAGAAATTAGGAGTTTATCTTGAAAAATGTGAATATTGGTGATTTTGAATTTCTAGTTGCTAGGCTGGTTTAGAAAGTCATAGTAGTGTCTATATTCACTGTTCAGGATAATCTCAGTCCCAGTGACGGGACAATCCAAAATCAGTACTTTGAGCTACTTTCTAAGGTGCTATAGACTACATTCCATTATAAAAAGGCTTGTTATATACACTGGAATGTTTTAGAATCTATGCTTTTCTTCTTTCCGCTATTGTTGTTTCTATTATTATTATTGTTATTATTTAATCTTTTTACAAATCACTTCTGCTCAAGGTCTGGTAAAAAAAAATGGGAAAAAATAAGAAAAACTATAAATTTATCTCTTTGTTAGACACTTTGATTAAACATAGAGGAAAAGATAGAAACTATAGACAAATATGAAGTTCAGAGATTGTTTTCATGGATTTTATTTATCCCACTCTAGTTAATTATGCAAGGCTCATATAATTAATACTTGTATTTACATCTTTGAATAAGGTTTCTTCTAAAGCATTTACTTGGGTAACCCCTTAAGAAAACTCTTCCAGTTGCATATACAATAGACAAAAATAAAGGTTTTAATCAGAATGATATATTTTCACGGTTTATCAGATGCAAGACAATTCCTAGCATAGTAACCAGGATATAGACACCAGTATTTGCTCATTCCTTTTGTTTCTTTCATTTTCTGGGCATGAAATGCACCTAGTAGTGATTTGAGCCAATGCTCACCCTTCTACTTGCTTTCCACAGAAGCAATATAACTAGAGGACACTTTATCATTTTCTTAAACTGTATGTTTAAACAGTTACCTTTTACATATCAGAGAAATTGGGAGAGTGTAATTAAACAAAGGAAGCAGTAATATGTAAATGTCTTTCCTACCAATTAAAGATTTTCAGAATCATTGCATTGTAGAGAATTAAAAATAACTGAAACTAGTGTGCTTAGTATAGGCTACAACAGCACAAGGAAGTTACTAAAGAGAATACTGGTGAATGCTTTCCTAAATCTATTTTCTAAGATTATGGCCTGAGATTTGGGGGGAAGCTTTGTATGTTTAATTTCTATCTTGCTTAATCATCCATCTAATTTCTATAGTAGCAGTCACTGAGATTCTTGATAATGCTAAACACTCATATAGGAAGATGTGGTCTTTTGTTTTGCAAATATAAAATGTCACTCTTTTTCTCTTTTATAAAATTAATATATTATGTTGGATGACTTTAAGATTCCTTCCATCTCTAAAAATTCATGATTGGATAAAAGTCTATGCTTAGCTGTTTTTTTAAATTATAATGATTGTTATGGAATACAATGACTATGTAAGTTCTTAGTTCTAACATTCCATCTGTGGTCTCAGATGCTCTTTTTTCTTCTGACATATTTAAATAGTGTTTTATCCTCTCAAGTGTACTTCTGACAATATTTAGTTCGCTATGTGATCTGTTTGTATTAGGAAAAATAAATGAAAATACTCACCAGGTTATCTAGCTTAGGAGACGAAGCTTCATGCCTGCACTGCAGCAGCAACATTTTTTCACCAAAATTTTCCTAAGCCTTTAAGAAAAGTATAGATTTTGCATGAGAAGAAACTCAAATATGGAAATGAAACAGATAAATGAAGAAACTAAGAACAAAACTTCAGCTCTACCTTTATTAGAGAGTTTTCAAACTCTCTTCAAGCTTAATCTTCTGTTGCTTTAAGAGTAAGGGTGAAAGCTAAATTGGAGAGAAAATGACCCAGGCACTGTATTTTGAGATACTTTTAGTGCAATGTTGACAAAACTTGAATGCTCAATGGGGACGTGTACAAAAGCCCAGTGTTAAATGAGATCTAATTAGTTTGGAAGAAAGCTTATAAGAAAAATAAATGCACCAACTAAACGAAGAAGTTTAAAGTTTTATCAGAAGATTACTGTACAAAAATTGATTATCAACAAACATCAAAGAATGCAATCAGGAAGTCAACCAACATCTATGAATTAAGTTCATTATTTGGAACTATATTAATTATGTTGAAAATCTCTAATACTCACCTAATGCCACTTAGAAACTCCAACATATAAAAAATAACTTTTACTTGAACTTTGCTAGCCTGTCTTTGAAATATATTCTTAATGGTCTACAGTGGAAATGACTACAAGTTGCTAAAGCCAGGCAGATCTCAAGAAGCTAGACACATTTATTTCTTAATGATAAAACAAAAAATTCTTCATGAAGATGTCATGTTCTGTACCAAAAAGGCTTAAAATAAAAAGACTCCTCCTTTTCAGAAAGCTTGGGTCACATTTAAGCACTGTTGTAGACCTGCACAACCAATCAGCTTTGAGAAAAATGGTTTTGCCATCACAAGAGTTTAAAACACAGCCAATGTAAAATTTATAATATGTTATTATAGGAGCTGTCAAATCAAGCCTCTTATTATGTATAATAACAGTCGAGGAAAATGAGCTTACAGCAGTAAGATTTAGAAGATGCTTTCCTTGATGAATTTGGGGTTTTTAAAGTATAGAAACATTGTTTATGCAAAGATATTTAGGGAACAAAGGTGAATGAATATTAACCATATGCTATTGTCATAAAGCATTGACCATGATCAAAAGGCAGGCCAAAATATGTATTTAGTTTAATATGTTTAGTTCGTATATATTTAATATATAATTAAAATTAACTGGAATGTTATGTCAACATTCAACTCAGTGACTTGGTTTGATTCATATTACATAAGGATACCAGGCCATAGAGCTCTTTTTGAAGTCAGTATAGGTTAGTTACTGGGGATTCAGAGTTGTAGAAGAGAAAGGCAAAATGACAAATGAACTCTCAGCTATTCATGATAATACAACCTCATGAAAATCGGAGTTGAGAAATTCGCTGAAGGAATTATGTTATGGATGTTTTTAGAAATCTCACTTCCCATAATAAAGACTTCACTGCTAAATAAATAAATAGGACAATTATACTTTTCATTGACGAGAGCGAACTTTGTTATCTTTGCTGAACTTAGATTCTCCTGTTCCCTATGGCTCCATTTGTAGTGGTGATATTTGCTTATTTTAGTGTTGGCATTTAAATAGCAAGAATTTTTTAATTTGATGCCAAAAGATGGTTCCTACTTTGTGTGACTGTGCACATCAGTTCACCTAGGGGTTGTACAAGGTGCTGTTCTTCCAAGGTGTGAGAGGTGCCATGTCATTCCTCTTGGGCCAAATAACACTGCATTTTTTAGCCCTCAAACTCCCTGAATTTAGTACCACAAAGAATAAAATTGCACCGGAATAGATGACTTTAAATTGATCTCTAAATATCTTTTAAGTCTGTATGTGTCCAAGAAAGTGTGCAAAGTTAGATCTGCTCCAAGTGTCTGACTGTCTTTATCTGACTTTGTAGAAACTGAGTAGGAATTACAATATTGTGTGTATGCTGAGATTTGTTTGTAAGTGGTAGGACACTGAGGGAACAGTGTATTCACGAAGATGAAATGGAAATCGTGATGCTGGATGACCCTGGTTTCTGCCTGTACCCTTCACATAGAGGCTAGAGTTTTATCAGCCTTAGCCATATAGGTTCTTGGGAGTTGCTACTAAACCTCACTTGATGGCTTCTCTGTTTACCCTTGTTCCCTCTGCCATAAGGCTGGTTAGTGGTCATGAAATAATCCATGTTTTAAAAACCCATCTAAGGGACTTCCCTGGTGGTCCAGTGGGTAAGACTCCACATTCTCAATGCAGGGCGCCTGGGTTCGATCCCTGGTTGGGGAACTAGATCCTGCATGCATGCCGCACCTAAGAGTTTGCATGCTGCAACTAAAGATCCTGCATGCTGCAACGAAGATCCCGTGTGCTGCAACTAAGACCCTGCACAGCCAAAATGAATAAATAAATATTTAAAAAAAAACCCAGCTAAGCTATTGAATGGATGAACTCTTAGTAGTGGTGGATCAGATTGAGAAAACAACCAAGCATCTTTTTTTTCTTTAAAAACACTAAAGAATTGCTTAACTCCATAGAATATTTTGAAATTAGTTCTTTGTGACTTTCCTCCTTTACTCCAATTATCTTTACTTATTTTATAAATACTTTTTCCCTCCAAACGATTACAACTGTTTTTGAATATGTTTATTATTTGGCTTTTTAAATTTTTAGAATTTCTCTCTCTCTTTTTCTCTCTTTCCCTTTTTGTCCATAAAACAAGACTTCTTATTCGGTCTGTGTAAACCCATGCCATTGTAAGTAAGAATTTGTGTGTGGATGCAATTTTTTTCCCCTGAAGGAGAACCTATATCCTTGAAGGGTCTGTGACCTCCACACTCTCCTAAGATCCTCTCGTTGCCCTAGATTTTAAGCCACTGGGAGCAGAAAAATCTTCTGATTTCTGTGGTGGAAAGAGACTGAGATTTGGAGTTGCCAGACCTGAGTTTAAACCTTCCACAAATTAACCAACTGTTTAATTTCCTGTTCAGTAAAATGGGGGTAATAAGTTTCTTCTAGGAAGTAATTTAAATAATGTGTGTAAAGTGCCTGACACCTGGCAGGCACTGAATGATGATCAGTTTATGACTGATCAATACATTAAGGTACTTTTGTGGTTCCACATTATACTTCATAATTAAGGACCTACGAGCAATAAAGGCAGTAATGATTCTCAGAGCAAATAGATCTTCTAAGCATGACTGTCACGCTGAAGTTCTGTGGATTATTATTAGTAGAACCCTTCCACACTGCAGAATTGCTGAACTTGGGGTACTTGAAATAAAGTAGTGTTTTAGGAATCCACTATTGGTGGCCAAATAGTATCCAAGCATCCACAATCTTGATTTCTCTCTGGAACTATTCCTATAGCATATCTTCAGGCCCTAAATGTGAGACACCTTCTTTCATAAGGAAGACAACGTGTAGTTTAATCTTTCACAGGTTAAGTGGTTAATAATGTTTATTCCACAGACATTTCCCGAGCAGCCTCTTCATGCAAATCCCCAGCTGAGATGTCCACCCATCCTGCATAAGCTGTTGGGATAGGAAAATTTCTGAGTCAGAACTCAGTAGTGGGTTTGAATTCTGGTATCTATGACTTAATTGTTTTAAAACCTTAGTCAAATGACTTAAAGTCTTTAAGCCTCAGTTTCTTTGTTTGTAAAGTGGGGGATAATAATAGTATTTCCTTCATTAGTTTGTTGAGAATTTAATAATTTATTTAAAGTTCTTAGTACATAGCTTAAATAAATGCCACAAATAGATATATAAATGTTACCTGTGATTATGATTAGAGCTTGCTCAATAGCTGCTTTGTTACTGACCACTGATACATTTCTTAAAGATTTTTAAGGCTGTTTCACCTCCTTGTGCTTATTGATGAAAAAAAGAACAAAAAGACAGAAAGCAAACAAAGAAACCTCCAAGGAGCAAACAAACATCTTCATAAATAGAATATAGAAAAAAAGCTGGATCATAAAGTTTATCAGATTTATTCAGTTTAAGTCTAGCTTTTGATCTACAAATACAAAAGTTACTCTGTGTTGCCAGTGAGTTACTGCTGGCAGGTGGTTATTTATTTGGGCCACCCTCAGAGGTAGTGTTTATATGTACTGAAGATCAGCTTAAAAATGACTCAGAATCTAAGAAGATTACTTTGTTCTCCATCTTCTCTCTTCAGTCTGAGAAGATGTAACCCAATAGTTAAGAACCCAGGCCTTGAGTTTCAAAATACTGAGTAATGTATACTTAGAATAGTGCCTGACTCATAGTAGGTGTTGCATGTGACTTAAGCATTTTTCTACTTCTTATACTTCGTGGAAGCTGGTTGTAATGTCATCTCATCATGGAAATAATATCTTTTATATGTTGACCATTTATTATATGCATTGGGTGCTGCTGTAAGCAATTTTCATGGTTTAATTCTCACCATTCCTCACCACAAGCCTATGAGATAGGTTCTATTATTATATACATTTTACTATAAGGAAACACATAGAAAGATTAAGTAGCTTGTTTAATTACATAGCCAGTAAGTGGCTAAAGCCAGACAGTCTGACCCCAAGGTCCCTGTTCTGTCCTCTACTCCATATTGTCTTGGCCTGTATTGAAGCAGTGACATTCAGACACAGCTTATTTAGCTTTTTTTCCTTAACAATGACTGTCATTGTCCCTATTTGAGTATCTTGGTGTAAATGGTGGGGGAAAATCACAGGGAGTCAGAATACCTAGTTTCTAGATTAATTGATCACTCACCAACCCTGGGACATTGGGAATTTCCATAGACTTCACTGCCTTTCAGTTTCCTTAACAAGAATCTCCCTATTTGTTTTCCAAAGCCTATGATATTGTCTTTTATCAGCAGAGTAGAATACTAGTAGTCTGGACTTTCAATCCAAGAGAACCTTAAAATATTTGCAGTTCAGTTCTGCTGAAATGCCTGGTTGAGAGAAGTGGTTTTGGGAATAGAGCTATTCAGCCACCTTCTGTCTCTGGTGTGACTTGAGTCACACCATCTGTAGCCCATACCTTTAGATTAGCTTAGCTCCTTTAAAGAATCACTTCCACTAAGGTGTATTTACTAAAGCTCACAAATGAGAGATAGATGTAGGAAATCTATTAAGCACCCAGCAGGTGCTGGAAACAGTGCAAGTGAGTGGTGTTATGATGGTAAACACCACGGACAGAGTCTGGTGCCATCATGGAGCTATTTATCCAATAGTGGATCTAGACCTTGCAATGTCAGGTGTAATACTGACATTGGAGGGATACGTAGGAGGGATTTTATGGAAGGTGTCTCAGAGGAAGTGAGATATAAGCAATAACCTGATGTCTGAGTTGAAGGTATCCAGAAGAACGTAGAAAAGTGTTCAAGGCAGAGAATAGCATTGGAGAAGTCTGGAAGAAGAATGAACAAGGTGAATTCTAACAACTTAGAAAAGTCTAGAATGGCTGCAAAAGAACTCCATGGCTGAGAGTGGTGAGAGATGAGGCTAGAAGAGGTGAGCAGGGCTAGTCAAACAGAATCGCAAGCCTAGAGAAGGACTTTTCCATAAAATATTGTTGAAAGCTGTACTATGTCTCTTAATATGCATTATATAAAACTCTACAGAGGAAATTTCTTCTAGAATTTTATTTCAGGAAAAACCTTGCTGTCCTTGACATCTAATAACTTATTTTTCTGGAGTCCCATTGCTAGTGGAGTATCAGACCAGTGCCTTTCCCTTCTACATCTTATTTTAGGAATTCTAATCACTTTTCTTACAACCGTCATGTGATTTATTTCCTGCTTTTACATAATAAGAAGTATGTAACATTCTGTGTTTTCCTACCACTCTGGTTACTAGCTAAGCTAAATATGATACTTAATTAAAAAGTGGATCCAGGTTATATGAGGCCTTAGCTAGTATAATTTTGGGGGCTTTTCCTTTAAGAAAAACAACACAAAATTTAGGTAAGAAAAATGTTTGTTTAGATAAGAAAAGAAATTGCAACAAATTTCAGATTTTTAAGAGGTGACAAATAGTACAAACAATATAAAATTTCGAAAAACAACTTAATATTTTTACTAGCTACCTGACCTCTGTTATAGCATCTGTATGTTTGAAGGCCTATTTCTCCTCCTCTACTCACATGTTTCCAGTGCCAGCTTTCAAGACATATTCGTTTCGCAGTATGATCTCTGGTCCTGCACCTTTAGGTCAGGTGTAGAATGAGTAGGTATTGAAAATTAGGCATGGGAAGTAGGAATATTCTTGGAAGCCATTCCCACATGAGGATGGCTAGCTATATTTTAACTATACATAGAAGTTTACTATGGATCACATAAATATATCACACTAAACCCAAACTAAATGTCTCCACATCTCAGCTTCTGAAAATGCCCATGGTTATTCCAATGCCATTTGAATTTAGGAGAAGCGTGATGGAGGGACCATGGGAGTGGAAAGAGGCAGCAGGCTTAACCAATTGTAGTCAACGGACTCAACCTCTGACCCCGTGTTGAGCCTGTGAACTTCCTTTTTGCTTGTGTCTACCTTCTAATATTACTAACCTTATTATTATTTCTCTTTTTTTTGAGTTTTTTTCTTTTTCTTGCACTTTTTAATTGAAGTATAATTTACAATGTCATGTTAGTTTCAAGTGTACAGCAAAGTGATTCAGTTATACATACACACACACATATATATATACATATACACACATATATATTCTTTATCAGATTCTTTTCCATTATAGGTTATTACAAGACACTGAGTATGCTCAGTTCCCTGTGCTATATAGTAGGTCCTTGTTGTTTACCTATTTTATACATAGTAGTGTGTATATATTAATCCCAAACTCCTAATTTATCTCCCCCCAATTTTACTGTTTCTTGCTGTGAACTGTCTAAAATAGTTTTTGAGAAGAGACAGATATTAAAAATTTAATTAATAGAATAAGATAGTGACAATAATAAACCCTGCCTAATTATCATTCTTTTACAGTAATAACACCTTGAAATATATAAAAATAAATATCTTCATTTACTGCATGCTGGGCACTGGGCTAAGTGCTTTAGGTGATTTATTTTACTGTTGAAAAAATGGAGTCTTAATGAAGTTAAATAACTTGCCATAGCCTAAGTGGTAGAATGGAGATTTGAACCCACGTCTGCCTGCAGTTAACTATTTCCATCTAAATAGGGTAGACATACATGGTATGTATGTTTTTATCAGAGGTGTCAGGATATAGAACCAAGTTTCTACAAAGGACTTCTTTGTAAAAATGAAGTGGGATGTGAACTTATATGAAATGGGTTTGTGAAATTTCAATTCCAAATAGTAACATGACTTATGATTTTTTAAAGTCCAGTTGCATGAAAAGTAAAAGAAAAAGTCTTGCTTCTCTTGAAAGCAAGAGGCTCTGTCTCAGTATTTGGAGTGTAGTGCATACTGGGCAAGATGAAACAATTTTTAAATAAACAGTTAGAGCAGACTAGATAATTGTGTAAGTTGAAGCTTGTTGAGTCTGTCACGTCATTTATTACCAGACATCATCTAATCACTTTTTTCAGAAATGCTAGCATCTACGCTGACACATCCACACTGAAATGGTGCACACATTTCAAGCTCTTCTTCCTCAATAGTCCCAAATACATGGGATGCAGTCTTCTGTTTATGGCTTTTGTGTTGTATGGGTCCCTTTTCCCACCTGCCACCACCAACATTCACCCATCTGTTCACAGGGAGGGGGTCTCATAAACCCACCTGTGGGATGCTAGACCAATGTGAACTTGGATTCCGAGGTGCTACCACCCATTTGTTCAGCCTGAGATGTAGGGTTAGAGTTGTATACTTCAGGTATGTGGCCTTTTCCTCATAACTCTGAATGGTAGATATTTAATACTGGTAGAAACAGAAACTTGAGGTGATTAAGTAACAAACATAAGCTGAGGCTACACAGAGCATTAGTTTGCACCAATGTCTGTTGCCTCCACTTTCCAGTTGCAACAATACCATCATCACAGGGCTAGGCAAATGCCAGCACAAGGGGGAGCCATCAGCATTAGTAAGTCAACGTTGTCCCCAGGCAGTTTCCCTCTATTTCTGGCCAGGAGTCCATCTTGGTTCTTCTGCTTTCCTTTGATGACAGATCATTCAGGGCTCACCAGCAATTTAGTATTTGACTGGAGCCATCAGCATTAGTAAGTCAACGTTGTCCCCAGGCAGTTTCCCTCTATTTCTGGCCAGGGGTCCATCTTGGATCTTCTGCTTTCCTTTGATGACAAGATCATTCAGGGCTCACCAGCAATTTAGTATTTGCCTTCTATATAAGAAATGTAGGAACCCAGCATAATTTAGTGTTCAAAAGATAAGCAACTGGATTGGCAGACCCAGCGCGGCTGCGGCGGTGACAGTAGTGGCTTTTCCTCTAGCCGGAAGCTGAGCTGAAAGCCCTAGAATAAGCCCAGTGTGTTGCTGCTGTTGCTATCCTCTGGCTTGGTTTGTGCACGCAGTGGGAAATATTGCTGTCTGACCAGCAGTCTTTTGACATCAGGACTGCGTCTCTATTCTTCTGGACTTTCAGAGGAGAAAGAGAATCTGTCATTAGCACTGTGTGCTTTTCACAATCACAATACCAGTAACCCTGCATCCAGTGGTAATAAACAAATTGGCTATGTTTCCTTCCTACCTTTCCTGAAGTTTCTACATTTGCAGAGTTCTGGAGAGCATTTGAAGATACTGGTCATCAGAAAACAGGAGGAAGGAATAGCCGTGTGGCTGACAGGGTCTTGGTGCTCCGACCGGGTGTCAGGCCTGTGCCTCTGAGGTGGAAGAGCCAAGTTCAGGACATTGGTCCACCAGAGACCTCCTGGCTCCATGTAATATCAAATGGCAAAAGCTCTCCCAGAGATCTCCATCTCAACACTAAGACCCAACTCCACTCAACAACCAGCAAGTTCCAGTGCTGGACACCCCATGCCAAACAACCAGCAAGACAGGAACAAAACCCCACCCACTAGCAGAGAGGCTGCCTAAAATCATAATAAGTTCACAAACACCCCAAAACACACCACCAGAAATGGTCCTGCCCACCAGAAAGACAAAATCCAGCCTCATCCACCAGAACACAGGCACCAGTCCCCTCTACCAGGAAGCCTACACAGCCCACTGAACCAACCTTACCCACTGAGGGCAGACACCAAAAACAATGGGAACTATGAACCTGCAGCCTATGAAAAGGAGACCCCAAACACAGTAAGTGAAGCAAAATGAGAAGACAGAGAAACACACAGCAGATGAAGGAGCAAGGTAAAAACTCACCAGACCTAACAAATGAAGAGGAAATAGGCAGTCTACCTGAAAAAGAATTCAGAGTAATGATAGTAAAGATAATCCAAAATCTTGGAAATAGAATGGAGAAAATACAAGAAATGTTTAACAAGGACCTAGAAGAACTAAAGGGCAAACAAACAATGATGAACAAGACAATAAATGAAATTAAAAATTCTCTAGAAGGAATCAATAGCAGAATAACTGAGGCAGAAGAATAGATAAGTGACCTGCAAGATAAAACAGTGGAAACAACTACCACAGAGCAGATAAAGAAAACAGAATGAAAAGAATTGAGGACAGTCTCAGAGACTTCTCGGACAGCATTAAATGCACCAACATTTGAATTATAGGGGTCCATGAAGAAGAAGAGAAAAAGAAAGGGACTGAGAAAATATTTGAAGAGATTACAGTTGAAAACTCCCCTAATATGGGAAAGGAAATAATCAAGTCCAGGAAGTGCAGAGAGTCCCATACAGGATAAATCCAAGGAGAAACATGCCAAGACACATATTAATCAAACTATCAAAAATTAAATACAAAGAACAAATATTAAAAGCAGCAAGGGAAAAACAACAAACAACATACAAGGGAATCCCCATAAGGTTAACAGCTGATCTTTCAGCAGAAACTTTGCAAGTCAAAAGGGAGTGGCTGGACATACATAAAGTGATAAAAGGGAAAAACTTACAACCAAGATTACTCTACCCAGCAAGGATCTCATTCAGATTCAATGGAGAATCTGCTTTTGCTTACAGACAAGCAAAAGCTAAGAGAATTCAGCACCACCAAACCAGCTTTACAACAAATGCTAAAGGAACTTCTCTAGACAGAAAACACAAGAGAAGGAAAAGGCCTACAATAACAGACCCAAAACAATTAAGAAAATGGTAATAGGAACATACACATCAATAACTACCTTAAATGTAAATGGATTAAATGCTCCAACCAAAAGACATAGACTGGCTGAATGGATACAAAAACAAGACCTGTATATGTTGTGTCTACAAGAGACCCACTTCAGACCTAGGGACACATACAGACTGAAAGTCAGGAGATGGAAAAATATATTCCATGCCATTGGAAATAAAAAGAAAGCTGGAGTAGCAATTCTCATATCAGACAAAATAGCCTTTAAAATAAAGACTATTGCAAGAGACAAAGAAGGATACTACTTAATGATCAAGGGGTCCAACCAAGAAGAAGATGAAACAATTGGAAATATTTATACACCCAACATAGGAGCACCTCAACACATAAGGCAAATACTAACAGCCATAAAAGGAGAAATTGACAGAAACACATTCATAGTAGGGGACTGTAACACCCCACTTTCACCAATGGACAGATCATCCAAAATGAAAATAAATAAGGAAACACAAGCTTTAAATGATACATTGAACAAGATGGGCTTCATTAATATTTATAGGACATTCCATCCCAAAACAACAGAATACACTTTCTTCTCAAGTGTTCGTGGAACGTTCACCAGGATAGATCATATCTTGGGTCACAAATCAAGCCTTGGTAAATTTAAGAAAATTGAAATCGTATCAAGTATCTTTTCCCACTACAACGCTATGAGACTAGATATCAATTACAGGAAAAAATCTGTAAAAAATACAAACACATGGAGGCTAAAAAATACACTACAAAATGACCAAGAGATCACTGAAGAAATCAAAGAGAGAATCAAAAAATACCTAGAAACAAATGACAATGAAAACACGACGGCCCAAAACCTATGGGATGCAGCAAAAGCAGTTCTAAGAGGGAGGTTTATAGCAATACAATCCTACCTCAAGAAACAAGAAACATCTCAAATAAACAACCTAACCTCACACCTAAAGTAATTAGAGAAAGAAGAACAAAAAAAACCCCAAAGTTAACAGAAGGAAAACAATCATAAAGATCAGATCAGAAATAAATGAAAAAGAAATGAAGGAAACGATAGCAAATCTCAACAAAACTAAAAGCTGGTTCTTTGAGAAGATAAACAAAATTGATAAACCATTAGCCAGACTCATCAAGATAAAAAAGGAGAAGACTCAAATCAACAAAATTAGAAATGAAAAAGGAGAAGTAACAACGGACACTGCAGAAATACAAAAGATCATGAGAGATTACTAGAAGCAACTATATGCCAATAAAATGGACAACCTGGAAGAAATGGGAAAATTCTTAGAAATACACAACCTTCTGAGACTGAACCAGGAAGAAATAGAAAACATAAACAGACCAGTCACAAGCACTGAAATTGAGACTGTGATTAAAAATCTTCCAACAAACAAAAGCCCAGGACCAGATGGCTTCACAGGCAAATTCTATCAATATTTAAAGAAGAGCTAATGCCTATCCTTCTCAAACTCTTCCAAAATTCAGCAGAGGGAGGAACACTCCCAAACTCATTCTACAAGGCCACCATCACCCTGATACCAAAACCAGACAAAGATGTCACAAAGAAATAAAACTACAGGCCAATATCACTGATGAATATAGATGCAAAAATCCTCAACAAAATACTAGCAAACAGAATCCAAGAGCACATTAAAAGGATCATACACCATGATCAAGTGGGGTTTATCCCAGGATTGCAAGGATTCTTCAAATCAAGGATACGCAAATCAATAAATGTGATAAATCATATTAACAAACTGAAGGAGGAAAACCATATGATAATCTCAATAGATGCAGAAAAAGCTCTCGACAAAATTCAACACCCATTTATGATAAAAACCCTCCAGAAAGAAGGCATAGAGGGAAGTTACCTGAACCTAATAAAGGCCGTCTGTGAGAAGCCCACAGCCAACATCATTATCAATGGTGAAAAACTGAAACCATTTCCTCTAAGATCAGGAACAAGACAAGGTTGTCCATTCTCACCACTATCATTCAACATAGTTTTGGAAGTTTTAGCCACAGCAATCTGAGAACAAAAAGAAATAAATGGAATCTAAATCAGAAAAGAAGAAGTAAAGCTGTCACTGTTTGCAGATGACATGAATCTATACATAGAGAATCCTAAAGATGCTACCAGAAAACTACTAGAGCTAATCAATGAATTTGCTAAAGTAGCAGGATACAAAATTAATGCACAGAAATCTTTGGCATTCCTATACACTAATGATAAAAAATCCGAAAGAGTAATTAAGGACACACTCCCATTTACCATTGCAACAAAAAGAATAAAATACCTAGGTATAAACCTACCTAAGGAGACAAAAGACCTGTATGCAGAAAACTATGACACTGATGAAAGAAATTAAAGATAATACAAACAGTTGGAGAGATATACCATATTCTTGGATTGGAAGAATCAACATTGTGAAAATGACTATACTACTCAAAGTAATCTACAGATTCAATGCAATCCCTATCAAACTAAAACTGGCATTTTTCACAGAACTAGAACAAAAAATTTCACAATTTGTATGGAAACATAAAATACCCTGAATAGCCAAAGCAATCTTGAGAAAGAAAAACGGAGCTGGAGGAATCAGGCTCACAGACTTCAGACTATACTACAAAGCTACAGTAATCAAGACAGTATGTTACTGATGGAAAAACAGAAATATAGATCAATGGAACAGGATAGAAAGCACAGAGATAAACCACGCGCATATGGTCACCTTATTTTTGATAAAGGAGGCAAGAATATACAATGGAGAAAATATAGCCTGTTAAATAAGTGGTGCTGGGAAAACTGGCCAGCTACATGTAAAAGAATGAAATTAGAACACTCCCTAATACCATACACAAAAATAAACTCAAAATGGATTTAAGCCCTAAATGTAAGGCCAGACACTATAAAACTCTTAAAGGAAAACATAGGCAGAACACTCTGACATAAATCACAGCAAGATCCTTTTTGACCCACCTCCTAGAGAAATGGAAAAAAAATAAACAAATGGGACCTAATGAAACTTAAAAGCTTTTGCACAGCAAAGCAAACCATAAATAAGATGAAAAGACGACCCTCAGAATGGGTGAAAATATTTGCAAATGAAGCAACTGACAAAGGATTAATCTCCAAAATTTACAAGCAGCTCATAGAGCTCAATATCAAAAAAAAGAAACAAGCCAATGCAAAAATGGGCAGAAGACCTAAATAGACATTTCTCCAAAGAAGATATACAGATTGCCAACAAACACATGAAAGAATGGTCAACATCACTAATCATTAGAGAAATGCAAGTCAAAACTACAATGAGGTATCACCTCACACCAGTCAGAATGGCCACCCTAAAAAAATCTACAAAGAATAAATGCTGGAGAGGGTGTGGAGAAAAGGGAACCCTCTTGCACTGTTGGTGGGAATATAAATTGATACAGCCACTCTGGAGAACAGTATGGAGATTCCTTAAAAAACTAAAAATAGAACTACCACCACTCTGGGGCATACACCCTGTGAATACCATAATTCAAAAAGAGTCATGTACCACAATGTTCATTGCAGCTCTATTTACAATAGCCAGGACATGGAAGCAACCTATGTGTCCATTGGCAGATGAATGGATAGAGAAGATGTGGCACATATGTACATTGGAATATTACTCAGCCATAAAAAGAAACGAAATTGAGTTATTTGTAGTGAGGTGGATGGACCTAGAGACTGTCATACATAGTGAAGTAAGTCAGAAAGAGAAAAACAAATGCCGTATGCTAACACATATATATGGAATCTAAAGAAAAAAAGGTTCTGAAGAAGCTAGGGGCTGTACAGAAATAAAGACGCTGTCATAGAGAATGGACTTGAGGACACAGGGAGAGAGAAGGGTAAGCTGGGACGAAGTGAGAGAGTGGCATGGACATATATATACTACCAAATGTAAAATAGATAGCTAGTGGGAAGCAGCTGCATAGCATAGAGAGATCAGCTCAGTGCTTTGTGACCACCTAGAGGGATGGGATAGGGAGGGTGGGAGGGAGACGCCTGAAGGAGGGGATATGGGGATATATGTACACATATAGCTGATTCACTTTGTTATACAGCAGAAACTAAAACAACATTGTAAAGCAATTATACTCCAATAAAGATGTTAAAAAAAGATAAGCAACTGGAAAAGATTGGGTTTTTAAACAAAAGGATATTTTTCTTTCGTTTATTTTTAAACAATGAAATAGATTTTCCTGCATTGGAAAAGCTTCCTGAAGAGAGAAAATAATATAAAAGAGATATCATATATGTTCAGTTTTTTAAGAACTGGTTTCTGAAATAGTGGAAGATTCCACTATGAAGGAAGAGAAAAAGTTTCTCCAAATCATTAAATCTCAGAGGTAGAAGAGACTTTAGGATTATCTAAAAGGATGGTATCCTTGTTCTAGTTTCACAGACCTAAAGCCTTGGGATAATCTTTGACTCTTCTCCCATTCCTCGGAAAATCCCGTCAGCCCTACCTACAGAATAGATCCAGAATCAGACAATTTTGCACCTCTTCCACCCACTGTGGTCCAATCTTATCACCTTAGTGGTCCCTCTGCTTCTTCCTCCTTTTCAGTTTATTCTCAAATTAGCAGCCAGAGTGATACATTAAATATATAAGTCGGATCATGACCTTCCTCCAATGGGTCCTCATCTCAGCCTGTTTTAAAGACAAGCTTTAAATAGCCACAAGCCCCTATGTGTCTGATCCCAACTCTCTGATGTCCTTCTCCTCCTACTTTGTGTCTTTCCTCTGCTCAGGCCACACTGGCCTTGTTACTTTGTCTTGATCATACCGGGTATGCTTGTACCTCAGGATCTTTGCTATGCCTTTTGCTTAGAATGCTTTTACCCAGAGTCTATGCGGCTTACTCCCCTGCCTCCTTTAGGTCTTCACTCAAATTTTACCTTCTCAGTGAGGTAAAACTGTAGCTCTATCATCCTCACTAATCCCCTCTCCTGCTTTATTTTTCTCGATTTCACTCATCATCAGCTGACGTATATTTTCCTAACAAAGTTTTTGTCTGTCTTCCTCTTCTGCAATAAAGGCAGGGAATTTTATCTGTTTTGTCCATTACTGAATTCCTAGCACCTTGAACAATAGTGAGCACTCAGTAAATATTTGTGGAATTAAATAAAATCTGGTAATTCAACCACTTCATTGTGCATATAAGGTGGTGGGGGGGAAGATGGTCTAGAGAGATTAATTGATTTTTTTAGGGTTCCACTCCTGGTCAGGGTCAATGTTGGTGGCACTGACTTTCAATTTAATGTCTATTTCACCACACGATGTTTTTTTTTTTTTGAGCAGTTATTAGCAGTTGATAACTACGCTCCAGGTTTGAGACTCAGTACATCAAATAACGATAATGGGAGAGGCAGTCAGCCAGAGAGATAGAGAGAGTGAGAGAGAGCAGAGAGCCAGAGGGTGCGAGAGAGGGAGACACACACACACACACACACACACACACACACAGGTTGGGGAGACAGAAAGGGCAGACAGGAAAAAAGACTCAGAGGACAGAGACAGTCCTAACTGGATTCATGCCTCCAATCGTCCCGCATTCAAAGACACCCTCCATCCAACCCACTTCACTACTATCAAGGTTAATTTCACCCAGACCAGTTCTGGTCCTGTATCACTCTTCTCTGAGAGCTACAGAACAAAATGTACACTCCTTAGCTGGGCATACAAGTCACTATCTGCCTCCTCTTGTTTTTCATAACCTAACACTAAAGAATATTTCCTGCCATCATGACACTCTTGCCATATTATTTCCCCTCCCCAGACTCTCCAGAGCTTTCTAAATATTCGTCCATCTGCACTTGTGGTTTTCTGAGCCTAGAATTCCCTCTTTACTTCTTCCACTTAAAAAACTCTGTATCTTTTCAGAGCCAACCCCAAAATACCCTCTTCTGAGAAACTCCACCCTTCTCTCCCAGCAGAGTCAACTTTTCTGTTCTTTGAGTCCTTATCTAAGCAGCAGCATTTACCGCAGCACCTGAGTTACCTACTCATCTTGGTATCATTGTGTCTCTAGTGGCCAGCACAGTACCAGGGTCTAGTAGGTGCTCAAAATGTGTTGGCTGAATGAATTAAGTACAATCGCAGAAGCTTAACTGAACTTGACTCTTATGATGGGTAATTATGGGCAGTATAAAATAGGGGACCATGTACATGTAGCTGCTTATACAAAATGACTTAGGCTATTGCCTACTTAAAGCCCTCTCTTGTGGCAACAAATAGTTAGTCTAAATTAGAGACTCATTAAGTCTAAATGTGCAATGGCAGTTTTTACTGGCAAAATTCTCACCAGCTTTGCTTTCTTTTCCAAAATCTATGGCAATTATGCATTTTTAATTCATTAAGTCATTCAGTAAATATTTATCAGGCACATATTCTGAGTCAGGTACCATTCTAGCATCTGGAGACACTGAGGTAAACAAGACAAATATCCCTGCTGTCACAGAGCTTATGGGCTATAGCAGGGGAGGCAGATTTTAAACAAACATTACACAAATAATTAATTCATTGCAATTGTAATGATAGGCGATATTATATACATCAATAGTTCTAAAAAGCACAGTAATTGCTAGCATTTATGGAGCTCTTAATATGCAAGTCAATATTGTAAGTTCTTAACAAACATGTTGAGTTTTAATACCTTTCTTAACCTTGCATGTTTGCTTTCACATAAGGAAGCCATGGCACAGAATGATGAAGGAATGGGGTCACCAACCAGGAAGGGCAGAATTGGTATTTAAACTACTGTGCTGTACTGCTGTCTAATGAAATCCAGCCATGGAGTCAGGGTTAATTCACAGGTTTCCTTCCGCCTGTGTAACACCAAGACTCAGAAGGTGCTTTAGAAGTGGTAGAAGGTAGCACAGAATAACAGACTGGGAATACCTTGGTCAGACTGGCTTCCAGTGGGTCCCATGTTCTTCTCTGTGTAATTTTGAGCAAGTTATTTAACTTTTTTGGCATTCAGTGTTTTATTTTTAAAAATTTTAAGGTACCTTAAAGGTTCTTTAAGGACCTTTCAGTTTGGAAATCATCCCATTCAAATGTCACCTCCTCAGTGACCTCTCCCTAACCACCCCGTAGTATCTTCTTCCTCCTTCTTCCCTCACTCTGTTTTAGTTTCTACACAGGGCTTATCATTATTTAACATTGTATCACAGATTTGGTTTTCTGTTAACTGCTTTTTTTTTCAATGCCTGAAATAGTGCTTAGTGCATGGTGTTCACTTGGGTCTTTGTTGGACAAATATGCTTTCCAGGAGACTGGGATAGGTAACCACCCTCAGCACCAGCATGGGATCTTTCACAAAAGTATGTGCTTGGCACTAACATTTCTAAAACTGCAAAAAAGGAGACAAAACCTATGTTTTCAACACCCACACCTTTCGTAAACTTGGCTTGAATGTAGCTGACTTGGCATATTTGGGCATGGGCTGGGTATAAAAGGAAGTCTCAGAGATCCAAGACAGAGGGACAGTTTTAGGATTTCTGACTTTCTATCTTCCATTTTTTCCCCAAGGTTGTGCCCTGTAGTAATGCTGTAGCTTCCGTCATCTGGGACTTAGCCTTCCTTGCATCATGGAGTAGCATAACCCTAGACAGTCATATTGAAATCATGTCTAACCTGTGCTAGACACATGACTCCAGGGTTGACCATTTTATGTCAGTTTTTCTAAACACATCTTTAAATAACACCTCCACATTTCTAGATTGTGAATAAATTAGAATGTAATCCCCATCCACTTGGGAAAACCCACAGTCATTTTCTTTGCTGTGCTCACATAGCTTATCTTTAAGTCATTATCAAACTGGTGGTTATGTGAGGGTTTCTGGGCAGAAAGGTGCTGAGCCTTGTGAAAGATGAAAGTGCAGGCAGAGAGCTGAAGACATCAGCAAAAGGTATGCTGACAAACAGCTTCATAATGATCATTTCTCAAAGCTGGGAGTTTTGTTTCTAGCGTCTGGCTTCTGCAGAGTGTGGTTGCCGGTACTCCTACTTTCCCCCTAGTCTCTAGTGTTTATGGAAGAAAGGAACTGTCTAAACTTTGGGTTTGGTGCCCCTCTTTGCAAAATGCAGCCCAGGCTGTGTGTTGATGTCCTTTGACTGATAGTCACATGCAGCCCATATGAGCTGACCTTTCAGTACAAGCTGCAGATTTGGATGGAAGTGGAACACACCTAGGAATTCAAAGTTGTCATGAGTTGGAGACTTGTTTTCCCGAAAAGAGTATTTTCAAGTTCTGAAAAATTCAGACTATGGGTCAGGGTCAGTTTGAATATTTGCTCAAGTCATACAATACCATATACTGGTAGGTATTTGAATGATTAGACTTTAGGCTGTCTGAGTAATCCCTGAAATTGTAGGGAGAATTTTATGAATACTAGGAAAGATGATTCATAGCTTTCATTTGATTCTCAAGTGGTTGCTTGACTGCTGTGGAGGGTCTGTGTGAGAGTGCTGAATGGGAAATCTGAAGGTCTGCATTTTTCAGCTATTAACAGCAAGTAGAATTTGAAAAAAGACATTATTTTTCTGGGCATTAGACTCCTCACCCATAAATGAGAATAATGAATTAAGTTAGTGTTTTCCCAAACTTTATTCATATACATAGTCATTTATGTACTACTGCCTTCGTGATTGTTGCCATATCCTACCCTAATCTGTACTGTTTACTTAATTTCAAAATTTTTAACGCTTAAAAAATAAAATTTAGTTTAAAAGGAACCTCATTTTTGCATCTGTAAATGGAAAACTTGATGTAAGTAAAGTACGGTTATTTATGTACTACTTCAAAATTATTGCCTTTACACTGATGGCAGGTGTGACAATTGAGACACATTGGCATAATGGATCTATTATGTTTACCATTCCAGATTCACTCCCAACCTTTCTCCACCCAGAATGGCCTAGAAGACACTTCCTTGACTAAGGCATTATGAAGAGCTCTGTGGTTTTATCCTCTGTAGGTCAGATAAAATGATAGGGGCTGCTGCTTTGGAATATCAATGGGTAATATAGAATTATGAAATAATAGAGGCCAGGTGGTGATGCTTATCTCTCAGAGACAAGGAGGATATAATAAGCCACCAGATGGAATGGTAGTCAGGGTGCTTTGACCTACAGGGATCTATGGTGATGACTAGTAGATCATGGTCTCTAGAAAACAGTAGATGGACATCCTGTTAAGGTGCTGCTTGACATAAAAAGATAAAAAGATTCTAGGTTCACTAGGGGCAGGACAGAAATAAAGATGCAGATGTAGAGAATGGACTTGAGGACACAGGGAGGGAGAAGGGTAAGCTGGGTTGAAGTGAGAGAGTGGCATGGACATATATACACTACCAAATGTAAAATAGATAGCTAGTGGGAAGCAGCTGCATAGCACAGGGAGATCAGCTCGGTGCTTTGTGACCACCTAGAAGGGTGGGATAGCGAGGGTGGGAGGAAGATGCAAGAGGAAGGGGATATAAGGATATATGTATACATATAGTTGATTCACTTTGTTATACAGCAGAAACTAACACACCATTGTAAAGCAATTATACTCCAATAATGATGTTAAAAAAAATTCTAGGTTCACCAAACCTAACTCAAGTCACCACAATGGAATTCACAGTCTCTTATCTAGTTTTCAGACCTAGAGCCCCTTAGCTGAGGGGAGATGAGGTCCCTGTGAGAAAGACCACATATGTATATTTTGGAAGTTTCCTTAGATTTTCTCTGGAAAGACTTGAAGCAGTTTACTGTGGTGACTGTGTAGGGTGGAGTGAGGGAAGAGAAATACCCAAACTTTCTGGAGGTTATTAGATAGTGGTTATAAACCTGAAAATCTTCATATTTTACCAAGTAAAGCTTATAGAAGTCATATGAGAGATGGAATCTTGGTCTACATCCATCTAACTGTGGCCCAATGACTCTATCATGTGGTTATTTCCCCAGTCCCAGAATATATAGTCAGAATAGATATGCCTAACAATTGGCAGCATTCCACATTGATTCCTACCCCAGTGGAATGAAAGCTATAAGTAGGAAGGTCCAAGTGGAAGGAAGCTCCTAGAACTGTATTCCTTTCTTTAATCCCTCAACAAGATGGTAAAACCTATAGGGGGAACTACAGAGATTAGTGTCACCACTGAAGGCTTGGGAGATGACCTACCACATCCGCACTTAACTCACTTGTTTGGCTGATGTAAATGCTCTATGGGTCATGGGGACACAGTGGATTATTGCAAAATCAATCAGGTGGTGATGCCAGTGGTAGCTATAGTTCTAGATGTGGTAGCTTTATTGGAACAAATCAGTATAGCCCATGGCACTTCATATGTAGCTATTGATATGACAGATGCTTTCTTTCTATTCCAATCAGTAAGAAAAATCAGAAGCAGTTTTCTTTTAAATGGCAGGGACAATACAAACTTAAACTGTTTTGCCCCGGGACTGTGTCACCTCTCTTGCAATTTGTCATAAGATAGTCCTGAGGGTCCTTGATCATCTTCAAATCCCACAGGAAATCATGCCAATCCATTACATTGAAGACACAATGCAACAGGTTTTGATTAGAATGAAGTAGCAAGCCAGAGGGTGAAAGATAAATACTGCAGAAGTTTATGGGGCTCCTGACATTTCTAGAGGTCTAGTAGTCTGGGGCATGTCAAGATAACTAAAGTGAAAGGCAAGTTGCAGCAGCTTGCACCACCCTACAGTAAGAGAGAAGCACAATGCTTTTGGATTTCTTTGTGTTCTGAAGACAACATATACCACCTAGTGTATAACTTGAAAGGCTGCCAGTTTTGAGTGGGACTTAGGACAAGGGAGGGGTACGTGTTGTAGCATAAGCTTCCCTGTCACTTTGGCATTATGACTCAGGGCTTTATGGAAGTATCTGTGGACCTCTGACAAGTCCTGACAGGAGCATAAGAGCACGGAACCTTAGGGTTCTCCTTGTGAAAAGAAGTTCTTATCTTGCTACTGGACCCTAATAGACACAATATGCTGATTTTGGGATGCCAAGTGACTATGCTACTTGAGTTACCCATCTTGAACTATGTGATTTATGATCCACTGAACCATAAAATAGTATAAACAGCAGCATTCCATTGTAAGTGAAAATGATCAGGCTTTAGCAGGTCTGGAGGCATCAAGTAATTTGCCTAAGCAACAGGTTCAGGTTCCTCTTTATAACTTTGATGGCTTTCCCTCAATCCACACATTTGGCTTCACGGGGAGTTCCATATGACTAGAATAACCAGATGTCAAGGTTTGCCCTAGGTAGTACTGGTTTACACCTGTTGTCCGACATTCATTCATCATTCATGACACCACTTTTCGTTATCAAAGTATCCTAGTTTGGAGAATCAATTATATGACTACCTTATTTCTGATCAATTAATGGAGAGGAAAGAGTGTGTGTGTGGTTCATGGATTTCTATACTCAGGTATCAGCTGGAAGTGCACGGTTAATGCACCACAACCCCACTGAGTGGGCAGAATTTTAGTTTGTCTATTTTGTGTGGAAGGACAAATGGCCTGAGATATAGATCTATACAAACTCAGGGACAACACCAGATTGGTCAGCTGGTCAAGGACTTGGAAAGAGCAAGATTGGAAGATTACTAATAAGGCAGTCTAGAAGGCAGGCTATTTAAATAGAGGCTTCGGGATGGGATGCAGTAGGAAGATATTCATTTCTCATATAAATTTCTGGTAGAGGGAAGCCATAGTAGAAGAAATTCTCAATAATTAAGATGGCTTCTCCTGTGGGCGACATTTAGCCTCTTTCCCTGACCACCTTGGTGTTTTCTCATGGACTGGTGTTTGAGGTGGCTATGGTGGCAGGGTATCAACAACTTGGTATCCCACCTTGTCAAAGTTGATCTAACTATTTACACAATTAAGTGCCCAGCCTGCTTTGAGCCCTTTATAGGACAACATTCATCAGAGAAACCAGCGTATGTGAGCTCATAAATGTATGCTCTGAATTACAAAGAAGGACGAAAAAGGTAGTGTGTGGAAGTGTGAATAGAAAAGCACAATTTCATCAGATGATGGGAAAATTCCATTTCTCCACTGTTACTGCTGCTGTTTTGCTTGGTTCTCCTTATGAAAATGATCAGTAGGAAAAGAAGGAAACTACTATGATTTAGCAATTTTATCTGTGTACTTTATCTCATTTAGTTCTCACAACAACCTTGTGAGGTGAGTTGGGTTGTAGCTCCAATTTGGAAATGAAAGCACAGGAGCAGAGAGATTAAGTCCTACTTCCAAAGACTCATAGATGATTAGATGTGATGTCAAGGTTTGAACACATATCTCTCTATATGTCTTTTACCATACTGCTTTCTTTTTTTTGATGTGGACCATTTTTAAAGTCTTTATTGAATTTGTAACAATACTGCTTCTGTTTTAGGTTTTGTATTTTTGGCCCTGAGGCATGTGGGATCTTAGCTCCTCGACCAGGGATCAAACCTGCACTCCCTGCATTGGAAGGCGAAGTCCTAACTACTGGATTGCCAGGGAAGTCCCCATATTGCTTTTTAGGAGACTGTCTGGAGTGCTAAGGTGGGTCTCAGTGGGCATCTGCTGGCTACCATGGCAGTCATTCTGTTACACTTACACCTTTGCCAGGACAAAAACTGAATTTGAATCTCCTACATCCTCTTCTCTAGCCCATGGAGTAGGGGTGAGCAGAGCTCTGCCTGGAGAGAGCGAGAAAATAAGAGGTGGCTGCATGGTCCTGTTAAGGCTCCTGAAGTATCCCAGGTCAGGAGGTATCTCAGGGCTCTTTTCCTTGGCTGCATCTCCAAAATCTCCACAGGGCATGGAGGGGAATCTGAGCTCCATGGAGCCTAAGACCTGGGCTGGGCAACTTGGGAGGAAGTGGAGAGAATGGGGGAGGAGGCTCCTTTTTAGGGATGAGGCTAATTTTCAGATCTGGCCTTGGAACCTCTTAATTTAGGCAAATAGCCGTGACTGATATATACCTAGCTTTGGTGACAAGTAATGATCATTTTCTGGTTATCCTTTTCCCACATTATATTTCACAGAAATGAGCTAATTCTTACATGGTGCCCACATAACTCTTCTTGTGTTTCTTCCTCTTGGAGGCCTCATTCTACAGATGCTTTTGATACTGTTCTGAGAAAACTTATGTGATCCCTCCCATCCCCTCCCATGCTCCTAACCTTAGGCTGGAGACGCCCCTAATCTCCTCTGTGGTTCAAGAATACCCTGTACTTGGCCTTGTTATAGCACTTTCACATGTTTGCAGGTTTGGGAGTATCTATTTTGCAGTGTTGTTGTGAGATAATACATGTAAAGTACTCGGGCTTGGCCTAGAGTGGCTGTTTTTGTTATTACTGTGGTTGCTTGTCTGCTTGTCAATCATCCCTATTAAAAGCTCTGAGGGAAGGGGCTGTGTCACTGTTCCCTAGCACAGTGCCTAGGACATTGGTAGATACTCAATAAACTTTCCAGGAAAGAAAAATGAGTTGAATAAAATGGGTTAAAGAGTAGCAAATACAGGGGGTGAATATGCTTTTCTTAATAGTTTGAATATATGTAAATAATAAGCGTATAATTTCTGATAGTTTCAGTGAGAAAAATTTTTATTTAAAATAGGCTAGATGCTTTTACTAGATTAAATAAAATACTCTACAAATGAGAATTTTAAATCCAGTATACCAAACCCAGTAATACCAGTCAGGGCTTGTCCACCAATCCCCATTTAATAACGTTTAAATGAAATAACTTATAATTCTAAGAATATGTGCCTTTGCTTAGAGAAAAATTTCCAAAGCAATGTCACATTTCCTGGATATAACAGTGTCATGCTAGTAAGAGAAATTCTATAATGTCAAGACAGCTAAGAAATGGTGATTTTCAAATGCAGAGACCCTTAGACTTGCTCTGATGTTATTAATAGTATTTCTAAATCACAGAGACAGGCAACACATTTTATTTCAATAAGACAATGAAAGCAAGAAGGGGACCTACACTATTTCTAGCCACTTATATTTATTAGTATGTGCTTAACACTTTTAATGCCTTTGCTGCAGAGGGTAATAAGTGTTTTCACAAAAAGATAGACTATTGGGACAAAGCTGGGAAGCTTGTGCATACAGTAAGTAGCTGATATCTCAAGGCTCTCAGGGCTCTTGGAAATGCCATGCATCATGCTTAATCTGGGGCTGCTGGGCCTTGTTTCCTGGCATTGATGTGTGCTGACTGTCAGGGGTCACTGTGGAATCCACGGTGGTTTCTTCCTGGAGACCCAGAGTTGTGGTCTCATCAGCACTGTAGGTCTCATAAACATCAGCTAATCCAGGGGTCATCAGTGGGTCTGCAGCTGCTGGGGTGACCCTGAGGGGTCCCCTGCTCTGCCCTGCAGGGCCTCTTGCTAGGTTGGGGATATTGCCTTTAGGATTAGCAAGAAGCCCTCCAAGGGCACCAGGTGCTAGCTCTGAAAGGAGAGCTGGGTTTTCCAGATCGGCTGGGTTGGCCTCCGGCACAGGGGGGTCTTGTGCACCTCCTTCTCCCTTCTCCGGGCCTTTGGTTCCAGCGACTGGGGAGTCAAATTCCAGAGTAAAGTCCCCGCCCATGGCTGGATTGGGGGGCATCCCTCCAAGGCCGGGCCTCATGCCTCCAAATCCCGGGAACATGGCTCCATAGGCCATGGGGCCTCCTCTTCCTCCCTGGAAAAAAACATTTATCACATATTATTAACTATACGATGCCATTATACCCGTCAGATTCACTGAAAAACCATAAAAAACTGATAGGGAACAGAGAGTTGGCTGACAGCTTTGTGTAAGCACATTTCTCACTAAATTGACTTCTGTACTTTTCTGGGTGGGGACGCTCACTTCTTTGAAAGGGAGATGAAGACCCTTTGAATGCCTGCCGAAGGGTAAGAGGGAAAGAAGCAGGGAAGTAGGACAGAACCAAGTCTACAGGCAAAAGGTAGTTTGAATTTCATTTTAAGGAAACAATAAGCAGTTGAAAAGGGCAATACCATCATAAGACAAACAAAATCTGATGCATTCCTGAGTTTGTTGAGCAGAGTTTTGGAGGACATTGTCAGTATCATTTCTCAGTATCCCTCAAAATGAATGAAGCCCCATGTAATATTTTCTCTTTTGCTTTAAAAAGTTTTCCTTCTTTCCTTCTCTACTTCCTTCCTTCTTCCCTCCCTCCCTCCCTCTGGAGAAACAGAAATATTTTCTTCCTGTGGACAGTTAAAATTCTAGAACTGACCATGTGTCCTTTTTTCCTTTGTTGTGAAAAATTTCAGGACCAAATCTTGGACTTCTTACAGCAAGTGTGCAGGGCTTTGTAACTTGCATATCTGTATTCTCATTTCCTCATTTTAAATTCTATCTTCAATTTTTTGGTTATATTTATTGTGTTTTTCATAAGCTACAGAAAAATCTTTTAAGAATGAGGCAAAATATAAATTAATTAAAATTCTAAAATAATAATTAACACACTGGAATTTTCAACCCGTTTCGTTGGTGTTATGTAGAGTCAGTACTTTTTCCTCTTATCTTCTCCTGGCTCTCCACTCGCAGATTTTCCCATCATCTCCTCCAGGGATGGCACTGTGAACCCCTGGGCTGCTACCTTTATCACATGATTTTCACATTTTCTGCCCCTGTATCTATTTTTTCCACTGACTAGACTGTGAACTCCCTGAGATCAGGAACCTTATCTTATTTATCTTGCCTCCATAGGATCTTTTTATGTGTCTCACTCACAGAAGGCACTCAATAATGTTGAGATTCAAGTTTTCTTCAGTGATAGCATGTTTACATGTATTTATTAACTCAGTAGGATCTGTAGTTGATAATGATTTGTTAATTCAGTATGGTTTTGTTTTGTTTTGCTTTGTGCTCTAACAGATTTAACGTAGAAATTTCTGAGGGAAAAAAGTCCAGTTGTGTGAGTCTATTGATCTCAAATTTTAAAGTTGTAATATGCATAGATAATGATAAGAGAATAAGAATACACTTGACTTACATTGTTAACGTACTTTGAATTTTACAATAATCAAATTTTAAACTTGGTTAATTTTGTTTCTTTTTGATCTCTCAATTTTGAGGTCTAAATGATTTGCAATTTTGTTGAATTTATTATTTTGAGGGGTTAAGTGGTCTGAGAAGTAACGGGAACTTCATGAACCATGTGTATCTTTTTTGGTTTGAAGCGTTTGCTGTTCAATAATGGTGGCTTTTCAAGAAAGGTTTCTCCTGTTCTCATATTCAAGAAATGGGGCAAAATCCTATGTGCAAGAATGGTCATCACTCAGAAACGACTATATGGGAAATGTGATGAAATCTTTGCATACTGCTTCAGAATCAAGCTTTCGGTTTTGGAGTGGAACAACTTGAGTCCCATGTTGTATATTCAGCTATATTCAGGGCCAACACCTCTTGCAGCCAGTCATCTGTGACTGTTCTCCCTTGGCCACTATTTTAAGAAGACTTTGAAGACATTACTCACAGCCATTTCTTCTGAGCTCATGATGCCAAGTCTGGCAGGAGCGTTCTGTTCAAAAAGAAACACAGCATCATATTATGAGCCAGCTGACTCCTATTATCTTTGTAACGACTGAAGACAAAGTTAAAAGTCATTTAGTCTTTCTTTAAAACTTAATATTAATACTGTGTCCAGAGGCAGGGTAAAGTGGAGAGATGAGTCATTATTAAATAAATGTAGCCAATTTGGATAATTAAGATAGAAAATTGACCTTTTCTTTAATGCCACTGTGTGTGTGTGTGTGTGTGTGTGTGTGTGTGTGTGTGTGTGTGTGTGTATGTGTATGTGTGTTTGTATGCCTGGCCAGAATTATCCAAATAGGAAGTGTGCCTCCTTGCCATTTCAGTTGCTAACTTAGGCATTCAG
The DNA here is from genome assembly GCF_003676395.1 of Aethalodelphis obliquidens. Taxonomy (NCBI): domain Eukaryota; kingdom Metazoa; phylum Chordata; class Mammalia; order Artiodactyla; family Delphinidae; genus Aethalodelphis; species Aethalodelphis obliquidens. Next base: position 96,963 of record NW_020838003.1, on the reverse strand, counting down.
AGAATATGGAATCTATTGTTTGAGGCCTAGATTTTATAATATTATCTCTTAAGAAAACATTTAATTAAAATGATACTTTTTATAGGATAAAGACTTACCAATTGATTTGCTCCATAGGACATGTAAAATATTCCTGGATAAAGCTAAATATAAATACAATAATCATCACAAAATGCATTTCCCAAGAGAAAAACTTTTAAGTAAATCACAGAGAAGTGATATTAAAAAAACTTACTGGAGGTGGTTTATTTTGTGGCACTGGTCCCAGAGATATCAAACGGGCTATTGGAAACATCTTTAAGTGGTAGAAAGAGAATAAGCAATTCATATTTGCTATAACACAGGCAAACCTCCCATTACGGCCATTTCTAGGAATTATATGAAACTTATTTTCAGATGGATTACTATGATAAACAAGTATTTAATACTTAAGCAAACAAAGGAACCCATTATATTTCATATTTATGGATAAATGGGGCAATTAAAATTTTTTACTCTCCTTTCTTGAAGTATAGAGATGTATTTCCCAAGAAAGTGTCTTACTGAGATTTGTACTTACCGATGGATCTTGTGGATCAGCAAAATTCATTCCTGGCAACTGCATTACAGATAAATATTAAAATTACTGAACAATTAAAATAGACGAAGTGAACTTAAAATGTTCTTATCTTATTTACGATTATGATAAAACAATCTAAAATGAATTTCCTTGTTTTTACTTTCATTTCGCCTCTGAGGGTACAACCAAAGAGATTACAGTTGCCCTTTACTAACATGACTCAAGTGCACAGAGAGGAGATGGGGCATGTCTGTCATGAGTTTGCTTTGTTTTGCAGAATAGAAAGTAATGAATTTTGGAATCAGAGCATGCCAGATTGATTTGAATGCTGGCTGTGCCACTTAATTTTTGTGTAATACTGGGAAAATTTTATAACCTCTTAAAATATGTCTTTTTAAAAAAGGATGATAATATCTATCTTCATAGGATTGGAGTCAGGATGGTATGTGAGGATGTTAAATGCCTGCAGCATACTAGTTACATGATACCTTCCTTTTCTGTCCATTGCTCTTTTCTCAATATTATTACCTGATACTTTTGCTTGATTGTCTTCTCTATTACCAGATAGAGAAATAATAATGCAAAAATACTATTTGCAATGCTGAGGGATCAATCACTTTTCTCAGTCCTTCCAACATTGAAAAAAGCCTGATGATAAGAAGCCTGGAATTCTCTGGGCTGTCCTATTTCCTCTGAAAGCTTTCATCTTTTGTAACTAAGAAACCAATTTTACAGGAACAGGATCTTTTAGAATCCATGCCCCATCTCAGATGGCAAAGGGCAGGAATGGATATTTATATTCTACTCCCAGATATGTCAATTGCTCGAAAACATTTGTATTTTCGTGCATTATGCCCAAAGCTCTGATTATTTAAATGTGCTCTGCAAATCGATTTTCTTTCACTAAGTTAATGGACGATCCAGATCTGACTTCAGAGAAAGGAATTACCTCGGTCTTTGATGGCTTTTCTGATGGTGCCACCTGTTGAATCATTGGCCCCTCTGATTGCTGCAAGGGTGGATGTCCCGGATAAATCGGAGGCTGAGGTATTCCCTTCTGGACTGTGTTCTGGACGGAGGTTACAACAGTGGGCTGGAGGAAAGGTTTCTGTCCTGGCTGTGGAGGCTGCAGGGATGGCTGCGATGGGAGAGGTGGGGGATGCACAGGCAAAGAATATTCATACTGCAGAGAAATTTGAAAGGAGCGTCAGGAAGTGATGGCTCACTGAACTGTGGTGTCTGACAAAGCAAAAGGGCTTGAGGAACTTTCTACTTGGAAGAGAGTCTAGGAGACTTGTCTTGAAGATGTGTTCCATAGGAAGCACTGATTCACTTAAAGTCAGTGTTTTTGGGAGCAGTCTGGTAGGTGTTTACCTCCCCTACTTTCTTTGGGACTATGACTGCGCATGAAGATGGAAAGTTATATGAACTTCTGGGTAGACTGAGCCGTTTCGTCCTCTGGGTTCCCACAGCTGCCTCTATGTATCTCTATTTTAACACTCTCTCACTGGATTACAATTACTCCTGATAAAGCTTTGTCCCTTGGTCAGCTGACAGAGGATAATGTCTTATTTATCTTTATAGCCCCAGGACTTAACATAGGTCCTAATAAGTGACTGGCACAGGTTAGATAATATATTTTTTGAGTTAATGAAAGGAGAAAGGGTAATTAAATAAAATACCAATCAAATTCTTACATCATGAGTTCATTTTGGAAATAATCAAGTGGAGAAAGAATCACCATTAACATAATTTACTGTCCCACTAAATGTGGCTTTAAAAACAAAAAAACAAAAAGTAAACAAAAAAAGAAGTCTCACAACAATCTGGCTGTGCTTCATCTCTTCAACCATTGCCCATCTCTAAACTCCTGGGCTTTCATTACTTGTACCTCATTCATTACTTATACCTCACAACTTAGCACCCTGTAATATGTTGTCTTGTCTTATCCCCTAATCAGATGTGAAATTTTGTAAGCTTTGAAGGCATTCTTAAACACCTTCACTTTCATTTCCAATCTACCATTTGGTTTATGTATTTGTTAGGTATCTAATAAATAATGATTAACTGATTGATGTATTTATTAATTGCTTAGGGTTTATGATTTTTTTTTTTCCAGTATGTGGGCCTCTCACTGCTGTGGCCTCTCCCGTTGCGGAGCACAGGCTCCGGACGCGCAGGCTCAGCGACCATGGCTCACGGGCCCAGCTGCTCCACGGCATGTGGGGATCTTCCCAGACTGGCGCACGAACATGTGTCCCCTGCATCGGCAGGCGGACTCCCAACCACTGCGCCACCAGGGAAGCCCTATGATGTTTTAACTAGGAATGTTTGGCATCATTTTAAATGTGTCTTTTAGTAATTATTTAAGGAATCTTGACTGAAATCAGAATTTTCCAGGATATAGCCTGCTTTCATTTTCAGGCTAGTTTATTTATTGTTCATATCTTTAACATAGGTATCTATGTTTTGGAAGCCATATCTTCCTATTTGAAGTAAATATACAAATGGGTTGAAAATTTGGACCATTTTATTTTAAATTTTCCTAAGTACTAAAAACAGTTATAGGTTTTGATTTATTGTTATTTGGAAAATTTTTTATTCATTACTGTTACCTGTCTATGGTTACTATATGACAACTTAGAGAAGGCAAGCAGGAGAATATTTTAAAGCTTGAAGTTTCAGACACATTGATGCAATTAACTTACCTGTTGAGTTTCATGTTCCCTTGGTCTCATCCACGGGAAGGAGGAATGTGGTGGGAGGAGACCATGCATCCACAAAGAATTAAATGATTTCCCAAAGCCAAATCTTGAATACTAAAGACATGGAGAAAAAAAGTATGCTTATATTTCAGTGTTTTCTTAAACTTGGTTTCCATTTTCTAAAAAATCCAAAAAAAGTGTAGAAATAGCAAAAATTAGAGTGTTATTGGTTAATTTAATGTGGCTAGGTTAAGTCTTCCAATAGACTTGCTTTTTATTCTGAGCCAATCTGACATATTCCCATAAACTTCTTTGAGATTTTGCTTTTTTAAGCATTCATATTTTGGGCTGCATAATAAAATTAATAATACAAAAAGGAATTTTTTTCTTACTAAAGAAAATTCAACATTATTTTTATTTTCTCCTACCATCCCATCCTAGGTCCTTATTTTGTTTTAGGTTATCTCAATTACTCATTTGCTTTTTCAGTATTTAGGATATTGTTTATTCACAAACAAATTTTATGAATTACAGTGCTGCTGCTAATATCACTACCACCAACACCATGAATATTTGCAATAAGAATTATTTGAAAATAAGGTTACCTGAGAAAGCATGTTTAATCCCTGCAAACTTCCCAACTGTCTCATTGTCTATCAAGGAAAAAAAAATGTGGGTTAGTGTTTTTCACATATGTTCCTTTTGTGTATGACACAATTGATTTTCAACATATGGTAGTATTAGCACAAAGTTTGGGGTGGGTCAATTTGAATAAAATAAGAGACACAAATCATCACTAAAAAGTAGAAATGTTAAATGTGATTCTGCCATTGTTGTTATCATTGCTATTAAAATAGTGAGCTTGCTTTTCATCATTAATTAAAAGAGAGAAAATATCATTTAAGTGGAGGTCATATTGAAACATGGGAAAATAGTTCATTGAATTGAAATATCAATATAATCACGAGGACATTGTCTCATTGACTCTTTTTTCCCCCATTTAACTTACTTTGCCTTTTATAAATCCAGCCCGAAGAGGAATTTGAAAAAACAGGCAAACAAACCAAGCAAATTAAAACAAAACAACCCTACCTCCTTCCCAAGTAAAAGTTCTCAAAATAATAAATATAAAAAACACTGGGGAAAATGGTAAGTATCTAGATAGATGGTCAAGAATGCTGCCAATTCAACAGAAAGTCAATTTCATTTTTCCTGGGAAGAGGTTTAGAGTGCTTTGCGTTAAGTTTAAGCTAGAAAGTAAGAAAAAAAAAACAAAACTCAGTGAAATTAGCTTCATTTTGAAATAAGCTTCTAGCACAAAGTATCGATTGCCCTCAGACTGTCATGATATAAATAAATTTTGCAAGGCCTTGTGAAAAATTTGTAATCTCATAAATATTTTTCTATTCATAACTGTTCATATTTTTTACTGATATCTGAAACATTTCTATTTTGCTGGGGTTTTCTAGACAGAGTATATGTTAGGTATAAGAACTGCAATAAGACAGACAGAGGCTATGCAGGAGGCACTATAGTACAGTGTTAATGCTATTTACAGTCCTCATAAACAATTACATTTTGTAAGATAAACTTTCCTCATGGGAACTTTATCATATGTTATATGGAGAAGGAACTAAGTATAAGCCATTTGTGACTTCAGAATAATGTGTTTCAATTAATGTATATATATGTATTAGGTATTAAATATTAGTACTGCTTTGATCACACACAGATGATGTTCTAAAGACCAAAACAACTGAAAATTTAAAATTGCAGTAAAATTATAAGATGAGGCTCTAATAAATGTCATAAACTTCTCTAGAACTGCGCAGGAGGACAGCCACTGACTTCTGGCCAGGAAAACTGAGAAACAGCCCATGTATTTCTCTTATGAAGAACATACCAATGTAAAGATTATATGTAAATACTCTAACAATACATACCTCAAGGCTCAAACTAGCCATGCCTGGTGTCCCAGGTTGCTGAGGAAACACCTAAATGGAAATAAAAATAATTTTGAATTTTCTTTGATGAGAAACTTCATTACACACTGAAAATAGAAAGCCACACATATACATAAGGGCCAGCTAATATTGGTTTATTACCCAAATGACTTGAGCTTTTGGGTAGAATGAAGAAGAACTTAAATTGTTTGGAGTATTAACATAATATTAAAATTTATTTTTTTGGCTGCACCGCACGGCTTGTGGGATCCTAGTTCCCTGACCAGGGACTGAAGCCAGGCCCTTGGCAGTGAAAGCATGGAATCCTAACCACCGGACCGCCAGGGAATTCCTAATATTTAATAAGTTTGCTCCCACATGAATCATCTACCCTTTATCTACATCTTAATGCTATATTGCTTTAAAAGCAAAATTTGATTTAGTTTGAAAGTTATGTTGAAAACAGATGAGAAGTAAAAGAAACAAAATAGAAAACTAATAACTCAACTTAACTATTATCACATAGAAAAGCAAAGGGAACAAACTCGAACTCAGTTTTCTTGTGTGTTTGACAAATCTACATACCTGGTTTGTGGAACGTGGTGTGGGATCATGGCATTCGGCAAAACCATGTGTAAAACCTAACTTGCCTCCCATTCAAAGGGCTTCAACAAATCCTCCATCATCTTTAGTGAAAGATTATTATTTTTTAAATGTTTTTTCTTCTTTTTTTGTTTTTATTTTTATTGTGAAAGATTATGTTGATATGTGTTTATATTTTTGGGATCATATAAAAGGCATTTTTTCTGAAATAAAAGGTATTCTAGTACCAAGTACTATTATACTTACTGTGTTCATTTAAAAGTTGTTAAAAAAATATAGCTATATTTACAGCTAGGTTTTTAAACTGTAAGATATTTTCCTTTCTAAGCCAATCCTTATTAATATGCATGAATACAAGTGGGGGAAAAAACCAGAGAATGGAAGAGAAGTGTAACAATTAGAGTAAATTGGATTTTAAGGGGTTTTTGTTCTTTGGATATTCTTACATCTAGGGTCAAGGGGTTTTAATGCCTTACTTCCTTCATTTAAACCACAGGTATTTTTGGAGTCTTCATGAAATATATTGGGATTATTTTTCCTTTGTGAGGAAGTTCAGGAATATTTTTCTGAGCATATGTTATTTGTCTCCACGTCCTACATTTTTATACAGGTAAAATCCCACCTTCTGGGTCATGGTGCAAATTTCTTCAAATAATGCAGTTTTGCAAGTGGATAGAAGGGAAGGAGTTATAAATGTGTAGCAAATACTCCAAGTAGAGAAAGAGGTTACCTTTGTAGACAAAAAGAGTGATATGTGTATGTGTGTGGTGAGAAAATTGTTTGGAATTTGAGGGGATGTGAGAGTAGAGCCTTCTTTCCTCCTATTAGTCAGTACAAAAGTAAGGTAACTGGGATAGATTCAACTACAGGACAAAGTATACTTTGTTTCTATTTGATCCAAGTCATGAATTAATGAGCAATATTTACATGAATGCAGATAGACAGAGGATATCTTTCCCAGGAGGAAGTAAAAGGAGAAGAACATCTGATTTGGCAGTTGGCAATCTTAAGCCATTGTCCTCTTGCTCAGAGTGGACCTGACTGACACAGGTGTGGACCATTGTAAGTTCCAAGAGTGTTAAGGTGTTAGACTGATGGTGGATGGCTGAGGTGACCCCAATGTCAGTATCATACAAAGGTAAGCTAAGGTGGCAGCTTTAATTTTTCTTTCATTTAAAATTCATGGTGAGTAATGTAAAAGAAACTCTTTTTATCTGTAAAATGGAGGTTTTCATCCTAGCAGTCAGTTTTCATCCCCCTTTTTTGAAATGTTTTAACTTTAAGAAGCTCAAATGGCTACTCCTTTGTCTCAAGGAACTTAACTATTTAAAGTTCATTTAAGACCACCTATGAGCTCCTCAAGACAAGAGACCACGTCACATTTAATTTCACATCTCCAATGCCAGCACATTGCTGGATACACTGCAGGTGCTCGGTCAATATTTGTCAAATGCATGAAGCAACTGAATAATGTCTTCGTGTAAACAGAATCACATGATATTGGCTGGAGTAGTTCAGTGCTCAAAGGATTGTATTCATATGAAATCATCTCAATATATGATGGAATGTACCAGGTGCAGGACTGTAACATACAAGTAGCCCATTGCATGGCATGTTTTAATTTAAGAAACTTCAGTGCTTAGTCACACAGTATCTCCCTATAAGACAAATTTGTTGGTTAATTACTAGCTTCAAATGGAATTACTTAGCTCAGTTTTGTAACCATAGTAATTTGGCTAATGTTGTTCTTTTAAAAATGAAGAAGAAAACTTACTTTACTTTTTTGGAGAAATTTCCTCTTTCCATTTTGATTTCATAATGGTTGCAGGTAATTGATAATAAATTTGTGCTGTGACATTGTTGGAGACCACATACATCTTTTAACTTTGAGTGAATGGAATAAGATGTAGAAGTTGTCTTTGGAAAATTTAAAATATCTTTTTGTATAACAAAATTTTATATTTGGCTTACTGCTTTTGGATTATAAGGGCTGACATCTGGGCACCTGACTTTTGACTCAGTAGGAAGATACCACTGGATTAATCCCAATGAGTCCAATTATGGACACTCAGCCACTTCCTTCAGTGTTGTTTGGTGTCTGGCAATGTCTCTACTAGGGTACCCTCTAGAAGACTGACTTACCGGCACTGCAGAACTCATTTTCAGGAGGCACAGGATCAGTATCATGTCCTTCATTTTGAAAAGTGGGATCTGAAACAGAGTTGCATTGGAGAATCAAATCGGATGAATTTTAATTTCAGAATGGCTAAAAGACAATATTTCCATGAGCTCTTTGCTCTTCCAAAACGACTAGGTTCAAAACAAAATAAAACAAAACCAAAACAGATAAATGTTGCTAAACAACTGATTTTTATTTATTAGTTTTTGGAATGAATTGACGAGCAATTAAAAAATTTCTAAGTACTTTTTTTTTTTTACAGAGCTACCACCTAAATGAACATGTGGGAACACTTCCATGAATATTTAATTTCATTTCATAAATGAAAATGAATTAAATGAATTAAATTAAATTCATTAAAATTTTAAATGTGAAATGTTCCACTATGTGAAATGTTGGTCTATTAAGTATGATTCACAGGAATTTTTACTTTGTTTCCCTCCAGAATAAATTTTGAAATGCATTTTAAATGTAATACAACCAACAGTCATTTCATAACAAACCTTTATATGCAGATATAAAGGGTATACTATTCTATGTTTAGGTTAGCCAGGAAACCATGCCAATTATCATTTAAAAATAAAAATTAACTAAATATTTTAATTTCCTTTGATATTAGTGGAAAATATGTCTCAAAATTGAGTTTTCCTCTTTCTAAAATGAATTATCTCTTCAGTTTATTCTATAAGTCCAGAAGGCACTTTACTCTCACATGAACAGAAATCTGACTAGTCAAGAGATTTGCTCAACTTCTAATACTTTTCCAAATTAGGTACTGTCACTAACAATCATAAATAGTAAAAAAAGTCTATAGGCAAGTCTTTTTGTCCTTAGCTGAAAGGGTATTAGGCAGGTCTCCTCTGGAACATGCTAATAATGTTTCACAATAAGCTATTATTCAGCTTCTGGTGACAAATGAAGATAAATCCTCTTTATAAAAGCTGCCTGGAGATAGGAAAAAAGAACAGGAATCACATGGAAATCATAAAATCACATTTTACCTTCAATGCTGGCATGCACTGTGCTCTCAGGGCCTGGTGATGCCAACCAAGATAGTTCTAAGAAAAGAAGATTAAAATTTTTTTCTGGACTGTGCCTGAGACTCACTCTGTATCCCTCATTCAGGGAAGACCTGAAACCTTTATTTAAAGTGCCAATCCACCAATCAAAGTAAAGCTAAATGGGGGGAAAAAATCACAACTCTGCTCCTGCAATTAGCCCACACCCTTTTATTTCATGCAAGGACATTGGCCCAGTAGAGTCTCATTATTTTTAATTGTAACTCAACCCCTGTATTTATTCAGAGAACTTGATTGCAGAGAAGACACTGAAGGAATAATAAACATAAACTCTGAAGACAATGGTTTTGGTGAGCTGGGGGAAATATATGTAAAATAGGGGCAAAATAAACCCTTATTTGTTTTGTGCAGGTTTTTATCTTCAGGTAAAGTTAGTGACCAAGTGCTAGTATTCTCACTTTCATGTTTGTTGTGGTGAAAGTAACGCTCCTCCCTTCTCCCAACATACACACAATCTAGAAGGAAACACTAAAATAACTTTCTGGGTTTAGAAGCGAGGATGAAAATATTAGATGGATAATGAATATGTTATGATTTTTTCCTCAGAATTTCCTAGAGATTTTCGTATCTGAAGATTATAGACTAGAGATAGCCAAACTTTTGCAAGAAATTTCAGTTGGACCTGCTGAAATAATCACCTCAGGTAAACTTTTAGTGCATATTCTTTGGGAGGAGGGAGACATAAATTAGGACATTCTCCATGAACCAGTCAAGTCCACGGGCACTACTCTCAGTTCACTCTTTAGATAGAACAATTTTCAGGCATTTAGTATCAAGCCAGGTTAGTAAGTCATATTCATGTCACTTAAAAGGCCAACATCAACATGAATGGAGTTTTCTCTGTGAACAAATAAGCATGTCTTAGATATGGATTGAACTTTAGCTGCTTTTGTTATTTCTCTGCCCCTCTTTGTCTTTCCAAAGGTATGATTTCAGATGTGGTAGGGATAAACATTTAAGATTAGTTTCTTGAGAAGGGATGAGTAAGTATACTCCTTAAGGAAGTAGAGATCTTGCAAATTACAGGGAACATTTAGGAAGCTGGTATTTTAGGAGAAAGATTTCTTCATACATAAGTTAGGCCTTACAGCTTCAAATAGTGTTATCTAAGAAGCTGTCCCTGAAAAACTCCATTTCCCATTGATAAGAGAATTATTTTAGGGGGCAAGGAAATAAAGATTGTGAATATGTTTTGTAAATAACAAAATGTTAATGAAATGATAAGTATTATTTTTGGTCTCTCGTCTCTCTCTCGCTGTCTTTACTCCAGCTGTGGTGCTTGATCAAGTCCATTAATCTCTCTGAGCTCCACTTTCTTCCTCTGTAATATAAGAATAATCATTTACTACCTACCATAGGCTTATTTTGAAGATTTGGTGAAACGATCAAGACACAACAGCTGCCATACAGTGGGTGCTTAATAAATAGGTTGATTGTCCTTTGTGTAGGAGAAACTACATGAAACATGTGACCATGAAGACATAGTGTGTGTTCGTGTGTTATAGGAGAAGTTTTGGTGGTTAGGTCCATGAGCTCCAAGGATGTAGAGGAGGGACCTGATGGAAGGCATTCCCTCTTCATGGAAGTTGATGCTAAATCTATGGGATTAAGTTTCCTAGTTGACAGCTAAACAGGGAAATGTGTGTGTGTGTGTACGTGTCTTTTATGGTTTATGAGCATGATCATAATTTTGGTAGCACTCACATGTTCTGCCTTACTCTTAAGCCAAATATCCAATACATCATAAGTAATGTTGCTTTTACCTTTTTAAAACATCCTTCATGCTCAGTCCTGGGGTTGTTGTCTTCTAGATGTTTGCCCATTAGTTTCTTTTTCCTTCAGTTTCCTGCATACCAACACCAAATTTATCTTCCTAAAATATTGGTTTCAGCATTTCACTGCCACACTCAAAAACATTTAAAGTATCCCTAAGGCTATAATGTAAAATCCACCCTCTGTAACTAGACAGTCAAATTAACATTTTAATTCACCTTCCAATCATATCTCCCACTTTATGTGAGACACATGGGTATAATAATAATGATTGTTGTAATCAGTTGAAGTTAGTCTCATTTTGTATCCAGTACAGTTTTTTATTTTTGGCTTACGTTACTGGGAAAGTTAGTAAATATTCCTAATATATGCTATGCAAAATGTTTTAATTACAAAAAATCTGGCAATTATTATGAGTATATGAATGCATTTCTGATAGTGATTATAGGTTTTAAGGAAGTAACTACAGCTGATGGAAAGTATGTAATGTTGGTCAAGACAGTACCTATATAAAGAACAACCAGAGTCCCAATTTAAAAAATTCTGTGTCCAGCAAAAATAAAAAACCTCAGAATAACAGAAAATCTGAACACCTGAGGGGACACATGCCACAGAAAAAGTGATAAAGAAAAATCTAGAGAAAGAAGACCCTGTGGACAATGTTAATAATTATAGTAGCTGAGAGCACAGCTGTTTAAATCCCCTCTGTCACACTGATCATGCGACACTGGGTGAGCTACTCAACTCGAATATATATAATATTTTCATATAGTAATTTCATCTGTGAAGTGTGGTCTACCATAGGACAGCATTAATTTCATTTAATTTAAATAGAATACTGAACAGAATACTAAAATAGAATATAGTGCTTAGCATGCTCTCTGATATGGAGAAAATGTTCAACGACCATGAGTTATTCTTCTTCTTGAAGTAAAGAAACATATATGCTGAAAATATGCTTCATATTGAACTGTGGGCCTTGGTGTGGCTGTTCCAGCCACCAGTGGGAACTGTAACAATTAACTAAAATGTATAGAAATGATTTTGTATGTTGATTCCATGTGACAAAATATGAACTTTGATTTTTGCTTTGTTTTTACATATTGTCCTTTCAACCTTCTACTCTAGCCAGAATTATTTAGTCATTCTCTCCGGTTATGCCCTGGTTTTTCTCTTCCTGCGTTTCTCTTCCTGAGTCTCTGCCGAGACTCTTTTCTCATCTCTTCACAACTTGTTTTTAAAGTTCTACTCAAATTTTACCTCTTCTGTGACTCCTTCCCCCACCATTCCATTCCTCTGTGATTTTCTCTTCCCTGAATTCCAAATAATTGTCAGTCACTTGTCAGTTGTTCGTACACTACATGGTGACTGTTTGTTGTATACACTTCACATTTTACTTTGCATGTGGGCCTCTAAATTTTGGGTATGGTTTTCATGTCTTTTCAGCCATATAAAACATTCCTGTGAGAACAGAAATCATCCATTCTACTATGTTGCACCTTTTGGTTCTATGCACATTATAATAGGTAATATTTGGATAGTATTTACCATGAGAAGGCATTATTTTAGAGTTTTACATGTATTAATTTATTTAATTCTCATAAGAACTTTATGAAGAAGATACTCTTCTCCCCTTTCTATATATGATGAAACTAATCTACAGAGAGATGAATTGCCCGAAGTGACAATCAAATAAGTGGTGAAACCAGAATGTGGACACTTGCTTCTTATGCACTATGCTAAAATGAATCAATCATCCATGGCAGATGACATGGACCAATCATTTCAAATACAGAGAAGTACAACACACCTGTCTGTAAGGAATTTATCAGGTATTTAATCAAAGAAGAGAGATACACAAAAATAGTTAATAAAACATATAACAAACCAACAATAATTTAGTTAAAAAACACACATAACATCAAAAAGCATAGCCCCACATGGATTAACTGCTAAAATAAGAATGCTACAGAACAGTGATTCTCAGTCAGGGATGATTTTACCCCTCAGGGAAATGTCTAGGGGGTCAGGGGGTATTTTTGGTTGTCACAATTTGTAGCAGGGAATGGGGAAGGAGGGATTTGCTATTGGCATCTAGTGAGTAGAGGCCAGAGATGCTGCTAAATATCCTACAATGCACAGCATAGGCCCCTCCACCTGACCAAAAAAATTTATCAAGCCCCAAATGTCAACAGTGGTGAGGTTGGGAAACCCTGCTGTAGAAGATTGCTATAAAATTTTTGAGGTTGGAGAAATACTTTGGGACTTTGGGGTCAGGTATGAGGAGAATAGATTCATGCTGAGCCTTGAAAGAAGGATAAGCTTTGATAATATGCTCAGTCAATAGCTGGTGACTGAGTGAACTGTCAAATATTAAGTGTTCCAGGGAAAGAATCTGATGGAGTGTCAGGCATTAGACTTTAGTGGAAGGAAACAAGGGCAGAGGGTATCACGTCAGGGAAGGCCAATTTTTAAAGCTGATTTTGTATGTTGAATAATAAAAGCAATAATAAAGGGTTTATGGATCTTACACTAAAGTCTACAGTATATAATATTAATAGCTTATTTTACATGTACACACTGCTATATGTAGAATGGATGGCCGACAAGGACCTACTGTATAGCACAGGGAATTCTGCTCAATATTATGTAACAACATAAATGGGAAAAGAATTTGAAAAAGAATAGGTACATGTATATGTGTAACTGAATCAGTTTGCTGTACACCCCAAACTAACACAACATTGTTAATCAACTATGCTCCAATGTAAAATAAAAAGTTAAAAAAATAAAAAATTATTATATGAATAGCTTATTTTTATCAACCACCATTTACCATGCACTAGGCGCTGTGCTTTATATTCCTTATCTTAAATCATCTTCATTAATCACCTCATGAGATAAGTACTGTGAAAACTGGACTTCAGAAAAGGTACTATGTCCTTCAGAGTTAATAAGTAGCATGACTGGAGTCAATCTCCAAAGACCATGCTCCTGACTGCTAGGCCACCCATATAGATTGCTAGTGCTTAGTGTTTTATAAGGCTCATTGTCATGCTGGTTTAGGCTAATGTTTATAACTGATTTTTAATTTTTACAAAATTTGGATAATAAATTTTTGTGAAATCTATTGATACATTATTACCATATAGTTCTACAGCATAGGAGTCAAATTTGAATTATTTTTGCTTGCTAATAGTCAAAGTTGTTTTGAAAACTGCAAAATATTAGAAAATAGTATTTTTGTTGGATTCTGTTTGTTTCATAATTAAGAACAATAACCAGAAAAATAAGGTGATTATGATAATGATTGTATAAATAAAAAAGAGAAACAAATTAGACAGAATTTTACTACCTTACCAACTGTTTTTATTTTTTTCTCTTACAGTACTTATTCATGTTAAATTCATATTTATCATAGTTATGATTGTAGTGTAAGTATAATTTTGTATTGGGCTTTATGCTTTATATTAATATGTAGGTATAAATACTGTATTTTAAGTTGCTTGGGTAATAGCTTCTCAAATTGGTGCTTAAGACTCCTTTTTTTAAATGTATTTATTTATTTTTTTATTTTTGGCTGCATTGGGTCTTCATTGCTACACGTGGCCTCTCTCTAGTTGTGGTGGGCGGGGGCTACTCTTCTTTGTGGTCCGCGGGCTTCTCATTGTGGTGAATTCTCTTGTTGCAGAGCATGGGCTCTAGGTGCATTGACTTCAGTAGTTGTGGCATCGGGCTTAGTTGCTCTGTGGCATGTGGGATCTTCCTGGACCCGGGCTCGAACACGTGTCCCCTGCATTGGCAGGTGGATTCTTAACCACTCTGCCACCAGGGAAGTCCCAAGACTCCTACTTTTTGACTTTTGATTGTTTCTAATTTTTCACCATAAATATTTAAATAATTTATATTTTAATTATTTTCTTAGTATAATTTACCAGAATAGGATTCCTAGTTAAAAATATGCATTCTTTTATGACTCTTGTTAAGTATTGCTGAATTATCCAAGTTTATATGTTATCAGTAATTTATGTATACCAGTTCACTTGCCAGAATTTGTTCATCTAATTAATTTTTCCCCATAACTTAATAGGCATAAAGCAATATTTCATCATTTTTTTGAGGTATAATTGACACATAACTTTATACTAGTTTCAGGTGTACAATATAGTGATTCAATATTTGTTTATATTGTGAAATAATCCCTGCAATAAGTCTAGTTATCTGTCACCATACATGGTTACAATGTATTTTTTTTCTTGTGATGATAACTTGGGGTTTTGATTTATATTTCTTTGATCATTATCAAGGTGAAATATTTTCCTCCTGTATTTATTTTCTAACTATACTTCTACTTTATGTAAATTGTTCATGTATTTGCTTATTAGCCACAAGGAAATTGATATTCTCATCAATTTGTGTTTTATATATATATCGCTGAGCATATATTATGAAACTCTTATATAACATACAAATTAATCTCTTGCCATGTTTGATGTAAACTTTTTGATAGACATTTAAAAAATATATGTTAAAATGCCTTCCATGTAAAGAGTTTATATTTTATAGTAATTTCTCACATAGTATGTTTCATATATACTTATTGGAGTCAGGTTGAGCTCATTTTCTTCCCCACTTTCCTTTCTTTGCATGGTGGATTCCAAAGTCACATACTTGGAAACTCTGATGATGAACAAATTTGTCATTAGTCCTTTACAAACAAAGGAATTTGTGACAGAAATATGTGTAATGGGTACAGTAGTTCTTGGTAGATTGTCAAGTAACACACCCACTTGCTTTGTATGTTAAAAATGGTGATTCATTTGTATTTTTCTGGATTATTATCTGCCAGTTGATACCCATTATAAGCCACTTCAGAAGAACTTTTGGAAGAATGAGAGTTGACCACAAACCAATACAGTGACTTCATGTCTACACACATTGACCCTACAAGATGACATAAAGTTAGTTTTACAGTAGAAATGGTGTTTTGTTTTTACCCTACCCAGGAGAAGCTTCTTGCATAGATAATTGGAAAGCAAGACAGGAAGCATGTCTTGTGCTAGTTACTTAACTGCTGAGTTTGTTAAAGAGCATTTATTAAAGGCTCACTATGAACAGACTACATATTAAATTTAATGATGGTAAAGAAAGACACTCAAGCTCCTTTTTTTCAAAAGTGTTACAGTCTAGGGCTTCCCTGGTGGTGCAGTGGTTGAGAGTCCGCCTGTCGATGCAGGGGACATGGGTTTGTGCCCTGGTCCGGGAAGATCCCACATGCCGCGGAGCGGCTGGGCCCGTGAGCCACGGCCGCTGAGCCTGCGCGTCCAGAGACTGTGCTCCTCAATGGGAGAGGCCACAACAGTGAGAGGCCCGCGTACCGCAAAAAAAAAAAATGTGTTACAGTCTAGTTGAAGAAACCCTACATAACGTTGATACATGAGCTGACGTGAGCCTTATTATGAAAAATCTTATGTTGAATAAGGTAGGACACAAAGTGCTTAGCTGATGAAAATGTGGGCTTTGGGGTTAGTGTGGTTGGGTTGGGATAGAGATTCATGACTTTCTAGCTGTGTGTCTTGGGCAAGTTACTTCAGCATTCTATGCCTCAGTTACTTCATCTGTAAAAGAGTATAAATAAAGAAATCTACATAGAGTAAATAAAATAATGTCTAAGGTACTTAGAACAGTGTCTGGTACACTGAAAACATGAAGTTAATGCAAATTATTATAGATTTAGCACAAATGCTAAAGGGATGTCAAATAAAGAGTTTATTAGAATGGGAGAGGCTTAATCATAGAAACACTTTTGCAGAAAGTGAGTTTTACAACCAGGGTTGCAGATAAAGAATATAGAAGATAAGGTGAAAGATGCTTCCATATTGAAGGAATGACTTATGAAAAGAAAGGAACTGGTTGCATGATGGTGAAAGAAAATGTTGAGGTCAAATGATACTAGGGAATCTAGTGAAAAATGTATCCGATTAGTAGGATGTGATGTGATCATGATGCCAAACATACTGAACCTTAGTTTTTCTTTTTGGAAGACGAATATGGTAATAAATGCCTAGGACAGTGAAGAAATTAGTTTCTCTTCTTTTGTAAGTTACTTATAACCAAAGTATGGTATCATGAAAAAGAAAATTTTATCTCAGCTTTTGAATTTTTTTGGTCCCCATAATGTAAAAATCTGATATTTGGATACATACATTAAGAAAAATTCAAAGTTTATGAAAATAATAGATTATATTTGCTAAGTCTTTTCTATGTTCTAGATCCTGGCCATTTATTTCATTTCCTCTGTACAACAGCTCCATCAGGCAGGTACTATTATTACTGTTAATGTTTTATAGATTAGAAAATGAGTTGAGTCAATTTAAGTAATTTGCCCCAAGTCACACAACTAGTAAGTAGCACTCTGAATTCAACCCAGATCTTTCTGACACTGGAGTCAAATTGCACCAAAAGATTAAAAATTCTTCAATGGAAAGGAGCTGAATATTAAAAAGGAATAATTATTAATTGGATGATTGAATTTTATTGCAACTTAAATGAGAGGTTAAAATTGCTCCCTTACCCATTTAACAGGCTGAGCATCTAATGTGTACCAGGCATTGTTCTAGGCATTGAGATTTGAAAGAGAACAAAACAGACAAAAAACCCTCAGAGAGCTCACCTATTAGTGGGGGAAACTGTCAATAAACACAGTAAGTAGGTTAAATATGTAGTATGATAAGTGCCAAGGGGAAAACATTAAGTAGGAAAGAAACATAGGGATTGTTGAAGGGTATGTGTTGAAATTTTAGGTACGGTGGCCATGGAAGGTTTCAGTGTAAAGATGTCATCTGGGAAAGAAGTGAGGGAGAAGGCCATATGGATATTTGGGAAAAGTGTATTCCAGGCAGAAGAAATAGCCAGTGCCCAGAGAGATGGTTCCATTGGTGTTTAAAAACAAGTAATGGAGGCTAGGTTTGGTTGGAAAGGATTGAATGAGAAAAAATCATAGAAGGTGAAATCATGGAGGATCTCATAGTTCATGGTAAAGACTTTGGCTTTTACTCTGAGTGAAGAAGGAAATCATTGGGGTTAGAACAGAGGAAGAACATGTTCTGATAACATCTTTATAGGACTATTCTGGCTGTGTTCTGTAGCCTGAAGGGAGCCAAAGGCAGAAGCATAGTATAGGTTAGGAGCGATTGCAATAATCCAGGTGAGAGATGATGGCAGCTTGGGCTACAATAGTAACAGTTGAAGTGGCTGGACTCTGGATATTTTTCAAGGTAACTCTGGTAGGATTTACTGCTAGAGTATATGTAGGGGTGAGAGAATGAAAGGAATCAGCAAGGGTGGCGTAATATTTATCTAGTGCATTTAATTCAAGGGTTATTTATCTTTAAATGTAGCTATTTGGAACATGTTCAAGAACTCAGAAGTAGCAAAAAGTTCTCTTCAAAGCCACTAAAACAGAGAGCACATAGCCCTAAAGCCAATGTGCTTATAAGAGATTTTTCTTAGTTTCTTTTTTGTTCTTATTTGAGTTATAGTTCAAATAAATATCATCATTTTATTATTTTCAGATCATAAGAAAATAAGAAAGGAAAGAGAAATACTTCTAAATTTAGAAACACATAGTCACCAGAAATAATAGCTGAGACTAAGAACAAAGGTAAAAACAAACAAAACAAAAACATAAAAATCAGACAGGCTGAGGATGCTTTATACAGAATATCATGTTTCTCACTGTCTTAGAAGCCCCTCTTAAAATAGAAAAGGGAGTTTTAAATGATCATCGTGTCATTAAAATCAGGTTACATTATGTTTTTATCTTTTAGTCTAGGAAGCAGAGAGGTAAAATTATAGAGTTTGCCTCTAAAATGATGAAATGTGTTGGAATTCCTTACCCTTATCAGTTTCTAGGGTGAGCACAGTGAATTCTGATAGATATACACAGCTCTGGTAGTCTCGAATTATGATCTCCTTTCCTTCCCTGGACAGCGGGCTTAACAAACCATAAGACAGTGTAAAGACCCTTTTTTCTTCCCTTTCTTTTAAAACTGGAGCATAGAGCAAGCCCCATTAATGAATTACCTTTTTTTTTCTGAGACCCTTCTTGACACATTTCAAAGGCCTGTAGGTGCTCCCAAGGCTCTCAGTAAGCCCCAAAGACCCCTGAAACCAAATTCTTTCAAATATTTCAGCTTTAGGTCAATAAGTAGAGTAAAAAGCCACGCAAAATTTCAACTCAAGATACTTCTAATTTCAAAGCTTGTCTTTCCAGGCCTCTGCAGCTTGCCATCTGTAGTTCTACCTCTCCTGCCAATGACCATAGGCCATAGTGTTGCACTGTCTGCCCTAAGCAGGGTAGGGAGGAGGACAGGGGCTCTGGCAGCATTTTCTGCCTTGGACTGGGATGTGGCTTCTTCTTCCTGTTCTTCTTTAGTCAAGCTATCTACACTGCTCTGAATTCATAATATGGGCTTTCGCTGCTTCTCCATATTTCTCCATTTTCTTCTCTGCTTTCTAGAACTCATTTTAAGTAAGCTGGGGCGAGTGAAATAGTAGTGGGTCAACTGCAAACTTCATTTATCTGAAATTCACATACGTGGAATAGCTCATTCTCTGATAACCCTCACAAATGGAGCATTATTGGTTATACAGTGTATATGAAGACATGTTTCACATGATTATTTCTTTCAAATTTAATTCTATCATTGAGAAGTAAATTTTAACCATTTCTAGAGAGAGATGGATTAAAGTAATGACGGAGGAATCTTATTGTGACTCTGAGACACTGCATTTCACAGCGTCACATTTAATGATACATCATTAAAAAAAAATCCTGATCATGTGAGTCCCAGGGATGAAGAGTTTGGAGGATTTTACTGAATTTTAGATAGAGGAAGGTAATGTTGGGTTGATGTAAAAATATAAGACTCTAAACCAACTGGACTGCAAATGTAAGAACAACTTCTCCCAGAAAGCAGCCAGGATTTCTCATTCAGGCAAGAGGGAGATCCTGTCACTTTCCTACTGTTGTCTCAGCATTTCTGGCTGAAACACAGAAGTGCAGAGAGGTACAAAACTGTAAGCAAAAATAATAGAGGAAGTACACATGATGAAGCACATGTATTTGCTCTTTAAACCAGAAAGATGTGTTTATCTCTTGACTGGTAGCTGTGCTTTCCAGGATATAATAAAATCTAGCATAGAATAGGGGGGAAGTGAATGCTATCTGTTAGGGTCTACTTTTACTCTATTCCTGGTATTTTCCCTATATTATTACATTTATTCCTCATAAGAACCCCCGGAGGCAGGTATTATTATGAGCGCTAATGTTTAGATATGGAAATGAGCATCAAGGAGCTTTAACTATTTGCTCAAGGCCATGCAGTCAAATAGTAGAGTCAAATTTCCAATTTAGTCTGGGTCCAAAGTCCACAGCTCTTCCGCTGTAGACATGTAGCTCAACTTTACAGGGTTCAATATTTGTTGAATAAATGACTTAGTGAATAAATAAACTAATATCTTTCACTCTGGCCACTCCAGACAGATCTACCTGAAATGAAGGGGCAGCACAGATCTGTCCTTACTCAAGGTGTAAGAGGCAAGATCCTTAACCTTCTGTATTGTGTCTAAGGACATTCAAGTCTTCTCTCATATTTTCTGAGATATACGTGAAATTGGATTGATCTTCATGTTGTGATGGGGGAAGATGGGATAGAAATAAGAAAGTAACATTTATTAAATGTCTGCTAAATAATAGACAATGGACATTTTTTCTATGTTATTTCATGAAATTCTCTTATAAGCTTTATAAAGAAGCCTTATTGTCCCCATCTTTAGAGATGATAATACAGGCTTTGAGAGGTTAAGGAACTTGTCAAAAATATATATCTGATAAGCATATCAGAATTTGAATTCAGGTCAGTATCACTCCAAGATCTGTACATTGCTGGGTTTTGTTTTTGTTTGTTTGTATATTTGATTTACAATATTATATTAGTTTCAAGTGTTCAGTATTGTTATTCAGTATTTTTATAGATTATACTCCATTAAAAGTTATTACAAGATAATAGTTATAAATTCTTTGTTCTGTACAATATATCCTTGCTGCTTATCTATTTTATACATAGTAGTTCATATCTCTTAATACCATACTCCTAATTTGCTCCTGTCCTTCCCTTTCCCCTTTGGTAACCACTAGCTTGTCTTCTCTGTCTGTGAAACTGTTTCTGTTTTGCATATAATTTATTTGTATTATTTTTGAGATTCCACATATAAGTGATATCCTACAGTATTTGTCTTTCTCTGTCTGACTTATTTC
This sequence comes from Aethalodelphis obliquidens, assembly GCF_003676395.1. Taxonomy (NCBI): domain Eukaryota; kingdom Metazoa; phylum Chordata; class Mammalia; order Artiodactyla; family Delphinidae; genus Aethalodelphis; species Aethalodelphis obliquidens. Next base: position 75,801 of record NW_020838003.1, on the reverse strand, counting down.
GCTAAGCATAATAGTCTCTAGGTCCAGCCGCATTGCTGCAAATGGCAGAATTTTATTCTTTTTCATGGCTCAGTAATATTCCACTGTATATATATATTATATATTCTTTATCCATTCATTTGTTTTTGGGTACTTTGGTTGCTTCCATATCTTGGCTACTGTAAATAGTACCTCTATGAATATTGGGGTGCATATATCTTTTCAAATTAGTGTTTTCATTTGTTTCCAGATATATACACAGTAGTGGAATTGCTGAATCATATGATAGTGCTGTTTTAGTTTTTTGAGGAACCTCCATACTGTTTTACATAGTGGTTGTACTAATTTATATTCCCACCAAAAGTATACAAGGGTTACTGTTTTTCCAGATCCTCTCCAACATTTGTTATTTGTAGGCTTTTTGATGATAGCCATTCTGACAGCTATGAGGTGATATCTCATTGTAGTTTTGATTTGCATTTCTCTGATAATTAGAGATGTTGAGCATCTTTTCACGTGCCTGTTAGCCATTTGTATGTCTTCTTTGGGAAAATATCTATTCAGGTCTTCTGCCTATTTTTTAACTGAGTTGTTTGTTTTTTTGATACTGAGTTGTATAAGCTGTTTACATACATGCTGTTTACCCTATATCACACTGTCCTTAAGTAGGAAACTGAATCTGAATGGATTATATTAATCAGCATTATTTACTTTGAGCTTTGAAGTGCTTTGAATATGTTATATATTAATTCATAATATTATTTCACAATATTAATTCATAGTAGTTGTTAAAACAGAAGGAAGCTTAGACACATTTGACTCAATTACTCTCATTTTGGTTATGGGATCTTGTACATTAAAACAAAACAAAACAAAAAGACAATCTTCTACCTAAACCCTGGAATTGTAAGTTATGGTGTAAGTGCTCTGTAAGTGTGTATGTTGTGTCACCATGCTGCTTTTTTAGATAGTATCTCCTTACTCGTTTCTTAGCTAAATTTCGCCATTTGTACCAATCCTTCAAAGGCAAGAAAACTTACTGATTTGTTTTGGAAGAGCTGGGCAGAACTGGCAGTCTCTGATTAAAGGCCTAAACCAACTTGGAAAAAAATCACATTATTTTCAATTCACATTTCTGCCTGATAGGCAATGTCTGAAGTGTGTCTATGGAGGTAATTACCAGGGAAAATATAGGCTAGAAAAACCAAGAAACAGTGGACTATCTTTCCTCCAAAAACCAAAGAAATGAATCAACAGAAAGTAAATCAGTAGAGTCAGCATACCTTAAATTTTAGGGTTTCCATTTAAGAGACCAGTAAAACTGGAGAAGCATTTTAAAGAGTATGATCAAAAAATTTTTGTGAGATAAATATATATTAAGGAATTAGAAAATGTAAATTTGCCAAGCAGTTTCATTTCTCCAGATGATTCTTATAGATATGTAGCTGTTAATGATGATTGTAAATGATATAAGACAATAATAATGAATATTAATGAGGTCTTGCAATGTGCTGGACATATAGTAAGCATTGAACATGCATTATGCCATTTAAAGCTTAAGTTCTCTCATACTGTCATTCTGAATGGTAACTATAACCAATGTTAAGGTGCAATTGTTCCCTTTAACAGGGCAAGCATCCCTCCTTACTTCCCTTACATCTGTCTGTCTTCACTCATGTATGTTACCTGCCTTGCCTGGGTAGGCATTTTGGCTTTTGAAGCCTGCTCTAAACCTTAAGTACTTTTCACTGCAGCATGCAGGATGACTTTGGCTAAATTGACTTTCCACTTTCTCATTCAGCTTATGATGTAATGGGACTTACACTGTTATAAGTTGTAAGAACAAAATGTGCTTCTTACTTAATGAAAGCGAAATAGGAACAGATGTATTTTCAGGCCTCATGGAGATGGAATGTCATCCAATACCTTGTAATTGCTCTGGTATCCAGCAGCTTCACAACTCAGCAGGCACTGCAGCTTTCTCTTCTGGTAGCTGTGACATCTTACAGAAACATAGCTGTTCTCTGCTGCTTTTCATGATCCAGCTAACTAGGTTTACTAACTGCCTCTTCTTAAGTCTCTAAATTTCCTAAGACAGAGGACATGACTGATTTAACTAGTCACCATTACATATAGGAACTCTGAACTGGGCAGGACTTTTGAGTCAGGGCAACTCATAGACAGTTGGCCAGAAAAAGTACCCATCCCTAGTCCAATAAGTTGTGTCCATGGAGGTATGGTGAAAGTTATGAAGCATGACTAAGGAAATTTTAGAAGGGGAAGTGGGTCTGGCAGGCATTTTGAAGCTACCAGAAGGGCTTATGACTGTCAGATACCTTTCTTGGCCTGTTCTGTATAAGCTTCTTGACACAATGGTAATATTAAAAACAGTCAAAACCAAACTATTTTATTAATTTATAACAAGGAGCAGAGCTCTCTCTGGTCAGACTATTCATGATCACTTTACTATTGCTCCATAGAAAGACCTATATGAAAAGCTAAATCATAATCACATAATTCTTTGTGAACATAAGGTTAGCTGGCAAAAGACTAAGTTAGTCTGGCACATATAGCTAACAAAATGGTGGATTTGTCACTAGACCTGGAATACATGGAGTTGCTTAGCCACAACCTCCTGCATCTTTCCCATTAGAGATGGCCTTACAAATTGTTTGTAATTTTGAAGATTGACTGGGAAGAGCTCCTTCAGTAGGTGATGTTGGCTAGACACTACCGGTGTTTGTGGCTTGCCTTTTTCTTTTTTTAAAAAAATAAATTTATTTATTTATTTTTGGCTGTGTTGGGTCTTCATCACTGTGCACAGGCTTTCTCTAGTTGCAGTGAGCGGGGGCTACTCTTCGTTATGGTGTGTGTGCTTCTCATTGAAGTAGCTTCTCTTGTTGTGGAACATGGGCTCTAGGCATGCGGGCTTCAGTAATTGTGGCATGTGGGCTCAGTAGTTGTGGCACACGGGCTTAGTTGCTCCACGGATTGTGGAATCTTCCCAGACCAGGGCTTGAGCCCGTATCCCCTGCATTGGCAGGTGGATTCTTAACCACTGCGCCACCAGGGAAGTCCCTGTGACTTGCCTTTTTCTAATTTATTTAATTTTTTAAAATTTCTAGCTGAAGAATTATTAATATTTTTCAAAATGAGAATACTTTATTTTAATTTTTATTGTAAAAAATAATATATGACTTTTTTTTGTCCTTCCAGTCATAAGCCCTTGCCTAGGTGAGACTCTACTCTGGTCATTCACTGTGCCATCGTGGTGGAGAGGCCAGAGGTGCAGTGGTCCATGTGCAAATTATCATGCCCCAAGACTGTGATGTGACTGAGCCAAGGCTGGCATTCTAGGGTCTTCCAGGAATAGTATGGCCAATGTGGAGTTCCTGGAGTACATGGAGCAGAATCTGTGCTGAAGGGAGAGGCCCATTAACATTTTCTCATCCACATCCAGTCCACAGGACTACACATTCTCAGAGTATGGTCTGGAGATACCCAGGGGTCCCAAGATCATTTTGGGCATCCTGAATTCAAAACTTTCAAAGATAATAGTTCTAAGATGTTATCTGCCCTTTTCCCTCTCGTTCTCTTCTCTCACAAGTGCATGGTGGAGTTTTCCAGAGGCTACATGATGGATGATATAACAGAGGGAATGCAGAAATAGATAGGAGAATCTCCCTATCTTCTATGAAGTCAGACATTAAAGAGATTTACAAATATGTAAAAAACAATTTCATTATTTCTTTCTAAAATTTTGTTTTGAGAAATGTAGTGACTTTTCATATAAATTTTTTTGTTTATGTTAGCATGTAATTGGTTTGTTATTGTTATTCCAAAATAGTTAATAAATAAATATCAAAAAATTCTAATTTTAACCCACAAAGCCCTTTGGGGTCTTCAATAATTTTTAAGAGGAGTCCTGACATGGAAAAGACCCCTGTTATAGGCTTCTTTTTTTTTTAACCATTACTGTAATTTAAAAACTGGAAAAAAGCCCCATATATTTCCATTATATGATCCTAATTCTGTAAAATTGTAGACACATAGATGCATAGGGAAAAGACTGGAAAGAAATACACAGAAACAGTGATCATTTTTGTTAGCAAAATGGATGATTTAATATTTGAAAATATCTGTCTTTTCAAAAGTTCTACAATAAATGTGAATTCTTTTATTATTAAGATAAAATGATACATTTAAAATATAGGACATGCTGATTCTGTGGTGATGCACAGGTGGTAAAGTGAACTAGAATAAACTTGGTTAGACATTTAGAATTATTTCTAAGTCTACAAAATTTAGTCTTACAAGAAGTCTATAAAATAGAGTTCCTCCCAGTTTTCAAGGAGGATAAAGGCTTTCTAACCTCGAGACGGGTTTCATTTTTTTTCTTTTTGGGCCGTGCCACGCATCTTGTGGGATCTTAGTTCTCTGACCAGTGATCAAACCTGTGTCGCCTGCCATGCAAGGGCTCCACTGGACCTCATCTTTTCTTAACCTCTATCTTCTTTCAGATCTCTTTCAAAGAGTTACCTTGTGAGAAAGTTTCTGCAGGGGAGAGGATTGAAAATGAGACAGAAAGTCACAACAAAATGGTAATGTGAATGTGAAGGTAAAACTCTGGGAACCTCCGTTTCAGGATTTTCTCTGCTGCAGTGACTTTTAATTACATTCATTCCTATTAAATTGCTTCCACATGATCTATAGTTAATCAGAATCCTCCTCATGTATTTAATTAAATGCATCCATCTGGTCATTTGTAAACAGCCACTGGGTGATTTCTGTGAACTAGGCAGTGGGCTCTGATGCTGAGATTACAAGGCTGAATAATCATGGTCCCTTTCCTCTCTAACAGTTTGTGGGAGAATCAGACGTACACAGAACTAATTAAAGTTTGGTCTGACAAGAGGGGTGTGCCAAGAACTATGCTATCATATAAAATTTAGAAGTTGGTTTATTTACTCAGCCAGAATTTACTGAGTTCTATCTTTGTGCGAAGTATAGCGATAGAGGATATAACCTGGCAAATAATTTTGCTTTCCAGAAGCTTGCATTTCAGTTGGGGAGGCAATAATGCACACACACTTAAGATCAGCAGTGGTAGTTCAAGTCAGTAGGAGACTAAATTTCAACTACTTATAGTAAATAGAGTCATAGGATTTCAAAGAAGAGACCTTCAAAGGCACAAGCAGTTTCGAAAATCTAATTGCAAAGCTCTCTGAATGAGCCTTGAAGAGCAGATAGAACCACAGGGCAGAGAGGAAGGACAACGTGTCTGAGGGTAGAGGTGGCAAATGGTGTACATTTTTTCTCCTCCTCAGACCTGAAGTCCTCTTTTTACATAAATATTTCCTTTCCTGAAATTAAATTCACTCTGTAACCTACATGCAAACATAATTTAAAAACTAAATTACATTAAATATACATATAATATCCTTACTGCAATTTAAAGGAGAAGGAAAAGTATAATAAGCAGTGTGCATTTCAATATATAACACGTGAGCACGACTACACAAGAAGCCAAAATGAGGTAGTCAGATGTTTGTACCTACTTGTAATGACTAAGAATTTAGAAGTAAAAGTAAAAGCCATGCTGAATAAGAAGTAGAGGAGAATGAAAGAGCAGAGGTACAGTAGACACTAGAATAAAAACTAGTGTTAGGGTAAGTAATGACAGACTAGACCTGTCTATATATGATAAGAGAAAGTGGGAAATAACCTTAACTGCAGTAGGGATAACATGTCAAGACAACTTACAGACTGCTGAGGTGAGAAAATGAGGGAGTATGATCTTGCAAATTAGCTGTACCTTATTTACAAGTGTATGTCTAAATAATTCCTTGTGTTTCATGGGACAGAGATGAGACAGAATAGTTGAGTAAACAAATTCTATTTTAAAACCACATGTTGAGGTATACATTCTGTCTTGAATATACAAAGGGACCACAGAGACCATATACTTTGATAGTCAACGGGGAATTAGAGACCTACTGAGAAAATAAATAGTAAATCAAGGGACAATAGAGAAATTTTGTGGCAGATCTATGGGGACTATAAGGTTGAAAAGAAAGTTAGATTGAAGAACAATGGGGAATTTCAAGAAATTTCAAGTTGTAATTTTTATAACATACATAATAAGAAACCATTACTCCCCAAAGTAAAATGATAGAATTATTAATAAAACGTGGTAAGCTCTTTGCACTTCATGTATCTCAGTTAACATTAATGGTGTCTAAAATCTCCACTGTAAAATATTGGCAAGCGGCAGCTATAAATATAGATGGTACCACTGTGGACTATTGGCTCAAATGCCATGAATGGTGCTTGTCTTTAGGGACTTGATTTTCCACAACGGTTAACAACTCTCTGAAAAGTTTGAGCAAAAACAAAGCATACTCTTTCCATGATTAAAAGGAAGGTGCAGGCCTAAAATATTCTGTGTATATTAACATTTAAAAAGAGTTGGATCCTAGACTTGGATAAACAAATTGTTTTATTTAACTCCATGAAAGTCTGATGGGGCATTTGAAAGGCATGCAAGACGTGAACCAAATCTTTCTCATTTGGCACTTGCCCATGTATTGCAGAGAATTTAGCAGCACTGGCCTTTGCCACTGCACATCAATAGCAGCTTTAATCATCATGACAGCAAAAAATGCCTGCAAAAATTGTAAGAATACCCCCAGGGGTTTGTCCCATCTCCATTACAAGGTTCTGTTTCTATACAGCAGTGAAAAAGGCTTAGGCTAAGTTCAGTTGCTGCAAAACTAATGCAGTATGGTGGATTTGAAGGAGAGTGAGGACGCCTTCTGTTCAGTAGAGCCAACTGGTAGAGACTTTTAAATCAAAGCCTGCAGAGTTTATTCAAAGTCTTGAGAAGTTACTGGAATGTTCTAATGGCTTAACTTACTCTGAAATTCACACTTTAGTTTTTCATGTTTCATGTAATTTTTATACTGTCATAGCTCAAAAGGATCAAACACCTTGGGTAAAAAAACAGTGAGTTTGCAAGTTGTATTGACTCAATAGTAGATGTTTAAGCAGAGTCCAAATCCCATCTGTCTGTCATGGCCATTTGTGGTTAAAACATCAATTATAGGGAATGTTTATTTAAGGGATGTCATTCCTGGAATATCATGTCTGCTCACCACATCAAATAGGTAACTACTTGTTATGTAATGAAGGGGGTAAGGGACTTCCCTGCTGGTCCAGAGGTTAAGACTCTGTGCTTCCAATGCTGGGAGCACGGGTTCAATCTGTGGTTAGGGAACTAAGATCCCACATGCTGTGCAGCACAGCCAAAAACAAAAACAAAAAAAAAAAGGAAGAAAAAAAGAAGGGGGTAAGAATAGAGCACCTCTAGAATTTTCATTTCATGGAATTTTATAGTCTTGCAACAATTCAAATCTTGAAATCATGTCTTAAGTTAGGAAAGAATCAAGAACATACCTGACTTTTCTTGGGGCAGCTGACCATATTTTTACCCCAGACTGCTCATGGTTTTGGGTCACTTTTCTCCCTTGTGTCTAGGTCTCTTACTTTATGCTGACTGTCTTAGTCTAGGGCAATTTAAAGCTTAAATATTTTAGTATCTTCCAGAGAGTATTATAGAAGGGTGCCCCTGATTTCCACAGAAACATGTTATTTTCATAGCCCAGCATGAATACATACCAGTCATCCTTTCTAGGCAGAGTGGATATTTTTTCTTGAGTCCTAGGCCCAAGGAATCTTCTGGGACTTGGTAATTTCCTAGAGAAAAGTATAGGACAATTTCAAGGACAGGGATTATATCTTATTTCTCTTGTATTTCCAGCACCTAGGATGATGTCTAGCACATAATAGGTGTTCAGTAAGTGTCTTTTTATTGAACAAATGTGGGATAAGTGTGTAGGATAGTTGCTGTGCTTTGTGATTTTCCAGGTTTTTCCTCAATTTGGTCTTCATCTGTTTATGCTGTCTGGCGAGCAGAGGGAGTTGAAGATGCACCTCAGGATTAGAGATCAAAGTGGGGAAAGGAGGAAATTTCTGGCCCATAGAAAAGCAACTGTCAGAAAAGGAGACAGATAAAGTTGAAATTTCCAAGAGGGCTTAATTTAAATCTTTCAAGAAAAGATTACTTTTGGAGTGTTAACTCATCTTGATACCATGTGGATAATATATTTGAGGAAAATATCTATTTTTATATGAGTTTGAAACATGGGACTACCAAAATGCCTAAAGATGAAAATAAAGATTGCCCAGAACTAACTTTGACTCATGTTTGACTGTATCTACTTTTGTTTCAGATACCTAATATATAGAATGTAAGCTCCTCAAGGAAATGGATCTTTGTATTACTTACTAAATTATTCCAAGCAACTATTAGAATACTGCCTGGTACATACAGATACTAAATAATTAAACTGTTGAATCAATTAAAATCATACTGTACATACAGTTTGCATTATTTTTAAATTTAACATTATATTATCCATCAATGGAAGGATGGATAAAGAAGATGTATATATACATACATGTATATATATGCATAAATTTATTTATATATATACACACATGCATTATTGTGTGATGAAATATTATTAAACCATGAGAAAGAAGGAAATCCTGTCATTTGTGACAACATGGATGGCCCTTGAGGGCATTATGCTAAGTCAGACAGAGAAAGACAAATACTGCATGGTATCACTTATATGTGGAATCTAAAAAAAATGTCAAATTCATTGAGCAGAAAAGTGGTTGCCAGGGACTGGGTGCTGGTGGGGGAAATAGGGAGAGGCTGGTAAAAGCGTACAAACTTTCAGCTATAAGATGAATATGGTCTCAGGATCTAATGTATAGTCATCAATGATGACTATAGTTGATAAGACTGTATTGTATACCTGAAATTTGCTAAGAGAGTAGAACTTAAATATTCTCACAAAAGAAAAAGAAAAAGATAGAATGTGTTACTTAACTGGATATGGGAATCTTTTTTTAAAATTTTTTATTGGAGTATAGTTGCTTTACAACATTGTGTTAGTTTCTGCTGTACAGCAAAGTGAATCAGCTATACATACACATATATCTCTTCTTTTTTGGATTTCCTTCCCATTTAGGTCACCACAGAGCACTGAGTAGAGTTCCCTGTGCTATACAGTAGGTTCTCATTAGTTATCTACTTTATACATCGTTGTGTATGTATGTCATTCCCAATCTCCCAATTCATCCCACTACCTGCTTCCACCTTTGGTGTCCATATGTTTGTTCTCTACATCTGTGGCTCTATTCCGCTTTGCGGAATATAAGGTCATCTATACCATTTTTCTAGAGTCCACATATATGCATTAATATACGATATTTGCGTTTTCTTTCTGACTTACTTCACTCTATATGACAGTCTCTAGGTCCATCCACATCTCTACAAATGACCCAATTTTGTTCTTCTTTATGACTGAGTAATATTCCATTGTATATATGTACCACATCTTCTTTATCCACTCCTCTGTTGATGGACATTTAGGTTGCTTCCATGTCCTGACTCTTATAAATAGTGCTGCAGTGAACATTGGGGTGCATGTGTCTTTTTGAGTTATGGTTTTCTCTGGGTACATTCCCAGTAGTGGGATTGCTGGATCATATGGTAGTTCTATTTTTAGTTTTTTAAGGAACCTCCATACTGTTCTCCATAGTGGCTGTATCAATTTACATTCCCACCAACAGTGCAAGAGGGTTCCCTTTTCTCCACACTCTCTCCAGCATTTGTTTTTTGTAGATTTTCTGATGATGCCCATTTTCACTGGTGTGAGGTGATAGCTCATTGTAGTTTTGATTCCCTTTTCTCTAATAATTAGTGATGTTGAGCAGCTTTCTGTGTGCTTCTTGGCCATCTGTATGTCTTCTTTGGAGAAATGTCTATTTAGGTCTTCTGCCCATTTTTGGATTGGGTTGTTTGTTTTTTTGATATTGAGCCGCATGAGCTGTTTGTATATTTTGGAGATTAATCCTTTGTCAGTTGCTTCATTTGCAAATATTTTCTCTTATCCTGAGGACTTTTTCCATCTTGTTTATGGTTTCCTTTGCTGTGCAAAAGCTTTTAAGTTTCATTAGGTCCCATTTGTTTATTTTTGTTTTTATTTTCATTACTGTAGGAGGTGGGTCAAAAAAGATCTTGCTGTGGTTTATGTCAAAGAGTGTTCTTCCTATGTTTTTCTCTAAGAGTTTTGTAGTGTCCAGTCTTACATTTAGGTCTTTAATCCATTTGAGTTTATTTTTGTGTATGGTGTTAGGGAGTGTTCTAATTTCATTATTTTCCATGTAGCTGTCCAGTTTTCCCAGCACCACTTATTGAAGAGGCTGTCTTTTCTCCAATGTATACTCTTGCCTCCTTTGTCATAGATTAGGTGACCATAGGTATGTGGGTTTATCGCTGGGATTTCTATCCTGTACCATTGATCTATATTTCTGTTTGTGTGCCAGTGCCATACTGTCTTGATTACTGTAGCTTTGTAGTGTAGTCTGAAGTCAGGGAGCCTGATTCCTCTGGCTCCATTTTTCTTTTTCAAGATTGCTTTGGCTATTTGGGGTCTTTTGTGTTTCCATACAAATTGTAAACTTTTTGTTCTAATTCTGTGAAAAATGCCATTGGTAATTTGGTAGGGATTGCATTGAATCTGTCAGTTGCTTTGGGTAGCATAGTCATTTTCACAATATTGATTCTTCCAATCCAAGAACATGGTATATCTCTCCATATGTTTGTGTCATCTTTGATTTCTTTCATCAGTATCTTATAGTTTTCTCAATACAGGTGTTTTGCTTCTTTACATAGGTTTATTCCTAGGTATTTTATTCTTTTTGTTGCAATGGTAAATGGGATTGTTTCTTTAATTTCTCTTTCTGATCTTTCATTGTTAATGTATAGGAATGCAAGAGATTTCTGTGCATTAATTTTGTATCCTGCAACTTTACCAAATTCATTGATTTGCTCTAGTAGTTTTCTGGTGGCATCTTTAGGATTTTCTATGTATAGTGTCATGTATCTGCGAACAGTGACAGTTTTACTTCTTCTTTTCCAATTTGTATTCCTTTTATTTCTTTTTCTTCTCTGATTGCCATGGCTACTTCCAAAACTATGTTGAATAATAGTGCTGCAAGTGGACATCCTTGTCTTGTTCCTGATCTTAAAGGAAATGCTTTCAGTTTTTCACCATTGAGAATGATGTTTGCTGTGGGTTTGTCGTATATGGCCTTATTATGTTGAGGTTGGTTTCCTCTAGGTGCACTTTGTGGAGAGTTTTTATCATAAATTGGTGTTAAATTTTGTCAGAAGCTTTTTCTGCATCTATTGAGATGATCATATGGTTTTTATTCTTCAATTTGTTAATATGGTTTATCACATTGATTGACTTGTGTATATTGAAGAATCCTTGCATCCCTGGGATAAATGTTGTTGGATTCCATTTGCTAGTATTCTGCTGAGGATTTTTCATCTATGTTCATCAGTTATATTGGCCTGTCATTTTCTTTATTTGTGCTATCTTTGTATGGTTTTGGTATCAGGGTGATGCTGGCCTTGTAGAATGAGCTTGGGAGTATTCCTCTCTCTGCAGTTTTTTGGAAGAGTTTGAGAAAGATAGGTGTTATCTCTTCTCTAAATATTTGATAGAATTTGCCTGTGAAGCCATCTGGTCCTGGACTTTTGTTTGATGGAAGATTTTAAATCACAGTTTCAATTTCATTACTTGTGATTGGTCTGTTCATATTTTCTATTTCTTCCTAGTTCAGTCTTGGAAGGTTGAACCTTTCTAAGAATTTGTCCATTTCTTCCAGGTTGTCCATTTTATTGGCATATAGTTTGCTTGCAGTAGTCTTCTAATGATCCTTTGTATTTCTATGGTGTCAGTTGTAACCTCTTCTTTTTCATTTCTAATTTTATTGATTTGAGTCTTCTCCCTTTTTTTCTTGATGAGTCTGGCTAAAGGTTTATCAATATTGTAAATCTTCTCAAAGAACCAGCTTTTAGTTTCATTGATCTTTGCTCTTTTCTTCATTTCTATTTCATTTATTTCTGCACTGATCTTTATGATTTCTTTCCTTCTGCTAACTTTGGAGTTTTTTTTCTCTTCTTTCTCTAATTGCTTTAGGTTAAGTTTAGGTTGTTTATTTGAGGTTTTTCTTGTTTATTGAGGTAGCATTGTATTGCTATAAACTTCCCTCTTAAAACTGCGTTGGCTGCATCCCATAGGTTTTGTGTTGCTGTATTTTCGTTGTCACTTGTTTCTAGGTATTTTTTGATTTCCTCTTTGATTTCTTCAGTGATCTCTTGGTTACTTAGTAGCATACTGTTTTTTCTACATGTGTTTGAGTTTTTACAGTTTTTTTCCTGTAATTGATTTCTAATCTCATAGCATTGTGGTTGGAAAAGATGCTTGATACGTTTTCAATTTTCTTAAATTTACCAAGGCTTTATTTGTGACCCAAGATGTGATCTATCCTGGAGAATGTTCCATGTGCACTTGAGAAGTAAGTGTATTCTGCTGTTTTTGGATGGAATGTCCTATAAATATCAGTGTAGTCCATCTTGCTTAATGTATCATTTACAGCTTGTGTTTCCTTATTTATTTTCATTTTGGATGATCTGTCCATTGGTGAAAGTGGGGTGTTAAAGTCCCCTACTATGATTGTGTTACTGTCGATTTCTCCTTTTATAGCTGTTAGCATTTGCCTTATGTATTGAGGTATTCCTATGTTGGGTGCATAAATATTTACAATTGTTATATCTTCTTCTTGGGTTGATCCCTTGATCATTACGTAGTGTCCTTCTTTGTCTCTTGTAACAGTCTTTATTTTAAAGTCTATTTTGTCTGATATAGAATTACTACTCCAGCTCTCTTTTGATTTACATCTGCATGGAATATCTTTTTCCATCCCCTCACTTTCAGTCTGTATGTGTTCCTAGGTCTGAAGTGGGTGTCTTGTAGACAGCATATGTACGGGTCTTGTTTTTGTATCCATTCAGCCAGTCTATGTCTTTTGGTTGGAGCATTTAATCCATTTACATTTAAGGTAGTTATTGATATGTATGTTCCTATTACCATTTTCTTTTTTTTTTTTTTTTTTTTTTTTTTTT